>NC_090647.1:220882461-221606377 GCF_040937935.1 Hyperolius riggenbachi
TCTCAGTCATTTGAAACACAAAAGAACAGATTATTTATACCAAATAAGAGAGCTCTTTAATCTTCCTGGACTGTAATAAATACCAATATTAGGATTTGGGCTAATAAATGTACACAAAAATAAAAACAAATCTTCCAAAACTGTTCATCTCTGTTAAGTTAGCCATACACTTATAGATTTCCACCCAATGTTCCAAAACGATAGATTCCATTCTGATAGGAATCGATTTAGTAGGAATTCCTACAATACACTGTACATCAATTTCTAAAAGATTCCAGCAAGGAATCTATTGAAAAGCGATGGAACTGCAGAGTTGCACTGCTTGATCGAACTTGCCCCACCACCAATTGCTTTCAATTTTCCATCCTGTCCGATCGATACTTTCAATCGATTTTTAGTCAAGACTGACTAAAAATCAATACTGCTCCGACATTTTGGGGAATCGATTTCTGGCAGATGAGTCAAATCTACAAGAAATCAAACGAGGAAGTCAATCAGTGTATGGCCACCTTCTACATTCTCACATGTTTATACAGTATAATCTTGTAATAGTAAACTCCAAGGGACCAGGAAAAGTGGTTTACTATATCAGAAATTGTCCTAGAAATGGCCCAGCATACCCTAGTACAGGTACAAGCACTTGCACATTTAGTGGACTACAAGGGCTCAGCTTATACCTTAGGGCTGTATAGCCAGGCTGGACAAATTCCTGGTACAGTATCCAGGTTCCTTAAAAATTACAGCTGTCACTGAATAAAGGCAGCCACTTGCTTCCTGTAAGTGACACCCCGTAGGCTAGACTTGCAGCACGTCCTGCAAAACTTTCTCCTCACACTTCAGCCAATCAGGAAGCCTATCTTCAAAATGCAGCCAATAATAATAAGCCACTTGCATCTGTGATGCGAGCAGCTCCAATACCTCCGAGCTCTACATGCTACCAGGAGCGTCAAGGGCAAGGCTAATAAGGGAGGAGATACCCTGGAGTGTGTACAATCCCGTGTGAGGACTGCGACTATACTTTTATCAGGGATTGAAAAGTGGAGGTGGTAACACTGCATCTGCTTTTGTTTATGTTCATATTATTCCTCATTTTCCCCAGGCTGCTTATTTGTACAGTACTGTATATCCAGCACCGGTGCCATTCTTCTTGTCTTACAAATGTTATCAGGCATCAGCTCACCTGCAGTTAGCCTGAAGAGAGCAGGAGATGATGGGTTCACACTGACATATGATGCATGCACTGCCCACTGTTTAATATATCCAGAGACAGTGTCAAGTAGGGGCCAAAAAAGAGGTTTACTATAACAGAAGTTTTATTATATCAGTGTTTACTATACCAGGCGTTGCTCCAATAGACTTATAATGGAGATTGGCCGGGACTTGGAGAGGTAGTACACTATACCAGAATGCTTACTATATAAGCGTTTATTATAACAAGATTATACTGTATTACAGTGCTACAATATTTTCCACTGATTAAAGGTAGCCATACACTGGTCGATTTGCCATCAGATTTGAGCAAAAAATAGATCCCTCTCTGATCGAATCTGATCAGAGAGGGATCGTATGGCCACCTTTACTGCAAACAGATTGTAAATCGATTTCAGCCTGAAACCGATCACAATCTGTGGAGCTGCCTCTGCTGCCGCTCCCCTCCCCTCCTGCATACATTACCTGTTCCGGCCGGCGCGAGTCCCCCGGTCCACTGCTGTCTTCTTCTCCGCCTGGTCCCTGGCTCCCGGCTGGCATCTTCTCCCATCGGCATCCGCGTATAACTTTGTCACTCCAGTGACAGCGGAAGTTCAAATAGAGCGCCCTCTATTTGTACTTCCGCTGTCACTGCAGTGACACAGGAAGTTATACACTGATGCCTTGATGCGGAAGGTGATGAGAGAAGATGCCAGCCGGGAGGGGACAGCGGTGACTCGCGCCGGCGGAGCAGGTAATGTATCATCGCTGTATAGCGTCGGTCGTCGGGCATTCGAACGCCGCTATCGACGCACTCCTGACCCGAGAAAAATCTTCCGCACGGATGGATCGACGGGAGTCGACAGGAACCATGGATTTCGGACGGAAATCCATCGTTCTGTCAGCGGTGTGCGCAGCCCCTTTAGAGAGAATAAAACAAGTTTCAATATTGCTATGCCAGTTAACCTATTAGCATGCTTAAAATAGGCACGTATTGTGACACCATTCATACTAATCTGTGTCCATAGTGTCTTGTTAGAGCTTTTCACTTTAATCTAAAATCAAGAGGACAAAGTGGTTGTGGATTACACACTAACCTTTCTACATGCACTGGTTTATCAAACTTGAACAGAATGTAGTCTCCAGCTATGGGAGTGATGGCCCAGAAGAAATCCTCTCCCAAGTATGTCTTTTCCAGGGTATGACCTTGGTACACTTTTAAAGAGGTGGAGACTTCAGCTGGTGGATTCACATGAATTTTATGTAACAAAGGTTTTAGGAAATCTTTGTCCTAAAAAGGAAAGCAGACAAGAAAAAAATGCATAATTGTGATTATTAGTAGTAAGACTAACACCACAGAAGAGGTAGGTACCAATAAGATGTCATCTGCTCTCTGCCTGGCAGACCTCAAACTACAGTGCAAACATCTCGTCTTTCATCTTGAAATATAAATGAAAACTAAAACAAAATGAACCCCTAGTGCAAATAACAGTGATGGGCAGACAAACCCTTTAGGCCCCTTTTACAGTTAGATACTATCTGTGCATTACGTTACCCTTTCAGAACACAGGATAAAGCAACAGCAATGAAAGTCTATACGGGCGTAGTATACTAACTATCTTGCGCCTGAAGTGTGATTTGCTGCCGACCCACTGTTTGTAGTCTTCTCCTAGCCCCCTCTGTGACATTTTCGCTGCTCCTGCTACTTTCTTGGTGATAAAATCACAGTTTTATTCATTGTTTTTGTAAACAATGAAGATGGCCACCAAACAGGAAATACATCATCAGAGCAGGTGCCTGTTTGCAGAGGCTGCTCTCAAACGTGACTTCACTGCTGGAATATTTCTCCCACTTGTTGCCTTGGCTGCTTGTCTGGGCTTTGAACTGATCTTTCTGCACTCACAGCTGTTCACAAGGTCACAGACAGGCAGGCTGTGGCCAAAGACGCTGGCTGTGACTAATAAACAAAGCACACACACAGTGCCTGCAGGGGGTGTAGGGGAGGTGTGCATAACTTCTCCCTATCACAGTACATTCCTCTCTGGGCTGACAAGGCTTGACAAAGGGAAGAAGATTAGATATTATACAGAAGCAGTGCAACTAGAAAAGGCTGCAGTAAGCCAGACCACATTAGAACAGGTATAGGAACTTAAAGGATAGAAGAAATAAGGCAGAAAATTTTGTTACTGAGTCTCTTTAATTCTATTTAGATCCTGTGGTCAAGTCTCAAAAAAGGATGGACAAGCAGAGGCCACAAATTGTGATATAAAAGTGGCAAAGTTTTCAAAATGTGTCATTACCAAAATTGTTGGGCAATACGGTGTATGCCTAGGGATATGGTCTGCCTCAAAGATGGAAACCTATTCTTTAATGGCAGTTCGATTATGGTGTGATGGGGTAAGCATTTCTTGGAACTTTAAATGGGGAGGAGAAAAATGTGAAATGCCTCAGTAGGAAGCCAAGAGAGAAGAGAGTCCACTAGCTCACACTACAGAAATTCAGCACCAGGGAGTCGACAAGCACACACGTGGATCCAGCACAGGTGCAAGTACAAACAACAGGAGAAAGGATGACTTGGTCTCAAACCTGGATTGTTATGCAACTGTAGCAATAATTTATTTCACCATAGTAACCATAGTAGTCCAGAGGCTTCTTAAATCCTCATAAAGCTCACCGTTCCAGCACAGGGTCCCATCTTCATCATCTGGCCACACCATAAGCCATGGAGGAGTGCATCTTAATTGGTAATGCATGCGTAAAGACTGCACACTCATGCATGGCTTTTTTTCCTCTGTGCACTAGTGCTTCGTTCTACTGCAGTGGATGGGCATTGTAGTACCAATACATAAAAAAGGGGTGAGAGAGCTGCAGCAACTACAGAGGAATAACTACTGAATACAGTTTAAAAAGTGTTCTGCATTCTGCTGTTTAACCAATTCAGCCCACAGGGATTTTTTTACCTTATGCAACAGAGCAATTTTCACCTCCCATTCATTCGCCAATAACTTTATCACTACTTATCACAGTGAATTGATCTATATCTTGTTTTTTCCACCCCCAATTAGGCGTTCATTGGGTGGTACATTTTGCTAAGAATAATTTTTTTCTAAATGCATTTTCACAGGAATATTAAGAAAAAAAATTGAAAAAAATTCATTATTTCTCAGTTTTCAGCCATTATAGCTTTAAAATAATACCAATGGGCTACCATAATTAAAACCTATGTATTTTATTTGCCCTCTGGTCCCAGTTATTACACCATTTAAATTATGCCCCTATCACAATGTATGGCGCCAATATTTTATTTGGAAATAAAGGTGCATTTTTTCAGTTTTGCGTCCATCACTATTTACAAGCTTATAATTTAAAAAAAAAATGTAATTTTGTAATATACCCTCTTCACACGCATATGTAAAAAGTTCAGACCCTTAGGTAACTTTTTTTTTTTTTTTTTTTTTTTAAACAATTTTTTTTCCATTAAAAAAATTTTTGGGGTAATTTTTGGTGTGAGAGTTAAAGGAATACTATCGATGTATACATTTATTTTTAAATGCTGTATGTTGTAGCACACATTAGGACAAGTACTAGGAGCAATTTGATTCCTCACACAGCTGTTCCTCTCAGCTGTAAAATCCTCCGTCAGTTTTGGCGTCAGTGTTGGATACAAATGTATCTAAAAACTGAGGGCTCCCAGAGGGCTAAAGGTTCGTATACACGTCCGATAAAGATCGTTCGTTACGAACGATTCGTGACGTTTACACGATATTCAAATTAGACTGAAAAGATCGTTCGTAATGAACGATTGTGTACACACGTGAACGATATAAGTATAAAGTACTGAACGACGAACGATAAAAAAATGCGTGCGCAAACGGAAGTGACGTTATGACAGGCAATAAGAACATGCGTTATCGGACGATCTTTGTACACACTGCAACGATTGAACGATTATCTTTCGAAAAAATCCGCCGGGTTGGATCGGTCCGATTGAACGATAACGATCGTTATCGTTCACAAAAACGATCGTTCACACTTTTTGAACGCACGATTATCGTTCCGATTGTCGTTATCGTTCATTTTTGAACGATCGTTATCGTACGTGTGTACTCAGCTTAAGACCATGTCTGCACAGGGGAGTTGCTATCAACTCCTCAGTTTATAGTTTAATTATCACCTTGCTGAAAGAATCTTATTGATATGGTGGTAAGGGGTTAAAGATTCTAGCAATGTGTGTTTATTATCTTTGCTTCTCTTGACTGATAAAGATACTAATAATGCTAATTGTAAACAGTGGTCTGCCCCTCAGCAGCTTGTAAAGTGGATGCAGCCTGGAGTGAATCACCTCAGGCAGCCAGTCTGAGTGTAAACACAGACTAGTGTTATAGCTAGTTATATTCCAGCAATATTACAGCTCATTTAGTTACCTGTTACCACCTCAGATCAGCCTATTTCTCCTCATGTCTGTTGCATGCTGTGAGTGACACAGTGAAATATATTTGTGAGCTGTGTGACAGAGTAACCAAGCAGCTCAGGGTGACCCAAACTACTATGAGCTGTGTGAGAAATGAATTTTTAAGCAGGGATAGCAAGAGAGAGAGACCTGGGTGAATAAATAAAGTGCCCCTAGCACTAGTGGTAATGTGTACACTAATATAGAGTATTAAAAAAAAGTCGTTTCAATCGATAGTATTCCTTTAAACAGTTAATTTTAAATGTGATAATGTGGGTTTATTTTATTTAAAAAATTATGTAGATGTAGTTTTACTATTTGGCCACAAGATGGCAACAGTGAGATTTTTTTTTTTAGTCCTGAAAGCAAGAGCTCACTTCCAGGAAGCACTAGGATAACGGGAAACTTTTTTTTTTCAGAAAGGGGACTTAGAACGATGAATGGGAATTATATTCCCATTAATTGATCTCAGGGCTAATTGGGGGTGGGCGGGGGCGCGCACAGCAGCCCAGCAGCTGCCGCCTGGATGTGACAATCACATCCAGGCGGCAGGAAGGGTTAATAGACTTGCACAGTACACCGAGCAGGTGACTAGACTCCATTAGTATGGATTTCATGGGTAGATCAGCTGTAATCCATTTTATTTTTACAACCAAATTGCTTTTATTACTATCAGAGTACTCCCTTCTTGTATCCATTTTGAGTGCAGAGGATTAAGGATTGCTTGCATGTAAACTGGCCACATCCCATCAGCACCTGATTTTCCCTCATGTCCCAGCAGGATAAGCATGGCTACCCTTGCTTCTGTACAGATCAACTATTGATCACATACACATGCAGCCATAAAGTCTTGAAAATTGCTGTCAATGCAGCATAGCTTTGCACAACCTTTTTGTAGACTACAAACATATTGACAGTTCAAATGGCTAAAATGATAACTAGTCTGGCGCTGCTGGGAATATCACAGAAGCTTGTAGAAACTGTAACTTTACAATGATCAAAACAAAGTCAAAATTCCCTGTGCTCCAACAGATTAGACACACTATTGCAAGTCCTCAACACAAACTAAAAAAAAAAAAAAAAAAAAAAAAAAAAAAAAAGTGTATATAAGGGTTAATAGGTTTACTTTTGGTTTGTCATGTGCCAGTGAGCTGCTGCAGTGAGCTCTCCAGGCTGCAGAGTTTGTCTCCCACTGCAGAAGATGGCAAAGAAATGTTCTGTGTGCAACATAAGGTGCCCATACACTCGTCAGATTGGCAGCAGATAGATAAGAAATGCATCTGATGATCTATCTGATGCGTTTTTAGAACATTTTTTACCAAGATAGAATTCCAATAGATTTCAGTTTGAAATCTATTGAAATTCGATCTGATGGCATTTTTTTGCCATCAGATTTCCATTAAGGCCAATGCAAAACGATACGCAATCTCATCAGATCGACCTAAATTTTCCACCCTGCCAGTTCGATGGAAATCCATCGAAATCGGCCATCGATCGGTCGATTGGCCAACCGATTTGCCATCGATCGGGATCGATCGGTCGGCCACAAAATAGGCTGAGTGTATGGGCCCCTTAAGTCAACTGAGAGAAAGATGTATATTCAAAAAAATATTAGACACATAACAGCTTGATGTCATCACGGATGTGTACAGAAGCCCTGGGCAATAGCCTACACAGCCATCTAAAGGTTTAAAATGACAGGGAGGACTCTAGAAATGTATAAGAAGATCCGGAAGTGAAGCCAATTTCTGGTTTCCACCTAAATGTCATCCAATTTGGAAACAGACATGGCACCCCCAGGGAAACGCTGCCATTGTCTTAACTATCCTGACCTTTCTTGGCAAAAGGGTTTTTGGTTTTTTTTTTGTAGCATCTTGCCAAGATTTGCCAGAGATTTCAATCCAAGCAGCAAATATGTAATGTTTGCAGTCACTATTTAGATATGCAGTCACTATGTAGAGATCTTGGATCCCAGGAAAATAAACTTTGCCAGTCTATATAATAATTATTTACAGCTCTGATATAAACTTAACAATGCTTTGCTTTAGGTTTACCCATTTAAATGCAATCCTGGATATCATGCACATACTAATCATCATCCTATCAACATGAAGAGTGTAAAGGAAGAGCGACAGAAATTCTGAAGACAACGCCGGCTCTGTGTAAGGCTATGACGCATTTGAGTTTTCCAGCGCTGTAGAGACTCAAGTAGTACACTACAAAATGTCATGTCTTCAGTATGCAGGCTATACACAATCTCAGTCTGTTCTCTCCTGTACATGAAAGATCCCCGTTATGTAAGGAAACACAGCCATAACTTACTGTGAGTTTCTGTATTTTCCCAGCCAATGAAGAGTGCAAGCCAACATGCTGGAATAAAGATGGCCGGAAACGGATTCTAAGATTAGATTTCTGCCTGTCACAATGTTTCTGAAAAAGAAATGTTGATGAAAGAGTGCATAAATAAAATTGCCTTGGTCACATTAAAAAATTGCAAACAAAAACCCAAAAGTACCCATTTGCAGTCCGGTATCCGACAGAGTACCTTTTAATATAAAATTGTTCCGAAATAACATACACTCAACACCATACACCCGAAATAACATTCACTCCTGGATCCAGCATGTTAACAATCATATCCAAATCATCCACAAAGCAAACCTAGGCAGTTTCCTAGGGCCCGGAGAGAGTCTAGGGGGCTGGTGGATGCTAGCACCCATTACATCTTACTAAAAAAAACACAGTTGATTATCAAAAGTAGTAAAAAAAACTGCTATCTCGCCTAGGGCCACATTTCATCATAATCCTTTTCTGTTAACAATAGAGGAGGCTGATATGGAGGAGCAGTATGATGCTGACATGGTGGGGACACTAGTAAAACAAGGAAGATGGGAGACTTCAATTACATATTTCGTTTGGTTGGGGGGGGGGGGGGGGGGGGGAGTGGTATCTGTCCATCAACTTCAACCAGAAAAAAAAACAACAACCCCCATTTTGTACCTGCATTTATACCAGTTGATCCAGGGGAAGGCAAAAAAAAACCTTACAAGGCCTGGGCTAATTAGCATTAGAAGGGCAAGATTCTTTCCCGTCTCCAGATGGCAGTCAGATAAATCCCTGACTCAACTCTACCATGAATTACCTAGTAATTATAGCCGTGGATGCCCTTCAATGCAAGGAAAGCATCCAAGCCCTTTAAATGCAGATATAGAGTTTGCCATAAATACTCCCTGGGGTAAGATATTCCCGATTATAACCACTCTCACTGTGAAGGACACCTTTCTAAATAAATTGCAAAAACTTTTTTCCTCCATACACAGATCATGGTAGATAATTGAAAGTGTGCATCAGCAGTAACACTTTGTTCTAATGTCCCAAAATTGTGTAATCATAAGTACATTTACACATTGCTTTCCTTATGGCACCTATTGTATAACTTGCAGTACAGGTAGGCCCTCCTGTACTGCAAACTATAAAATAGGTGCTATAAGGAAAGTAATGAGTAAATGCACCTATTCATATTAACTACCGTACTTACATTTGTATTCTACAGATCTAGATTCTGAGTGGCTACTATAAGTAACTACATGTTTCACAATTTATCATTGCCCTTTAAATTGTTTAAAAAAGTAAATTATATATTATAGAATAACCATAAAGAAAAGTGCATTTCAAGTACCCAGATGGTTAAAACAAATAAGTATATAGCTATGTGATGTTTTCTTTGTTTATCTTTAGGAGTGACCCTTTGTGATGCTGACCATTTTTTTTATACCAGTGTGGCATGTGCATTGGAAGAGTAGTATATCATCGCTATGAAGTGGTGGTTGATGTGGGTATTGTTTCTGCAATAATTGGCAAAGTTGAAGGTCTGCAGCAAGTTTCCACCTGAGTGTTGGAACTTTCATTACACTTTGGAAAGAAAGTCTACCTGTTACTGAGTGAGACAACCAACTAGCTGAATGTACACTTTACCTTTTGTGTGCAAGTGCAGCTGACTCTGGGTCGATAAGGCATGGGTGCTTGAAATCTATAGTTTTTGCAAAAATTATCTTGTAAAGTTTTGTACACATATCCACTTTTCGATACTCGAACACTAGATTTGGATATAAATGGTATATACTAGGAATCCAAATGAAACATTTAGGTGACCTTGTAGTGACACATATACTAAAGCCAGCCTCACGCAGCTCTATGACATACTTGTAATCAGTGCCATCTGTATTGCCATGGTCATAGTGGAGTTGTGAGAAAGCGCGGAGGAGCCGCCGCCATGAGCCAGTGGCGGGCGGCTCCTTCCGCACTCAGCAATTACTCGCACGGAGAGGCAGCCGCCTCCTCGCATCATGAGGCGGCTGCCTCCGTGCATCAGCCTGCATAACGCGGCGAAACCGCCGCGTTGGATGCGACGGGTAGCCGGCAGGTCCCCGCTGCGGAGACACCGCTGAGCGGGGCTGCGCTGGCTGGGACTCGTAGTCCCCCAGGGTTCAGAGTGACGCGCGCGCGCGCACTCAGACAGGACTTAGTACACTCAAGAGGGAGTCAGCTGACCAGGCAGGTCAGCTGACTCTAGCTCCACTCCCCATTGGTCCAGCAATCAGGGAGGTGCTGGGGGACACCTTTTAGTATATATACTGCTGGCTGTTCATTCATTCCTCGTCTGGCGTTGCGTTCACATACGTGGAAGCACCCAGATCCGTTCGTCAGATCCGTTAGTGTGCCGGGACCAGCTGGAGCTGTAATCCTACACTAAGCTAGATTCTGTTGATAGCTTAAAGTACTAGTTTGGATTGTGATTATCTGTTATGACCTTTGCCTGCCTCGACTATCCTCCTGAACTCTGACCTTGTACCTCGTTATATCTGATACTCCGTTGCTGAACCCAGCCTGTACCCTGACTCCGCCTCTGCCTCTTGATTTTGTACCCCGATATTTCTGATACCTGTTGCCGAACCCTGCCTGTACCTAGACTCCGCCTCTGCCTACTGAATCTGTACCTTATCTGTCCGTGTGTTTACGACCTGGCTGGTCCGACCTCGAGAACCGACCTCACGATTGGAGGCGGTTCCTCGTCCTGTTAGTGACACTTGCGCCTGAGTGTCACTTTCGGACTTTCCTTCCCACTGTCAGTCTGACTCCTCCCGTCTTGGAGAGCTCAGACCTGTGGAAGGAATCTGTGCAGTTCTCCTTGCTGCACTGAGGCTTGTCCTCTATATTACTGTTGCACCAATCACACACTCTACTCAGGTGACCAGAGGTTAGTTAGTATATTGGATTATCGGTGATACTGCAGATCACATATAATCTGGTATACGTCTGTATTTCCCGTGATACTGCAGATCACCGGTAATCAGACCTCTCTGTGCTTCACCGAGCGTTACAGGAGTATTTCCCAATGTCAAGGTTCACTCAAAAACTGTTGGCACAGTGCTTAGCTTACCTTGCCACTCCTCACCCACCTTTCGCTTGCTACAATGATAGAGGGGTTGGCGAGTAGTAGGTGTGTGTGGAGAGATGGCACAACGTTGGCGGAAGAAGTCACTACAGTTCAAGCTCCATGGATCGTACATACAGCCTGCCACCAGGGAATACTAGCTATGCAATAAGAATCAGTATACATAAGGCAATTACTAAAGCAAGCCAAACTATTCAACCGCGTTCAACATTACAACCCAGATCGCAGGAAAATCGCAGCAAACAAACACCTATCCTGACCATGAAATGTTGCCCACAAGTCAATCCCAGGAAAACCACGGTGCCGTGGTTAACCACAATTTCTACCCAATTAGACAGTTTAGTCAAACCTAACATCTAATTGGGCTAAAATTTTGTCTAGTGTATGGCTAGTTTAAGAGTCCTAGGGCTGCAGTTACTTCAGTGACTTGATCTTTGCTACAGGGCCTCTTGGAATACAGACAGCAGAAAGAATAAAGATAATTTTTAAGTTTAATAAATACTAGTTGCAAAAAATATCACTGTCAATCTATGCTCTCATTATATACAGATCATGAAATGAAAGAGTAACAAGTACTAGGACTTGGCTTACTGCATCTTTTTCTGGGTTGCAGACTTTGACCCACAGTATATGATCCAGTAGCCAATCGATAGGCTTCTCCTTATAGAACATAAAGATGAACTCGACTATGAGTGTCATATCGGGTGCTTGAAACATTTTCCCTGCAATGGAAACAGACAACAAATTGTCAAAGCTGTGTACAATGTCATCTATGCCGCCTTTTACTTTTGGACTGGCCAGAGATAATGCCGGCTTCACTAACATCACAAGAAGAAAACTGAGAACAGACAGCCCCTAATTACACTTAATACCTGTATGTACGCTTAACTCACCAAGCACACTTGTGGAACAGATTTGCTTCAACAGGAACCCGAAGCGAGAGACATAGAGGCTGACATATTTACTTCCTTTTAAACCATGCAGATTGCTTTGCAGTCCTGCTGATCCACAGCTTCTAATGCATTTAGCCATAAACCCTGCACAAGCATGCAGATTAGTTGTTTCTGACAAAAATCTGACAAGATTAGCTGCATGCTTGTTTCAAGATAAGAACATTTACATTGCACTTTTCTCCTGGCAGATTCAAAGCACTAGGCAGCCTTTCTCAACCTTTCTACCCTGGAGGAACCCTATAAATAACTTTTGGATCTTAAGGAACCCCTGCAAACATTTTTTTGATCTCGAGGAACCCCTGCATTTATTTTTCAGGAGGCATGGTCTTTGAAAGTAGGTGTGGCTGTTTATTTCACTACCCCCATTACACTGTCATTCATTCTATTGTCTCCTGAGCCCCCAATTTAGTGCTTCTTGTTACAGTACCACCTATTATAGTCTGCTCTATTATACTTCCCCCACGATGGGGGAAAATGCCAAAGAACCCCTGCACAGTACTCAAGGAACCCTGGGGTTCCAGGGAACCCTGGTTGAGAAACCCTGCACTAGGGCAATAGCCCTTAACCAGTACACTACTGACCAGAAAGATCTGCAGGACTGCTGGGCAACTGGTATTGCTTAAAGCAAATAAATATTGCAGCCTTCATATGCCTCTCACCTTGGGTTCCTTTTAAAGGACCAGTATCACAAAACAAATTAAAATTTAAAGTAAACCTTCCGAACTCTGCTGGGCACAGCCCATCCGTGCACCCTTTGTGTATGCGCTCCGTGGCTGTATGTAGCAGCCATCACCAGGAGTGTCCTGGGCATGCACAGTTAAAATAGTTTCTGAACTGGGTATGCCAAATGATGCTCTCAATTACGGCTGCTGTGCACAGCCATTTGGGAGTAACTACAAAGAGGGCTTTTTCCCCCTTTGGTACTCCTTAAAATACATGCAAAAACATACATATAAGCTTACATTTCTCCCAGACAAAAATTTACTATAAACTTTTTTCCCAATGTTTCTATCACTTAGGGTGACCGTACATTACTCATTTTTCCAGTTTAATTGACTAATTGATTTGATCATTTTATCGAATGGGGGAAAATCAATTTGTTCCATTCTGCTCAACCAAAGGAAATTGGGCAATATCTGGTCAAAACTACCAATTTACTCAATCATGCAGGATGGAAAATATTGTTCATTGATAAAACTACTGTTCATATGATTTCAATCTACACAGAATCGGTCTTTGGTTTCAGAGCATGGAGGCACAACATTGTTCAGCTCAATTAGTTAAAGTGACACTGAAGCAAAAAAAAAAAGGTGTATGATATAATGAATTGCATGTGTAATACAGGTAATTCATAGAACGATAGTAGCAAAGAAAAGTTTCATATATACTATATATTTGCATCATTCTCTAATATTTGCAGTTTACAAACTAAACTCTGTATTTTAAATCATGAAACAGAGCAGGAAGGGTCATTAGCTCTGCAGTAAAACCTTAAACAAACAAGAAACAGTGAGAGACATGTTGAGATAAGTGCTTCAGAAAAGAGCACTGCTCTCTGACTAAATTAGTTGGAGAGCTCAGAGAAGCTCCTTTGCATAAATAACTGAAGTGTCTTAACTCTTCCTGTACTGGAAACAATATGAGACTCATATCTTTGCTACTAATGTTCTATTTCTTAGCTGTACTACACATACAACTCTTTATATCATAACTTTATTTTCATTTTCAGATTCCCTTTAACCATTGCAGCCCACGGGTATTTTTCACTTTATGCATCCAAGCAATTTTCACCTCCCATTCATTCGCCAATAAATTTATCACTAATTATCACAATGAATTGATCTATATCTTGTTTTTTCCGCCACCAATAGGGCTTTCTTTCTTTCGTTGGTACATTTTTCTAAGAATTTTGTTTTCTAAATGCATTTTAACAGGAATATTAAGAAAAAAAAAATCAAAAAAATTCATTATTTCTCAGTTTTCAGCCATTATAGCTTAAAATGATGACCATAATTAAAACCTATGTATTTTATTTGCCCATTTGTCCCGGCTATTACACCATTTAAATTATGTCCCTATCACAATGTATGGCGCCAATATTTTATTTGGAAATAAAGGTGCATTTTTTCAGTATTGCATCCCTCACTATTTACAAGCCCATAATTAAAAAAATGTTCGTAATATACCCTCTTCACATGCATATTAAAACAGTTCAGACCCTTAGGTAACTATTTATGTTTTTTATTTTTTATTGTAATTTTTTTTTCATTAAACATTTTATTTGAGTAATTTTAGGTGTGGGAGGTAAACAGTTAATTTTAAATGTAATAATGTGGGTTAATTGTATTAAAAAAAATGTATGTAGAAGTAGTTTTACTATTTGGTCACAAGATGGCCACAGTAAAAAAAAAATAAAAAATGTAGCCCTGGAAGCGAAGTGTTCCCTTCCAGGAAGCATTGGGAGGACGGGAAACTTTTTTTGTCAGAAAGGCTGCGGCTTCTGATGAGAAGCCGTAGGTCTTTCTACCAGGGACTTCGATCAATGAATTGGATGCATGTTCCCATTAATTTATCTCTGAGCTAACTGGGGGCGGCATGGGAGGGCGCGTTCGCAAGCAGCAGCACAGCAGCAGCCACCTGGACGTGACAATCACGTCCAGGCGGCTTAAATGGTTAACGAGAATCGCATAGGATCTTGCGTGCAATGGGCCACTAGGCGATAGACTTTCGAAAACCACACTGTTGTTAACTGATGGAAAATCAAGCAAGGGGCACCCTTATAGTAGGCAGTAAAAATGTGCAATATAATATTTACTTATAAACAATACCAGTACCAGTTGCATGGAAGTCCTGCTGATCATTCTGGCATCAGTAGTGTGTAAATCACACATCTGAAACAAGGATGCAGCAAATCTAGTCAGATTTTTGTCAGAAACACCTGATCTGCTGCATGTTTGTTCAGGGTCCATGGCTAAATGTATTAGAGGCAGAGGATCAGCAGGACAGCCAGGCAACTGGTATTGTTTAAAATTAGATAAATATGTCAGCCTCTACATCGCTCTCAATTCAGGATCCCTTTAAAGGACATCCGAGGTAAAAATAACCTGATGAGAGAAACAATTGCGTCTATCCTCCTTCTAAAAATGACTTTTTTTTAGATATACCACAGTTTTATTATATATTTAAATCTAGTTTTCAAGTTTTTACTGTTTCATTGTCTCTGCTCAATGATGTGCATTGAAGTATGCCAGCGCTCAAATGTATTAACTATTGACCCTTTTTTATCTCTTTCCTGCTCTCAGAAGCCATTTACTGACATAAGTGTTTTGTGGCTGCAATTATTTATCAATGAGAGTTATGCTATAGTCTGACCTAGTCCCGACCCGGACAGAAACTGTCACTTCCATACCTGATGTTTAACTCTTTCAGGCAGAGAAAGGAAAAAAAATAAAATAACACAGCCTAGTTATTTGTGTGCTTGTCACTGTACATACACATGTCTATCTCATCATGCCACATGTCAGCTCAGTTGTCCTTTAACCTACCTGGCGGTAACCCCGTTTTCTCAGGCCCTGCTGGGCCGATTTGCCTAATTTTTTTTGTTGCTACACGCAGCTAGCACTTTGCTAGCTGCGTGTGCACTCCGATCGCCGCCACTACCCACCGCGCCGCCATCCCCCCCCCCCCCCAGATCCCGTGCTCTGCCTGGCCAATTAGTGCCAGGCAGCGCTGAGGGGTGGATCGGGACTCCCTTTGACGTCACGACTGGGGAAGCCCTACTGGAAATACCGTTCAGAACGGGATTTCCAGACGGGCTTTATCGCCGGAGGCGATCGAAGAGGGTGGGGGGATGCCGCTGGCTGTCATCTAGCCCTAGGCTCGCAACATGATTTAAAAAAAAGAAAAAAAAAACGAAAACTGCTGCGCTGCCCCCTGGCAGTTTTTAATAGACCGTCAGGAGGGTTAAGGACTAAACTGAGTATAAGTCAGTAAAATTCTACAGGCCACATTTACATTGTGTAAGAAAACAACACATGAACACAATCAAACATGGAAAGCACATACTAACTACCATAAACAGAGTTGGCACCTCTAGAGTATATAGATTATAGAACCCAAAATTGCAAGAACAGTAATTGTTATCTGGATACTGCTCTGAAGATATGCACTTACCTAAAGGATTATCAGGAATACCATACCAATACGTTGATGGGTTGAGATCTGGTGACTGTGTGGGCCATTTTAGTACAGTGAACTCATTGTCATCTTCAAGAAACCAATTTGAAATGAATCCAGCTTTGTGACATGGTGCATTATCCTGCTGAAAGTCAGAGGATGGGTACATGGTGGTCATGAAGGGATGGACATGGTCAGAAACAATGCTGCTCAGGTAGCTTGTGGGATTTAAACGATGCCTAATTGGCACTAAGGGGCCTAAAGTGTGCCAAGAAAACATCCCCCACACCATTACACCACCACCACCCTGCGTAGTGGTAACAAGGCATGATGGATCCATGTTCTCATTCGGTTTACGCCAAATTCTGACTATCGAGACTCATCAGACCAGGCAACGTTTTTACAGTCTTCAACTGTCCAATTTTGGTGAGCTCGTGCAATTTGTAGCCTTTTTCCTATTTTAGTGGAGAGGATTGGTACCTGGTGGGGTCTTCTGCTGTTGTAGCTTATTCGCCTCAAGGTTGTGCGTGTTGTGGCTTCACAAATGCTTTGCTGCATACCTCGGTTGTAACAAGTGGTTATTTCAGTCAACGTTGCTCTTCTATCAGCTTGAATCAGTCGGCCCATTCTCCTCTGACCTCTATCAACAACAAGGCAATTTCACCCACAGGACTGCCGCATACTGGATGTTTTTCCCTTTTCACACCATTCTTTGTAAACCCTAGAAAAGGTTGTGCGTGAAAATCCCAGTAACTGAGCAGATTGTGAAATACTCAGACCCGCCCATCTGGCACAAACAACCATGCCACGCTCAAAATTGCTTAAATCACATTTCTTTTCCATTCTGACATTCAATTTGGCGTTCAGGAGATTGTCTTGACCAGGACCACACCCCTTAATGCATTGAAGCAACTGCCATGTGATTGGTTGATTAGATAACTGCATTAATGAGAAATTGAACAGGTGTTCCCAATAATCCTTTAGGTGAGTGTACATCATTTTCAGCACATAAAAGGAAATTCTCCCATTTACAGAGAAATGTACATAAATATCTGTTTTTGGTTACAGAATAATTTTTTTAAGCAATGCTGACTCAATGAACATCTGAAAGCACTGCATGAAACATCACACGGTCACATTTAATGCCGGTGTGCAAAGCATCAAGCAGTGCATCTCACAATGACTAAAAGCAGGTTTATCCTGTGCGTGACAGTACATTTCTATGCACATTAACACGCACACTTCTGCTGAAATAAAAGCTCTCTCCATCACCACAGTAACAAAAGAAAAGAAAACACCTATGCAAGATTCACTCTCTCAACAAATTATGCTTAATCAATAAAATATGCAGCACTGGGAAGAAAAATATCTACAAACATCTTATAAGTCAGCTATCAGCTGCTACATTCTCTCTATGTATTCATTGTAGTGACATTAGTGAGAACAATGAAGGTCTGTGATCAGAATTAGAAGTCTGCAATAATGCTGCAAACTATTACTGGGCATGATGCTACAAAGAGATTTTCTCACTTTGTTTTTACTTCAAACACTCAATGACATTTAAACACATTTTGTATTGTTTCCCAATCTCTTGAACTTAATTAAGTATTTGAAGTGAAAAAAAGTAAAGAAAAAAAAATGTCTTTAAAGCATCAAGACAATTGTGTGAAATTATGTTCACATCAATAGTAACAGCTATTAGACTGAAATAGCATATGGAGACCTAAAGAGACACTGAACACAAAGGAAAATTGTCAGTAGGTGAATTTCTGCTGTTGAATAAATGTCACCTTGCAGAAAAAGGCCTCTGCCTATATCTGATATAAAAAAAGACCAGGGCCATTTTCTGAATGGGGGCAGATCTATGCAATGGGGTTTCAGTGAATTTTATTAAACAGAAATGTGTTGAGACATTCAAACGTGTAAGCATTAGCGTACCTCGGTTTTATTTATGTACAACAGAGATGCATTTTACCTAAACTTAGGCTATACAGTAGCTGTTAAATAGAATTCCTTGGTAAGAGTACTTGCAGAGGGTGCAGACAGGAACAAAGAACATTCATCAGGCCCTAGGCAGTCTAACTGTAGGTACATGTTAAGGTGGCCACACACCACACCATTTATTAAATATCTGTTCGATTTAAGAATTGCAATAAATTTTTCTGGCGGATTGCAGCATTTCAAAAATATGACCAACGTAACACACACGTTACATTTTTCCCCAGTTATGATAAAAAGAATTGGAAACTGAGAAAATTGCTAGGGTGTGTATATTAATAAATTGACAATCTAGCACACCCCATACAGTCTTTAGAAAAATGGAAGAAAAATTCTGGAAAAATAAAAAATAAAAAAAATAAAAATAGGAAAAAAATGGAAATCTGGTCGGATTTTTCAGTCGAATGGAAAAAAAAAAGCTTTCAATTTTTTCGGGAGATCCGATCAGAATTTATCAAATTGCGGTAAAATCGGATCATTTTATTGTATCGTGTGTGGCCACCTAGAGTGATGTGCAGGTACTCTGCAGGAGAATGAGGGAATTCTTCCTGTTTTACACCTTCTTCACGTATGATCTGACCCCAGCTTTACAGGTGATAGACCACACCTCTGTGTTCAATGTGCACAACAGTGGATCCACAACAACTCTGCTATGAATAAATATGTAGGGTATAGTGCTATACTATTACTGTGTAACAAAGTGAACCTCCGGACTAAAAATCTACTCAGCAGAACTGAAAAGGCTTGGTGTTTCTTTAACAGTTTCACAGCATCAGAACTTTGTTTTTCTTACCAAAGCACCATTTTTAGCTGCATTTTTACCTAAGCTCCACCCATCAAAGAAAAAAGAGCCCAGGCTTTTTTTCCCTGATGCTGTGCAGAGCATGATGGGATTTCCTATGTTGTTATTCACGTTGCCTAGCAACTGGGAGGGGTGCGCAGGACACAGGACAGTTGGAACTGTGTCTCATGCTCCCTGTCACCTCCTTTCAACCAAAAAGATGGCTGCCATCATGAAATCAAACATTTGCCTGCTCTTTTAAAACAGTGTGGGTAAGAGATTATATTACCTATCTATTTTAATTAACATAACCAATGTAACTTAATGAGTGTAGGTTTGTTTAGGCTGGAGTTCCTCCTTAATTTGTATTCACCAACCCAAATTTAACATATCAAATTAACTGATTTCCTGAGCCATGGGAGTGCATAAATGTACATACAAAATGAGCATAAACCTGCATCAAGGCAGAATTATTTGCATCTCATTAACCATCCCTACTAGTGACACTACTACACATCACCAGGCTTTATTCTTCCAACAGAGCTGTTGTTTGAAGTATCTATAAAATATTCATGTGTACACATTAGATATACAGTCACGATCAGATACGTATATCTGATTTTAAAAATACAGTGACTGCTTTATTGCAGTAGCAAATTACTTTTTTTTTATTGTTTGTGGACTAAGCCATTACTGTATATGCAAGTTATTTATGATGACTATCATCTGAGAAATAGAATATTTTATCATATTTTTTCTTTTAATTACAGTTTAAATTTATTAGGAGTCCGTGCATTTTGTTCCTGACTCCGACCCCACAGCCCTGGGTGTACCATAAGCAATGCAATCTCTTTTGCTTTATAGACCCATATATGCCTGTACCAGTATACTCAACTTGCTCCAGGATTGCCTCTATTACCACTATTCACTTAAAGCAGACCTGAACTCAGAACTTCTTCTCTGCTCTAAATGAAAAGCAACAGCATAATAACCTTTACAGAAAAACATTTGTTACAGCTGATACAAATCCTCCAATAAGTCTGCAGTCTGTCTACTTCCTGCTTTCATTGAAGCAGATATTGTTAACATCCTGTGTTTACCAATTAGCTCTCTACCATGGCAGTCAGCTGACACAGCTAAAGGATCAAATTACAACTTGTGCTTAGTCACAGATGAGGTGGAATTAGACCAACTAAACTCTCTAAATACACCCAGGGTGCATTTCTCTAAGTTTTCCTTCTGTTCTGTGCAAGAGTTCAGATGCACTTTAAAAGTGCTCCCAAGGCAATATGTACAAAGAAAGAGAAAGAGAGAAAGAGAGAGATCCCTACCTATTATAAGGGAAGCCTCTGGATTCCCCATCCTACTGGCCCCCACTGTTGCGACACGCATACCCCCAGAACACTTTCACCAAGAGCTTGTCTAATATGTTACAAGGCCACCGTCCTCGCCACGTACAAGCATGGCCATACTCGTGCACCTGCAGGCATGGCCATACTCGAGCAGGCACAATACGCCCATGCTTAGGTCCTGGGAAGTGGGGGTCGTCTAAAGGAGGACGTGGGAGGATCCAGAGGCTTCCCTTTTTGTAGGCAAGTATCTATTTTCCATGAAGTAAACTGCCTCGGGTTCTCTTCAAATGTGCCCCTTCATTCCCCAGACAAGCTCAACTGCTGGATAGCTAATCAGCCCTAATAACAGGTCACATGTGACCTTTCTCTCTGCCGTCTACATATATGATGGGTGAGAAACATTACCTATTATTTAGTATGTATCTAGTGCCAACATGTTTCCTTGCAGTTGGGCTCCTCTGAAAGTTTTGATGTTTGTGTTCAGTATAACCACAAATAAATGGGTTGATTTAATACAATGGACTTGGCTTATATGACCCATTTTTTTCTTACATGATTAATACGTCATATGTGACATTGATATTCACATTAAATATTGGTCAGAAAAACAGAAGTGTCTCTGCAGATTCAAGTGGCAGCATAAGAAAGCATAGTAATTAGATGGAGAATATAGCCAGTACATACTGGCTAATAAATTTGCAGCACATAAAGGCTCAGCACACCACTGTGAAAAGTAGAAGTACAGCTACTAATGGAAAAAAAAACTTTGTAAATGTAATAATGTATTAGGCAGCTCAAATTAAACAGAAAGGCCTGGGGCACACCAGAGGAGTTTTTCTGAGCGTTTTGAGTTTTTAAATCTGCTGCTAATGTTATCCTATGTGTCTGTGCACACTGGAGCAATGAGGTTTTGTAAAAACCCCATAGCATTACATTGGGAAGAGCTTTTAGAGGTTTCAAAAGCTCTTCCCAATGTAATGCTATGGGGTTATTTACAAAACCTCATTGCTCCAGTGTGCACAGACACATAGGATAACATTAGCAGCAGATTTAAAAACTCAAAACGCTCAGAAAAACTCCTCTGGTGTGCCCCAGGCCAAAAACTATAAAAACCTTTGGCTTCTTCATTAGGTATGGTACCTGCATATAGTTTGTGGCAGTGGTATAGAACCGATTTCAAATAAAAAAAAAAAAACCTACTGGTGACATGTTGACTGGTTACACAAGTCGATAGAATGAACTACAAAACACAACATGTGAACACACTTAACTATATTCTCAGCTTCCTGCAGCACATGGTAATTAGAGTACTGTAATTGAAATAGTTTCCTTACCAATGAATCCTAACTGAGAAAATTCCAAGATCATCCAGTCTTCTGAAGATAGCTGAAGTGCAAAGTTTTTGATCGTACTAAAATAATTCTGTTTGGCAACAATATCATCTTCCAGCTTAAAAAAAACAACAACAACAAAAAACTAATAATGATACATATTAAAATGAATACATAAATACATGCATGCAAATCAGCAATAGCAGCCAGGTAGAGATATACAGTATGTGCAATCTATCAACAGGCGTTTCCTCTCTATTTCATAGAAATCAGAATTTTATGAAGGATTCAGAGTTTTCAATTACGGTTAATTTGAGATAAATAAATTCAGGCGAACACTGAGGTGGGTTCACACTTGTTAAAAAATGTCTGATTTTCCTAAAACACTATCCCTGCACATGTTATGTATTACAATCATGGGCGTCCACAGCATAGGGCAAGAGGGGTGAGCAGCCTAAAACCCCACACACTGCTACCTACTTTGCTACCCACCAACTGCCTTTGGGACACCCTACTACCTATACTGGGGGCGGGCACCTTACCACCTATACTGGGGGCGGGCACCTTACCACCTATACTGGGGGCGGGCACCTTACCACCTATACTGGGGGCGGGCACCTTACCACCTATACTGGGGGCGGGCACATTACCACCTATACTGGGGGCGGGCACCTTACCACCTATACTGGGGGCGGGCACCTTACCACCTATACTGGGGGCGGGCACCTTACCACCTATACTGGGGGCGGGCACCTTACCACCTATACTGGGGGCGGGCACCTTACCACCTATACTGGGGGCGGGCACCTTACCACCTATACTGGGGGCGGGCACCTTACCACCTATACTGGGGGCGGGCACCTTACCACCTATACTGGGGGCAGGCACTTTACCACCTATACTGGGGGCGGGCACCTTACCAACTATACTGAGGGGGGGCACCTTACATACTTATGGGACATCTGGCCACCTATACTGGGGGTTGGTACCCACATCTGGCTCCACTCACATGTCATGGCCACACCCACTTTATCTCAGAGAAGCTCACAATCTAATCCTACCATACTCATAGTCTAATGTTCTACCATATTATTATTATTATTATGTACTTATATAGCATTGGCACCTTCTGCAGCACTTTACAAGGTTCATGGTCATGCTACTGAACGCTGTCAGAGGCGCTTACCATCTAATCCCTACCACAGTCCTAGCCTAATGTCCCACTATTGCTAAGTTCATGTAAATTTGGCTCCACCTGTGACCACAACCACATTCTGGTCCACATCCACACCCATTTTTCAGCACGGATGCCCTAGATCTTTTCTTGCCCCCCCCCCCCCCCCCCCCCCATACCATAGCCCCCCTCCCCCTGAAAATTTCCTGCGGGCATCCATATCTGTGCAATGTGATTTTACAGAAAATGTAAAAGTACATAGATTAATACAATTAAAAACCAAAAACAAGGAGAGTAGGAAATGCCAGTGCAAAAATGCATGACTTGGGGAAGTAACAAGAATATGTCACCAATCACAAAATGAATCAATTCATTATATTATTCTATCATTCATCAATCAATCTAAATATGTGCCAACAAGCGATAAAGCTTAGAAAAATGATGTGATATACCTATGTAAAGAGCTAGTTTATAGTGACAGTTCGGTCTCTGCAAATTTGCCGTAGTGTAGCACAGTGAATAAATAATGAGCCTGTAAATCTACTTGAATATTGCACTTAGAGGCAGCACAGGAATTTTAATGTACTTTTTTATTTGCAAATTAAGGATTTTAATGTAAACAGGGAAAGTTACCTGGATGTAATAAATACCCTTTCGTTGAGCATACATCATAAGAAAACAATAGTCTAAATTCTGTTTGGTTCGCCATCTGTAAGGAAAGAACAGTTATCTTCTTTATATCACACACATATTTGGTTTCTATGAGGTAATTAACAATGGAGGTACTTTTGAGACAGAAACTGTCTTATTGTCAGACAAAAAACTAGCATGCCGGCCTGTTTATAGACTTGGCCTACTAACCTGCAGACTGGCACTACGCATAAGGGAAAGCTAGCAAAGCCTAAACAGTCTGGATTCAACTATAAAATTGCAAAATATGAACAGATCCTTCAGACAATGGTAATAAAATAACGTGAAAAATCAAGGCGAGAATAGCTGACCATCTTGCTGACCATCTTGCACCATCAAAGTCTGGCAACACTGCACCAAATACAGAGCCAGAATTAAGGCTAGTACACACTTTCAATTATGATTGGTCAATGACCAATTTTACCCCCTCCATGTAATAGTAGGGTCAGCAGATATTGAATACTATGAGCAGACTGTGTAGGTAAGCTCTCATACTACAGGGAGGTGGTCACATTGTTCAGTGATTGTTCAATCATGATTAAAAGTGTGTTCCTCTCCTAACCCTGGAGCCACTAAGATGGTAATTACTTATGTTTTCAGGTTGCGAAACTACCATTCTCCTTAGTCAATACAGTGGGTTACAAAAGTATTTGGCCCCCTTGAAGTTTTCCACATTTTGTCATATTACTGCCACAAACATGAATCAATTTTATTGGAATTCCACATGAAAGACCAACACAAAGTGGTATACACATGAGAAGTGGAATGAAAATCATACCTGATTCCAAACATTTTTTACAAATAAATAACTGCAAAGTGGTGTGTGCATAATTATTCGGCCCCCTTTGATCTGAGTGCAGTCAGTTGCCTATAGACATTGCCTGATGAGTGCTAATGACTAAATAGAGTGCACCTGTGTGTAATCTAATGTCAGTACAAATACAGCTGCTCTGTGAGGGCCTCAGAGGTTGTCTAAGAGAATATTGGGAGCAACAACACCGTGAAGTCCAAAGAACACACAAGACAGGTCAGGGATCAAGTTATTGAGAAATTTAAAGCAGGCTTAGGCTACAAAAAGATTTCCAAAGCCTTGAACATCCCATGGAGCACTGTTCAAGCGATCATTCAGAAATGGAAGGAGTATGGCACAACTGTACACCTACCAAGACAAGGCCATCCACCTAAACTCACAGGCCGAACAAGGGGAGCGCTGATCAGAAATGCAGTCAAGAGGCCCATGGTGACTCTGGACGAGCTGCAGAGATCTACAGCTCAGGTGGGAGACTCTGTCCATAGGACAACTATTAGTCATGCACTGTACAAAGTTGGCCTTTATGGAAGAGGGGCAAGAAGAAAGCCACTGTTAACAGAAAGCATAAGAAGTCCCGTTTGCAGTTTGCCACAAGCCATGTGGGGGACACAGCAAACATGTGGAAGAAGGTGCTCTGGTCAGATGAGACCAAAATTGAACTTTTTGGCCAAAATGCAAAACGCTATGTGTGGCAGAAAACTAACACTGCACATCACTCTGAACACACCATCCCCACTGTCAAATATGGTGGTGGGAGCATCATGCTCGGGGGGTGCATCTCTTCAGCAGGGACAGGGAAGCTGTTCAGAGTTGATGGGAAGATGGATGGAGCCAAATACAGGGCAAACTTGGAAGAAAACCTCTTGGAGACTGCAAAAGACTTGAGACTGGGGCGGAGGTTCACCTTCCAGCAGGACAATGACCCTAAACATAAAGCCAGGGCAACAATGGAATGGTTTAAAACAAAACATATCCATGTGTTAGAATGGCCCAGTCAAAGTCCAGATCTAAATCCAATCGAGAATCTGTGGCAAGATCTGAAAATTGCTGTTTACAAACGCTGTCCATCTAATCTGACTGAGCTGGAGCTGTTTTGCATAGAAGAATAGGCAAGGATGTCAGTCTCTATATGTGCAAAGCTGGTAGAGACATCCCCTAAAAGACTGGCAGCTGTAATTGCAGCAAAAGGTAGTTCTACAAAGTATTGACTCAGGGGGCTGAATAATTACACACACCCCACTTTGCAGTTATTTGTAAAAAATGTTTGGAATCATGTATGATTTTCGAAACACTTCTCACTTGTCCACCACTTTGTATTGGTCTTTCACGTGGAATTCCAATAAAATTGATGCATATTTGTGGCAGTAATATGACAAAATGTGGAAAACTTCAAGGTGGCCGAATACTTTGGCAACCCACTGTAAATACCTACTTATACAGTATTTATGACCGGACATCATGGAATGTTTAGCTCAGCCTCAAACTACATAAATTTACATACAGAGAAAAAAAAACTGACAAGTTTTGGACTAGTCCGTTTCCTCATAGAAGAAGATTTTCAGGGTTTTCTTTATTTTTAAAAGAATTTTCTGAACGGCATTTGCTCAGTCCAACTGCCAAAATAGTGTGCGAGTAGGGAGGCTGGCTGACATCTTTGTATACAACCTTAAGGGCTGGAACCCACAGGAGCGCTTTTGGCAGCGTTTTGGCAGCACTGCGATACGCTAGCAGTTTGCCAAAACGCTGGGCTAATGTTAATGGATGGGGCAACTTCCACAGGAGCGTTTGCGTTTCCCAGAAACGCAAACGCAGGACCTGCAGCATTTTGGGAGCGTTAGCGCTTCAATGTAAAGTATTGAAACGCTAGCAGAAACGCTCAGCAAAAGGCCGTCCTACTTACCGGTAGTAGTGTTTCGGCGAATCCTCCAGGACAGCCACCTGAGATTACCATTGAGCCCCTCCCCTGTGGAAACAATGCACATGTAATTAATTAATCAGTCCTCTGACCCACCTCCTATATAGCCAGCCTCCTCCTCTACCTCCCTAGTTCATTACAAGAGAATCTGGCTCACCCTCTTTAGTTATACTATTCTATTTAATATACAGTATCAATTTTTTAGGGCTGGGTACTAAGGCAGCTGTCCTGGAGGATTCGCCGAAACACTACTACCGGTAAGTAGGACGGCCTTTCTCTCATCATCCTCCAGGACAGCCACCTGAGACCAGCGAGAAATCTTTACCTTAGGGTGGGATGACTGCTTGGAGTACTTTACGACCAAACGCCTGATCCTGGCTGGACAACAACTCCACACGGTAGTGTCTCACGAATGTAGAGTGTCCCGACCATGTAGCCGCCTTACATATCTGGTCCAGAGTTGCCCCGGATCTTTCCGCCCAGGATGCTGCCAGTGACCGCGTGGAGTGTGCTCTAATGCTTGGAGGTGTGTCAGTCTGTGAGCTGTTATAGGCTAGCTGTATCAGCTGTCGAATCCACCTGGCTATGGAATTTTTAGATGCCTGTAACCCCTTCCGGGTGCCAGAAAATAATACAAATAGATGGCTAGACCTTCTCCATTCCTGTGTCCTCTGCAAATATGTGATAATTGCCTGTCTTACGTCTAGGTTTGCTAGCCTTCTTTCCTTATTCTTGGGGTTTGTAGAAAAGGATGGTAAAATAACTTCCTGCAGTCTATGGAATTGTGTGGCTACCTTTGGCAAATATGTCGGGTCTGGTCGGAAAACTATTCTGTCAGGGTGAATTACCATATAGGGGTCCTTTATTGATAGTGACTGTATATCCCCTACCCTCCTTGCCGTTGTAATCGCCACCAAGAAGGCCACCTTTAATGTTAACAACCTAATAGGGATGGTCTGTGCTGGTTGGAACGTATCAGACATTAGGAAATCTAGGACCAATGCAAGGTCCCATGGGGGTGCCATCTTCACAGGCACAGGCTGTGATCTGGCCACCGACTTTAAGAAGTTCTTTATATGCAATTCAGCGGATAGCTGCCTGTCCAAGAACACTGATAAGGCCGATACCTGGACTCTGAGGGTGCTAACTGCCAACCCCATGTCCACCCCGTCTTGTAGAAATTCCAAAATAAATCTTGTTTCATTTGAACCAATGTTATTTTTCTCCTTCCAAGAACAAAAAACTTTCCATACCTTGGAATAAATCTTCCTAGTATTCTCTTTCCTGCATCTTAGTAGAGTATTAATTACTCTATCTGAAAACCCTAGCCCCTTTAAAGCTTGCCTTTCAGGATCCAGGCCGTGAGCTTCAGGAACGCCGGGTCCGGGTGCATCTGTCCATTCTGTATTAGTAGGTCCCTTCGGTCGCCTAAGTGCCAGGGCCCCTGTATTTTCAAGGTCTGCAGAAAGGGAAACCAGGCCCTCTTTGGCCACCAGGGTGCTATGAATATTACCTCCGACCGGGACTGCCTCAGTTTGCTGAGGACTCTCGGTATCAAATTGAATGGGGGAAAGGCATATAGAAGGCCTCTCGGCCATTCCAGTGTCAGGGCATCTAACCGGTCTGTTGAAGATGAAGGGTGTAGGGAAAAGAAATCCCTTGTCTTTGCATTTTGAGGTGTGGCAAAAAGATCTATGCTTGGTCTGCCCCACTCTGCTATGATGAGCTCGAAGACCTCCTGGTTCAGCTGCCATTCTGCTTCTATTAAGACCGATCTGCTGAGGGCATCCGCCCAGCGGTTCTGACTCCCTAAAATATGGGTTGCTGCTAGTGACTGTAGATTTTCCTCTGCCCATGTAAGGATCTGCATTGCTAGTTCTCTGAGAGCCTGCACCCTGGTGCCTCCCTGTTTCCTGATATAGGAGACTGTGACCATATTGTCGGAGAACAACAGTACCTCCCTGTTGCTTATGTGTGGCAGCAAAGACTGTAGAGCCAACCTGACCGCCATTAGTTCCCTGAAGTTCGATGATCTCTGGCTGAGTTGAGGGGACCATTGACCCTGTACCTGCTGATCCAGACAGTGGGCGCCCCAACCCCATGCACTGGCATCCGTGTATAGTTTCACTGGATTCCTTTGCATCCAGGGACGTCCCCTGGACAGGTGGTCTACATTCATCCACCACTGGAGGGAGAGCAGCACCTGCTGTGGGGGGTTCACTCGTCGATCTAAGGAAGACTTCCTTCTGTCCCAGACCATAAGAAACCAAGCCTGTAATTCCCGAGTGTGTGCTTGAGCCCACTCCACAGCCGGGATTACCGAGGTCATTAGGCCTAGTAGGGACATTGTCTGCCGCAGTGACACCGACGGGGCTGATGTATACTCGGCCACTGCCCCCATCAGTCTGCTGACCTTTGGTCGAGGAAGCAGAATCCGCTCCTGCCTCGAGTCCCAGATTAGCCCCAAAAATAGAGCTGTTTGGGATGGCTGAAAACAAGATTTCTCTCTGCTGACTAACCAGCCCAGACTCTCTAAGGTCTGGACGCAGAGCTGTAGGCTTTCCTTTAAGGGTTGCTCGGTATTTGACAAAATTAAAAAATCGTCCAGATACGGAAGAACCCTTACATTCTGGAGATGCAAATGCGCGACCGCTTCCGCAACGACCTTCGTGAATATCCTCGGGGCTGAGGATATTCCGAATGGCAGGGCACGGTATTGGTAATGGCATACCGCATCCCCCATGACTACCGCAAACCTCAGAAACCTCTGAAATTGCGGATGGATCGGAAGGTGGAGGTACGCGTCCTCCAAATCCAGCGTGGCCATAAAAGCTTCTGGCCAAATTAAATTGCGGATTGATGCGACGCTTTCCATCCGAAATCTTTTCTCCAGAATGTAAGGGTTCAGGGGTTTCAGGTTGAGAATCATCCTGTATTTCCCTGACGGCTTCTGTATTACAAAAACTCTTGAATAAAACCCCCTGCCAAATTCCTGGATCGGAACCCTTTGAATCACTCTCTGTTGCAATAATTTTATCACAGAAGAGCGAATTGCTTCTGCTTTTCCTGGGTCCCTGGGGGTCCCCGTGATCACAAAATTCTTGGGGGGGGGCTCTCGGAATTCTATCCTGTACCCATTCCTTATTAAATCTAAAATAAACTCGTTTCCTGTTATACTCTGCCAGGCTTGAAAAAAATAAAGAAGCCTTCCCCCCACCTGTAGATCTATGTCATTTGTCTGATTTTGAGGTGGTTGGCTGAGGCTTATTGAACAGGAAGGTAGAAGACCTTCCCCTTCCTGTATTATAAGTCCACCTTTTGGATCCCTGCTGCTGCTGCTGACGCTGTCGGAACCCCTGACCACTAGCTTCTCTTCTGGGGACATAACGTCTCCCTTGAAAGGGCCTATTTGTTCCTCTTCTCCTTTTATCCGGGAATTTCTTAGTTTTATTGGAAGATCTCTCTAGAATACCATCTAGATCCTTCCCAAATAACAACTCTCCCTGAAACTCCATAGCACATAACCTGTGTTTGGATGAAACATCGCCCTCCCAGGCGTTTAACCACACCGCCCGTCTAGATGAATTTATCAGGGCCGCTGTTTTTGCAGCAGATCTTAATGACTCCGTAGCCCCATCTGCTAGGAAAGCTACTGTCTTTGACATAACTGGAAGGGAGTCTAAAATTTTCTCATGTGGTGTACCTGCAATAAGGTGTGCTTTTAATCCCCTCATCCACTTCTCCAGGTTGCGAGTAAGACAGATGGCTGCAATAGCTGGTTTAAATCCGAAGGATGCTGCCTGCCATGCTCTTTTAAGGAGGATCTCTGCCTTCCGATCCATAGGATCCTTTAGGCTGCCTGCATCTTCAAATGATAAATCTGTCGACTTAGAATATTGGGCTAATGATGCGTCCAACTTTGGGCACTTTGACCATAACTCCTGATCCTCTTGCTTAAAGGGGAACCTCCTTTTAAATGATCTAGGGATGAATAATCTCTTCTCAGGCTGCTTCCACTGAGAAGATATGACCCCTTTAATTGACTTGTGTACAGGAAAAGTCCTGCTATCAGTCTCCTCTAGTCCCCTGTATATATCGTCTTGGACTGACGTAGTCGGGGTGGTCTCCTGAATATGCTCAGATTCATAAACCGCCTTAAGGAGCTCTGATGTATCCTCTATACTGAATAGGTATCTAGGCATTCTAGCCGTAGCTCTCGCTGTATCGTCCGAATCCCTAGCCTCCCCTTCCTCCAGAGATTCCCCTGAAATATCTTCCCATGAATCATCTGGAGAGTCAGGTTCTACTGGAACAGATGGCAACATCCGCCTGGGCTGAGCCAGATCCTGCTGCCTGGAACCTGTATCCCCTGTCTGACCCTGCGGCTGTTCCCCCGGTAGAGGCTGGGTGCTCACCGCAACTGCCTGCGTGCCACTGTCTGCCGTCAATGTAGTCAGGGGTGTGGGTTGGGGCTGCACCTGTACTGGGGGCTGGGTGGGAAACGCTGCTCTGAAGGCTGCAAAGGTGGTAGTCAGTTCCTTCTTCATAGACTTCATTAAGTCAATCATCACCATATTAGTGTCAGGGATAGTGTCCCCCCTATGTCTGCACTTGTCACATGATGATCGTGTGCAATTTGGTGGCATCACCTCCCCACACCTTGAGCACTTATTAGTCTTTTTAACATGTTTCTGTAAAACAAACAGAAAAGAAATAAGGCTGTTAGTACGCTCTGCAACCCTATGCAACTGTACAGAGTAGTGCGTATAGGGTGCAGAGTCACTTTCAGCTGTACCTGTGCCTGCTGGCTCTGTGTTTCTGCGGCTGGTACACTGCTGTTGTCCGCGGTGGAGGCATCTGTTTGCTCCATGTCCACACTGCAGCGTGTCGGCGTTCCACGTGTACTCCGCAACAAGGATATTGCCCATCGGCCCGTAGCCCCGCCTCCAGAGGTCAAAGAAGATCTTCCGGCTACTGGCCAATGACACCCGCGGTGGGCGGAGCTTACGCGACTGATCGCGTCCGCCCACATGACCGCAGGCTCCCACGTGACTTCCTTCCGGAAGACGCCGATGATATCTGGCGGCGGCCATGAGAGGGAACGCTTCAGGCTTCTCCCCAGCCATCCGCGCCGGCAGGTAGTGTACGCCATCCCCGTGCTTTCCACCGCCTGCCCGTTCGGCCGACTCAAGCCTGAACTGCCCTCCTATGGGGAAAGGAAAATCCTGCTCCATCTATAGGTGCTATCACACGCTCCCCTATAGCATAAAACAACAAACAGTGCACTGTCCACGGGTGAGTGGAAACAATGAAAGAACTAGGGAGGTAGAGGAGGAGGCTGGCTATATAGGAGGTGGGTCAGAGGACTGATTAATTAATTACATGTGCATTGTTTCCACAGGGGAGGGGCTCAATGGTAATCTCAGGTGGCTGTCCTGGAGGATGATGAGAGAAACCTAAACTGAGCGGTTTTGCTAGCGTTTTGCGGTTCAGCACACTGTAACAAAATGAAAAATAATTCACAGGACCAATCAGGATAAAAACGCAAAACGCAAAACGCTAGGCACCCGCTGGGGAAAAAAATACAATGTTGCAAAACACGACCAAAAACGCGCATGAATCCGCTTGCAAACCGCTCAGACAAAACGCTAGCGGTTGCGTTTTGCGTTTGCGGTTTTCAGTGGGTTCCAGGCCTAACAGGGAGTGATGTTGTAAAGCATAAAAGGAAATACTGAGAATCCCCCATGAGGAGATGGACTAGTCAAAAAACAAACAGTCCGATTTTTTTTTAGATTTGAATTGCTTACTTTAGGCAACTGCAACATAGAAAAAAAAAGTGATTTATAGTGCATTTTACACTGGGAGATACTGTATGTACTTCTTATACATGTATATTGTAAATGTTACAATTTTTCGTGATAGTGGTCCTTTGATTGTATGCAAATGTAGCAGTTTGGAAATGGCCCAATCAAATGTAGTAGCTGATGATTCTGATTGGTCCAGTTATAAAATGCATAAAATTACCCTAAACGTTCCATCAATTCAATGTTTTCTCATTGGCCATCTCTAGTGTAAGGTTTCATCCTCTTCAACGATTTATTCTATAAAAATATTCCCAGGACAGATCTCACTAAAGGGACATCTGATGGATCTCATTAGGGAACGGATTTGTCTTTAAAAGGACCACAAACCTGAAAATTTCCATATCCAGTGAAAGGGTTGTGTAACAGCACATAAGAAGAAAATACGTTTGAGTATTTAATTTTTAAAGGAGAACTGTAGTGAGAGGTATATACAGGATCTTCTCAAAAAATTAGCATATTGTGATAAAGTTCATTATTTTCTATAATGTACTGATAAACATTAGACTTTCATATATTTTAGATTCAAATACACACAACTGAAGTAGTTCAAGCCTTTTATTGTTTTAATATTGATGATTTTGGCATACAGCTCATGAAAACCCAAATTTCCTATCTCAAAAAATTAGCATATTTCATCCGACCAATAAAAGAAAAGTGTTTTTAAAACAAAAAAGTCAGCCTTCAAATAATTATGTTCAGTTATGCACTCAATACTTGGTTGGGAATCCTTTTGCAGAAATGACTGCTTCAATGCGGCGTGGCATGGAGGCAATCAGCCTGTGGCACTGCTCAGGTGTTATGATGGAGGCCCAGGATGCTTCGATAGCGGCCTTAAGCTCATCCAGAGTGTTGGGTCTTGCGTCTCTCAACTTTCTCTTCACAATATCCCACAGATTCTCTATGGGGTTCAGGTCAGGAGAGTTGGCAGGCCAATTGAGCACAGTAATACTAGCGTCAGTAAACCATTTACCAGTGGTTTTGGCACTGTGAGCAGGTGAACCTTGAAGGTTGAATTTTTTTGTTTTAAAAACACTTTTCTTTTATTGGTCGGATGAAATATGCTAATTTTTTTAGATAGGAAATTTGGGTTTTCATGAGCTGTATGTCAAATTCATCAATATTAAAACAATAAAAGGCTTGAAATACTTTAGTTGTGTGTATTTGAATCTAAAATATATGAAAGTCTAATGTTTATCAGTACATTACAGAAAATAATGAACTTTATCACAATAATCACGATATGCTAATTTTTTGAGACGATCCTGTAGAGGCTGCCATATTGATTTCCTTTTAAGCAATACCAGTTGTCTGGCTATCCTGCTGATCCTCTGCCTCTAATACTTTTTGCCCTAGACCCTGAACAAGCATGCAGCAGATCAGGTATTTCTGACATTTTTGTCAGATCTGACAAGATTTTAGTTGCATGCTTGTTTCTGGTGCGATTCTGCAGGCAGATAGCTCAGCAGGGCTGCCAGGTAACCGGTATTGCTTAAAAGGAAATCAATATGGCAGCCTCCATATACCTCTCACTACAGTTTTTCTTTAAAAGCATGAGCTTTCAGCGCAGAGGACTGCACTCTCCACTACCTGGAATCATACCCTCTTATGTCAGGTCGATATGCAACAAACTAGATGAGTTCAACTACTGATCCGGACAAGGAAGGATTTTTATCTCTGTTGCTCTTTGCTTCACAGAAACCTGGCTGTCTGAGCTTATTTCAGACAATGTTCTGCAGATTAATGGTTTAACACTCTAGATCTGACCAGGACCCACATATTTCTGGCAAAACCAATGCCCAGTGACAATACCATATAAAGGAAGTGACATCACTTACTATATTTGAAGTACATGGCACGGTCAGAGGGCATCGCTCACTCTCGTCACCAATGTCGCTCATTATCTGCCGGTCTGCATATGCAGTACAGTGAGTGAGGGAATCTTTGTAGAGAAGAGCATGCTAATTACCATCAGCAGACAAGAGGGTGGCTACACAGAGGAGTTTGGCAATGCTGCCCTCTTAGCCTGTGCGGTCTTGTGGCCATATTAAAAATAAGCCGGATCAGGCATGAAGTTGCACAAAGGAACAAATTAGCAGCTGTCTGAGATTAACCCATAATGCTATATGGAGTGGGGAAGGGGGTTCAAACTGGCTGCTGCTAATGTAGGAGTGGGAAGTCTCTTACTGATGCAATGCTGTTGGGGAGGGACATTCTTAGAGTGCTGCTGGTGGATAGGGGTGAGAGAAATCTTCCTATCCACCACTATTACCTTGTCTGAGGATGCAACCCCCCCACCATCATCCAAAAGGAAATCACCACTCCACCATAAGTAGCAGCAAGTGTCAACCCCTTTCCCCACCCCACTAGTATCATCCAGTGTGAAACGCCTTTCCATTTCACCAGCAGAATCCACCTAGGTCAGCAGGGCCCAGAGTGAGATCTCCCCCCCCCCCTTCCCATTAGCACTCAGCGTTATTTACAAGCCCCCCTCCCCCTTCATCAAGTAGCACCCAGCATAACCTCCCACTCCCCCCAAACACAGTGCGATTCCGCACCCAGTATAACCCAGTGTGACTTTCCCCACCTGGCTACTTTTTCATGACGTCCGGCTTAAAAAAATTCTGGGGTGAACACACATCTTAGGAAACTGCACCTTGATAAAGAAAGGGTGCATCATACAGGTGATAAAGCCCTCTACAAAACTGCTAAATACAGTGGGTTGCAAACGTATTCGGCCCCCTTGAAGTTTTCCACATTTTGTCACATTACTGCCACAAACATGCATCAATTTTATTGGAATTCCACGTGAAAGACAATACAAAGTGGTGTACATGTGAGAAGTGGATCGAAAATCATACATCATTCCAAACATTTTTTTACAAATCAATAACTGCAAAGTGGGGTGTGCGTAATTATTCGGCCCCCTAAGTCAATACTTTGTAGAACCACCTTTTGCTGCAATTACAGCTGCCAGTCTTTTAGGGTATGTCTCTACCAGCTTTGCACATCTAGAGACTGAAATCCTTGCCCATTCTTCTTTGCAAAAGAACTCCAGCTCAGTCAGATTAGATGGACAGCGTTTGTAAACAGCAGTTTTCAGATCTTGCCACAGATTCTCGATTGGATTTAGATCTGGACTTTGACTGGGCCATTCTAACACATAGATATGTTTTGTTTTAAACCATTCCATTGTTGCCCTGGCTTTATGTTTAGGGTCATTGTCCTGCTGGAAGGTGAACCTCCGCCCCAGTCTCAACTCTTTTGCAGTCTCCAAGAGGTTTTCTTCCAAGTTTGCCCTGTATTTGGCTCCATCCATCTTCCTATCAACTCTGACCAGCTTCCCTGTCCCTGCTGAAGAGATGCACCCCCCGAGCATGATGCTGCCACCACCATATTTGACAGTGGGGATGGTGTGTTCAGAGTGATGTGCGGTGTTAGTTTTCTGCCACACATAGCGTTTTGCATTTTGGCCAAAAAGTTCAATTTTGGTCTCATCTGACCAGAGCACCTTCTTCCACATGGTTGCTGTGTCCCCCACATGGCTTGTGGTAAACTGCAAACGGGACTTCTTATGCTTTCTGTTAACAATGCCTTTCTTCTTGCCACTCTTCCATAAAGGCCAACTTTGTACAGTGCATGACTAATAGTTGTCCTATGGACAGAGTCTCCCACCTGAGCTGTAGATCTCTGCAGCTCGTCCAGAGTCACCATGGGCCTCTTGACTGCATTTCTGATCAGCGCTCTCCTTGTTCGGCCTGTGAGTTTAGGTGGATGGCCTTGTCTTGGTAGGTTTACAGTTGTGCCATACTCCTTCCATTTCTGAATGATTGCTTGAACAGTGCTCCGTGGCTTGTTCAAGACTTTGGAAATCTTTGTGTAGCCTAAGCCTGCTTTAAATTTCTCAATAACTTGATCCCTGACCTGTCTTGGACCTGGCTTGTGTGTTCTTTGGACTTCACGGTGTTGTTGCTCCCAATATTCTCTTAGACAACCTTTGAGGCCCTCACAGAGCAGCTGTATTTGTACTGACATTAGATTACACCCAGGTGCACTCTATTTAGTCATTAGCACTCACCAGGCAATGTTTATAGGCAACTGACTGCACTCAGATCAAAGGGGGCCGAATAATTATGCACACACCACTTTGCAGTTATTTATTTGTAAAAAAATGTTTGGAATCATGGATGATTTTCATTCCACTTCTCATGTGTACACCACTTTGTGTTGGTCTTTCATGTGGAATTCCAATAAAATTGATTCAGGTTTGTGGCAGTAATATGACAAAATGTGGAAAACTTCAAGGGGGCCGAATACTTTTGCAACCCACTGTACAAACTGCAGAAGGCCATCACTGACGCTAAAATACAAATACTCTCTCTAATGTGGCTAAATAAAAACTATAGAGATGAAAGGCTGATTTCCTGTTATGGAACGGAGTAAGGTTTTTTTTTTGTTTTTTTGTTTTTTACACCATTGTATTTAAAGAATACAAACATACATAATAACAAGAATCAGTTCTGTAAATCAAACATTGACTAAATAAACTTATGAGTATTCGGAAATGGTAAAAAAATAAATAAAAACAAAACAAACAAAAAAATAAAAAATCGGACAGTAAAGGACTCACAAACCAAAGCAAGACAATTTTACCCTTTTTAGAATGCTTGGGGGAAAAGGTAAGTTGACATGATCTCCGTTTTATAACTGAATCACTTTGCACGTGCTCTGACATACCTTACTCTTTCCTTTGAGTCTCCAAAGGTTTCCTTTAAATTTGTCAAGTCTGGATAATAGGCAGCAGGAGGGGATATAACTTCTACTAAACCAGAGCCGATTTCTGTGGAGAATCTAATTAAAAAGATAAAATCGAGTTACTGATACTGAATATGGTGCAAAAGGATCTGCCGGCATTAACTCAATACTAAAAGAGGACAATCTGCACGTCAAAAATCTTGGCACTAGATAATCACAATATCAAATAGAACACGAGCCTAATACGTCTCAGAACAGAACCCTGTTTTGGCAAGAAGTATTCACATATTCTTCAGTAAGAGGATTCCTACAGTATTTCATGAGATTGGCAGCATTAGAGGGCAATTTAAAAAGGAACTTTAGCAAAAAGGGGCAAAAAAATAAATATATTTCAAAGGGTTACCCAGCCTTTGTAACCTAGCGCTGACGCGCAACTTGCGTCTCAGCTAGTAATTGGCGCATGGACAAGTGGAGTGGCGGTATACCGCGCATTGAATCTCTGTGTACAAATATCGAAAGTTATAACCACCTCCACAGAAACGCATGTAGCGTGAAACAGCCGTCAGGCATTCTTTGCTCAGCACCCACCACCAGCAGTCTCTTCACCTTTACACCGGTATGTGATCTCTTCATATATGGACACTGTTACCAATGCTTATATGAAGTGTTTAAATGTTATTTAGCAATAAAGCAGCAACAAGCAGTGTTCTACCTCTCTTCATTACTCACATTGCAAAAAAACAAGTTTAAAAAAAAAACAGAAGAGAGATCAAGAAATGATTGATATTCACCATGTAATTTGTTCATATTGTTTGATCCACAATCAGCCTGCACGTAATCATCTTTAGGGGTCATTTCCACTATGCAGCGCAGGAGCTGTGCAACAGTGCGGCTCTGTGTTGCACGAGATTCCCCCTCCCCTAAATGCAGGCAACCATGCACTGTGATTCAGTGGTGAATCGCAGTGCATGTATGGAAACAGCAGACAGTGCAGTCTATGCACTTTCTGATGTCACTGCTGTAGTTTCCGAAAGCGCGCATATGGAAACATGCCCTTACTACTGGCAGACATGAAAAAAAAAAAACAGACAGCACCAATTGCTATTATCTATAACCACACACGCTAACAATGCAATAGGTTTCCCTCTGTTTGGGCAGACAGAGGAGTTGTCAAACTCTGCAACATTACTGATGGGAACGCCCTTAGGCAATTTAATGACCTGAAAGCACTATACCCTTTACCCAACCATATGTTCTTCAGGTATTTGCAGTTGCGGCACGCCTTCTTGACGCAGTTCAGAATGCCAGACTTGAGAGTGCAATCCCACCCCTTAGAGGAACTCATGTCTGACTCCGTGTGACGGGGTTGGTTTCACAAACCTAATGCCATTTTCATGGACAGGGAAGCAGGACTTGCGACTATGCTCTTTGAGGCTTGGAGTAGAGACATACCAGGTCTGTCTGAGGTAAAATCGGCAGAGGTCACTGCCCATTTTGGATCTACCCCTATTGCTGCTAAACAGCATACTTAACCCCCTATCGACTATCTAAAATGGGGAGAGGAGAGGAGCGGAGGGGACCTGCTGGCGTTGCAGTGCAGATAAAGCTGACCTTTTCCATATCTTTTGAACATGCACCCAGTTACGAGCATTCTGGGAAGGCGTGCACGACATACTGTCCTTGTTCGAGGGGCAAGATCCCTTATATTTCCACAACATTACTATAAATGTGCTTACGAAAATAGAAGTTCACCTAAGAAGTTTTATAAACTATGAAAATGTTGGTTGTCGCTTTTTAAGCTTGATATATAAAACTTTATTATTATTTGATATATAGTGTTTGTTATTCCAGTCTTGTGATGTGGGAAGGGAGGGGGGGACTATAAATAACCAGAGGGAGATACTGGTTGCTTGGCAGTTGAAAACTGCCAATATTTCCCACAATTGAACAAGACTCAAGTCTGAAGTGAGAGGGATATGGAGGCTGACATGTTTATTTCCTTTTAAAAATAATACCTGTTACTTGGCAGTTCTGCTGATTCTCTGCCGCTAATACATTTAGCCAATGTCCCTGAACAAGCATTCAGATCAGATGCTTGACAAAAATCTGACTAGATTAGCCGCATGTTAGCCGCATTATCCGATTAGCCGCATGTTTGCTTCAGGTGTGTGATTCAGACACTACAGCACCCAAACTGATTAGCAGGGCTTCCAGGCAACTCGTATTGTTTAAAAGGAAATAAATATGGCAGCTTCCATATACCTCTCACTTCAGGTGTCCATTAATTGCTTCCTTTCTTTATTTATTTCATTGTCCTATTCTGCATTTTAAAATGTATTTGCTGCACTGAGAAACCAGATTATTATTATACCTTTAAATATGGCCCGCTGTATTTGGCCAGTAATATTTGTGAAACAGACCCTGAAGAAGCACACTTTCAAACTTTACGCTAAAGAAGCTATGGAAAATGTCAGTGACTTGACTTAATTTCAGCCAGTTAATGGAGTAAGTTACAGAAGGGCAAAGGTTTCAGTGGGTAATGTAAATGTCACAAGACATAAAGGAAGACTAGGAGGAATGAAAGCCTTCAGATGCTTTCTTCCAGTAAACAATCCTGTTACAGTCATTACAGTTAGCAGCCAATTGGCTAAGACAGATGTCAGTGAAATACAGCAGTCTAAAAATAACCACAGTGACTTTCCATGAGCCAAATGGCAACAATACAAAGGAAATAAATGCTGCAGTGTATCTGCCATTTCCAGAAAGCACAATGGTACAGAAGCTTGTTCCCTGATGATCAAGCATTCTTCAGTTCAGCAGCACAGTATCCTAGTATCCCTCAAACAACCTTTCACCTCAGGCCTATGTGTGGTACTCAGAATGAACATTAACAAAAGAGCACATTGATGTCGCCTGAAGCTGTTCTTTCCTATGCATCAGATGTTAAGATTCTGCAGCCCATCTCTCAGTCATGTCTTTATCATTCAACAAGGAATGTGTGGTATGCTTCTCAAGATGACATCCAAGAAACAGAAAAAAGTCATTTGGGGAGATGTGTTAGTATTAAGTAGTAGAGGTCTCTAGCCTCTTGTAGTGCTTTCCGGGGCCACATCCATACAATGCACTCAGATACACATACTGACTGTATACAGTTTCTCTCATTTAACTTTTTTACATGCTTTCCTAGTTCTCCTTCGATATCACTAGAGCTAAAACAATTTTAATAGCATTTAAAAAGTGCAATGTAAGCTTATGTGTCACATTAATAAACAAGATTACGACAGCTATTATTACCCAGACTAATCGGTAATACAGCTTAGGCCTCTTGCACACTGCAAGTTATTCCGATTCAGATTCCGCTTTTTAATCAGTTTTTACATCCGATTCAGATTCCGATTTGCAGTTTGCTCCCTGCACACTGCAAAGCAGAATCTGAATCGGATGTAAAAACTGATTAAAAAGCAGAATCTGAATCGGAATCACTTGCAGTGTGCAAGAGGCCGTAGAGTGGAATCAAACCTCCACCAAAATGCTCTGCACGTAGCCCTAGCTTTCAGTCACAGAATCATTCCTAAAAATTGGGTGTGAGAAATCCCCATTCATGGCAATGTTCCAGTCTAGTACAATACATTTAAAGGGAACCTGCGGTGAGAAGACACAGAGATGGTCATATTTATTACCTTTTAAACAGTGCAAATTGCCTGGCAGTCCCGATAATCCTTTACCTCTAATACTTTTAGCCATAGACCCTGAACAAGCATGCAGAGAAGGTGTTTATGACTGAAGTCTGACTAGATAAAAACTGCATGCTTATTTCAGGTATGTGATTCAGACACTACTAATGCCAGAAAGATCAGTAGGACGCCAGGTAACTGGTATTGTTTAAAATAAAATAAATATGATAACCTTCATATGCCCCCCACCTCAGGATCTCTTTAATGGATTTTTAGTAAATGTGGCATGCATGGTCCAGAAACAGATTAAAATGAAAATTTCATATGAAAATGCTACTGCATGTAAAGCCAGATATCCGATCATCTACAACAGACTAATAAGCTTGAAAAAGTCAGAACAAATGAGTGCTTTTTCAAGAAAAACTTGTCCCTAGATTACATATATACCGGTAATTAAAGTTATGAGTAATGCCAGAAAAAGTAGATCACTAAACCTGGACACACCTCTGAGTACTCCAATTTTCTTCCACAGCCCAAGAAAAAAAAAGAAGGGAGAAAAAAAAGAAGGAAAAAGTACTTCTTCACTTCCCTGAACATCAATTATCGTTCCCTAGGAAAGACAAAATAATGGCCCTAGATGTAAGAGGCAGTAGATAGGGAATCCCTCCAAGGGACAGTAAGTGATGTGAGCTCGTGTTCTCGGTACAATAGTGGTGAAAATAAGCTTTCAGTGCTGTATGAATTGTAATGTAAGCCGTCATGAGTAATATAAGCCGCCATCAGTCCCTTAACCACTTGAGGACTGCAGTGGTGAACCCCCTAAAGACCAGTGCAATTTTAACTAAATGGGCCACTGCAGCTTTAAGGCATAGCTACAGGCCCGTACAACTCAGGTCTGATCGAGGTCGGCAAAAACTAAACGAGCTGACGGTGGGGGACCAGAGCAGCAGTGAGTGACTACGAGGGCACAGGATGGCTGCATGGGGCTGGTAGAAGCCCCAGGTAAGTAGAACTCTTTTTTTTTGCCTGACAACTCCTTTAACCAGCTGAGCGGTCTGGACGAGCTCAGCTCGTCCAACACCGCCAGCGGCTGCCGCTCAGGCCCTGCTGGGCCGATTTTAATGAAATGAAAAGCAGCACACGCAGCCGGCACTTTGCCAGCCGCGTGTGCTGCCTGATCGCCGCTGCAGCGCGGCGATCCGCCGCGAGCAGCGGCGAAAGAGGGTCCCCCCAGCCGCCCGAGCCCAGCGTAGCCGGAACAAACAGTTCCGGCCAGCGCTAAGGGCTGGATCGGAGGCGGCTGACGTCAGGACGTCGGCTGACGTCCATGACGTCACTCCGCTCGTCGCTATGGCGACGATGTAAGCAAAACAAGGAAGGCCGCTCATTGCGGCCTTCCTTGTTTATTATGGGCGCCGGAGGCAATCGGAAGAACGCCTCCGGAGCGCCCTCTAGTGGGCTTTCATGCAGCCAACTTTAAGTTGGCTGCATGAAATAGTTTTTTTTTTATTTAAAAAAAACCCTCCCGCAGCCACCCTGGCGATTTAATCAGAACGCCAGGGTGGTTAAGAACTAGGATGATCATTTGTTTTTAACATATCAGTTGAGACTTTTTTTTTTTTTTTTTTTTTTTTTATGCACATTGTATTGAAGATATTATCTGCAATGTACAAAGGTCTCACTTCATGTGTCCTTTAAAGGAAAGGTTCAGGGAGGGTGGGTAAAAAATAAAAATCAATTTCCACTTACCTGGGGCTTCCTCCAGCCCTTGGCAGGCAGGAGGTGCCCTCGCCGCCGCTCTGCAGGCTCCCGGTGGTCTCCGGTGGCCGACCCGACCTGGCCAGGCCGGCTGCCAGGTCGGGCTCTTCTGCGCTCCAAGGCCCGGAACTTCTGCGTCCCACGCGGGCGCGCTGACGTCATCGGACGTCCTCCGGGCTCTACTGCGCATGCACAGTAGTTCTGCGCCTGCGCAGTAGAGCCCGGAGGACGTCCGATGACGTCAGAGCGCCGGCGTGGGACGCAGAAGTTCCGGGCCTTGGAGCGCAGAAGAGCCCGACCTGGCAGCCGGCCTGGCCAGGTCGGGTCGGCCACCGGAGACCACCGGGAGCCTGCGGAGCGGCGGCGAGGGCACCTCCTGCCTGCCACGGGCTGGAGGAAGCCCCAGGTAAGTGGAAATTGATTTTTATTTTTTACCCACCCTCCCTGAACCTTCCCTTTAAAGTAGAAGAGGCCGAAAACCAGAACAGAAGTCAGGCAACTGGCATTATTTATTAGAGAATGAATATGAAAGCCTCCATATTCCTCTCACTTCAGGTTCCCTTTAGGTAGGAACACACTAGGCAGAATCACATATGAGATTTCCTCTATGTGCTATGGAAAACGCATATGCGATTCTGCCTAGTGTGTTCCTACCCTTTAAAGGGACTCCGAGCAGTGCAGAAACTATGGAAAGATGCATATCATTTTAAAGCTCTCTTTATCCTCTTTCCAATGATATATAAACCACCACCCTACGTCTTTTAGTTTTCGCGATTGAAATTGCCGCGGCCGCGATTTCGATCGCAAAAATAGAGAAAACTAAAAGGCGTAGGGCAACGATTTAGGTGTCGTCAGAAAGAGGAGAAAGAGAGCTTTAAAATGATATCCATCAAGCCATAGTTATATTGTATTACACAGCCGCGGCAAATTCAATCGCGAAAATAGCGAAAACTAAAAGGCGTAGGGTGGTGGTTTATATATCATTGGAAAGAGGAGAAAGAGAGCTTTAAAATGATGTGCATCTTTCCATAGTTTCTGCACTGCTCGGAGTCCCTTTAACTGCAAAAGGTTTAGAGCACCAAAACTCAGAAGAGGATTGGGTAATGCAATGTGCAGTTGTAACATCTGCATTAAAAAAATACCAATAACAAGCACTTAAAGGTAACGCAAAACCTGTGAGGGGAAAAAATGATATACTTAGTGGTATGAAACTCTGCATTTTTTCTTTGTTCTAAAAGATTCTTATCGCACGTCTTATCGCACACCCCATATTTCCTGCTATATCCTTGGGACCCGTGGCGCGGTGCCCTTTCCTCCCCTCTCTGTAGAATGTGGCATAGGCACATACTATTTACGTGCTGGGGCCACACATCTACCTAGCACAACGGGTAGTAAGTGTCGCCTTGGGTGGCTGACCCAGGGCGACTACCCCGCTACATTGTAACATCCCTTGGTACATATAGCCCTGTGGTCCCGGTCCTACAAGTGTACCCTCCTGAAGAATAGGCCGCAGTGACAATGGTCAGGCGCCATATCGAGAAATTATCCCGATTTTAATCTCCTTGAATAGTAGACTCCCCGAAGTGCTTTTAGTTTAGGAATAGGTAATTTAAGAATAAACGGAATGGTTTTAATTTATATCTATATTCACTCACAAGTATGTTATATGGAGTTCTTTGACTGCAGCAGTCCTGTGTGGTTTTATGTTTTAATAGATGTGACTAAATAATGAATGACCCTTCACCATTCACTCCCACATGTCCAATTGGGATATGCTCCCTCCCATCACCACACGCACATTCATTCCGCTTAAGGTAATTTATCTTTATGCACGTTTTGCCAGTAATGGCGCACGCATGGACTCTCTGGCAGGCTATTTCCGCCAGTACTGTAGTCCTCTCGCACCCCAACAGGAAGCACTTCACACGACCTCCACTCACGGACCAATGACGCGCGCTGTGGGCGGAGCCTCGGATCTAGATATCCGGGACTCAGAAGCGCCGTCATTTGCCCGGATAAGCACGTGAGCAAGCGCTACAGAGCGCGAAACGGCTGTTGTGCACATCCATCATCCCCTGGTCACCACACACCCCCTTGCAGGCCTCACTGGATGTATCTACGATATTTGATGCAAGACTGCTGACAGGTTTGATTTTTTCTAAATGCATACCATATGTCATCTGGCTGCAGACAGTGAATAAATGCAGTAACAGGACGGTGCCCGGTCTCTGTATCTTTATGTTTTCATGCTAAAAGATTCTTTACAGCAAAAAAGGTACTACCAGATAAAAAAACACTGGTACCAGAACAGCATTCAAACAGTTAACACAGCACTTTCTTATTCAGTGGAAATCTTCCTGCCACATCTGAAGATATTATAACATTATCTTTTGTTTACATTCCTTTGTCAGCTACAATTAGTAAACATTAGCAATGTGCTGAAACTGAGCTCTCTGCTTCTAGTATGTGTGCAGCCAAGAAGTGATCACTAGATACATTTTAATATATAAATTCAGCAGCTATGCAGGAAAATGCAATGGCAGCTTTCAGAGCAGATAAATTGTACTTTGGGAACTTGTAAATTTGTAAACAGACAATATTACTTGCGCACAAAACGCAAATATTGTAACTGCATGGGTAATAAAAAGGTAGGGAAAAAGATTTTTATTGAATATTATGTCGGAGTTGTATCGCACTTTAAGTATTAGGAAGTCTGTGGATGATCCAGAGGCTTCCCATATCCTTCCCAACCCCCCCCCCCTCCTGTTACTCACCAGACCTTATTTTTCTTTGCCGCCATGCTCTCATCCATTTACGAGCATGACCGCACTGAGAGGGCACCTGAAGAGTTTGCGCCTGCTTGGAAGAAAAAGCCATGTGTAGGCGGCCTAGTGCTACTGCACACGCACAAACCCTACTGGCACCTCCTCAGTGCAGCCATCTGTGGGCACGGATTGGAGAGGTGGCCACAACAACATATTCATTAAAGAACAACTGAAGCTAGAGGGATATGGAGGCTGCCATATTACTTTCCCTTTAAGTAAAATCAGTTGCCTGGCTGCCCTGCAACACCTCTGCATATAATGCTTTTAGCCATAGACCCTGAACAAGCATGCAGCAGATCAGGTGCATCTTATTGCTAGAGCTGACAAGATAAAATGCATGTTTGTTTCTGGTGTTATTCAGACACTACTGCAGCCAAATAGATCAGCAGGGCTGCCAGGCAACTTGAATTGTTTAAAAGGGAATTTATATGCCAGCCTCCATATACCTCTCACTTCAGTTGTCCTTTAAGCTCTTGATGAATATGTTTGAAGGGTCCCAGCCCTGGACTTCTGCGGTTGAGGAAGAGGAGGGAAGCCTCAGGCTTATCCAGACGCTTCCCCTTTACTGAAGTAAGTATCTAACTTTGACCTTTTTTCCCCCCTCAAAAGGTACCCTTTAATAATACAAGGTGGTTTGCAGACAAGTATTTTATAGGTTAGAAGCTCCAGAATACAATAGAGGAAGCCAATATCCACTTCCTTCTCAAGCGGCTAACTAGGTATAGCAGAATAAAGCATCAACAATAAAAGTAATAACATGCAATAAATAAAACTTACTCTTTTTGCAAGCTTGCAACGACACTGTGCACATAATCAAGGTCTGTCTGGAGAAACAAGTATACAATACAGCCATCAATTTGCAATATACACTAATCTTCAGTAACATTTCAAAGTTTAGATCGCTTTCTGCCCAACTATAGTCATTGGGAACTTTGTTTACAGTAAACTGTCCACCTTAAGGGCCGGTTCACAGACGCTTGGCGGCATTTACCGCCAAGCGTCCGGGACTCGTTGGTTAAACGTTCCCATTCAAGTGAATGGGAGTATTTAACAACGCGCGGTTACTGTAGACGCGCAAACGCTGCATTCCGATCGCGTCGTTTTAGGAGACCCTAAAAGCCGCATGAGGTTTCTAAGGTCGATTTACCGCCGCATTTTCATATCCCCTCACAGGGACGAAAAATGCCTATCACGACGGGACGCCGACAATTGCCTGCAGAAAGCCCGGGGCCTCCCCCAAATGTGACGACGCAGAACGGAAGGCTGGAGGACGCCGCCAAGCGCCCGTGTGAAACGGCCCTAAGACCTTCCCAATCTTATCCAATACTACTGTTGAATCCTGCACAGCCTAATGGCCTTCAAATGTCAGTTTTATAAAATGTTATTATATAACTATGTAAACAGCTAAAATACTGTATGTGTTTGTATTCCTCTTACATGCACTTTTCATTAGACACTAGCTAGGCACTAGACTATTTAAACCAGTGCATTGTAACAAAATGTAAGCTATGATTAAGGGGCCATAAGCTCCGATACGCGTGAGCTTTTTTAACTTTTTTTGTACCCACTGATGTAACAATAAATGGACAACTTTTTCACCCAGCCATTGGTGTAGCGGAACTTTCCTTTCCTGCCGCTTTTCATTCAGCAGGCTAACAAACTGTACATAACATACCAAACAGGCCTCTTTTCCTAAAATGTTAAAAGTTCCAATATTGCAATGCAGCACGACAGAGTATAGTAGCTGAAACGACCAGTTTTAAGCTTTGTCCCTGTCCTCTCCGAAAAGAAGTATTCTGGAGCTGAGAACAAAAATCAGCTCTTAGACACTTTAATCTTCTGTCACCCCAAACGATCCTTAACAATTGTTTCAGTCAGCAGTTTTGTAACTTTTCTTTCAATGATTAAAAAAAAAATACCAACAAAAATTAAAACTATTCATAGATTTCTGCATTTCAGTTTTGGGCAGTGTAAATACGAGTCTAGTAGGAAAACTGAGGAAATCTATATTTTCCCCCTTTTAAAGGTCTAAAATTAAAAATAAGTATTGGTAAAGAATATCGCTAAAGAACAAAAAATACAAATTCTAATTATTTGTTCTCGTCAATTTGCAAAATCCAAAGTGAGTTAAGTGGAATCTAAATCTAAGTCAAATCTATATTACTGGGGGTTTGGTTACCAATTATACCAAACCGGTCCTGATGATCAAATTTTTATATGTAGGTTGACATACCATCATGAAATAAAACAAAAACAGCTGTGTAGTGGGATTAGAACTGAGTGAGGAACCAACCAAATTATGCTGCCAAGGAGAAGTTGTGGAGGACTGTTTTATGTCACAGGTCATGCAACATGTGTAGACGGAGTACAGCAACAAGGCACAAGGTAGCTATACTATATCAGTAAGGTCTTCCCAGACAAAGTTTTCAAAGTATACTCTAGTTTCAAGATATGCTGTTCACACTCTTTTGAAGCAGCACAAAGAAACAGGCAACATCTGGGACCACCAACACTTTGGGATAGGAAAAGTGCTGGAGATGGAAGACTTCATGCTAATTTCCCTTCAAAAATCAGATGTTCAGCAGAGCCATCAGCTCACAAAACTATCGGACCTAGGTACACCGATCTACTTTAATGGAGAGGGCTGGCTAAAGAAGTCTTTAGGCTAGTGAAATTGCCACCAAAAAGCTACGATTCCAAGCAACTCAACTAACTATGCACAAAAACACAACTGGAATGCAGGAAAATGGCAGCAAGTCCTCTGGATGGAGGACTCAAAATCTGAAATATGGGTCCGTAAGAAATGGCAGTTTGTTTGTCGAAGGTCTAGAGAGGAATACAGCAATGGGTGTCTGCAGGCTACAGTAAAGCATGGTGGAAGTTCTGTGCAAGGTTAAGACTGCATTTCTGCAATCAGACATGGGGATTTGGTGCCCTCAATGCTGAGAAATACAATCAGGTACTTATCAAGCAATACCATCATGGAGGTGTCCAATTGTCCCCATTTAATCAGCATCAGAAGAATGACCCAAAACACCATTAAGAACCATCTAAGCAAAGGATTGTCGCACCAAATATTGAGTTGATTTTTATTTCGCTCCTGTTTATTCACTTTTCCTTCTTATTTAATAAAATTAAATTGACACTTATTTGTGAAAGCATTCTCCATTCACAGACATTTTTCACAGCTGCCTAAAACTTTTGCACAGTATTGTATCTTGCAGGTTACCAGTGAGGTTCTTCTCAGGTGCCTCATTCATGGTGTATCCAACAATGGTGGTCACTAGCTCCACTTCCAGAATTATTTTTTTTAACAGCTAGCTGTTACCACCTACTGATCACTACAGTGTTACCACAGACTAGGAAATTGTTTTTTTTTATATTTTCTTTTTGCATTTTAAAAAGGAAAATAAAGAATACAGGGATGGGAGAGGAAAAAAAACTACTTTCTAGGGGAATATCACTTATGTGCCAATTGACAGCTACAGACCTTTTTTGATGGCAAATATGATGTTAATATACTGTACTGCTGTTATGAAATGGTTTATAAAATTATTCTTGGTTAAAAAAAAAATATCATTTCTTACCTCTCCAACAAAGACTATTATAACACAGTCAAGTTTTTCCTCTGGAGACAGTTTTTCAATCAGGGAATGTAGTGTCTCAGTCAAGTAAGACTTAACTTTCCTCTTAACAGTAGGTATGCCCATTACTATAGACACTGGGAAAAGACAAGCAAATATTAAACAATGAAACTGCCTGCCACACAAAGATTTTAACTCACTGGTACGAACTGTAAATTGTTAAAATAATGCACCGTACATCCTTTAAAGAGGAACTTTAACCAAAGATTGAACTTCATTCCAATCAGTAACTGATACCCCTTTCCCCAAAAGAAATCTTTACCTTTTCTCAAATAGTTCATCAGGGGGTCTGTATGGCTGATATTGTGGTGGAAACCCTCCCACAATGTGATTATATGACCATGGCCCTGACAGTTTGCTGTCTGTGAACCTTGTTGCATTGTGGGAAACTTTTTTTAACTGCCAAGCAAGCAATACCTCCCTCTGTGCATAGAACTCTCAGTGACAAACATTCCGTACATATTACCCGGCAGAACGAAGGATGTCACCACCTTGTGATACATTTCAGAATGTAAACCAGGGTAGAGACAGTTTCAGAAAAAATAGATGCAAAAAGACATCAGGTTTAAAGAGGTCCAAATTACCATTTTTAAAAATCCTCTGAAGGAGAAACAGACGCTTCCTGATTATACTAATTTCAACTTCTTCTCAAACTGGCAGAGTTTATCTTCTGCAAAAGCAGAGGACTTTTCTTGCTAACAATTTTAGATAACAAGGGGACATATTGGGTATCTTTTCAGAGGAACCAAGACTGTGCCCAGGATGTCACTAAACTGCTGTGCATAGAATGACCAGTGAGAAACATGCAATTCACGCAATATGCTACTCTAGAGTCGAAAGTTGCATCAAAGGAAACAAAACTAGTTTAACATTCAAAAGGAAAAGCCCATGTAAAAATACATTTAAAAATGGCAGCAGAGATCACTTATCGAAAAGAAGCATTAACAAAAAATACAGGAAAGGACCACTATTGCGAAAAGTCGAAAAATGTATGCTTATGTATATGTAAAAAATGTACATTTTTTCCAGTGTAAACTGCATCAATAATGTATTTTTTCCTACATCGCTGTGGAAAACCGCGAGCACTTTTTCCAAGTGTTTTTGTTACAGTAGCTGTTCAGTTACAGCTGTACTGTAACAAAATATAAAAAAAAAAACTCTACACAAAACGCTCCAAACATGCCTAGAATCGCTGTGAAAAAACGCTAGCATTTGCGGATATGCTAGCGGTTTTTGGTGTGCACTGGCCCCAAGGCTTGTTCACATTATGAGTTTTTTAAAAGCACTGGCGATTTTAAAAAGAGCTTTAAAAGCACTTAAAGAGAACCTGTACTGAGTAAATTTATTTAAAATAAACACATGAGGTAACTTCAAATGAACATTACATAGTTACCTTGCCATCAGTTCCTCTCAGAAACTCACCAATTTCTGCTGACAATGATCCCTTCCAGTTCTGACAACATTTTGTCAGAACTGAAATATATCAGTTGCTGTCGGTTATATATCAGTTGCTGTCAGTTACAGCTGAGAGAAGAACTGATGTGTCCATGTTTCCCTATGGCTCAAGTGGGCGATGTTACAGTTTAACTGTGTGCTGACCAGAAAGCGGTTATGGTGTAATGGCCATTTTCAAAATGGAGGACAGAAAATTCCATTGATCACAGTGGACAAACAGGACGCAGGAGAGGAGAAAGAGATTGAGGAGTAGACTACACAGGAGGTAAGTATGACTTGTGTATGCTTATTTTGACTTTTAATTTTTAGTTCAGGTTTTCTTTAACCACTTGAGGACCACAGTCTTTCTACCCCTTAAGGACCAGGCACTTTTTTTCCATTCAGACCACTGCAGCTTTCACGGTTTATTGCTCGCTCATACAACCTACCACCTAAATGCATTTTACCTCCTTTTTTTGTCACTAATACAGCTTTCTTTTGGTGCTATTTGATTGCTGCTGCGAGTTTTACTTTTTATTATATTCATCAAAAAAGACATGAATTTTGTCAAAAAAATGACTAACTTTCTGTGCTGACATTTTTCAAATAAAGTAAAATTTCCTATACATTTGAGCGCGAAAGTTATTCTGCTACATGTCTTTGATAAAAAAAAAAAACATTCAGTGTATATTTATTGGATTGGGTAAAAGTTATAGCGTTTACAAACTATGGTGCCAAAAGTGAATTTTCCCATTTTCAAGCATCTCTGACTTTTCTGCACACCTGTCATGTTTCATGAGGGGCTAGAATTCCAGGATAGTATAAATACCCCCCAAATGACCCCATTTTGGAAAGAAGACATCCCAAAGTATTCAGTGAGAGGCGTGGTGAGTTCATAGAAGATTTTATTTTTTGTCACAAGTTAGCGGAAAATGACACTTTGTGACAAAAAAAAAAAAAGTTTCCATTTCTTCTAACTTGCGACAAAAAAAAAATGAAATCTGCCACGGACTCACTATGCTCCTCTCTGAATACTTTGAAGGGTCTACTTTCCAAAATGGGGTCATTTGTGGGGTGTGTTTACTGTCCTGGCATTTTGGGGGGTGCTAAATTGTAAGCACCCCTGTAAAGCCTAAAGGTGCTCATTGGACTTTGGGCCCCTTAGCGCAGTTAGGCTGCAAAAAAGTGCCACACATGTGGTATTGCCGTACTCAGGAGAAGTAGTATAATGTGTTTTGGGGTGTATTTTTACACATACCCATGCTGGGTGGGAGAAATATCTCTGTAAATGACAATTTGTTTATTTTTTTTACACACAATTGTCCATTTACAGAGATATTTCTCCCACTCAGCATGGGTATGCGTAAAAATACACCCCAAAACACATTATACTACTTCTCCTGAGTACGGCGATACCACATGTGTGGCACTTTTTTGCACCCTAACTGCGCTAAGGGGCCCAAAGTCCAATGAGTACCTTTAGGATTTCACAGGCCATTTTTGTTTTCAAGACTACTCCTCACGGTTTAGGGCCCCTAAAATGCCAGGGCAGTATAGGAACCCCACAAGTGACACCATTTTAGAAAGAAGACACCCCAAGGTATTCCGTTAGGTGTATGGCGAGTTCATAGAAGAATTTATTTTTTGTCACAAGTTAGTGAAAAATGACACTTTGTGAAAAAAAAAAACAATAAAAATCAATTTTCGCTAACTTTTGACAAAAAATAAAATCTTCTATGAACTCGTCATACACCTAACAGAATACCTCGGGGTGTCTTTTTTCTAAAATGTGGTCACTTGTGGGGTTCCTATACCGCCCTGGCATTTTACGGGCCCAAAACCGTTAGTCTGGAAACCAAATGTCTCAAAATGACTGTTCAGGGGTATAAGCATCTGCAAATTTTGATGACAGGTGGTCTATGAGGGGGCGAATTTTGTGGAACCGGTCATAAGCAGGGTGGCCTTTTAGATGACAGGTTGTATTGGGCCTAATCTGATGGATAGGAGTGCTAGGGGGGTGACAGGAGGTGATTGATGGGTGTCTCAGGGGGTGATTAGAGGGGAAAATAGATGCACTCAATGCACTGGGGAGGTGATCGGAAGGGGGTCTGAGGGGGATCTGAGGGTTTGGCCGAGTGATCAGGAGCCCACACGGGGCAAATTAGGGCCTGATCTGATGGGTAGGTGTGCTAGGGGGTGACAGGTGGTGACAGGAGGTGATTGATGGGTGTCTCAAGGTGTGATTAGTGGGGGGAATAGATGCAAGTAATGCACTGGCGAGGTGATCAGGGCTGGGGTCTGAGGGTGTGGGCGGGTGATTGGGTGCCCTAGGGGCAGATAGGGGTCTAATCTGATGGGTAGCAGTGACAGGGGGTGATTGATGGGTAATTAGTGGGTGTTTAGAGGAGAGAACAGATGCAATGCACTTGGGAGGTGATCTGACTGCGGGTCTGCAGGCGATCGGATGGTGTGGGTGGGTGATCAGATTGCCCGCAAGGGGCAGGTTAGGGACTGATTGATGGGTGGCAGTGACAGGGGGTGATTGATGTGTGGCAGTGACAGGGGCTGATTGATGGGTGGCAGTGACAGGGGCTGATTGATGGGTGATTGGCAGGTGATTGACAGGTGATCAGTGGGTTATTACAGGGAAGAACAGATGTAATTAATGCACTGGCGAATTGATAAGGGGGGGGGGGGGTCTGAGGGCAATCTGAGCGTGTGGGCGGGTGATTGGGTGCCCGCAAGGGGCAGATTAGGGTCTGATCTGATAGGTAACAGTGACAGGTGGTGATAGGGGGTGATTGATGGGTAATTAGTGGGTGTTTAGAGAAGATAACAGATGTAAACAATACATTTGGGAGGTAATCTGACGGCGGGTTTCCGGGCGATCTAATGGTGTGGGTGGGTGATCAGATTGCCCGCAAGGGGCAGGTTAGGGGCTGATTGTTGGGTGGCAGTGACAGGGGGTGATTGATGGGTGATAGGTGATTGGCAGGTGATTGACAGGTGATTGGGTGCCCGCAAGGGGCAGATTAGGGTCTGATCTGATAGGTAAAAGTGACAGGTGGTGATAGGGGGTGATTGATGGGTGATTGATGGGTAATTAGTGGGTGTTTAGAGGAGAGAATAGATGTAAACAATGGATTTGGGAGATGATCTGATGTCGGATCTGCGGGCGATCTATTGGTGTGGGTGGGTGATCAGATTGCCCACAAGGGGCAGGTTAGGGGCTGATTGTTGGGTGGCAGTGACAGGGGGTGATTGATGGGTGATAGGTGATTGGCAGGTGATTGACAGGTGATCAGTGGGTTATTACAGAGAAGAACAGATGTAACTAATGCACTGGCGAATTGATAAGGGGGGGGGGGTCTGAGGGCAATCTGAGCATGTGGGCGGGTGATTGGGTGCCCACAAGGGGCAGATTAGGGTCTGATCTGATAGGTAAAAGTGACAGGTGGTGATAGGGGGTGATTGATGGGTGATTGATGGGTAATTAGTGGGTGTTTAGAGGAGAGAATAGATGTAAACAATGGATTTGGGAGGTGATCTGATGTCGGATCTGCGGGCGATCTATTGGTGTGGGTGGGTGATCAGATTGCCCGCAAGGGGCAGGTTAGGGGCTGATTGTTGGGTGGCAGTGACAGGGGGTGATTGATGGGTGATTGACAGGTGATCAGGGGGGATAGATGCATACAGTACACAGGGGAGGGGGGGGTCTGGGGGGGGGGGGGTCTGGGGAGAATCTGAGGGGTGGGGGGGTGATCAGGAGGGGGCAGGGGGCAGGATAAAAAAAATAGCGTTGACAGATAGTGACAGGGAGTGATTGATGGGTTATTAGGGGGGTGATTGGGTGCAAACAGTGGTCTGGGGGCTGGGCAGGGGGGGGGTCTGAGGGGTGCTGTGGGCGATCAGGGGGCGGGGGGGCAGATCAGTGTGTTTGGGTGCAGACTAGGGTGGCTGCAGCCTGCCCTGGTGGTCCCTCGGACACTGGGACCACCAGGGCAGGAGGCAGCTTGTATAACACACTTTGTATACATTACAAAGTGTATTATACACTTTGTAGCGGCGATCGTGGGGTTAACATCCCGCCGGCATTTCCGTATGGCCGGCGGGATGTTGCGGCGGGTGGGCGGAGCCAGTTGCCGGGGGAAGCGTGCGTCATCAATGACGCGATCGCTCCCCCGGCATAGGAAAAGGACGCAACACCCTTGGGCGTATTGCGGTCCTTAAGGTATCCACTTTGCCGCCACCCATCGGCTGTGGGCGGTCGGCAAGTGGTTAAAGAGAACCCGAGGTGTGTTTAAAGAATGTTATCTGCATACAGAGGCTGGATCTGCCTATACAGCCCAGCCTCTGTTGCTATCCCAAACCCCACTAAGGTCCCCCTGCACTCTGCAATCCCTCATAAATCACAGCCATGCTGTGAGGCTGTGTTTACATCTGTAGTGTCAGTCTCAGCTGCTGCCCCGCCTCCTGCTATGCTCCGGTCCCTGCCCCCGTCCCTTCCCTCCAATCAGCAGGGAGGGAAGGGATGCAGGCGGGGCCTGGAGTTCTGCAGGAGGCGGGGAGAGCAGCAGACTGACACTATAGAGATAAACACAGCCAGCTCTGACAAGCTGTTTGTCAGCAGTGTGGCTGCGATTTATGAGGGATTTCAGAGTGCAGGGGGACCTTAGGGAGGTTTGGGATAGCAACAGAGGCTGGGCTGTATAGGCAGATCCAGCCTCTGTATGCAGATAATATTCTTCAAACCCACCTCGGGTTCTCTTTAAGCAACGATCTTACATGTGAGTGTTCTCACATGACCGATGAGCTTTCTTTCCAATCGCAAACGCGAGTTCTGCACCATCTTTAAAGCGTTTGCGCTTCAATGGAAGGTATAGGAAAAAAGCGCTTGGCTAAGCGATTTTGTCAGCGCTTTTCCTTAGAAAGTACATTTAAGTGATTAATTTCCAGGTCAAAGTGTTTACTTCCGGATTGTAAAAAAAAAAAAAAAAAAAAAAAAATCTCTTATCGCCAAACAAAAGCGCTTAAAATCTCAAATCTCTCTAAAATTGGCAATAAAAATTGCTTTAAAAAGTGCTCAGCGCTTGCACTAGCGATTTACAATGTGAATTAGACTTAGACAGCTATACATTCTAAGCTATTTTCAGACTTGGAAAACCCTCTTATAAAGTATGACAAAGGAAGTAAAAGCATATTTCAATGGAGCAGCTTACATGTAATAATGATCACCAACAATCTGGCAAACGTGTTAACACAGATGGATAAAGGAAGCAGCGTTACACATTTGTGTTTCTTTTGGAAGTTCTTACCTCCTGTTCTTCCAAGGCCAACCTGCACAGCAGGCTGAAGACTTCCTTCATGATTTAATAGATGAGGCATATGGTAGTAAATATTTGGCACTTGAAGTGATTTGCTGTTTGTTAAATCTTTGAACAGTTTCTGAGCTTCATCTGAAGAAACAACAACAAAAATGTTTATGTGCTACAGGTAAAGTATAATGCTGGATGAAGACATTTGAGATTACACTAGTGGAAAGTACAAAAAAGCCAGAAGAGCAAACTCGGTGCAAAAGGTGAGAATACATGTAATATTTTACAAAATCATTTATCACACGGCTATGTACTTTCTAAATGTACTAAAATTCATCAAAATGAACCTGGATACACCATCTGTTCTGGTCACAAAATATTCAACCACAAAAAGTGTGCATCAGTCAATTAATCTTTCCATAACCTTTAGGCTAAAGAAAACCAGTCAAGGTAAAAGGCCAAGGTTTAGCAGCCCTTATGGAACATGGTGCTCAGGTGTTTTTTTTTTTGTTCTTTTAGCATATCAGCAATGTTTTCTCATGTAGAAAAATTGATTTTAGCCTCTATTTACTTATCAGGACATTAGACTAATTCTGAGGAGCTGTTGAACAATCTCATTTGCATAGATAACTAGTTTTTCAACTTGCTGTGCTGGAAATTAGAAAGGGACTTCAGACACTTTCATAGTAAGGCTAGTCCTATATGTACCTATGATTATCTTCTGTCGCTTCAGGTAAGCTTTATATCTAGGTGCATTGTACAGATCTTGTGGTCAGGTTTAAGGCCAGAAACCCACTAGTAGTGCTTTTCTGAGCGCTTTGTGATTTAGAAAGCCCTTGCTGATGTAATGCTATGGGTGTAATCCCACTTGGGCGATGTGATTTTATAAGAATTCCCCATAGCATTGCATTAGCAAGAGCTTTTTCAAATCACTAGCGCTTAGAAAAGGCTTCTAGTGGGTTTGAGCCTTAATGTGGGTCTTCTACATGCCTCACGTGACTGCGGTCACAATGGTAAGCTTTAACTTGGCTTTATGCACAATACTGAATGACTAAGGGGAGGAACCCTATCACTATATCATAAATGTCTTTCTCTAAGAAATGAACTCTGCTTAATAGCAGCTATCAGCTTCTACTGTTAATTTTGGCTGCAGCTCAGTGTAATTTGTTTAGAAAGATATGGGTAGAGGATAACTCAGGGGGTGCGGTAAGGCCCGGTTCACATTAGCGTTCCAGGTCCGGCTTCCCCGGACCCGGAACGCTCCGTACACAGCGGATAGTGAATGGATACATTGTTAATCAATGTATCCATTCACACTCGTGCGCCGTCCGGATCCGATCCGGGAACGCAGCTCCGGGACGGTCCGGCTTTTTTTACAAACAGGCGCAATTTTTCAGTCTGTCCCGGTGCGGCTGCGGACCCGGGCCGGATCCTGACCCTTCGCATGCGGCCATGCTGTGCAATGAGAAACGGATGTTTCTCATCACACTGGCAATAGGACCGGATGCTTCCAGCACCGGTCCTATGCCACTTGGGGGGCCCGGACTACACGCCGGTATCCCCCATGCTTGCGATGCCTTTCTGGCACTGCAATGTATCTAGTTCCGGCTACTTTATTTTAGCCGGAACTGATACATGCATCCGACGCAACTTGAGGCCACCACAGAGACCCGTACGGTCTCTTTGCGGCCCCCAGACCCGGACCCCCGGACACTTGCGGACTCGAACCGCAAGTGTGAATGGGGCCTAAGGGGCACAGGTCTGAGGGATCTTGGCATTTCCTTGACAGAATTCAAGCTCATAAATTCTGCAAAGAAAGAAGCAATGCCCTGACAGACCAGATTAAATAATATGATCCTCCATTCCAGTCTCTCATGAGAATTGCTACACAGAGCAATCATGATTGTCCTTCCCAGTTCATGCAAGAAGGAAGTATGTAGTCTGAGGAGCTGAAGGGAACGCCTCTCTGGGCAAGTAGTTCACATCATGGTATGGGAAGGAATTACTAACAGAGACTAATATGTTTTCACAAGTTAAGAAAACAAATATTTAGCAAATTCAGTTTAACTGTAAAGTTTTATAGAGTTGGCACATGTGACAGATTATAAACGATAGTGTATAGTTGCAAAATAGACACATTCTGCATATACGCACTGTATCCTTAGCAATAAAAGTAATAACTAAATTTAACTAAAAACCTGGGGGAAAAAAAGATTAGGGAAAAAAAAGATTATAGAGGGTTAACGTTTTGTTTTGCAGGACTTGTTTTCTGCAAGGGCTGGTTTCCTGAGATGGCATGCACCATGCACGCCAGGACTTGTAAAGGTGCCAATACACATCTGGATCTCTGTAGCCATAAACTGTAGCATGCCATCCAAAATTGCACCGGCATACAATTGGGACTGCATGCTATTAACAGGGTAGGTAGCAGGTACTACATTCTGTGGTTGTGATGCAATTAGGAACTGTATGTATGTATGTATGTATGTATGTATGTGTGTATGTATGTGTGTGTTTGTGTGCATGTTTATAAACTGTGTATGATAAGGAAGTGTGTGTGTGTGTGTGTGTGTGTGTGTGTGTGTGTGTGTGTGTGTGTGTGTGTGTGTGTGTGTGTGTGTGTGTGTGTGTGTGTGTATGAACTGTGTATGTAATGTTTGCAAGTACACACTACGCACTGATAGGAGAACGCTGACACAGGCGTTGGAGAAAAGCCGGTTCGTCCACTCGGTTTAAAATATGTAAATCAAATCACCAGAGGTGGCGCTCACAGCAATGTCACATCTATATTACAGTTAAGATGCCTAAGGCAAACATAAGCAAAACGGCGCAATTCCAAATTCCACCATCCACTATGACAGAGAAGGGTGGACTAGGAGGCATGTTGTGAAGAGGGATGGTCTTATACAGCGAGTATATGCCAAACTCTTTATTTTAACTGGAAAAGTTGGGGGGTCGTCTTATATGCCGGAATATACTGTACATGCTGACTATGAAAATTTTTGATCCAGTGAAACAGAGACTCAAGTGTATATGCTTCTTTCGAAATTTAGCTTTTTAATGTGGTTTGGAAGTGGACTACCTTATTTGATCATTGACTCTGTGATAGGTGGTGTATCCTCAGTGAAGCACAGATACTGTGGGGTGTATGCTTCTCTGTCATAGTTGATGGTGGAATTTGGAATTGCGCCATTCTGCTTATATTTGCCTTAGGCATCTGAACTGTAATATAAATGTGACATTTCTGTGAGCACCACCTCTGGTGATTTGATGTGTATGTAATGCACCAACAGCCCTTTAACACATATACGGTAATCAATTCAATCTATTTTAATGCCCCTTTAAGGAGATTGAGCTTTTGCTGGTTGTCTCTGAAAGAAAAACAACTAGCCATCAACTGTGAAGATTAAATATGGAAACTTCACAATTTGAACATGAAATAGATTAGGCAGCCACTTGTTGACATTTCTTGGCACCTAAAAACATCCATATGGTTTTCCCCTGGTTTGTGGATAGCCACTGACAGCTATTTGTGGAGATAGATACTTACTGCAGATTCATCTCTGCAAACCCTATTTAACATTAATAACTTTATATATTATTTTTTACACAATCAATTAAGCACTGTACATTTAAGTAAATAATAATTGTATTTACAATTATAAACAGTAACTTTAATACATTCTAACAGTATTAGAATCCTCAACCCTATGTGTACATACACTGTACTGTACCTTATTTCAAGTGGAACCCTAATAGCATATCCTAACCGCTCCATGTCAATGACTCCTCTGACAATTGTTTCATGGAAGCCAAACGATCTCATTATTATGATTTGTCCTCAATAGAGGACAACATTCCCTCCTATCACTGTAATATACTCAACACACTGCATACAAGTTCTTATGGGAATAGAGGTATACAGTGGTGTGAAAAACTATTTGCCCCCTTTCTGATTTCTTATTCTTTTGCATGTTTGTCACACTTAAATGTTTCTGCTCATCAAAAACCGTTAACTATTAGTCAAAGATAACATAATTGAACACAAAATGCAGTTTTAAATGATGTTTTTTATTATTTAGTGAGAAAAAAACCTCAAAACCTACATGGCCCTGTGTGAAAAAGAAATTGCCCTCTGAACCTAATAACTGGTTGGGCCACCCTTAGCAGCAATAACTGCAATCAAGCATTTGTGATAACGTGCAACGAGTCTTTTACAGTGCTCTGGAGGAATTTTGGCCCTCTCATCTTTGCAGAATTGTTGTAATTCAGCTTTATTTGAGGGTTTTCTAGCATGAACCGCCTTTTTAAGGTCATGCCACAACATCTCAATAGGATTCAGGTCAGGACTTTGACTAGGCCTCTCCAAAGTCTTCATTTTGTTTTTCTTCAGCCATTCAGAGGTGGATTTGCTGGTGTGTTTTGGGTCATTGTCCTGCTGCAGCACCCAAGATCGCTTCAGCTTGAGTTGACGAACAGATGGCCGGACATTCTCCTTCAGGATTTTTTGGCAGACAGTAGAATTCATGGTTCCATCTATCACAGCATGCCTTCCAGGTCCTGAAGCAGCAAAACAACCCCAGACCATCACACTACCACCACCATATTTTACTGTTGGTATGATGTTCTTCTGCTGAAATGCTGTGTTACTTCTATGCCAGATGTAACGGGACACGCACCTTCCAAAAAGTTCAACTTTTGTCTCGTCGGTCCACAAGGTTTTTTCCCAAAAGTCTTGGCAATCATTGAGATGTTTTTTTAGCAAAATTGAGACGAGCCTTAATGTTCTTTTTGCTTAAAAGTGGTTTGCGCCTTGGATATCTTCCATGCAGGCCATTTTTGCCCAGTCTCTTTCTTATGGTGGAGTCGTGAACACTGACCTTAATTGAGGCAAGTGAGGCCTGCAGTTCTTTAGATGTTGTCCTGGGGTCTTTTGTGGCCTCTCGGATTAGTTTTCTCTGCGCTCTTGGGGTAATTTTGGTTGGCCGGCCACTCCTGGGAAGGTTCATCACTGTTCCATTTGTGGATAATAGCTCTCACTGTGATTTGCTGGAGTCCCAAAGCTTTAGAAATGGCTTTATAACCTTTACCAGACTGATAAATTTCAATTACAGTACTTTTGTTCTCATTTGTTCCTGAATTTCTTTGGATCTTGGCATGATGTCTAGCTTTTGAGGTGCTTTTGGTCTACTTCTCTGTGTCAGATAGCTCCTATTTAAGTGATTTCTTGATTGAAACAGGTGTGGCAGTAATCAGGCCTGGGGGTGACTACGGAAATTGAACTCAAGTGTAATAAACCACCTTTAAGTTATTTTTTAACAAGGGGGGGGGGGGGGGGGCAATCACTTTTTCACACAGGGCCATGTAGATTTGGAGTTTTTTTTCTCACTAAATAATAAAAACCATTTAAAACTGCATTTTGTGTTCAATTAGGTTATCTTTGACTAATAGTTAACGGTTTTTGATGAGCAGAAACATTTAAGTGTGACAAACATGCAAAAGAATAAGAAATCAGGAAGGGGGCAAATAGTTTTTCACACCACTGTATATAGTCTTGGCCAAAAGTTTTGAGACTGCCAAAAATATTCGTTTTCACAATGTTTGCTGCTAAACTACTTTTAGATCTTTGTTTCAGTTGTTTATGTGATGTACTGAAATAGAATTATAAGCACGTCATACGTTTTAAAGGCTTTTATTGACAATAACATAAGATTTATGCAAAGAGTCAGTATTCGCTGTGTTGGCCCTTCTTTTTCAGGACCTCTGCAATTCTACTGGGCATGCTCTCAATCAACTTCTGGGCAAAATCCTGACTGATGGCAATCCATTCTGTCATAATCATTTCTTTTAGTTTATCAGAACAGCAACTTCTTCCAACATTCCAACAACAGTTTGGTGAAGAACAATACATTTTCCAGCACGATGGAACACCGTGTCATAAGGCAAAAGTGATAATTAAGTGGCTCGGGGACCAAAACTTTGACATTTTGGGGCCATGGCCTGGAAACTCCCCAGATCTTAATCCCATTGAGAACACGTGGTCATTTCTCAAGAGGCAGGTGGACAAAAAAAAAACAAAACCTAATTCTGAGAAACTCCAAGAAATGATTATGACACAATGGGTTGCTATCAGTCAGGATTTGGCCCAGAAGTTGATTGAGAGCATGCCCAGTCGAATTGCAGGGGTCCTGAAAAAGAAGGGCCAACACTGCAAATACTGACTCTTTGCATAAATCTTATGTAATTGTCAATAAAAGCCTTTGAAACATAGGAAGTGCTTATAATTATATTTCAGTACATCACAAACAACTGAAACAAAGATCTAAAAGCAGTTTTAGCAGCAAACGTTGTGAAAACTAATATTTTTGACAGTCTCAAAACTTTTGGCCAGGACTGTAGGTTCCCAAACTTTCACTGCTATGTCCCATTTGACTGCCTGGAGGATTATCTGAACTTCTTCTCGGCCTTGAAAGTGAAGGAGGTATCACCCCCAAAAATGTAGCCATTTCTATCTGGTAAGGACAAATAATACTTTAAATATGGTGCCTGGCATCATCTAGTACAATTTGCAGAAACAGTGGTCTCATCAGATTGTTCTTCTCTGGAGTAATAGACTACCTAAACTTTAGTTTTTAAGCATCTTCTTTGGCTCTAAGGCATTTTGACAGCTTTGTACTTGATCTTGATGCATCTATCGATTTTAGGGAATATGGCATAGAGCCCAACTGATCTTCTTATATTGTTTGATACCTTCAGTTAGTCACCTATCGGAGTACAGATGGCTTTGTATTTCGGAATTCAAACGATTTCTGAGGTCCCCTCCATTTATCAAAGTCTCAAGTGGCAATTTCCATAACAGCAACCTTTACCCTTCTTAAATAATGATGTATCAAAAAGTACACAAAGCATTTTTGTCCTTTAAGCCTCCAAAGAATATACACATTCCCTTGGCATCCATCTTCTAGAAAAACAGCCTCAATGGCCACTTCTAAACCCTTCAGCTCCAATAAAAATGTAAACATTGAGCTTGCTTCACTTTTTTAACAATTTTTTTATAAACTACCGTATTTCAAGTTATATTTATCCCATAATTGAAGTTTGTAGTAACTTTAAAATCATGTAAATTTTTTTACAGAGTGCCTGCGGGCTCTAACCAAATGTCATGATGTTAACAGGCTTACTAATTTTCCTACTTGTACAAACAAAAATGTCTGCTGCCCAATGCCTTAAAACTCTGCAAACTAATGCTAAATAATACCAAAACATACTTGGAGACTTAACCACTTCAGCCCTTAGTCGTGTTTCATTTTATGCATCCAAGCAATTTTCACCTCACATTCATTCGCCTATAACTTTATCACTACTTATCACAATGAACTGATCTAGATCTTGTTCTTTCCGCCACCAATTAGGCTTTCTTTGGGTGGTACATTTTGCTAAGAGCTACTTTACTGTAAATGCATTTTAACAGGAAGAATAAGAAAAAAACGGGAACAATTCATTATTTCTCAGTTTTCTGTACTTATAGTTTAAAATAATACATGCCTCCATAATTAAAACCCACGTATTGTATTTGCCTAATAGTCCCGGGTATTACACATTTTAAATTATGTCCCTATCACAATGTATGGCGATAATATTTTATTTGGAAATGAAAGTGCATTTTTTCCGTTTTCCATCAATCACTATTTAAAAGCTTATAAAAAAAAAAAAAAAAAAAAAAAAAAAAAAAAAAAAAGAAATGATTCATCTTTACATGGATATTTAAAAAGTTTAGACCCTTAGGTAAATATTTACTTTTTTTTTTTATTGTAATGGGGTTTTTTTTTGTTTTGTTTTCTTAAACTTTTTATTTGGGTATTTGTGGGAGGGTGGGATGTAAATAGTATTTTCTTTATGTAAATATGTGTTTATTTTTTTTTTTTTACATGAAGATGTAGTTTTACTAATTTGGCCACAAGATGGCAACCATGAGTTTGTTTACATGACATCACTCTAAAGGGGCCCATACACTTACACGATTTCCTGCCGATGTACAGCAGATTCGATCGCTGTGATCGAATCTGCTGTGAAATTGTTGCGCAAACGCTGACCGAACGATCAATTTCCGTCCGAAATCAATCGGTCCTGTCGCTCTGTCCGCGCGGAAGATTTCTCTTGATCACTCTCGGGTCAGAGTGCGTCGACAGCGGCATTCGAATGTCTGACGACCGACGCTAGCGGCAATACATTACATGTTCCGTGAGTGTCCCCGCTGTCCTTCTCCACGCTGGGCTCCGGCTGGCTTCACTTACTTCCTGTCCCGACAGGAAGTTTAAACAGTTGAGCGCCCTCTTCTGTTTAAACTTCCCGCGACAGGAAGTAAAGTGAAGGTGGAGCCCAGAGCTGAGAAGAGACCGCGGAAACCGGGAGACTCGCGCCAGCTGGATCAGGTAATGTATGCAGGGGGCGGCGGCAGCTCCACAGATCGTGAATCTGTTCATAGTGAAAGATTCAAATCCGGACCCGGGAGATACCCGGATAGTTGCTATCCGGATATCTCCCAGTAAACTTGTGCGGGGTGGGCGAGGGGGGGTGGGAGTCAATCTTACCTGTCTGACGTCTTCGTCTGTCCCTCGGCACCTCCCACGATGCGCTCCACGCGCGTCACGTGATTACAAACACTTCCTCCTTCAACCTGGAAGGAGGAAGTGTTTGTAATCACTTGGACGCATCGTGGGAGGCGATGAGGGATGGACCGAAGTAGACCCCAGACAGGTAAGATTGACCCCCCGCCCACCCCGCACAGGTAACTGGGAGGTATCAGGATATAACTATCCGGATGTCTCCCGGATCCGGATTTGAGCAGCCCTGGCCAATAGATCCTTCTTTGATTAGATTCGATCACAGAGGGATCTAGCTGGTGGTTGATCTGGTGGCAATCGACCAGTGTATGGCAGCCTTAAGCGTAACATGTATGCTTAGAGGGACGTAAGGGGCAGAAAGAGCGAGACTTCCGAGAGAAGCAGTCGCTTTTTCTGCCGGGGAAAGCGATCAATGATCAGGCACCATGTCCCGATTAATTGATTCCCTGGCTAACGAACCGCAGCCCGGGAGCGCATGTGCACGATCGACCCACAGGAGCGCACATGTGGCCTTTTGACGTATACCGTACGTCCAAAAGGCCAAACTAGTTAAAGTACAATGATAATCCAGTGCTCCATAGCTTAGTTCTCACTGACAAGAAGTTATAAAAGTTGCATGTGGCTGTGACCAACACTACTGAAAGGAGGAAGGAAGCAAAAGTTCAATAGACCATCGTTACTCTGTATGGGAACTGAATAAGGATGAGCAGGCGAGAACAAGAATTTCGCTCTTGCCTGGTCATCCTTAGCTTCTTTTTTTTTTTTGTGAAAACTAAAATAAGAATATTGGATTCCAGGAAAGCCCTAGTAAGAATTAAAATTAATGTCAGGCCATTTCAACTTAAGGTACAGTTTAAGTAACATATTAAAATGTATGTTTCATATCCGTCTTGCCACTAGATAAAGACAGTAAAAGCATCAGCCCTTAATTCACCTTTATCCCTCCCCATAACCATGTGAGAAACCTATGTCAATACAACCATTCTAAGTAGCCCATGTACTCTACTCCTTTTCACTGCAAAAAGAACCAAAGGATATAAGACGTCTCTAAAGAACAGACTGAAATGTTTATGCCCACAGGGAGTTCTTCCTAAGTGGGACAAGAAATTCAGTGGCCTGTATATAACATGACATCTGCAGAGTGTGCATTCTATCCTGAGTACTCTGCAGGCAAAAAGCAGCCACATTTTCTACATCTTTTCAAATATTCTTGGACATTCTTGGACATACAATGTGCAATAACAACTTCTACCCTCCCTGAGGCAGTTTGACTAATGAAGACATACGTAATGTGATGAAAGATTTTCTCATGGCATACCACACATGTATGTTCTTTTAAACTCTTCAACAAAATGTACCTTTGTAAAATGGGTCAAAGAACTGTCAGTTTGATAACTGAGACCCAATCTGGTTCATGTAGCTCAGTCTTCGGTACTGCTAACCTGCACGACTAAGGTACCATGCAGCAACCCAAAACGGGGTGCTGTATGCAATAATGGTCTGACCATGCTTTACAAGTTGCCTCCATTATTAAACACCTAATGATGCTGGATACACATTGGAGGCCTGTACAAACTAAGACAAAGACACAAAAAGATTCGTCAGAAAGAAACCAATTCTCTTGCATACCATGTCGACATCCGACTTGCACAACTTGATGAGTCCATTTAAATATACCACTTGGTATGCAAAGGAGCAGCTTAAAAGACACCCTTTCTATGCCTAGAGTTGAGGGCAACAAACTAACACAACATTTCGTCCTGATTCATTGGATTACTGTGCTTTTAAAATTTAGGATGAGGAAAGAGTGGTGGGAGGGGTGGGCTAGGGTTGATCTGGGAGGGATAGGAAGGATGTGAAACTTAAATAAGGCGGTTCATTTGAATATAACTAAACGTGTAAGTGTCAATGGAGTATAATAAGTAAAAATTACTTAATTAAAAAAAGTAGTATGTTTGGAGTAGGAAAGCCCTGTTGTACCAGAATAGCATTCTTTGGCGTAAACTGCTTCTAAAACGCTAGCTAGGGCTACATGATATTTTTAATCTTCGAGTTGGAAAAAAATGTCTGTGATAAAGCATCTGTTTAGTGCTACTACAAAATATTTTGATTAATTGTTAGACTTGTAAAATTTCTCTCCAATGGAATGGGAAGAAATCTAAGCACTGGTTGAGCAACTTTTCTTCTCAGTTAAAAATCTGGAGAAAGAGAGGGGAGAGTAATCCTCAATAGCTTATTACACAACTGAACTTCAGCACTAAGGAAATGAGAGATATGAATTGCTCAGTCAGCAATTTTCATTCTGACCTATGTGATATAAGCAATGCAATCAGTAACTGGACATCTTAAATCACTATTCTGAGTGACTGAAAAATTGACCTAACAGAAATGAACTGGCTGGTTGCTCCTGGCAAATGCCATTTTTTTTCTGGACATCAGTCATTGTAAACATGCAGCACTTTAAAAACGGCATAGGGAGTGTCACACGCCACCTGGTGGCTGGGCCGCACAATGCCTTCGAATCTGTTTCAGCACACAGACCAGCCAATCTTGTGGACGCAATCGGTGTGTGGAAAACGCTGGAATTCGGCTGCAGACAGACCAGAAGGAGGCGTGCAAACTATAACACACAAAATACTAGGCTGCCACAATCTGTTTAAAGCAGTAGGATTAGCCATACTATGAATGGGGAAAAAACACATATACAAGTAGATAAATACTTGATCTACTTACATAACATGTATTGTACTGTCCACGTTTTGATTTCAGTGAATTGTATATAGTAAATAAAGAGAATTCTGTTCTTGGTGGGAACCATGTCTTTTGCCCACAACTGAGGCTAAATACTGATGTCATTCTTCCCTTAACTGTTTTTTCTTTTCTCCTCCAATTGCTGAGTCACCTCAGCCTTGCTTGTAAACACAAGTGAGTAGGGGATTAGGTTTCAGATAAGCAGGTAGGAAGGGAAATAAAGGAAAGAGGAGGAATGTATTATAGATAAAAAGAACCCCCAGCATGCAACTGTTTGGCACTGACTACTAAATGACCAGTGCTCCTTAAGTATGTGATAACTACAAATAATAACAGCAGAAAAAGATTTGAAAGTTTTGAATGCAGGATTAGCATCTTTATCACTTAATACACTCAGACCAGTTGCTGTTGAAATTAGATTTTTATGGTGACAATCCCGCTTTAAATGGGACAGAGAAGCCCACTAACTGGCTCTAACGGTTAACAGGCAATTCTGGCTAATAACACCACTTCTCGGTAGCGAATCTTCAGAAAGCTAGGATTCTTCTGTGTGGCTGAATAATAGGTGTAGCTGAACAAATAAATGACTTTAGAGTTGTTTATTATAAATGCAATACAAATAATATATATAGAAAATCATCAAAATCAACAATTATAGAGACAACAGTAGAACAGTATAAAAATAAAAAGCGAAGAGGTAAACGAATACTTAAGTCAGGTGAAAATGTCTGCTCTGGATAAACACGTTAAGTTCCTTAGTTTCCAGAGCAAAGTTCAAACAAGATGGCCGCTGCTCAGTCCTCGGAGCAGCAGCATGCTTTTGTAACGATGGAATATGGAGGACTGGGGGAGGAGTCCCTGTCGAAATCTTTTGAATGAGCAAAATTTTTGGGTGGGGTCTCAGGATCAGCCCCTGGGCTGGCCAGGGTGCAGTTACCCTTTTAGGTGGAGCATTGGAGTCCACAAGAATATGAGATTTTTATATTTCCTCGCACGCTCGTCGCACACACAAATAACAGTCAGGGCTGGAACCCACAAGAGCGTTTTTTGAGCATTTTGGCAGCGCTGCGATACGCTAGAGTTTTGCCAAAACGCTCAGCTGATGTTAATGGATGGGGCAACCTTCACAGGAGCGTTTGCGTTTCCCAGAAACGCAAACGCAGGACATGCAGCATTTTGGGAGCGTTAGCGCTTCAATGTAAAGTATTGAAACGCTAGCAGAAACGCTCAGCAAAACCTAAACTGAGCGGTTTTGCTAGCGTTTTGCGGTTCAGCACACTGTAACAAAATTAAAAATAATTCACAGGACCAATCAGGATAAAAACGCAAAACGCTACACAACCGCTGAGCAAAAAAATACAATGTTGCAAAACGCGACCGCAAACGCGCATGAATCCGCTTGCAAAGTGCTCAGACAAAACTCTAGCGGTAGCGTTTTGCGTTTGCGGTTTTCAGTGGGTTCCAGGCCTCACAGAGTCATAATCCTCAGAATATGACAATTCCTATGACATCAAACTTTACTACCATATTATGTTTAGTTCCTGTTTAATACTTTGCCATGGCTTATCCCTGGCCCCCCAAGACTGGTATCAAAATGTCCATCAAGACACCACGAAATAAATGATATAACTACCATAACTATCCTAGGTACGGTATCCCGTAAATAAGCAAAAAAATCATATACTACATTTATGTTTAATGCTGATGGGATGGCTCCAGCGTGTCTAGACCCCTGCTGTGTGGAAGGCTCACTTCTGCTGGTGTCACCAATTGGTATCCTTTCAAATGGCATGTTCACACCTAACTGATCTGCCTGTGAAAAGAAACCCTTTGTTCTTTGCTAATTAAACAAACCTTGGGACAGTCAGAGACAAAAAAGGGGCTACATGAAAAGAAAGCTCTGTTCCAGCTGAAATTCTAGATTCCCAAAAGAATACCTCCAAAGGTTTAAGTTTGCGAGGCCCTAAACACTCAATTTTGATCTGGCATGTCAACGACAATCGGTGCAGAAACCGATTGCGATTTCACAAGGCTCTTCCGTGACAGAGAGTGTGAAGTCTTATATAGAACTCAACGTGGTTTTCAACCGAGGCGGCCCATCAGTGCTGCCTCTGCCAAGAATCCAGCACATGTACAGCAGCCCCCAATCCACCTCGAAGCAGACCAGCTATCCACCCGGTAGACTGACTTGGCCAAGGACATTGTTCCTCTACTGACCCCAACCGTTGTGTGTTGCACTGTTAGCCCTCTTCCCTACCTCCATAGTAACAAAACTCATCACTAGCCTGGTGGCTAGCAATGCATCTATACAGCATCAGGCCCAGAACTGCCACCTGAAGGATTGAGTCCCAATTCCAGTGTGCAACAAAGTTTAAAGGTGTGTACACAACTCTAGACTGTGTACGTGTGATTGGACAGAGTTGATCACTAAGGTAGCAAGGGATCACACTATAACACAGAGACACATCTACACAGCCTTTAAAGGTTGTACAATATTTTCCCAACTGATTTTTCTTTTATGTTAGGATATTAATACTTCACAATGTACATACAAGGCAGGATTAAGAGCTCTCTGTACCTGAAAAGTGACTCAGTGCATCTCTGCTGCCATTTGCCTCAGATACTGCTTTCCGGAACTGTTCCAGAATTGAGTGTAGCTCAGATGAGCGCTGTAAGGTCCTGTGTTCAGCAATACGCAGCCGTTCCCTCAAAGCATGAAACTCCCGCTGATAAGCAATCAATTTCTCTATACAGAAAAAAAAAATATACACAAATCAGTTGTGGAATACATACAAAACTACACACTCATAAGATAAACAAAAAACAATAATTCCAATCTTATGTTTGATTTTAGAAGTCTGAACAAAAATAGCAATATAGTTTCAGAAGTGTCTCATAACCTTAAGGTTAAAGGGATACTGAGCAGCTTTTAAAAACACAACTTGCACTTGTGGGGCATCCTCCAGCCCAACGTAGGCTGCAAGGACCCCCAGCATCCATGCTTGTTTCAGGTGAATGATTTAGACCCTGCTGACCAGAAAGAGCAGCAGGACTTCCAGGCAACTGCCATTGTGTAAAAGAAAATAAATATGTTAGCTTCCGTAGGTCTCACGCCTCGGGTTCCCTTTAAAGCTTACAATCTACATTTAATGTACACTCATCTAAAGGATTATTAGGAACACCATACTAATACGGTGTTTGACCCCTTTTCGCCTTCAGAACTGCCTTAATTCTACGTGGCATCGATTCAACAAGGTGCTGAAAGCATTCTTTAAAAATGTTGGCCCATATTGATAGGCTAGCATCTTGCAGTTGATGGAGATTTGTGGGATGCACATCCAGGGCACGAAGCTCCCGTTCCATCACATCCCAAAGATGCTCTATTGGGTTGAGATCTGGTGACTGTGGGGGCCATTTTAGTACAGTGAACTCATTGTCATGTTTAGGAAACCAATTGGAAATTATTCGAGCTTTGTGACATGGTGCATTATCCTGCTGAAAGTAGCCATCAGAGGATGGGTACATGGTGGTCATGAAGGGATTGGACATGGTCAGAAACAAATGCTCAGGTAGCCTGTGGCATTTAACTGATGCCCAATTGACACTAAGGGGCCTAAAGTGTGCCAAGAAAAAAATACCCTACACCATTACACGACCACCACTCACAGTGGTAACAAGCAGGGCTGTGGAGTCGGTACAAAAATCTTCCGACTCCAACTCTGACTCCTCAGTTTATGAAGCCACTACTCCGACTCCAACTCCGACTCCGGGTACCCCAAATGGCCCCGACTCCAACTCCTCGACTCCGACGTCTAATACTTAAAGGTGCTGTGGATTTTGTACAAAAATCATCCGACTCCGACTCCTCAGTTTACAAAATCAATGACTCCGACTCCAACTCCGAGTGCCCAAAATTGCCTCGACTCCGACTCCACAGCCCTAGTCACAAGATCCATATTCTCATTCAGTTTACGCCAAATTCTGACTCTACCATTTGAATGTCTTAACAGAAATCGAGACTCATCAGACCAGGCAACATTTTTACAGTCTTCAACTGTCAATTTTGGTGAGCTCATGCAAATTGTAGCCACTTTTTCCTATTTGTAGAGGTGATGAGTTGTACCCGGTGGGGTCTTCCGCTGTTGTAGCCCATCCGCCTCAAGGTCGTGCGTGTTGTGGCTTCACAAATTCTTTACTGCATACCTCGGTTGTAACGAGTTATTTCAGTCAACGCTGCTCTTCTATCAGCTTGAATCAGTCGGCCCATTCTCCTTTGACCTCTAGCATCAACAAGGCATTGTCGCCCACAGGACTGCTGCATACTGGATGTTTTTCCCATTTCACACCATTCTTTGTAAACCCTAAAAATGGTTGTGCGTGAAAATCCCAGTAACTGAGCAAAATGTGAAATACTCAGACAGGCCCGCCTGGCACCAACAACCATGCCACGCTAAAAATTGCTTAAATCACCTTTCTTTCCCATTCTGACATTCAGTTTGGAGTTCAGGAGATTGTCTTGACCAGGACCACACCCCTAAATGCATTGAAGCAACTTTCATGTGATTGGTTGATTAGATAATTGCATTAATGAGATGTTGAACAGGTGTTCCTAATAATCCTTTAGGTGAGTGTAAACCTCAGGTAAAACCACGAGGTCCCCTGGCTTCCTCCTGGTTTCTCTCTTGGTCCCGCAGGCGGCTCCGTTAATTGGCGACTTTGTCCTGAAAAGAGCGTGGGAGCGAGGAGGCAAGATTGTTGAGAAAGTGTGGTGTGGAGCTGGACAGAGGGAGGTATAAGACAACAATGGCTGGGAGGGGATGCTTTAAATTAAAGGGATCCTGAGCAGAAAAAAAAACAAAAATCGGGACTTATCTGGGGCCTTCTCCTAAGTCAGGAGGTCCCCCGGAGTCCTCCTGGCTCCTCTCCCAGTCCCGCTGCAGAATTGACGACCGGCGACACCCGGGGCGACTGTCGTGCTGACACTTCCTTAAGGGTGACACTACGTGTCATCACGCCGGCTGCTACACGTCATACGCAGTACTGTCACGCTGGCCGCCGTGATGACGGGTAGCGTCACCGTAAAGGAAGTGTCAGCCCGACACTCAGCCCGGGTGTCGCCGGTCGTCCAGGAGAGGAGCCAGGGGGACCTCCCGAACTACGGTGGGCTGAAGGAAGCCCCAGGTAAGTCCCGATTTTGTTCATTTTTACTACTCAGGGTCCCTTTAAGATATTGCTGTACTTCTCATTGCCTGCTATTGCTTACATTTTAATGCAGAGGTTGCTGAAAAATATCTTTACTGCAATAGTACTATATTGGAACAACAGGAATAACCTGATGTGGTTCTAAGCCTTCTATTGTCACATGATGGCCAGCAGCCAACATGCCAAGCACTATTCTGGCCTGACGCTGAAATTTGGCTAATTTTCAGGGATGGTTAATCATTTACATTAGTAGAATTTACTGTTCCGCCTTTGTTTAATTCAGCTTAGTCTGTGTTTTATAATCAAAGCCATGGAGTCAACAATTGCATTGCAGTCTTCTGTGAATAGTCACAGTAGTGAACAGTATCAACCTGAATCTCAATAATTGCAGGTTACAGCTTAAGCCAGTACCAACGCAAATGTCCATCCAGTCTGCCTTTGGTAACTGTTGATGTAATTAAACATAAAATGCTCCGTATTATTGGACTCCGTTAATGTTTTTGGAAGGTTTGTGTTTCTACTGGCTGAACCCCTCTACCTGTTTGTTTCCTCATTTAAACCTGTAGTTCAGAGGCACATTTAATATATGTTAGGGCATTATTTTAGAACTATAAAAAAAAAAAAAAAAAAAAAAAAAAAAATCGCATTTAACCACTTCAGCCTACAGCTTCGAAAATCGTATGCATCCGAGCAATGTTCACCTCCCATTCATTCGCTAATAACTTTATCGCTACTTATCAAAATTAATTGATCTATATCTCGTTTTTTCCGCCACGAATTAGGCTTTCTTTAGGTAGTACATTTTGCTAAGAGCCACTTTACTGTAAATACATTTTAACAGGAAGATTAAGATAGAAATGGAAAAAAATCATTATTTCTCAGTTTTTGGCCATTATAGTTTAAAATTAATACATGCTACAGTAATTAAAACCCATGCATTTTATGTGCCCATTTGTCCCGCTTATTACACCATTTAAATTACGTCCCTATCACAATTTATGGCGCCGATATTTTATTTAGAAATAAAGGTGCATTTTTTCAATTTGCGTCCATCACTATTTACAAGCTTATAATTTTAAAAAATGTAATAAGATACTCTCTTGACATGTATATTTAAAAAGTTCAGACCCTTAGGTAACTATTTATGTAGTTTTTTTTTTTTTTATTGTAATTTTTTTTATTATTTTTTTAATACAAAAATGTATTTGGGTAATTTTAGTTTGGGAGGTAAATAGCCAATTTTAGATGTAATATAATGTATTTTTTATTCAATACAGGTATGTGGGTGCAGTTTACTATTTGGCCACAAGATGGCCACATTCAAAAAATTCCTAGATGCGAACGATGTTGCATCTAGGAACTAAAATGAAGAGAAGTTGTTTCCTGGGGGCAGAAATACCACGCTCTCTGATGAGAAAGCGTCGGTATTTCTGCCGTGGACTTGGATCGGTGAATGGGAATTATATTCCCATTCACTGATCGGGGGGGCAGCGGGAGGCAGCGGGGGCGCGCGCGGGCGCGCGCCCGATCGCGCGCACCACACGGCTGCAGCACCACTGCCTATCTGGACGGATATATGCGTCCAGATATGGCGAAGTGGTTAAAGTGTTATGAAACTCAGCATTTCCTATTTGTTGTAAAAGATTATTTACAGCATAAAATCTACTACCACAAAAAAGTTACAGCACTTTGTTCTTAAGTGGAAAGCTCCTTGCATCAATGGAAAGCTTCTGGCCTCATCCCAAGAGGTGATAACATTATCTTTTGTTTACATTCCTTTGTCATATACATTTAGTAAACAATAGCAAACTGACAAAACTGAGCTGTACTGAGAAGCAGAAAGAGCTGACAAGTGATAACTAGATAGATTTTAATATGTAAATACGGCAGTTATGTAATAAAATCTAATGGCAGCTTTCAGCGCAGATAAACTGTACTTTGGGAATTTGTAAACAGACAATATTACTTTTGCAAAAAAGCAAATATGATAGCTGTATGGGTAATAAGAACTAGGAAAACTTTATTTGAAAATGTGGAAAAGAAAAATGTAAAACACATTGTGCACCAAATCATAGGTACTGTTCTCATCTTCAGTAGCTCACCCAGTCAGCTTAGATCAGCTGTAACTGGAAGGCTGGTGTGCATTGCTGTGGAGGTGACTGGGTCATAGGCAACCAAGGCTCACTGATAAGCAGAGAGCGCAAAGGCTATCCCATTTGCTCCAACCCCACAGAACTACATCTTCATCACATCCTGCTGAAAATGTTACTGCAAGCAATGACCACAAAGCACCATGGAAAGCTCCAGAAACTGGAACATCAGAACTTTTTTTATAAATAGGACACCTTTTTTCCATTGCTCCAATTTATAAAGTTCTGATGTTCCAGTTTCTGGTAATTTCAGGACTAGTAACGGAGGAGAGGATTTTCATGCCATGGTTGTGTTCACTTACCATATTTACGGTGTTCAACAAATACATGGAAAAAGCAAATGACCAACATATTCAGGAATGGAGGCAGGGAGATGATGTGTTTTTTCTCATGTTATCCAGAATTGGATTTTAAGTGTGCCCTTATGTGCTCAGTTCTTGGATACCTAATGCTAATTTATTGGAAGCAGGGAGTGTGGGCTATTACCAGGACATAGGCAGTTTAGAGGGCATATGCTGTGCCAACAAAAAGGAGTGGGACTCAACTATAGGCCTAAGTAAGAAAAAAGCTAAATAAAAAGAATCAGATGAAAAGGACACTTTAAAGTGAGCGGGATATGGAAGTTGCCATATTTATTTCCTTTTACATAATACAAATAGCCTAGCTGTCCTGCTAATCCTCTGTTTCTAAAGCATGACAAACACCTTCAATTTTGATGATTTCAATGATTGGCCAATTTTACCCCCTCCATCTAGTATGAAGACCAAAGGATTTTGAATACTATGAACAAATTGTGTATGTAAACGCTCATATTACATGAATGTTGTAAAATTGTTGACATTAACTGGCCAATCAACATTTAAAGTGTGTACCAGGCTTTATATTTTAAGCCACAGACCCTGAACAACCACGCAGATTAGATGTGTCTGGCTGGATTAGCTGCATGCTTGTTTCAGATGTGCGATTCAGACACTACTAATGCCTGAAAGATCAGCAGGTCACCAGGCAACTGGAATTTCTTAAAAAGAAATAAATATGGCAGCATCCATATTCCTCTCACTTTAGGTGTGCTTTAAACCGCCAGACTAGTATTGTTATTAATTTAAGTTTTTAAATAAGCCCATTTTTACCGGCTCTTATTGAAACCCTTTCCCTCACACATGTTTTTCCCATAAATCAAGTGCATCAATGTAGCTAGAAAAGCAATTGTGCATTTTTCATCCCAAAGCCACAAACCAGCGAAAACGATCTGGCCTGATAAAAAGGTGGTTCTACAAATAAATAAGTTCCAATATCTACTTCCCTAGAACCCATTGTGGGTTGTTTTTCTGCCCTCTTTCCAAGGTTGAGCTTTGGTGCTGCCAAGTAGGAAGGTTGTTCCTTCAGAACATATTTTTGTCAACCGCTACAGATTTTCTTATAAAAACAGAGGCCTGAAAAGAACCTCTTATTTGACTTGCGTCAATAGCGAGATTCATTTAGAATTCTGCAATGTTTGCATTTCCAGTGGGAGAAGGCACACTCTCAGAGAGAAATGTGTTTACAGTAGGATGCAGTAAGCCTAGCTGAGCTGCTCTGCTGAGGATCGCACACACACAAATCCCACAGCTGGACTTGTTGAACACCAGCTGAGCATAAAAGAAGCCATTCTTGCTCCCTCCCACACACGCAAAACGGGGAAAGGAAAAACACCTTCTGATAACCAGCTTTGAAGAAATTTCTTAGGCATAAAAACAGAACAACTCCTCCATAAATTAATATCATGCAGATCTGAAAATACTGTTTAAAGGATTACTTTTCAGCATTTTAAAATGTTGAATGTGGCATGCTAACAGAACATACATATTTTTGTGTACTATTCAATATGCTTGTTGGATACCGCCAGTCAAGGGTGTAACTACAAGGGAGCAGCCCCTGCAACCGCAGAGGGGCCCAGAGCTGTAGTGGGCCCTAATTTCTAATGATAAAGGGGTCCATCCTTCAGATCAGGTGTTTTTGTGGCTGCACTTATGGATGTCAACACTATGATGTCTAAACTTGTTTTATGACCCTTGCAAGATGGGTTCCTTGGCTGTTAGGGTCACCAGGGGTACACGAGGGGAAGGGTGTGAACATTGGGGGGTCCATGATTTCTAGCTACGCCCCTGCTGCCAGTGACTCCACACCTCTAAGATGAGTATTTGTACCCTCAGTACAGTTTGCCCTGTCAGTTACCACAAGATTGAATGTAATGTGATGAAAAATCCCCAAAAGCCATGGGATTCCATCATGTGATCCACAGGGCAACGTCAAAGCCAGAGCAAGAAAAACTAGAGCAAACTTGGTGCAAGAGTCCGGCAGATGCCCATATCAAACATTCTGATTGGTTGCTATAAACAACTGCTCCACTCTTGCCCCTTTTTTGCACTAGTCTAAACAAAGGCAACGTTTGTCCACAGCATCAGAGGCTGTTTGATAAAAATAAAGACAGCATTTCCCCACCAGAACTTCATAACTGTTAAGCATGGTGAAAACAAACTCTGCACATACAAAAGAGAGTTCCAGGGAATACCCATTTGAGGATGTCAAGGAATATATTCAGCACAGCCACAGATTGCAATAAAAATCAAAGATGCTCACATTTTTCACCGCCCTGCTACACATTATTGATGTTCTTCCCACTCCACCCTGAGTTTTACAGTACTAAAACAGGGATTGTACTGCAAAGAAAGAACATGCGGATTACAGACGGTAAAACTTGTAAACCACTCAGAATCCATTAGGGCTAGTGCTCAGTTGCGTTTCAGAATAAATGCTGCATGTCAACTCGCTGCCCATCTAACCCTATTGGCCACATATGTAATGTGATGAAAAATCCCCAAAAGCCATGGGATTCCATCATGTGATCCACAGGGCAATGTAACGTATGCACAGTCACCCACCAATTCCTGTTCCCTTTGCTGCAGTTTACCATAAAGCCTCAGACCCTGAGGGAATCCTGAAGACAGTCAGAACTGCAGGCAAAGTAACCTTTTGGATTGGTTGGTGAGTCCACACACAGTCCAATTTCGATTGTATATACAATCGATACAATCTGTGCTCTCATATAGAGGCCAGGTCGCTGCCACCAATCCGCAATAAAAGCGTGCGAATGCGCTAATTCTAACTCTAGCTAAATCCTGTAGAAAAAAGGGTTAATTAGACAACCTTTCTAGAGATAGCGAAACTAACAATATTTAATATCAAAACAGTTATGGTAACATGTCTCTCTGAAGATGTGAATTCTTTTGGCGGAGATTTGTTTCAGAACAGCACTTAGACGAACGATTTTTAAATCGTTTATTTAAAGAAATAATGCAAAACAAAATATAGCAATAGAAACAATTTGATACAGAAATAATAAGAGTTCAATATGAAAATAATAGCTGATTACAGTCTGAGCAGTTTGTCAAGTTACCGTGTCCTTTGCGGTAGGTCCCACAGAGATATATAGTCCAATTCTGGAAAGTTCTGTGGAATAGGTATTAATCCTTTTATCATCCAGCCCAAATCCGTGATGGTACAGGATGGCTGGGCAAAAGACTCTCTCTCCAGGCTGAGTGTCAGTCAGTTTTTTTGCCCAATACCTATTTAGCCACCCACTTCACCAACAAAATAGTCTCCATCCGTCAGGAAATATCCAATCTTCAATCTTCACCTCCCACCTGCTCACAACCTACTCCTTCTCCACCCTATCCTCCCCTCACCTCCTTCACTCCTACTACCACTGAGGAGGTCAACCACCTACTGCAGACTTCCCATACCACTACCTCCCCCCTTGACCCTATCCCTTTTGATCTACTTCAGCCTCAATTCACGGATCTGGCCCCAGTCCTCACTACCATGTTTAACCTCTCCCTATCCACAGGCACCTTCCCCTCAGACTTCAAGCAGGCCACTGTATTGCCTCTGCTCAAGAAACCCTCCCTCGACCCCTCGCTACCCTCCAACTACCGCCCGATCTCCCTCCTCCCCTTCGCCTCAAAACTCCAGTACCTCAATGCCAACTCACTACTAGACCCACTGCAATCTGGATTTCGGCCTGCCCACTCAACCGAAACGGCTCTCACCAAAGTGGTCAATGACCTTGCCTTAGCTAAAGCTGAAGGTAAATACACCATTCTCCTCCTCCTTGACCTGTCAGCAGCTTTTGATACAGTAGATCATCCCCTACTCCTCCAGTCCCTCCAATCCATGGGCATTCACGATCTCGCCCTGACCTGGCTTTCATCCTACCTCTCCAACCGCTCCTTCACGACCTCCTTCAATGAGTCCTCGTCCACCCCCAACCACCTCTCAGTGGGAGTCCCCCAAGGCTCGGTCCTTGGCCCCCTACTGTTCTCCCTATACACATCCTCCATTGGCAAGGTTATCTCCTCCATGGGTTTTAACTATCATCTGTATGCAGATGACACCCAAATCTATCTCCACACCCCTGACATATCCACCACTACCATGGACAAGGTCTCCTCCTGCCTATCTGCCATCTCCTCCTGGATGTCCGCTAGGTTCCTAAAACTAAATCTAGACAAAACGGAATTTATGATCTTCCCACCCCGGTCATCCCTGGACCTCCCAGATGTGCAGGTCACTGTTAACCACACTACTATTCACCCTACCTCTCAAGCCCGCTGTCTGGGTGTCACCCTGGACTCCGCACTCTCCTTCACTCCCCACATCCAAAACCTCACAAAGTCCTGCAACTTCCACCTTCGTAACATCTGTAAGATTCGCCCTTTCCTGACCCCTGCCACCACCAAACTCCTCATCCATGCCCTCATAATTTCCCGCCTCGACTACTGCAATGCCCTTCTGTCTGGACTCCCTAAGACCCGAATAGCCCCACTGCAGTCCATCATGAATGCGGCTGCCAGAATTATCCACTCCTCCCATCGCTCCACCAGGGCGGCTCCCCTCCGTGAATCCCTCCACTGGCTTCCTATCCAGTCCAGAATCAGATTCAAGATATTGTGTCTGACCTACAAATCCATCCACAAAACCTGTCCAACCTATATTTCTGATCTTACTCAGAGATACACACCAAGCCGCTCACTCCGCTCCTCCAATGAACTTCGCCTGACCGTCCCCCGCATCACCCAGTCCCATGCACGCCTCCAAGACTTCTCAAGAGCCGCTCCGAAACTATGGAACTCCCTACCTCCACCCATTAGGGCAGCCTCCTCCTTCAACACCTTCAAGAAGGCCCTCAAAACTCACCTTTTCACTCTTGCCTACCACCCCTCACAATTGCTCTAAACCCACAGCCGAACTCTGGTCCCCTACCTCTCGTGTCCCTACCTCTCCCTCTAGATTGTAAGCCTTTGGGCAGGGTCCTCACTCCTTTTGTGTCCTACCTGATCATGCACCTCTATTACTGTGCACCCATGCTATGCATTTGAGTGAACCTAACTTGCCTAACTCCATGCTCCCATCCAGTGACTGACTAAGCATTACCTGGTACTCATACTGTGCTGTGTGATCTGGTTTTCTTGTATTCCTGTATTGTCATATTGCTGTTTGTCACCCCTAAATATTGTCTGTAACCTAAATTAATGTCCAGCGCTGCGTAATATGTTGGCGCTTTATAAATACAACAAATAAATAAATAATAAATAATAAATAATTGGGCTGGTCACATCTCTGCATTGTAACTGATAGCATTATTCTAACATGCTGCATGCAAGCTTTGTATTAACCACCCTGGCGTTCTGATTAAATCGCCAGGGTGGCTGCGGGAGGGTTTTTTTTAAATAAAAAAAAAACTATTTCATGCAGCCAACTGAAAGTTGGCTGCATGAAAGCCCACTAGAGGGCGCTCCGGAGGCGATCTTCCGATCGCCTCCGGCGCCCAGAATAAACAAGGAAGGCCGCAATGAGCGGCCTTCCTTGTTTTGCTTATATCGTCGCCATAGCGACGAGCGGAGTGACGTCATCGACGTCAGCCGACGTCCTGACGTCAGCCGCCTCCGATCCAGCCCTTAGCGCTGGCCGGAACTTTTTGTTCCGGCTGCGCAGGGCTCAGGCGGCTAGGGGGGCCCTCTTTCGCCGCTGCTCGCGGCGAATCGCCGCAGAGCGGCGGCGATCAGGCAGCACACGCGGCTGGCAAAGTGCCGGCTGCGTGTGCTGCTTTTTATTTCATCAAAATCGGCCCAGCAGGGCCTGAGCGGCAGCCGCTGGCGGTGTTGGACGAGCTGAGCTCGTCCAGACCGCTCAGCTGGTTAAAGGACAACTGAAGTGAGAAGAATATGGAGGATGCCATATTTATTTCCTTTTAAACAATATCAGTTACCTGGCATCCTTGCTGGTCTATTTGGCTGCAGTAATGTTTGAATAACACCAGAAACAAGCATGCAGCTAACCTTGTCATATGTGACAATGTCAGAAACACCTGATCTGCTGCATGCTTGTTCAGGGTTTTAAATGTTCTCGTCTCAGGTACCATATTTACCCGGGGCTTCCTTAACCCTTTCCACTCATAGTTTTTTTCTAAAGGGAGTCGTTTCTGCTCAGAGGTTTTTTTTTTTGTTTTTTTTTCAGAAATGCACTCTCCCTCTTACTCTTTCTCCCATTTTAACATGGAACATAACATAGTAACATGGTATATCTTATTTTAAAGAACACCTAATGTTTAATTGAATACCTTATTCGGACAGTTTGGCATCTTCTATTGGCTGGTAGCAGAGAAGAAAGCAAAGGTATGGTAAATTTTACAGCAATTTCCTGGGTGTAATTTTGCAATAATAGGTGGTTTTATGCCTGTCACCCGGTGTCTTCATGTCACTACATACGATGCAATCTTTGGTATTTCGATTGGGAATTAGAGCAATGAAATGCTGGCTACTATTTAGACGCTCCTCCACGTCCATTGCATAGGATGCCATTGCTCCTCTATGCAACTTTGCAAGCAATCTGCAAGAAATCTGCAATGGAATCTGCATGGAATCTGCATGAAGGAATCTGCATGAAGGAATCTGCAAGAAGGAATCAGCAAGGAATCGGTAAGGAATCGGCAAGGAATCGGCAAGGAACATTCAATGCATTGGTCACTTCCTGGTAGCGCTAATCGCGCACTTCCGGTTTGGGGCAGGGGGGTACCACCTGTGTGGGCATGTACTCATACATGCCCACTATACAAGGGAAGAGAGATCGGACTTTGCTCCCTGCAGATGTGCCTGCAAACCACCGCTGAAATTATGTCCCGCATAGTGGGATATACGAGTGCAACGGGAAATTTACGATGGCCCACTATACGCTGTACGCGGGACATATGAGTAGAAAGGGTTAAAGCGGATCCGAGATGAAAAACTAACTATAAAAAGTAACTTGTCTATATATATCTTATCTAAAGTTTAGATAGTTTACACAGCAAATCTAGCTGCAAACAGCTTCAAAAGTTTATGATTATTTATTCCTGTGATACAATCAGGGCAGCCATGTTCTGATTGTCACAGGCTGAGGGCTGGAGATGCTATCAGCTTGCCTGTGTGTAAATTCAGTCCCCTCTCCTCCTCCCCTCTGCCTCTGAAATCAGTGGCTAGTAACCACCTCCTCCTCCTGCCCAGACTGAGCTCCCATAAGCCATTGCTACAGTCCTAAGGCACAAAAGGAGCTGTGTGCGAGGCTTGTTTAGTTTATAGGGAATCAGAGTATTAAAACAAAACAAAAAAAAAGTATTTGGCTTGAGGAATGCCCTATAAAGTATATGAAAGGAACACAATTCTGTAGTGAGTAAAAGTTTATCTTGGATCCACTTTAAGGCTGCTTATCCCTCACCATCTCCCTGGGTGACTCTGGTCCCCCGCAAACCTGGCCGAGTTGCACCTGTGCAGCCAGACACGCTCCCCCATTGCGCTCCATGGTTGGGAGCGTTCTGTGCTTGCGCAGTACTGCTGTGGAGGCGCAGTATGCTCCTAGGGACGGGAGTGCGACGGGGAAGCGTGCCTGGCCATGCATGCAGGACCGGAGCCACCTGGAGAGATGTGGGGCTTGAGGAAGCCCCAGGTAAGTATGGAACCTGAGAAGCTTTTCATCTTAGGTTCCCTTTAGGCTAAAAGTATTAGAGGCAAAGGTTAAGGAGGATAGCCAGGCAGCTAGTATTGTTTAAAAGGAAATACACATGGCAGTCTCCATATCTCTCTCTTATTATGGTTGCCCTTTAAAGTCTATATCTAGTCTCCATTGCAGTTCACACACATTCAAATGTGTGCGTTATGCAATTGACCACTGTCAATACGGTCTTACTGTGCATTGGAATTCCTGACCGTCCCCCGCATCACCCAGCCCCATGCACGCCTCCAGGACTTCTCAAGAACCGCTCCAACACTATGGAACGCCCTACCTCCACCCATTAGGGCAGCCCCCTCCTTCAACACCTTCAAGAAGGCCCTCAAAACTCACCTTTTCACTCTGGCCTACCACCCCTCACAAGTGCTCTAAACCCACAGCTGAACTCTGGTCCCCTACCTCTCGTGTCCCTACCTCTCCCTCTAGATTGTAAACCTTTGGGCAGGGTCCTCCTCCTTTTGTGTCCTACCTGATCATGCACCTCCATTACTGTGCACCCATGCTATGCATCTGAGTGAACCTAACTTGCCTAATCTCCATTCTCCATCCAGTGACTGACTAAGCATTACCTTGTACTCATACGGTGCTGTGTGATCTGGTTTTCTTGTATTCCTGTATTGTCTTAGTGCTGTATGTAACCCCTAAATATTGTCTGTAATCTAAACTAATGTCCAGTGCTGCGTAATATGTTGGCGCTTTATAAATACAATAAATAATAATAATCTATAATTTACTAGCTCAACTATATGCACATTTTACATAGTGTACTGTATTTTTAACTGCATTTTAGTGGAGTCCAAATCAGCACAATTTCAGACCGCAGTTCCAACTCAAGGTACCTCTAGTTGGAACTGGGGTCTGAAACTGTACTGGTGTGGACTTTACTAAACTGCAGTCAAAAATACAGTTGTAAGGCTTGGTGGTGTATTCTCCACAGTCAGCATGCAACGCATGAGCTGGCGTGGAGGAGGTACACACACTAGCACAAGGAAACAGGCTATCCCTAGTATAGTGGAGGGGAGGACTGACTCCAATAGGAGATTGTGGCGCACAGAGCCGGTGCAGATCTGACAGCCACAAACAATGCTTTCGTTATAACGTCTCAGCGCAAAGTAGCGCTGAGCGCATAAACCAGAACTGAGGAGATCTGGACAGGTAGACAGAATGAACGCTTGCTAGCTAGCGGCTACTTAGCGACAGCAAGCGTCCAAAACCAGACAGACTGGAATGAGGCAGCCAATGCGATGCGGCGATGGCGTGCCTCACAAAGACAGGACAGGATAGTCAGAAAATAGCAGGATTGAGATAGAAGAACGTAACACAGATAAATATACAATAAGTATGTTTTCCTAGCGTATTACAATTACAGCTATCAATGAAACTATTTGTTACGTCTGACTAACATATGTATATATCGGCAATGAACCGATATATGACATAAGCAGGAACGCTGACTAGGAATGGAGTAACACAGGGAACAGGACTCAGAAGGATTCGCTATCTCTTCGCAGAGATGAACGCAATCCACAAACAGTAACAGAACAGGATTCAGAAGGATTCGTTATCTCTTCGCAGAGATGAACGCAATCCACCAACAGTAACAGAACAGGATTCAGAAGGATTCGTTATCTCTTCGCAGAGATGAACGCAATCCACAAACGGTAACAGGACAGGATTCAGAAGGATTCGCTATCTCTTCGCAGAGATGAACGCAATCCACAAACAGAACCAGGAGCAGGGTAACTACCTCAGCACGGGTGGTCACGGTACGCGCAACCTACCAAAACGTGCTGGAAAGCTGACTAACTGCACACAGGATATAAACAGTTCGTGTACGTATACATCAGCGACACTGATGTATTAACGTATCACAAATACAAGGAAAATAATAAACGTGCTGGTATGCATATATATTGGCAATGAACCAATATATGATGCAAAGACCAGCAAAGTATCTTTAACAAGAAACACGATCGGGGGCTAAAGCGACAGCAAGACAGGCTTAGGCTGAAGCTATGAAAACCCAAGGAAACCCTGCAGGAAGCAGATCTTTATACTGAGGTCATCCAATGGGAGCAGACATGCAGATTCCCACACAGGTGAATGATAATCAGTCACAAGCTGACAGCAGGGAAAGACAGACAAAGCTATGCAACTTGCATGGAAATAGATCAGAACTGCCTGAGCTGCAGCACTAATACTTCCAGTAATAGCTGCTGCAGCAGCGATCATTACAGTACCCCCGCCTTTAAAAGTGGATTCCAGACGCTTTTCAAAACTGAAATTTCCAACAAAACAGTCTGACTGATAATTCATGATGACCGGGACAGCCCGGCAAGACCGAATTCCAGAATCAGTCCCCACAAGACTGGACCCATCAGAACCAGAACCTACAGAACCATGCCCATCAGTACTACAAGCCCCAGTGTGACACCCATCAGAACCATGATTTCCAGAAGAAAGCCCTCCGAAACTCCCTGAGCGATACCCACCGCCTTCCAGGAACAGTTCAGAAACGCCAAAGCCTTTGCAATGCCCACCGGTACTGTCTTTACCAACACAAAACCCACTGTTGAACCAGTCCAAGGCACCAGGACAAGTTTTCTCAGAGACCTCCCAGAACACCTTGAAGCTCCAAAGAGATCCCCATAGGTCAGAATGCCCCTTAGGCTCACATGGAGAACTATCAAGAACCCCTATGGAACCTAGGGCAATTCCCGAGTCAGGGCCACAAGGACAAACATCAATATCAGGGCTTTCAGGGACCAGAACCATCTCTGGGCATGCAGGCAGACTGGCAATATCAGAACGTGTTCCCACTAAGGAAGCATCAGAGCACGCTAACACCTTAGACACACTTGGGCATTCTGGCACACAAAGAACATCTGGGCACACCGGCACAAGAGAAACCTCTGGGCATGTCAAGGAACTGTGAGCCTCAGGGTCAGCCAAGACAGGACCAAAACCAGGACTGGCCAAAAAAAAATCATCATGACTAAACTTCGCAACTACTGGACTTTTACACGAGAATGCTGGATCAGACTTAGATGTCGCTGATTCCAGCAAAGTCAGTAACAAATCAGATTCAGGGGCACTAACAAGACAGGACAAATCTTCTGATGTATGCACTGAACCAGACAGGGACTCCACAACTACCTCTGGACTGGACAGAGACTCATTTAATACACTGGATTGGAGCTCATGAGGCGCTGCAGAACAAGTCAGTATTGCAGCAGCCCCCACTGGACTAGGCAAAACTGAGGAATTCCCTGGACAGGAAGGGGACTCTGGAACCTCTGCCACAGCGGCCAGAGAACCAGAATCTTTCAGGATACAGGGCTGGGTTTCAGGAACACTCATCAGACCGGACTGAAATTCTGAGATTTCTATTATTTTGACCAGAGAATCAGAATTATCCATGTTACAGGGCAAGACTTCTGAAACATTCAGAGGACAGGGCTGGAGTTCCTCGGCTGTTACAACACTGGAGAGGGACTCAACAACATTGGTTAAATCAGACTGTGTACAGGACAAGGTATCTGACACACTTGCTGACGAGGACAATATTTCAATGGCTTCTGCTTTGCTGGGCAGAAATTCATCAAGTTTTATTAGAGCAGACTGTAATTCCAAAACAGCTGCTAGACAAGTGAATATTACTGCAACACCAACTGAGGTAAGCAGTGCTTCAGCCTCCTCTGCTAGAGGGTTTAAAGTATCCAAAGTACTGGGTGAAGCATAAGACTCTGCGACCACAGCTTCACTGGACAGGATCACTGAACAGTCCATATTGCAGGGCAAAACCATGGAAGCACCTGCTGGACAGCATAATGATTCTGTGACCTGAGTTTCATTGGAGAGATCTACTGCACAATTCATGGTACAGGGCAAATTTATTGGAAAATTTTCTGAACAAGGTAATAATTCTGCGATTTCAGGTTCACATAGCAGATGCTCTGAGCTATTCACGAAACTAGAGCAAGGTGTAGAAACAGGAAGATCAAGACACAATGTTTGCGCATCTGCTGGATCAGACAGGAGTTGAACTTTATTAACACAGGTAATTTCTGCAGAAGTGTTTGCAGAGACAGGCAAGATTTTTCTGGTGTCTGTTTCACTAAACAAAGAGTCATGAGTACTGGCTAGGCTGGACTCGGAAGTCAGCAGGACCTCTGGATTCTCTGCTGAGAAATTTGCGCAGGGCAAGGTTAAGAATGTATCAGTGGCTTCTGTTTTACTGGGAAGTAACACTGAGTTATCCATGGTACAGGGTGGAATTGCAGGAACTTCAATTTCACACAAAAAGAGCTCCGAATCACCTGCTGAATCAGCCAAAGGTGCTGAAGCAGGCGGGTCAGAACGCCAAATTTGCGAATTCGGAGTCACAAAAAAATCATCCAAAATCAGTTCCCACACATCAATCAATGGAGCCACAAAGTCATACTCACACACACCAGTTTTTATTAGGTTATAGGCAGACTTAATGCATGCATTCAATACCAATTCACTTTTTGCACTGTAAAATTGACAAAATGAACTTGAATCATTCTTCCATTCATTAGTAGTTTCATAAGTCCATTTAACTCCCCTGAAAGACAATTGCATTTCATTATCTGTTAATGGCAGAATCTCATTATAGGTCTCAGTCGCTAAGGATAACGATTCTGCAGATTGGACACGTTTCTTAGAACGTTTGCGTTTTGCCTTTGACCTTGCGGTTTTTGGTGATTTATTCAAAGCTGCAGGAAAATTATCAGTAACACTTTCTGCTTGCTGCTCATTCTTGCAAGCAATTGAAGGAGCAGCTGATTGGCCTGCTGCCAGGAGTTCATTAAGAGGAAAAGGCAATGGATCTATGCGCAACCAGTTATGGATCACAAACGCTAGAAATTCCAGTGGTCTCTCTTTCAAATCGGAATGATTGAGAACATCAAATGCCCACTGGAATAATTCCCCTTTAAACAAAATATAACTTAGTTGGAGTGCCCAGGTTGAAACAGGAGTCGCTTGGAGATCAGGATTGGTCAGGAACCTGGCACATTCAGAGAAAAACTCATTTTCTGTTTCAGAGCTAAGTTCTTCAAATTTCTTAAAGGAACAGGAACCATAATTAACAGTGTCATACTTTCTGGGAATCCCCCCCACAATGGGGATTGGTAATGGGGTTTTCATAATGTGAGGCTTGGTGGTGTATTCTCCACAGTCAGCATGCAACGCATGAGCTGGCGTGGAGGAGGTACACACACTAGCACAAGGAAACAGGCTATCCCTAGTATAGTGGAGGGGAGGACTGACTCCAATAGGAGATTGTGGCGCACAGAGCCGGTGCAGATCTGACAGCCACAAACAATGCTTTCGTTATAACGTCTCAGCGCAAAGTAGCGCTGAGCGCATAAACCAGAACTGAGGAGATCTGGACAGGTAGACAGAATGAACGCTTGCTAGCTAGCGGCTACTTAGCGACAGCAAGCGTCCAAAACCAGACAGACTGGAATGAGGCAGCCAATGCGATGCGGCGATGGCGTGCCTCACAAAGACAGGACAGGATAGTCAGAAAATAGCAGGATTGAGATAGAAGAACGTAACACAGATAAATATACAATAAGTATGTTTTCCTAGCGTATTACAATTACAGCTATCAATGAAACTATTTGTTACGTCTGACTAACATATGTATATATCGGCAATGAACCGATATATGACATAAGCAGGAACGCTGACTAGGAATGGAGTAACACAGGGAACAGGACTCAGAAGGATTCGCTATCTCTTCGCAGAGATGAACGCAATCCACAAACAGTAACAGAACAGGATTCAGAAGGATTCGTTATCTCTTCGCAGAGATGAACGCAATCCACCAACAGTAACAGAACAGGATTCAGAAGGATTCGTTATCTCTTCGCAGAGATGAACGCAATCCACAAACGGTAACAGGACAGGATTCAGAAGGATTCGCTATCTCTTCGCAGAGATGAACGCAATCCACAAACAGAACCAGGAGCAGGGTAACTACCTCAGCACGGGTGGTCACGGTACGCGCAACCTACCAAAACGTGCTGGAAAGCTGACTAACTGCACACAGGATATAAACAGTTCGTGTACGTATACATCAGCGACACTGATGTATTAACGTATCACAAATACAAGGAAAATAATAAACGTGCTGGTATGCATATATATTGGCAATGAACCAATATATGATGCAAAGACCAGCAAAGTATCTTTAACAAGAAACACGATCGGGGGCTAAAGCGACAGCAAGACAGGCTTAGGCTGAAGCTATGAAAACCCAAGGAAACCCTGCAGGAAGCAGATCTTTATACTGAGGTCATCCAATGGGAGCAGACATGCAGATTCCCACACAGGTGAATGATAATCAGTCACAAGCTGACAGCAGGGAAAGACAGACAAAGCTATGCAACTTGCATGGAAATAGATCAGAACTGCCTGAGCTGCAGCACTAATACTTCCAGTAATAGCTGCTGCAGCAGCGATCATTACAACAGTATATTAAAATGTTCTACTTTACATGCATTTCATAGAAGATGTTTTAAAATCACTCATGCATAAAAAACCCCCCATCAAAAGGTTTTGGTTTCTTCAGAAGAAAAACAAAAAAAGCCTCAAAAATACCAGCTGCCCCCTCCCCCAGTCTAAATCCATGCATTTCTAGTAGAGATGGTCGATGAGATGCAAATAGTTCCATATAGCATGGAAATTGTATGCAGCTTGTAACAAAGCAACAGGAAGTGCATTTGACTGACACAATTCCAAGCTACATGTAATTTTCATGGGATCTGCATGCAAGAATTACCCTATTTGCATCTCGTTGACCACACCTACTAAAGCTGCCATGATAGGTTGTCAGCAGGAAGGCTTGGCTTCACTTTTAGAGCAATCACTTTATGCAAAATGTAAAACTAACATGCATAAAACTTGTGGCAGAGCTGGGTTTTAAATAATTAATTCTATGTGAAATAACATATACGATCAGTTTGTTTTAGTTTTACATAGCAAGACAAACTTAGGCCTCTTTTCCAGGCAGTGAAATGTCTTTCAAACTCTCACAACTGCTCACTGCTGCCTGGTAACTGCTCACTGCTGCCCGGTAACTGCTTGCTGAACACACAGTTCAACTGCCCTTGGAAAAGAGGCCTAAGGGCCCGTTTCCATGTGCGAATGGGAGCCGATGCGGCTACGCATCACTTCCGCATCTCCCAATGCGGAAGTGTATTGGAGGAGACGGCAGGCGGATGTGGCTGTGTGAGAATCTGCAGCTCTGCACCATTCCACAAAACCAGCACTCAATCGAAGCTGCTCCATTGCCATGCAGTGATTACTGTACAGCCACGGTGCGATGCATCTATGTAGCCGCATCGCACAGCGTGCAATGGAAACGGGCCCTTAATCTCTTTGCTGGCAGCAGCAGAGTTGCTATTTGCGAAATGGAACAGCTTGTTTATTACATAACGTGTATGGAAAGCCCGACTCTTGCAGTCTCACAGGTAAAAAAAGTCTTTATTCAAAGATCGGAACAAGGAGATGACACTGAACATTAGCAGTGTGAAGATCTCTTTTGCTTTTTTAGGTTTTGCATTATAGATACCTGTCACATAGTCCTTACCCTCAGGCTGTTCCAAGTGTCTTTGCTGCAGTATCGCACTGGATATTTACAGTACAGGAAACTTTTTTTCTTAATTAAGATGAAAGCTCAGAATGACTGACACTCTGTGGAGCTACTGCAAAACCTATATCTAGTAAACAAACAGCAGTTTCAAAAAGGTAAAGATATAAAAGTACAGAATACAAATGCGATGCAGCTACACAACACATGATGCTTGTGGATGTGTGCATAATGTGTACGGATCCATGCAACCAGAGTCGCTGCTTCTCAATCCAAAATAAAAGTGGGTCATTGTAAGCTTGGCAAAATGCCATCTCTACACGCGTGAAAAGGAAAATTAGATTTTTTTTTTATGACTCTAAACATGTACAATTAGACAAACTAAACAACTCAAATACATATAGGCAGATATTTACAGACTGCCTCTACCAAGGATGCAGTTATCCAGCAGAAGTTATAAAAACCTGCCAAGATAAATCTTTCATGATTGCCAACATTTGCTGTCAAACCCAGTAATGTCTCCAGCGCAACTGTTTGAATACATTAACTAGATGAGTTTGTGTTTTGCTTTTTTGTATCCTGTTTAATCCTGCAAGACAACTTTATTCCACGGAACTCAAGTATCGGGTTCCAAATAATATAATGTATGCGCGCGCGCGTGCGTGCGTGCGTGCGTGCGTGCGTGCGTGCGTGCGTGCGTGCGTGCGTGCGTGCGTGCGTGCGTGCGTGCGTGCGTGCGTGCGTGCGTGTGTGTGTGTGTGTGTGTGTGTGTGTGATCTTCTCAAAAAATTAGCATATTGTGATAAAGTTCATTATTTTCTGTAATGTACTGATAAACATTAGACTTTCAGCTCAGGTGTTATGGAGGCCCAGGATGCTTCGATAGCGGCCTTAAGCTCATCCAGAGTGTTGGTTCTTGCGTCTCTCAACTTACTCTTCACAATATCCCACAGATTCTCTATGGCGTTCAGGTCAGGAGAGTTGGCAGGCCAATTGAGCACAGTAATACCATGGTCAGTAAACCATTTACCAGTGGTTTTGGCACTGTGAGCAGGTGCCATGTCGTGCTGAAAAATTAAATCTTCATCTCCATAAAGGTTTTCAGCAGATGGAAGCATGAACCCACTTTTGAACCAGAAACAGCGGCAGAAGCGCCTGACCTGGGCTACAGAGAAGCAGCACTGGACTGTTGCTCAGTGGTCCAAAGTACTTTTTTTGGATGAAAGCAACTTTTTCATGTCATTCGGAAATCAAGGTGCCAGAGTCCTGGAGGAAGACTGGGGAGAGGGAAATGCCAAAATGCCTGAAGTCCAGTGTCAAGTACCTACAGTCAGTGATGGTCTGGGGTGCCATGTCAACTGCTGGTGTTGGTCCACTGTGTTTTATCAAGGGCAGGGTCAATGCAGCTAGCTATCAGGAGATTTTGGAGCACTTCATGCTTCCATCTGCTGAAAAGCTTTATGGAGATGAAGATTTCATTTTTCAGCACGACCTTGCACCTGCTCACAGTGCCAAAACCACTGGTAAATGGTTTACTGACCATGGTATTACTGTGCTCTATTGGCCTGCCAACTCTCCGGACCTGAACCACATAGAGAATCTGTGGGATATTGTGAAGAGAAAGTTGAGAGACGCAAGAACCAACACTCTGGATGAGCTTAATGCCGCTATCGAAGCATCCTGGGCCTCCATAACACCTGAGCAGTGCCACAGGCTGATTGCCTCCATGCCACGCCGCATTGAAGCAGTCATTTCTGCAAAAGGATTCCCGACCAAGTATTGAGTGCATAACTAAACATAATTATTTGAAGGTTGACTTTTTTTTTTGTTTTAAAAACACTTTTCTTTTATTGGTCGGATGAAATATGCTAATTTTTTGAGATAGGAATTTTGGGTTTTCATGAGCTGTATGCCAAAATCATCAATATTAAAACAATAAAAGGCTTGAACTACTTCAGTTGTGTGTATTTGAATCTAAAATATATGAAAGTCTAATGTTTATCAGTACATTACAGAAAATAATGAACTTTATCACAATATGCTAATTTTTTGAGAAGATCCTGTATATATATATATATATATATATATATATATATATATATATATATATATATATATATATATATATATATATATATATATATATATATATACTTGGCAAAAAAAACAAGGAAAATGCTAACACAAAAAATATTATAGCCCTCAGTGCATGGATCCAGCCCCAGGATAAAGATCACAAGAGTAGAGTATTGCAGTGTTCTCCCCAGGCTCTTTTAGCCGGGTACTGCATGTGGCTAATTTTGGTGAGCACCCAGCTGTCATAGGCTCTCCTCCTCATATACTGTAAGCAGAGTTACACCGACCCTGCCTTGCCCTTTCGTGCCCCACCCAGCTACTTTTTCATGCCACCCCGCTGGAAAAAAATTCTGGGGAGAACACTGTGTTGGTTAGGAGTCTCATAGGATGGTTAAGAAGAAGAGTTAGCAGAGCTTAGAATATACTGTTAAGGTTAAAAGGGTTTGTGTTAGGCATCAGGAAGAAGAGTTTAGGGTTATTTGCTAAAGTATCAACTTAAGGAAAATAGATTGTCAGATGTCAAAAGGTGGATAACAATGAAGCTCAGGGGGAGTACATTTTTGATGGAAGACCAGTCCCCGACTGAGCTGGGTCCATCAGTCTCCCCAAAATCGAAAGCTGCTGCTGCCACGTGCCCAACTGACCCATTTCAAGAGAGACATCTTTCCAGCCTGCAGGATCAATAGTTTGATCCATTTCGGCCCAAAATTACGAACGGTAAGACATGTTTCAGCCTTGATCTTACACATTCGATCATAATAATAGAATATGCCCGGAAAATCGAAGAAGTGTATGAACAGCCTAAGTCTTGAACAAGTTTTATAGTTATGTAGTTATTAAAACTCACTTGGCATAACGTGAACTAATAAACTTTCACTACTATTTAAAAAGAAAATAGGCCCATTGCAATATGCTAATATTGAATAGTTTAATTTAACCTTACTAATACAGTCAGTAGGTATTGAACCTTCTCTCTATCTACCCTATATTGGCTATCTAAACAGTCTTACCTGCAAACAAGTTTATACATGTGGGTACAATTCCAACCATACTGCACTTTTAGCAGATAATGTTAGGGAAAGTTGTCACAAAGAAGATTTATTGATAAGGGAATTGGTTGGGGCCAGCTGATTGTTTGGGGCTAGAGCCAATATATAAACAAAGGAAGCATTCAAACACCAAAGTATTAAGCCAAGTACACACATCCAATTTCAATTGGCTGACTTACCACTTCCATGTAGTAGGTTTACCCACACAATCTATTTTTTAATCTGGTTTATTGACTTTTTTTAAAATGTGGTTACAGTTTATTCCTTGTTCCAGGCACGTTTACAGGTGCGTACACTCCTTTGAGGGATGTCATCGCTGCTTTGGCTGCACACACGCGTGTCAACTGACAAGGCGCTGTGCTGCTATGCAGAAGGAGGGTGTGCAACAGATGGACGACGAGCAGCTTGCAGCAGGCAGTGTAAACAATGGGATCGGCGTCGCTGGAGGGGGGTGGTTAGGCGGATAGCTTGCAAGCTGGGGGCTGCCATATACATTCCTGATTATCAGCGGTTGTTATCAGCCGACTTAAGTCCAGTATGTGTACGGGCCTTAAGGAACACACTTAATGGAAACCTGAAGCGAAAGGTATATGGAGGCTGTCATTTATTTCCTTTTAAACAATACCAGTTGCCTGGCAGCCCTGCTGATCATTCTCACCCTAACCCTCACACCTAAAACAAGCATGCAGCTAATGTCAGATTTCTTTCAGAAACATCGTATCTGTTTATGGCTTGTTCAGGGTTTATGGCTAAAAATATTATAGGCAAAAGATCAGCAGGGCAGCCAGGCAATGTACCTTGTTTAAAATTATATAAATGCCTCAGCCTCCATATCCCCCTCCATTCAGGCTACCTTCATGCGCTTATTTCGCAACTGATATGACTCAGATAAGTGGTGTAAATTAGGTGTGGTCAATAGGATGCAAAAATTTCAGAGTGGATGCAGGATTATGCAAATTCTGTATGCAAACTTATAAGGCTTGAACATGGACCAATAGTATTCCATCTTGGCAGGTTTCGATTTTTTTCAATTTTCAAGCGAAATAAATTTGAACACAAAATTTTCATGATACTGCATCAACTATTTCCATCACCTAGACCGGCCCTATTTCAACCTTTTGCTACCTAGAAACAGGTAGATTTGAATAAATGCAGCCCAGTTTAGCATAATTGTTTGTTTTTAAATTATCTCAGTCTCTAAGGCTTCAGCTAAATAACAAAAAAAAACCACAACGATAGGTTTGGTTGTTATCAAATTATCTCAGTCTCCAGGGCATCAACAAAATTAAAAACAAAACAAAAAACACACGCAATACCGGTAGTGAAAGGCTTTAAAGCACACCTGAATATAAAAAAAAGTAAATTAAGATTTTGCCACACCTTGGACTTCTTTCAGCCCCCAATAACCGGAACCCTCAAGTTCCTTTGGCCTCCCCTCCATTGTGCTGTCATTGTCCCTCTTCAAAAACATAAACCGACTTGGTCGCAGCCACAGTACATGCTTTGTCCAGTCAACATGCCACCTCGATCACAATCCCAAGCTGCCATGCATGTCACTTTAACAAAAAAGGTCCTAAATATTTTGATTTTAATATGCTTCCCAGGTCTAAGACCTTATATCGAAATTTTACACACAAAAAAGCTTGGGAAGGAAAAAAAAAGAATCAACTAAGGTTATTATATTCTAAAAATAATCATTTATTTATAAATCCATAATAAAAGATTTTAAAAATAGCCAAGGCACACACTCATAGCAGGAGATGCACTGATTCCATGTCTATTATTTCAACCACCTGGACCCAGGTTTACACCTGTCAATGACTCGTCAGTCATATGAAAAAAGCCATAAATAACCAGAAAAAATGCATATGCATAAAAAACTGTACAGTAGAAAAATATATTCACATGAGTATATATGCACTATTTTGGATAGGCCTATAGACATCCCCTGCAGGGTATTTTTGCAAACCACTTGTTCCTCTAAAGTATGCAGAGAAAAGAGCTTGGTTCACCCAAGTAATTCTTTGTGCAGATGTGCAATTTATAGTTGAAATGGATTCCAAAACTTTTGATCATATGTAACAAGTCACTGTGTTGTTCCTCTATATTGGCCAGTTGTATATTGTCCGCCAGGAAAACTCCTTATGCAGCTGTGACCATAAGAGGACAAGATACTTCAAGGATATTTCATTTCATTTAGAACCTTATATCATCATTCACAGAGACTCAGAGAGAGATTCAAACGTAAATATTACAGTCAGATCCTTTTTGCACCACCTGCATGGGTTCCAAAGTCATCAGCATATATATCAAACAACGTCACATGATTTTAGCATACTCCTATGTAAATTCATATTGGAGATGGCACTGTATATTCTCCTTTGACAGTCCGCCAGGATTTTATCCTTATGCAGCAGTGTCCCCAAGGTCCATAACCTCATAGGGGGTCACTTATCAAGGTCCTCTTAGAGTTTGGAGAATATTTGTGTATAGGTAAGTGTCGCTCCCTCTGGATGACAGTGGGTGTCTGAGTCTATGGCAATTTGATAAGGTGCTGGAGGTTCCAGGTTCAAAACAGATATCAAGTTCAAAGTGCTATGTTTGTTTATACTCATCTGAGACCGCTTGTGCCATAGACATCTCCCTAAGTCCAGAGTTCCTGTACAGTGCGACCTCCCATGTGTGGTGCCAGGCTAGATGTAGAGCCCAGAAGCCGACCGGTTTCGCTGGTAAAGCACCAGCATCGTCAGGGCTAGGCTCGGAATGTGCTGCGTAGAGGTCCAGTGTCGGCCTAATAATGGCGCCGGGCGACTGGGAGACGCCAGGCCGTGCCGCAACTCCTCCCCCACGAAGTGAGCCAACCGCGTCACCACGTTGGTGCGCCTGGACTCGCAAGAGGGGAAGAGTGCAGAGCGGCCGCCAGCTCTACTCACTCAGCACTAGGGACTTACAGCGACCCCCAGAGGCCGTTAGAATTAGCCATCCAGGAGTATACCTCCGTCCCAAGTGCTCCTGGAACGCAAATTCCGGAAGTGGTGGCCAGCAAAGCAGGCTGGTTGCTATGCCTGCGCTTAGGCTCCCCTGCGCCCGGACGTCATTCCTCCCTGGTCCCAATGGGCAAAAGACCGCCCCACCCCACCCGCAGATGGGGATGGGAAGTCCAGAGAGGACCCCCCAGATGGCGGCCCACCCAAACACGAGGATTCCCTCATTTGGGCACGTGTACCCGCCAGAAGGACGGGCCTCCCCGGGTCCCACCCCCCATAACAGCGTCATGTCGGGCAGAGGGCCAGAAGCCCACCCTCGGACCAGGGGGGGCCATAACAACCGGTTACCAACCAGCAACAACAGTTCATTATACAAACATCAGTCAAAACATCCTAAATTTCAATTTTTAAAACAAAATATACGTTTCATTGATCCATCAATTGTTATTTTATTCATCATCAAATAGAAATGCACTTTGTTATTATCAATTAAAATATGAAGTAATTAACCTGTCCCCATTTAGGGGTAAAGTCCAATAAGAGAACCTCTCTTGGGGCTAGCGCAGCCATGTCCACCACACCAACGACAAAAAGTCCACATTAATAATCAATATCCACTGAAATATTGTCATAATAAGTCCAAAAACTTAAGTTAAATCATTAGGGAAGGGCAATTGACCCAAAGGAGAGCACCCAGCGGAGACCCATGAGCGAGTCAAGGCTCACAAAAAAGGGGCAAAGTCTATTCCATCATTTAGACCAGGTGTTCTAAATGCTTTTAATTTATAGATCCAAAAGGCCTCGCATTGAAGTAATTTACTATCCCAATCTCCTCCCCTGGGGTCCCGATGTACCCTATCCAGACCAAAGAAACGGATCTTAGATGGATTTGCATTCTGGCATACCTCGAAATGTCGAGCAACAGGGGTTTGATGTTTTTCTACAATGTTGTATGTATGTTCATATATTCTCCTATTAAAGGCTCTACCCGTTTTGCCCACATAGAAGGCTCCACATGGGCAAATAAGAAGGTAGATAATTCCTTGATAAGTGACCCCCTATGAGGTTATGGACCTTGGGGACACTGCTGCATAAGGATAAAATCCTGGCGGACTGTCAAAGGAGAATATACAGTGCCATCTCCAATATGAATTTACATAGGAGTATGCTAAAATCATGTGACGTTGTTTGATATATATGCTGATGACTTTGGAACCCATGCAGGTGGTGCAAAAAGGATCTGACTGTAATATTTACGTTTGAATCTCTCTCTGAGTCTCTGTGAATGATGATATAAGGTTCTAAATGAAATGAAATATCCTTGAAGTATCTTGTCCTCTTATGGTCACAGCTGCATAAGGAGTTTTCCTGGCGGACAATATACAACTGGCCAATATAGAGGAACAACACAGTGACTTGTTACATATGATCAAAAGTTTTGGAATCCATTTCAACTATAAATTGCACATCTGCACAAAGAATTACTTGGGTGAACCAAGCTCTTTTCTCTGCATACTTTAGAGGAACAAGTGGTTTGCAAAAATACCCTGCAGGGGATGTCTATAGGCCTATCCAAAATAGTGCATATATACTCATGTGAATATATTTTTCTACTGTACAGTTTTTTATGCATATGCATTTTTTCTGGTTATTTATGGCTTTTTTCATATGACTGACGAGTCATTGACAGGTGTAAACCTGGGTCCAGGTGGTTGAAATAATAGACATGGAATCAGTGCATCTCCTGCTATGAGTGTGTGCCTTGGCTATTTTTAAAATCTTTTATTATGGATTTATAAATAAATGATTATTTTTAGAATATAATAACCTTAGTTGATTCTTTTTTTTTTTCCTTCCCAAGCTTTTTTGTGTGTAAAATGCCATGCATGTCAGCCGTGGCCAGGTGCATTCTGTGGTTCAGAAGAATTGTAACCGTACATGTGCAGAACACTTCCAGCCACAGCTGCCAAGCAGAGCTGCTCAGGAATGCATTCAAGGAAGGGTGCGGATGGGACAGAGCATGCACCGTAGCTTTTAAAGAGAAGAGACAGCAGCACGATGGATGGGAGGCCAAAGGCACCAAGGGGTTGCTTAGATCATGGGGGGCTGGAGGAAGCCCCAGGTATGGCAAAATCTTAGTCCAGGTGTGCTTTAAAAGCATATCTTAAGTGACAGACACAATTTTAAGAGCATTTAGTAGGACATTTTTGCTCAGCATAATGCATTAGTTTATATATCCTAAATTCCTCCTTGGCAAATTCTTACTGCATGTTCATTCCCTCTACTCCCGCCCAATCAGAAGCTATGATAAGCTGCCACACAACAAGGTGGAATGGCTTTATTTCTCAGATAATATATAAGTACTGAGGTGACCATACCCCCTCATCCCACATAACGGCACTCCCTGCCAGCTGCTCCCACTAGTCGGACCGTGCCATGTGTGAAGACATCATTGTATGAATGCAAATAGACTTTGAAGCATATCATGAAGGCCCCAGAAGTCATGCTAGGGGCGGTTTACACTTTATCTGTGCATGGTATTGCCATTTACCTGTGCTGTACATAAAAAATGTATGCAGCTATGCGTTGTGCACTGCAACACTGGAAGTGGGAAAGTCCCTATGTAAAAACACTGGATCTGTATGGTTTTATACGGAATTATACACTGCGCATTGGGCTGCACAATGCTGGAATAAAAATGGTGTGAATAGTAAGGTTACTAAGATGAAGCTGCAGCCTGGAACTACTTACACAGTTCAGTTTTAAAATTAAAGTAGATCTCCAGCCTGCAAGTTAAAAACCAGCAGCCTTCCTGTAAAAGAAAGTATAGTTACCTGCGCTGCCTTCTCCCTCAAAGCCGTCCGGAAGACCCCGAATCACCCAAAGTCTGCTGCATGGCCCCGCCTCCCCTCTCTACCTGGAGAAAACCACCAAGATGTTTACATCTTGGTGTTTTCCTTCAGGGAGGCGGAGCCATGTGCCAGAAGTCGGGTGATTTAGGGTAGGGCTGAGCGGTTTCCTGGTTTTAAAACGAAACCGCGATACCCATTAAGACGATCTAGTGATTGTTACTAGCTACTGTTTTCCCCAGTGCCCGCTGTGCGGCTCAATCTACCACCACCGCCGTCATATGAGAAGAGGATCCAGTGATCGGCAGAAGCTACGCTGCTCAATCCGGCTCCGCCTACCGCTGCCGTCATACAAAGTAGAGCTAGCGATTGGTAGAAGGAAGCTGTGAGGCTGCTGTAAACAGATCCGCCCCCCACCTGCCCTCATATGCAGGTCTCACAGGCTCCACAGTCCGCACAGTGTTCAGCCCAGTAACATCACAGCAGGCTCTGCCACCGCCCACATACATGCTCTGTCTGCACTGCCGCTCCACTCACTGTCTCCTCAAAGTTGTTAACTCACAGAGCGACATCAGACAGAGGTCACTAGGCTACGCCCCCCACCCCTTCCCTTCATACATAGGTCGTGGGAGCACCTATCATTGGCTTCCTATACTGATGCCCCTACACCTGACTTTCTATACTGGGAGCACCTATGCTTGGCTACCTATCTATACTCATGCCCCTGCCTTCCTATACTGAGAGCACCTATGCTTGGCTACCTATACTGATGCACCTATACCTGACTTCCTATATTGGGGGCACCTTTACCTGGCTGGCTACCTACCTATACTGAGTCTGAGGGTGTTTTTTTGTACATTGTGAATTTTTAGTGCTAAAGCTTGAAACAAAATTGACAAAAATCATGCAATTCAATCTTTACCTAAAATCGTTAATCCCTAATTCGGGGTATTCGGGACGGCTTTGACGGAGAAGGCAGCGCAGGTAACTAACTTTCTTTTACAGGAAAGCTGCCGGATTTTAACTTGCAGGATAGAGATCCACTGAAGATCCACTTTAGGTTGAGTTTGAAGTGGTAACAGCCACACTTTGAAAGTCAGGTACTGTGAAAAAAGCTCCCGTTAGCCTATACCATAAAGATATGTGAACAAGTGAAAATGCAAAGATTCCCCAGATATTTTATTTTCACTTTAGGAGCCAGAGTGACTTGAAACTAGTGTTCCCACAATTTATCAAAAAATAGACTACATCTGCCCACACAGTTTATACACCTTTTCCTTATTCGGAACAGAAAACCTGGTCATGCTTTAGCAATAACTAGTTTATTTCTTAATCTGCCTTATCAAAGCAGGGTATCAAATATCAATTTCTTATGGAAAATACTGAGACAAGGAAATGAATCCAATAAATATCAGTGCCTTATTTATTACATTACTGTGACATTTATACCATCATTTATCTCAAAGAAACTGAAACAAATGAAAGACCGAAGATTCTTTAAAATACTAGTTCTATGCATGGAATAAGCTGAACCATGCAACCATGGCAACACTGATGATATGAGCTGTATATATTAATACATCTGAACCACACTGGTGCCAAAGAATCCATAGCTATGTAAGACAAGGTGACATTTACACAAGCACACAGATACCACTGTGCATATTTTACATAAGTACTGAATGAACAAAAATTTACTGACCCCCAACATACCCACTAATATTAGCTTACTTCTGATGGAAAACAAGACGTTAAACACACCAACCTAATAAATATCCTGCAATACGAAAGCAAATGTGTCCTAGATGATGGCAGTGGGAGACTTGCGTGTCCCCTGGGTCCTCCCCTTCTTCATTCACGATATATGAGAGAAAAGAGGAGGTGGAAAGCAGCTGTGCTTTCATTATTACTGATGACACAGAACTAATAACATTACAGCTGTGTCACTTTTCTTCACCTCCCCCTATTAGCAGTACAATGCACCCAGACCCAGCACAAAGACAACACATTCAAGTCAAGAGATGGCACCATACAAACCTATTCATTATGATTCAAGAACTAATGCCTCTGGGCCTAGAATGGTTTGCCTACGAGACAATGACTGCGTATGTCTGTCTATGTACAATGTTATAGAGGAGTCCATACCCTGGTAATGTAGTGACTGCGTATGTCTATGTACAATGTTAGAGAGGTGTCCATACCCTGGTAATGTAGTGACTGCGTATGTCTATGTACAATGTTATAGAGGTGTCCATACCCTGGTAATGTAGTGACTGCGTATGTCTATGTACAATGTTATAGAGGTGTCCATACCCTGGTAATGTAGTGACTGCGTATGTCTATGTACAATGTTACAGAGGTGTCCATACCCTGGTAATGTAGTGACTGCGTATGTCTATGTACAATGTTAGAGAGGTGTCCATACCCTGGTAATGTAGTGACTGCGTATGTCTATGTACAATGTTATAGAGGTGTCCATACCCTGGTAATGTAGTGACTGCGTATGTCTATGTACAATGTTATAGAGGTGTCCATACCCTGGTAATGTAGTGACTGCGTATGTCTATGTACAATGTTACAGAGGTGTCCATACCCTGGTAATGTAGTGACTGCGTATGTTTATGTACAATGTTATAGAGGTGTCTATACCCTGGTAATGTAGTGACTACGTATGTCTATGTACAATGTTATAGAGGCGTCCATACCCTGGTAATGTAGTGACTGTGTATGTCTATGTCCAATGTTACAGAGGTGTCCATACCCTGGTAATGTGGTAACTGCGTATGCGGAGACGAGGTGGATATACAACCTGGGTACACTGAGGCCGGAAGGTTTAAACATTGAGGTGGACCTTAAGTGTTTTCTGGGTGAGTGAGATGGTGAAATGGGGTGAACCAGGTTGTAAAAGGAAAAAAAGGGGGAGGAAACCTCTCCATATATATGGATTTTTTTAGTATCTGGAACCTCTCAATTAGGGATTATATTATAGTTTACTGATTTTCTGAGTTTTATGTTTACTGTTCATATAAAATCTTTGCTAACATAGTAGAATTTTTTACACTTCTTATAATTTTTATGTATGTGTGTAAAGTTTTGCACTATTAAATAAGTGGCGTGGGATATGATGAAAAAGGGATGATAGATGTTAGGCAGGGAAGAATATGACTCTTTTAATTGATGTATCACAACTGTAATGCAAAGGGAATACCCCTGATAGCAACAGGCAGGCTTTTTATGTGCGGTTGGGAAGGCTGAGTGCGTTTTTTGGTCGGTGCATACAGCTTTCTGTGCGCGGTGGGAGAGATGAGGATGTTTCTATTGGCCGGAACAATAACGCGCACTTCTGTATGGGATTAGCCTATGCATAAGTGCGTGTGAGGCCGGGGGAGGAGCTTAAAGTGGAGCTTCAGTACTGAATGGTGAGGAACTCCAATACGACGTCACGGGGGGGGCGGGGTTGGGGAAGGAGCGACGTCAATTGAAACCCTGCAGCGTCGTTGGCTCCTAGTCCCTGATGAGTCACATGGTGACGAAACATGTCGGGCGGAGCCTAACCACGCGAGGAGGAAGCACACGCTGAGCGGTGGGCGTCCCACGGGTATCCAGCCGGAGGAAAGTGCACTTCAACAGCGGTACATCGGAGGGACTACAGAGACAAGCCTGCCTGCGGCCCACTATACGGGGGAGAGCCCGTTGCAAGCAAAACTCTGTGCAATTTTTAAAGCTGAGGAAATGTGAGTGCAATAAGTTTTTATATTAAATAAATGCCATACGTTTTTACGCTATGAGAGGCCTGTTTTATTGAGGTACATTGAGGATTTCAGCCATATGCAAGGAAGACTCCATTGGTGAAAGGTGTTCAGGTTGCCCAGGATTTGCCAGAGAGGTGGGGGACGACCAGATAACGGTCCCAAAGATGACATCTGACCCATCAGAGGGTCTTAGCAGACGGTGAGTCTGGCACAAAGGGTGAGGTGGAGGTTTTCCTTTACTGAGCATCTAAGTGTGAAGCCATTGTTTGTTTGAAGACCCCCAAAAGCTGCCAACAAATAGCATTGATTTTGGACTTGTGTGATCTGCATCACAGATTAAGGGAACTGTCAGAAGCATCCTGGACATTTGTGACATTTATGACATGTGCTAATGTAATGGAGTGGAGATCAAAAATGAGATGGTGATTGTAATTGTGTCTTGAGAGCGCTACCTCTAGGTGTAATATAATGTTACAGAGCTGTCCATACCCTGGTAATGTGGTGACTGCATATGTCTATGTACAAGAATGTTACAGAGGTGTCCATACCCTGGTAGTGACTGCGTATGTCTATGTACAATGTTATAGAGGAGTCCATACCCTGGTAATGTAGTGACTGTGTATGTCTATGTACAATGTTATAGAGGTGTCCATACCCTGGTAATGTAGTGACTGCGTATGTCTATGTACAATGTTATAGAGGTGTCCATACCCTGGTAATGTAGTGACTGTGTATGTCTATGTACAATGTTATAGAGGTGTCCATACCCTGGTAATGTAGTGACTGCGTATGTCTATGTACAATGTTATAGAGGTGTCCATACCCTGGTAGTGACTGCGTATGTCTATGTACAATGTTATAGAGGAGTCCATACCCTGGTAATGTAGTGACTGTGTATGTCTATGTACAATGTTACAGAGGTGTCCATACCCAATGTAGTGACTGCGTATGTCTATGTACAATGTTACAGAGGTGTCCATACCCTGGTAATGTAGTGACTGCGTATGTCTATGTACAATGTTAGAGAGGTGTCCATACCCTGGTAATGTAGTGACTGCGTATGTCTATGTACAATGTTATAGAGGTGTCCATACCCTGGTAATGTAGTGACTGCGTATGTCTATGTACAATGTTACAGAGGTGTCCATACCCTGGTAATGTAGTGACTGCGTATGTTTATGTACAATGTTATAGAGGTGTCTATACCCTGGTAATGTAGTGACTACGTATGTCTATGTACAATGTTATAGAGGCGTCCATACCCTGGTAATGTAGTGACTGCGTATGTCTATGTACAATGTTACAGAGGTGTCCATACCCTGGCAATGTAGTGACTGCGTATGATTATGTACAATGTTATAGAGGTGTCTATACCCTGGTAATGTAGTGACTACGTATGTCTATGTACAATGTTATAGAGGCGTCCATACCCTGGTAATGTAGTGACTACGTATGTCTATGTCCAATGTTACAGAGGCGTCCATACCCTGGTAATGTAGTGACTGCGTATGTCTATGTCCAATGTTACAGAGGTGTCCATACCCTGGTAATGTGGTAACTGCGTATGCGGAGACGAGGTGGATATACAACCTGGGTACACTGAGGCCGGAAGGTTTAAACATTGAGGTGGACCTTAAGTGTTTTCTGGGTGAGTGAGATGGTGAAATGGGGTGAACCAGGTTGTAAAAGGAAAAAAAGGGGGAGGAAACCTCTCCATATATATGGATTTTTTTAGTACCTGGAACCTCTCAATTAGGGATTATATTATAGTTTACTGATTTTCTGAGTTTTATGTTTACTGTTCATATAAAATCTTTGCTAACATAGTAGAATTTTTTACACTTCTTATAATTTTTATGTATGTGTGTAAAGTTTTGCACTATTAAATAAGTGGCGTGGGATATGATGAAAAAGGGATGATAGATGTTAGGCAGGGAAGAATATGACTCTTTTAATTGATGTATCACAACTGTAATGCAAAGGGAATACCCCTGATAGCAACAGGCAGGCTTTTTATGTGCGGTTGGGAAGGCTGAGTGCGTTTTTTGGTCGGTGCATACAGCTTTCTGTGCGCGGTGGGAGAGATGAGGATGTTTCTATTGGCCGGAACAATAACGCGCACTTCTGTATGGGATTAGCCTATGCATAAGTGCGTGTGAGGCCGGGGGAGGAGCTTAAAGTGGAGCTTCAGTACTGAATGGTGAGGAACTCCAATACGACGTCACGGGGGGGGCGGGGTTGGGGAAGGAGCGACGTCAATTGAAACCCTGCAGCGTCGTTGGCTCCTAGTCCCTGATGAGTCACATGGTGACGAAACATGTCGGGCGGAGCCTAACCACGCGAGGAGGAAGCACACGCTGAGCGGTGGGCGTCCCACGGGTATCCAGCCGGAGGAAAGTGCACTTCAACAGCGGTACATCGGAGGGACTACAGAGACAAGCCTGCCTGCGGCCCACTATACGGGGGAGAGCCCGTTGCAAGCAAAACTCTGTGCAATTTTTAAAGCTGAGGAAATGTGAGTGCAAAAAGTTTTTATATTAAATAAATGCCATACGTTTTTACGCTATGAGAGGCCTGTTTTATTGAGGTACATTGAGGATTTCAGCCATATGCAAGGAAGACTCCATTGGTGAAAGGTGTTCAGGTTGCCCAGGATTTGCCAGAAAGGTGGGGGACGACCAGATAACGGTCCCAAAGATGACATCTGACCCATCAGAGGGTCTTAGCAGACGGTGAGTCTGGCACAAAGGGTGAGGTGGAGGTTTTCCTTTACTGAGCATCTAAGTGTGAAGCCATTGTTTGTTTGAAGACCCCCAAAAGCTGCCAACAAATAGCATTGATTTTGGACTTGTGTGATCTGCATCACAGATTAAGGGAACTGTCAGAAGCATCCTGGACATTTGTGACATTTATGACATGTGCTAATGTAATGGAGTGGAGATCAAAAATGAGATGGTGATTGTAATTGTGTCTTGAGAGCGCTACCTCTAGGTGTATTATAATGTTACAGAGCTGTCCATACCCTGGTAATGTGGTGACTGCATATGTCTATGTACAAGAATGTTACAGAGGTGTCCATACCCTGGTAGTGACTGCGTATGTCTATGTACAATGTTATAGAGGAGTCCATACCCTGGTAATGTAGTGACTGTGTATGTCTATGTACAATGTTATAGAGGTGTCCATACCCTGGTAATGTAGTGACTGCGTATGTCTATGTACAATGTTATAGAGGTGTCCATACCCTGGTAATGTAGTGACTGTGTATGTCTATGTACAATGTTATAGAGGTGTCCATACCCTGGTAATGTAGTGACTGCGTATGTCTATGTACAATGTTATAGAGGTGTCCATACCCTGGTAGTGACTGCGTATGTCTATGTACAATGTTATAGAGGAGTCCATACCCTGGTAATGTAGTGACTGTGTATGTCTATGTACAATGTTACAGAGGTGTCCATACCCAATGTAGTGACTGCGTATGTCTATGTACAATGTTACAGAGGTGTCCATACCCTGGTAATGTAGTGACTGCGTATGTCTATGTACAATGTTACAGAGGTGTCCATACCCTGGTAATGTAGTGACTGCGTATGTCTATGTACAATGTTACAGAGGTGTCCATACCCTGGTAATGTAGTGACTGCGTATGTCTATGTACAATGTTACAGAGGTGTCCATACCCTGGTAATGTAGTGACTGCGTATGTTTATGTACAATGTTATAGAGGTGTCTATACCCTGGTAATGTAGTGACTACGTATGTCTATGTACAATGTTATAGAGGCGTCCATACCCTGGTAATGTAGTGACTGTGTATGTCTATGTACAATGTTATAGAGGTGTCCATACCCTGGTAATGTAGTGACTGCGTATGTCTATGTACAATGTTATAGAGGTGTCCATACCCTGGTAGTGACTGCGTATGTCTATGTACAATGTTATAGAGGAGTCCATACCCTGGTAATGTAGTGACTGTGTATGTCTATGTACAATGTTACAGAGGTGTCCATACCCAATGTAGTGACTGCGTATGTCTATGTACAATGTTACAGAGGTGTCCATACCCTGGTAATGTAGTGACTGCGTATGTCTATGTACAATGTTACAGAGGTGTCCATACCCTGGTAATGTAGTGACTGCGTATGTCTATGTACAATGTTACAGAGGTGTCCATACCCTGGTAATGTAGTGACTGCGTATGTCTATGTACAATGTTACAGAGGTGTCCATACCCTGGTAATGTAGTGACTGCGTATGTTTATGTACAATGTTATAGAGGTGTCCATACCCTGGTAATGTAGTGACTGCGTAGGTCTATGTACAATGTTATAGAGGAGTCCATACCCTGGTAATGTAGTGACTGCGTATGTCTATGTACAATGTTACAGAGGTGTCCATACCCTGGTAATGTAGTGACTGCGTATGTCTATGTACAATGTTACAGAGGTGTCCATACCCTGGTAATGTAGTGACTGCGTATGTCTATGTACAATGTTACAGAGGTGTCCATACCCTGGTAATGTAGTGACTGCGTATGTCTATGTACAATGTTACAGAGGTGTCCATACCCTGGTAATGTAGTGACTGCGTATGTCTATCTACAATGTTACAGAGGTGTCCATACCCTGGTAATGTAGTGACTGCGTATGTCTATGTACAATGTTACAGAGGTGTCCATACCCTGGTAATGTAGTGACTGCGTATGTTTATGTACAATGTTATAGAGGTGTCCATACCCTGGTAATGTAGTGACTGCGTAGGTCTATGTACAATGTTATAGAGGAGTCCATACCCTGGTAATGTAGTGACTACGTATTTCTATGTACAATGTTACAGAGGTGTCCATACCCTGGTAATGTAGTGACTGCGTATGTCTATGTACAATGTTACAGAGGTGTCCATACCCTGGTAATGTAGTGACTGCGTATGTCTACGTACAATGTTATAAAGGTGTCCATACCCTGGTAATGTAGTGACTGCGTAGGTCTATGTACAATGTTATAGAGGTGTCTATATCCTGTTAATGTAGTGACTGCGTATGTCTATGTACAATGTTACAGAGGTGTCCATACCCTGGTAATGTAGTAACTACGTATTTCTATGTACAATGTTACAGAGGTGTCCATATCCTGGTACTGTAGAATTGATTTTTTCAGAGCGATTAGAATCATGGATCTGAGACAAAAACAAACAGCTGTCAGTAAATTTCTTAATTGTCATTGGTTACTGATGCTGACGGACAGCCACTCCTTGGCTCATCTGCAGTTTTGTTTTGTTTTTGTTTTTTTCCCCCCCCTCTTGAAACCTCTTCACCCAACTTCACATTTTGCCAATGGCCACAGCATCCATACAAATATTCTTCAGCCAGTTATAAATCTCCTTAAGTGCACAACATAGCTTTTGCCAAAAATTCAATGGCAGTTGTTTGTTTTAGTTTCAGATGCAGGGTTTTAATCATTCAGCCTGAAAAAAAAATAAATCACACATAAGGACACATCTATAACATCATACATAAACATGCCCAGTCACTGTATTAGATAAATTATAGACACAGAAGCATTACTTTATGATCAGCCCCCATATTTGTGATGGATTATAAACTAGGCAACATTCCCAACAGGCTGTAGGCTGCCAGTCCTAGCAATTCCCTGCCATGGTAAAAGGTGTCATTTCAGAGGTGCTCTGAAAGAAGCTTATTTTGCTGTCATCAGTATACAGTATTTTACTGTACTATGTAGCCAATTCTGCTGTAAGAACAGAAACTGCTGTAAATAAGCAGAGCAATGCTATTGCACAGAGCTGTATTTGACAAAGACTGGCTTGATTTGGCACTTCTGCTATTGCTTTCACCATAACTTGTTCATATAGGTTTATGGCGTGGGAATATGGACAATATAGAGACTGGCATACCTTCACCTAAAAAATAAATAATCAGATGCTTAGCTTTTGTTTGTTAAATTGCACTGTTCTTGAGTCCCACCAGGTCCAGCAACATGGAAAGGAGTGGACCATTTTGAGGACGCAGTCTTCCTAAAGGTGGCCACTAACGATACAATCTTTTTCATCCAATTTTACCAAATCTATGTAGTAGAAGGTTAAACTGAGTTTATCTATTGAATGGATCATTTAGGCAGTTACCCTATATTACATAGAAATTGTAAGATTGGATGAAAAAGATTGCATCATTAGTGGCCAGCTTGAGTCTCCTTACAGCAGATGGTCAAGGATGACATTATTATTATTATTATTATTATTATTATTGATTTATAAAGCGCCAACATATTCCGTGGCGCTGTACAAAGTAAGAAACAAACATGGGGTACATAATAATACAGACAATGGTGTACACCAATATACAAGATACATAATTAGTGACAAAATACAAAGAATGATACAAAATACAAATTATAGAATTGGTAATGACAGTGGTAAAATTAACATGATGAATAAAATGTATAATGGTTACCAAGACACAAAAGGGGGAGAGAGCCCTGCCCTTGCGAGCTTACAATCTAAAGGGAATGGGGGGAAACAAGAGGAGGGGTAGTATGCAGCAAATATATAGAGGCTTTGTGTTTTAGGATACCTAGTAGGAGTGCAATTTGGTCTTAGTACAAAGGGAAGTGGCCTAAGGTAGAGCATATGCTTGTCGGAACAAGTGTGTTTTTAGAGAGCGTTTAAAGGTAGCAAAGGTTGGCGAGTGACGGATGTGTTGTGGGAGGGCATTCCAGAGGAGGGGTGAAGCACGTGCGAAGTCTTGTAAACGCGAATGTGAGGAGTTGATTCTAGAGGAGGACAACAGAAGATCATGTGCCGATCTGAGATTGCGATTGGGTTTGTATCTGGAGATTAATGAGGATATGTACCGGGGGGAGAGATCGTGGAGAGCTTTGTAGGTTAGGGTTAGGAGTTTGAACTGAATCCTCTGGTTAATTGGCAGCCAGTGAAGAGCTTGACAAAGAGGGTCGGCAGAGGAAGATCGAGAAGAGAGATGAATGAGACGAGCAGCTGAGTTCAGTACTGACTGGAGCGGGGCCAGTTTGTTAGACGGTAGTCCACAAAGTAGTACGTTGCAGTAGTCCAGACGAGAAATTATGAGAGCATGTATTAACATTTTAGTTGTGTCTTGAGTGAGAAAGGGACGGATGCGAGATATGTTTTTGAGTTGGAGATGGCAGGAGCTGGTTATGGAGTGAACATGAGGAATAAAAGAGAGAGATGAATCGAATATCACCCCCAAGCACCGAGCTTTGGGAACTGAAGTTATGGGAGTGTTATTAACATTTATTGTTACTTCAGGCAGGGAGGTGGACAGAGACGGTGGAAAAATTATTAGTTCCGTTTTACTCATGTTAAGTTTTAGGAAGCGAGAGGACATGAAGGAGGATATAGCAGACAAGCAGTCAGGAACACGTTTAAGGAGGGAGTTAAGGTCTGGGGCAGAGAGGTACAGTTGTGTATCGTCAGCATAGAGGTGGTATTGAAACCCGAATGAGTTGGTTAAATCACCAAGACCATGCATGTAGATGGAAAAGAGGAGGGGACCAAGGACAAAGCCTTGGGGAACCCCGACAGACAAAGCATGAGGAGAAGAGATCTGATCTGAGTAGGAGACTGAAGGACCTTCCAGAGAGGTAGGAAGATAACCATGTGAGAGCAAGGCCCTTTATTCCGACATTTGAAAGTATTTGTAGGAGTAAGGTGTGGTCGACAGTATCAAATGCTGATGACAGGTCAAGAAGGATGAGTATGGAAAATTGACCTTTGGATTTGGCTGTAAGAAGGTCATTGGCCACTTTGGTAAGGGCTGTTTCCGTGGAGTGGTTAGAGCGAAAGCCAGACTGGAACTGATCAAGTAGGAAGTTAGCAGATAAATAATGGCTTAATTCTGCATGTATATGGCGTTCAAGTAGTTTAGATGCAAATGGGAGAAGTGACACTGGGCGGTAGTTGGCAAGTGTGGTAGGATCTAGAGAGGGTTTTTTAAGTAGTGGTGTCACAACAGCTTTTTTGAGTGGGGACGGAAAGATGCCAGTAGAGAGGGAGAGGTTAAATAGCGTTGTTAGTGCAGGCAAGAGAGATGAGGACATCAGGTTATCCCCACACTTCTACTAAAGTGCAGTCCTAAGCAAGGCCTGTCAGGCTCACAAATACCTGTAAATTAGCTGCAGACACAATCTAAGTTTGGGACAAAAGTTTGTAGAGCACTGTCCCGTCTTTAACATGGCGCCTACAGTGTATCTTGACATAATTAGATTGAAATCCCCATTAACTGAACTTAAAAGTCAATTGAAGTGATGGGCATGGGTTTCCACACACAAGTTCTGCCTCCTCACTCTCCACTAAAATACTAAAATCATTCCAGCTGTTTTTATAATGTTTAATTCCATTCTTGCTTTGAATTTGAACCCGCTTGCAACACATTATATGCTGTATGCCTGCATGGTATGCTATAAGGAATTATATTCTTCTTCTTTACAGTATCAAAGTCCATTCTTCTACAATTTCGACTGCTGCTGATGTAAAGACAAAGTGAGCATTGTGATACATGAACAATCATGAGAAGGGCTTCTATATGCTGGGTGGATTATAAATAGTTAACTGTATTGTTTGCATGCAATCCACTCGTCTGTTTTATCTCTGGTATGACAATAGTCTGTATTAATGCTATTATAGGGCCTTCTCAACAAAGAGTAATTCATTACTACAGCCTTACTTTCATATTGCTACAACAGCGGTATTTGTGAGAAAAAGAGGTTATTTTATTTTTATTCTGTTTAAAAGAACCACTATTGTAAAACAAATGCATACATATAAGATGTATATAAGATGAGCATTAATCGCAGAGTAACATGCATAACATAAATTACTTTTTTCCTAGGTCACTGCCACTTAGGCCTAGTTTACACTACAAATTGCAATTGCAAGCACTAAGCGCTTTTGTGAGCGATTTTGTTAAAGAGAAACCATAACCAAGAATTGAACTTCACCCTAATCAGTAGCTGATACCCTCTTTCCTTTGAGAAATCTTTTTCTTTTCTCAAATAGATCATCAGGAGAGTCTGTGTGGCTGATATTGTGGTGAAAGCCCTCCCATGGACCATGGTTCTGACATCACACTGTGGGAGCCTTGTTGTATTGTGGGAAATACCAGCTGTTTACAGCTGTTTCTAACGGCCAAAAAAAGCAAGCATCATCTCCTTACACTGACATCACCTGCCAGCAGTAAAAGTGTCACCATGTAATAAATGTCAGAATGTAAATCAGGGAGAGGAAAGATTTTACAATGGGCAAACACTGACTAAATCATTTATACATAATGATTGCAAAAAAGAAGCACTTTTCTATTACATTATTTCCAGTGGAGTTCCTCTTTAAGCAATTCCTGGCATTTTTCTTTTAAAGCAAATTTGCTTGAAAAATCACTGTGCAAAGCACTTTTATTGCAATTTGCTTTTTTTTATACCTTGCATTGAAGTGCAATCACCCAGAAACTGGCGCAGGACTGGCGTTTGCAACTGGAAAAAAAAAGCTGATGGCTCATGTGGGAACACTCATAGGATTTCATTACACAAGCCCTTTTACAGCACTTTTTTAAACACTAGTGAATAAAAAGGATATCAAAACGCTCAGGGTGAACCAGCCCTTACAGTACATAGCAAAGCTCCAGCAGATCTGAGATGTTTTAGACTAGAACACCTTGTCACAGGGAATCTTCAGGGTTTTATTTTCAAATGGACTTAAAACAGTTGCACAGTCTAACTGCCAAAATAGTGTGCAAATGAGTAGGGAAGCCAATGGGCATCTTCGCACATCCTTTCTATCTAGGGATCCTGTGTAAGGATTAGAAAAAAATACTGAGATTTCCCCATGAAGAAATGTACTAGTCCAAAGCCCGTCAGATTTTTACTACCTGCTGTAAGTGAAAGGAAAAAAAATTATTATGCTTCTTACTCTGTGACAACTGAACATGTTATATGTATGTATTTTAGATTTAAAGGACAACTGTAACCTTTTTAAGTAAAAAAAAGGTTAGATACTCTCTGGATCCCTTAGAGCCTTCCCATTCCTCTCTGCAACCCATCTATTCGCTGCCGGGGCCCCGTTCAAATCCCCTCCCCCCCCCTCTGCATCTTCAGGTCTACTCTCGCATGTTAGCAGTATGGAGCCACTCCTTTTTGGAAGTACTCTGAGACCCTTAGGCCTCTGACATTTAAGTCGGAGGTTGGAACAAGGAGGCCCAGTGGTGGAACAAGGGGATGCAGGGAGGAGCAGAAAAGCTCTAAGAGATCCAGAGCTTTCCCTCCTCTTAGGTTAGTATCTAACTTTTTTTTTTTAAAGGTTACAGTTGTCCTTGAACAAAATGTTCACGTTAGTTTTCCTTATACCATCTAGAGTGTCAGGGTTAGAGATCAGCTGGAGAACTGCCTTTACTGTTGCCAGAGCTCATTGCTCACTATTGACACTAATAGAATTGTCAAAGGTGCATTTAGGAATGCATGAACAAAAAGATCTGTTACATCTTTCAGAGGCAACGAGACACTGTTTGCATTGAGACATCTGCTACTAACACTGGGGAAAGGCAGGTCATAAATAGCCTTGCATGGTACTTCCAATCTGACACGGCTACATTTTAAACACAATTAAAGGATGTTATGGACTGCCCTGTGATATACATTAATGTATGGTAAACTGACACTGAATATTTGTGAGACAGATAATGAGAAGTAACGGGCATTATTTGAGCAAAAAAAAATAACACCCTAAAGTATTTCTATAATATAGGTGTGACCAAAAAAAGCTGCAGAAAGAAATATTTCAATAATAAGCTCTTAGATTTTAGACTAGCTCTGACAAGAGTTAATACAGTATACTATACTCTAACTTGCTGTGCTGAAAAAATGATTCTCTAATATAAACATGGCAAAGGAAACTGCCAAAAGGAGTTTTCTAATTGCAGGACACACCTGCTCATAAGACTTACAAGACGATGAATGTTTTAAAGAATCTGGAATTTGTGTGCACAGACAACAGAGCATCATCAATTTTTTGGGGGGAAAGGCTAAAGAAGCTTGAGAAATGTACGTGTTGAACTTTGCTGTGAATCTGTGGACTAATATGAAAGTTTTATGGTTCATGGTCATTCAGTTCTCAGTAAGGCCTAGAACTTTTCATTAATATGTCACAGAGATGAGCTCTGGCAGGTCACCAGAGATTCAAGGCCTTGCCCCCTCCCTCATGTGACACAGCACCTTCTTCTACATTTATGAATTTCATGTCTACTGCCAGATAGACATGTTTCTGGCTCATCACTAATCAAGGAAGTCTTCCACAGGAGATGGGTCTACTGCTTCATTTCCGTCCTCAGTGCACCTTTTCAAACAATGGTAGTCAGATTATTCTCCATAGTTTTAGGTTTGTATCTAGCTTTAGGAAAGCAGAATACAGTATGAAAAGAGACAAGAACTCAGGGAGGCAAGAGATGTTGCTCTCCACTGCCCCTCATTCAATTAAATGTTCTCCTAGGGCAGTGCAGTATATTTGGGCCCACCAGAGCTCTTACCGCAGCCCGTCCACAGCTTCCTCTATGCCGTGCACTGCTTTGCTCTTACCCAACCCCCAGCAGTAATGAGCGCCCAGTTGAGGCTGAGTGATACACACTGCAATTGCATCATCCGCTGCTCAACTAAATGCAGGGTGGGGGGTTTGCAGCCAGAGCTGCTGCATTGGAGATTGGGGCTGTAGAGCCTCTGACAGGTGAGCACATGTGTTTTATTTTCAGGTGCCAACACTAAGACCTGGAAGAGATTCTGCAGGGCTTGCCAATCACCACCCAGACAATCGTTGCAGTAGAAGCCATTGGAGGAGCCTACGCAGGAAGCTCCCAGTGACGCCAGCGGAAGCGAGGACGCATGCTGCCAGGGCCGCGCAGGTGCGGGATGTCTTACAAAATTAAAGTCGCATATTCTGGAAGTGCGCCACGGCTGGGGACTGGGGCATCGTTTCGTACTGGCGCGGGCACAGGACGTCTGTGGACGGCCGGTAAAAGCTTCAGGTAAGAAACTTTTTTTTTTTTTTTTTTTTTGGGAGGTTACTGTACTCTTTTAAAAATTTTAAATATTTAATATGCGCCTGTTAAAAGTAATAAAAAATATATTAAGAATACTTTTTGTACTTAATTTAATAAAATCAAAAATAAAAATATTCCCTTCAGATCTATAAAAACCTTCATCATACATTAGCCTAGCTAAGACTTACATGGATGAAGCATGTTAGATATGGCCTACCTTTCCCATTTTGCCAGGCTGTGTACCAGGAGAGGCTGAGAAAAGAAGTGATAAACACTAATGCGGTGGCCACAGTTCCATTTCGGAGCCTCATTTCATTGCACCATCACACTGGTTCTGAAGTGTCTACATTAATGTCAAAGAAGGTAAAGGTACGTGTCTGTTTACACACTGCTGGGAATGCATCAACGCTCCTTCCTCTTCTGACTCAGTGAGGGATGCTCAGCCCTTCTGTTTATGCACAACATAATGATGTTCTTTCACATCTCCGACCTGTCCTGGCACCTTCACCCCGATTTCTCCGGTCTTGTATTCCACTCCTCTCTATCAAAATACAAACATGCCAAAAGCCTGAATCTTCATGAAAACAAGGCAGAGTGATCAGAAATTATTCTCAAAACGCTAATGACAAAAAACAAGCACATAAAAAATCTGTACAAAATGGAACATTAGCAGATACTGCTTTGGAAGTGAAGCAAAAATTAAATTTGATTAATCACTTAATGACAAGCTGACTTATAAAAACGTCCTGCTAAAGCCTCTTAATGGCTCCAGGACTTTTTATAAGTTAGACAGTGCTGCAGCCGCTGTGCGTGTGGACGTGAAAATAGTGGGGGGAAAAACCCACCAAAGAAAAAAATACACCTTTATTTCCAAATAATATATTGTCACCATACTTTGTACTAGGGACATAATTAAAATCTTGTGATAATCTGGAAAAATGGGCAGATAAAATGTGTGTGTTTTATGTACAGTAGCATTGTTTATATTAAAACTATAGGGGATGAAATTGGAGAAAACAAATATCAACCCCAAAAAGCCCGATTGGTGGTGAAAAAAACCAAGCTATAGATAATTTCATTGTGATTAGTAGTGATTAAGCTATTGGCAAATGAAAAGCATGAGTACTGAAAAGGTGAAGATCGCTCTTGGTAAAAGAAAGATTAACACAAAGAGTACTTGGCAGACACAGCAGCTCCTTAGTTCTCCAAGACATTCTAGTCAGAAAAAAAGCTGCTTTTCATGCAGTTACAATAGCTGCTAACTACCTGTAGCAGCTTTTACTTTTTTGCACAGCAGGATTCTGTCATTACTTTATGCATTCAATACGGCTTTAAAATACAACTATCACAACATTTTTAAAAATGCATGCATAAAAACAAAAAAAGTAGATTTCTCCCAGAGTAAATTCACTATAAATTACTTGTTCCTATGTTGCTGTGCCTTATAGTAGGTACTGAAAATCTGCCAGGTTTTAGATGAATCCATTTCCTCATGGGGGATTGTCAGGTATTTCTTGATTTACAAAAGCACTCTTAAATAACATGCAAACAAGTAGGGAAGCTGGCTGACATCTTTGTATAGATCCTTTCCAGGGAGTGCTTTTGTATTGAAGGGCCCGTTTCCACTGGCGCGGCTTCTGCAGTTTCCCTGCAGGCAAAAATCGTGCGGGAAAACTCTGCCATAGGATACAATGGCGCAGCCATCCGAATTGCTTGCGCTAGGGATTCGGCCGACATTTCCATTCGAAATGATGCCGGAGGCTGCGAATCCCGATTAGTCTGCGTATCTGCCTACCAGGAAGTGACGCCGCACGTCTTGCAGTTATAAAAGGTAATCCTAAGAATTCCCCATGCGGATATGGACTAGTCCAAAATTGGTCAGATCTGTCAGCTTTTTACTGCAAGTGACAGCAACGTGGAAAAAGGTCATTTATACAGCATTTAAAAGACCTTTTTCCCCGAGACTCCCATTTCTGCCCTTACAAATCCTAATATCTGTAGAGTTTTGAATCTGCATTAATACCTTCCTATGCTTAAAAACAACGAATATGTGCTTTTGTTAAAGGATTACTGTACATGTAATTCTAAAAGTACACACTTTATAAGTGACACTGAAGCAAAACAAAAAACGTATGATTATAATGAGTTCTATGTGTAGTGCAGCTACAGAAATAGAACATTAGCAGCAAAGCAAAAAAAAAACATTTTTATATAACTTTTTTTTTTATATAACATTGCACCATCTAATATTTTCAGTTTACAAACTACACTTCCCTGCAATAAAATCTTATGTGAAGTTGTCTTTCACGGTTTCTTTGATGTATAAGCATTTCAGGAAATAGCACTGTAGCCGACCAAGTTTGTTGGAGAGCTCAGAGAAGCTGCATTTGCATAGATAACAAGTACAGTTTCTTAACTCTTCTTGTAGTGGAAACAATGTGAGACTCCTATCTTTGTTACTAATGTTCTAGCTGTACTAACATACAATTCATTATATCATAAGTTTATTTTCACTTCAGATTCCCTTTAACCTAAATACATTTATAAGCACCTGTATCAGCCCCAAAGACCCCTCCAGTACCTGGTACCATTTAACTGCACATGAAGGCATCGGAGGCCTAGCGATCAAAGAGGCCAGTGTGCTGTGCACTGATCTATACTGTTGCTCCATCTACAGCCTTCAGTGTAGATAGCAGAACAAACCCAGTGTATTTTGTAAGGCAAACTTTTTCAGTCAGTCACTGGAGGCTAGTCTAATTTTAGGTAAACATTGTCTTTACAGAGGATGATGTAGAGTATAAGATTCTAAACATCTAAGTTCAGCACGGAGTACAAAATACTATGCTCGTGTTACTTCAGATCACTGCTAATGTTTTGAGAAATGTACGCTACCATTTAAGGATGTACTATTTCAAAGCCTAAAAAAAAAAAAAAAAAAAAAAAAAAAAAAAAATACTAAAACAGGCATTCTTGTGAAATAAACTGCAAAATTTCCCAGGAAGCAGTATAGTCAAGAATAAATAGTGAAGACCAAAATAGCAATGTAGAAATGTGGGGGTAGAGGTCACACTTAGAAAAGCTGTTCATACACAATTCTTCCAGGAAGAGATGTGTCAGTCTTTCTTAAAATAAAGCAATGAAACCGTTACTCGCTAATTACCAATCTTGCAGAAAACAATTACCAAGGCTTCATTTCCTTGACATCTCATTTTATGGCACTATCCTGCCCTCTCTGGCAACTCAAGTCGCAAAATAGAAAAAGAAACAGGTTTGAAACAGTTTGCATTTAAAATAATTTCTGTTCATTTCCTAGTCTGACAACTAGCATACATGGGAAATGTGTTTTCTTCCTTCAACACACGCTCCTCTCGCACTTCACAGAGATACGGAATACGGTGTTTGAATCTTGAATGGGATATTATGGAGTAATGTACACTTGCTCTTGACAAGCTTTGGGTTTTTTTTCTTTTAACACCGTGTACTTTCATGCAATGCTTGAAGTGCTTCTGTGATTCTATTGAGGTTCAGCAGGAATTCAGGACTTTACAAAGTTAGCCCAATGTATCATAAAGCAGGTGAATGCTTATATTTCTACATTTTAATTTTCAGTATTTATATATCCTGTTCTTAAATGAATCCTGTTGTCAACTGTGTTCCCTTGGTTGATATTGGTTGTATCTGCAGACAGCTGTTCTACAGGCAAAGTGAGTTTTGGGCGTGTCCATTTCCTGTTCAGTGTAAGGGATTATTCCTCCAGAACTGTACTTCCTGGCCGCTGCAGCCAACTGCACACAAAGGAAGGAAGGAAGGAAGTCACTGGAGAGCCAGTATTTTTTCCCAAGATACTACTATTGATTACATGCTTGAAGAAAATCTACAGAGGGTCCTTAGATCAGAGTAGAGGATCTTGACCTCCTCCAATTCCAAACTGCGCTTCAATGCGCTGAAGTTTGCCAACGACCCCTCACACCTAGGCCACTGCTTTTTCAATTGACTCCCATCTGGCTGGAGGTTTTGGGCCATCTCCACCAGGACCTTAAGGGATAGGACCACTTTTTTCCCCCTCTGCTTCAACCTCTTGAAATAAGTAAATATGGCAGCCTCCATATCCCTCTCACTTCAATTGTCCTTTAAGGGGGGAGCCAGTGCGGGCACAGGGCAACTACAGAGGGCCAGTAGAAGCCCCAGGTAAGTAAAACTGACTTTTTTTCATTACTTAAGTATCCCTTTAAGGTATGCAGCCACTGGCTGTTTTCGATACTCACTATTGAAACACTGTTTTAATGTATCTTGTTAACACTGTTGAGTTTCTGTTTTATAATTTATATTTGTTTTTCTATTCTGAGCCAAGTACGTGCCAAATCCAATTCGGGGCACGATCCAGTCATGCTTGATGAAATAAAATGATTCTCTGGTCCTGATTTTAGTGTCCAGCCTCTGTAAGACATGCACAGTAAGCTGCAAACTAAAATCTAAATATTATTTTCAATAACAAACCACAAAATTATTTGAGTAGACAGACATGGTACAGCAATTTTTTTGTTCATTTTTTCAAACTACATAAACTGTTGCCTGAAATTCTCATGTTGTCATCCTGTTCTTCTCTTACAAATCTTTGCTTCCTCTTCACTTTCCCTGTATCTGTTATCCAAGGCTTGCTCAGCTCAGTCATGTACAGACATTGAACCTTTTTCTGCCAGAACAATTGTTGGTGATCATTTCAGCCTTCAGTCTAATGTCTATACAGGCGTCCCCACCATCTAATGTGCCTCCTAAAACACAGGCGACAACACACTGGCTACAGTGGACATTTTGGCTGACTGATTTGTCCCTTGGCACTTGCATAAAGTCTCCTGCCTCTAATACTCCAAGAAAAATATTTGCAGCTCAGCTGAACCAAAAATGCATGAACAGTACAGGCACTGTGTGTAAACAGAAATGATTTTGACTGATAGTTTCAGCTGGATAAAGTTCGGAGTGTGCATAGGGATTTACTACTCGAACAAAGTGTGAGTAGAGATGTAGCTGGTAGCTATTCTATATTTACATATCGGTGCATTGCCATGGATTTCATATAGTCTGCTATTCCACTGTCATATTTTATCACCTTTGACCTGCATTTTTATAGTTGGTTTTTAAGAACTGAAAATGACTGGACCTCTTGCTGGAAGTAAAGCTAACCATTCATGGGTCCACAATGGCCCAATCCTGGCACTGAATTTTAATGCTCTAAAAACAGAAATTAATTGTAAAGTATTGATCAAGGTATAAACTTGCTCCCCTCAACTGTGATCAGGTTATAAGAGAAGTACGACTGAGAAATGGTAAAAATGCTGCACCTGCTAATAATTGTGAACATTTTATGTAAATTGTATGCAAATATATGCAGCTTGGAATAGATCAATGAAATGCAGACGATATCTTGGCTGGTCTAATGCTACGTACACACATGCGACAACGATCGTTCGTTGAGAACGACGAACGAACTTTTAATTGATGAAAGAACGACCTAAGTAAAGATAGTTTTAAAAGGTGTGTAACGATCTGATCGTTAGAACGAACATTACATCACGTAATGAAATAGTGAAATGCGCATGTCAAGCCTAGTACGAACAACCGTTTCCAACGATGTACTACTTTTGCAAACGATCGTCGTTGGTTAAAATCCGCCGAGACAGAACTTTCTTTTGTAGCGATTTGGCTCGTTCGTCGTTTGCCTTAATAGTCGGTGGTTCGTTTTTTTGTAACGATCGTCGTTGGTAAAGATCGGGGAACGATCGTTACAAACGACTATAGTCGCATGTGTGTACGCACCTTAAGGCCACATACACACATCAGACCATAGTCTTTTGAAAATGAAAGATCACAGACCAATCTTACCACCCTTCATGTAGTATGAGAGCCATACTCTACACAGTCTTTTCTATGGAGCTGAACTCCACATCAGAAAAAACTCTTTGCAAGATGCTGCACACACAGATGCTGTACAGACACAAAAGATCAGTAGCTGCAAAAGATCTGTTCCTGCCAAAAATCCATTCCTGCAAATTGCAATGATAGTCTATGAGATCTGCAGATCATCAGACACACATGATTTAACTGACATTCATCTGCAGATCAAGCAATCATCTGCAGATCTGAAAATCCATCCTGGTGGATCTGATCTGCAGATGAATGTCAGTTAAATCATGTGTGTATGATGATCTGCAGATCTCATAGACTATCATTGCAATTTGCAGGAATGGATTTTTGGCAGGAACAGATCTTTTGCAGCTACAGATCTTTTGTGTCTGTACAGCATCTGTGTGTGCAGCATCTTGCGAAGATTTTTTCCTGATGTGGAGTTCAGCTCCATAGGAAAGACTGTGTAGAGTATGGCTCTCATACTACATGAAGGGTGGTAAGATTGGTCTGTGATCTTTCAGTTTCCAAAGACTATAGTCTGATGTGTGTATGAGCCTTAATTCTAAGCTTCACATATTTGCCATAAAAGTAACAAACTTTGCATCAACTAAAAGAGATTAGCATTTCATTGGCCATCTCTACTGTACACAATCCCCAAGGAAGGGGGGGGGTAGCCAGTGACCCCAATTAGCCAGTTCAACATATCTCCCAATGTGCGACACCAACTTATCTTTCCCGTACGCTGAGCATCATTTTGTTACCCCATTCATCCAGAGCAGATGCAATTGGGATGAACAAGGTGGATAATGTGAGGGAAATAGCACAGCAAATGCAGGATCCTCTCCTTGTAGTAAAAAGATCCTGCCTGGGTATTCAACGGTAGTTTACTCCCCATATTTAGTTTTTATTGGCAACATGTGGGGTATTGCCTGTTACCCATTCCTCTTGTGGTGGTGTTGGTCACTTTCCTGGAAGTAGGGGGTACAACAGTATTATTAAGACTAAACACTTAGGATATATTATCAGGAGGCACCTGGGAAAAGGTTAAATTAAAACATTAAATAGGCATGTTAGTAACTACTTACCTTCTGGAATAAGCAGCAAACTTAGTGTTTTCAAGACTTCATTGGTACAATGTGTTTCGCAGTACTTATGTCTGCTTCATCAGGTATAGTGCCATTTGGAAGACACAGAGGTGCTCATGCTGTTTAAAGAGGAACTCCAGTGAAAATAATGTAATAAAAAAAGTGCTTCATTTTTACAATAATTATGTATAAATGATTTAGTCAGTGTTTGCTCATTGTAAAATCTTTAGTCTCCCCGATTTACATTCTGACATTACATGGTGACATTTTTACTGTGGGCAGGTTATGTAGCTGCTGCTAGCTGTTTTGGCTGTTGGAGACAGCTGTAAACAGCTATTTCCTGTCTGTGAACCTTGTTACATTGTGGCAAACTGTCAAAAGTCCCGCGGTCCTCAGAGCTTCTTGTGGGAGGGGTTTCACTACAATCTCAGTCATACAGCACCACCTGATGGTCTATTTGTGAAAAGCAATAGATTTCTCATGTAAAAAAAGGGGGTATCAGCTACTGATTGGGATAAAGTTAAATTCTTGGTTGGAGTTTCTCTTTAAGGTCAGCCAACTGGCACTGTACCTGAAAAAGCAGACATAAGTTCTGTGAAATGCGTTAACTGCCCCAATAATGCTTTTAAAATTCACTATACTGGCTCCTCATTCCACCTGGTAAGTAGTTACTTACATTCTTTTTTAAGGATTTAAATTATTTTAACATTTTCTCTGTCAACTCCTACTCCTAGTAATATTACCTTCAGGTGAATAAAGTACTGTATACCTCAGATTACATTAGCAACCAAGAAAATCAGTGAAAAGCGTCTGCAGGCTGTGTTCACAAAGACAACAGCTCCCTGGTTTCTCCTTCACGCATTTTTGGGGAAAAAATATACTAAACATAGAGAGGACGTTACGAATAGCAAGGCTTGCATAACAGTCCTCTATGCTAGGGTGATTTTAATTCAATCTACATAGTACATGCCAAAGCACATCAGTGTAAAATATCTAACAAGCGCTTCATAGTCAACTTTTCTTGATCACTGCATTTCTCTTCCCTTTCCTCTATTTTTCTTTAAAACCATGGTAATGAGAGATGAGGGTCATGTGAACATTAAATAATAAAAATAAATTATCAAATTAAAAAAAAAAAAAAAAAAAAGTTTGCTGGCCAGAGGATGATTTTATAAGGAATTATTTTTTGTTATTTTACATTGTTTGAAAGTCAAGGATTTCTAAAGTAAACCAAACAATTCTTGCACCATTTGTACCTCACAACCTCCTCTCATAAACAAACTTCAGCCAGACTGATCTTTAAAAATGGCAATTTATGGACTAAGAACATTTCCTGCTGTGATCTTTTCAGTTTAAAGATGCAGCTGATTAGCTGACTATAATCAGACTGATTATAGCCAACAGGAGACTTCTCCACATTTAGGCTACTTTCACAGTAGGATGTTGCGTTTAATGCCACGTTAAGGTCGCACAACGCAGCTGTAAAGCTAAGCATATACACTTTCACAGTGCGGCGTTTAAGTCGCACGTTAGAAAATGTAGTTACCATGGAATGAAAACAGCGCATGCGGAACATTTTTAAAAAATTAAAAAAAATTACTGAGCATGTGCAACACAAGTAACGCAGCATATTCATTGCTAAACGCACAGCATGCAGCACTTTCTACTAACGCTATACACTAACACAACGTGTGCACTGTGAATGTCGCAAAGACTTTCCATTGCTGTGCGTTACTCTGCGTTAAAATATTTTGTAACGTGCGACTTTAACGTCGCACTGTGAAAGAGGCCTTAATTTACTGGTTACCAGTTCACAAATGACCGAATAATATGAACGGCCCGTACTGTAGGAAAAACGTGAAAAAAGAGGCATTAGCTTCCAAAGGCTAGATCCTGATTTGATAGCAGATCAATTCGGTAAGGTCTAATGAAAGTAGATAGATTTAACCTTGTTGTTCTCTTGCAGATTTTGTCTAAAGTAGTGCCTGCTCTTTTTGCCCAAGACGTAGATATGGATCTTGTGGAGTGTGCTGTAACTGATACTGGTACTGGCCTATTAGGTAGTCTATAATCTTCCCATATAGCTAATCTCACCTAATCTAGAAATTGCTGCTTTAGAGGCCTGCATACCGTTCCTGAGCCCTGAAAGCAAAGCTAATGTCTAGATTCTTGTGTTCTATTTAGAAAACATAAAATGGCTCTCCACATCTAAATTATGTAAATAACAGTTTTTTTCTGATTTAGGTGTGACAAATTGAGGGAATAGCATTTTCCTGGATTCTATGGAACCTAGCATTAACCTACAGTCATATGTGCCTCCCACTTTTTCAGTGAGAAAAAGCAATGGGACAATTGGCTTCTGAGCTGTTTCATGGCCAGGTGTGCATTATTCCCTCATTTTTGACAACTACAATTATCAGATAAAAAGGTCCGGAGTTCATTGTGTGCTATTTGCATTTGGAATCTGTTGCTGTCAACTCTCAAGATGAGATCCATAGAGCTGTCACTATCCGTGAAGCAAGCCATCATTAGGCTGAAAGAATAAACCATCAGAGATAGAAAAAACATTAGGCGTAGCCAAAACAATTGTTTGGAACATTCTTAAAAAGAAGGCACGCACCGGTAAGCTCAGCAACACCAAAAGACCCAGAAGACCACAGAAAACAGCTGTGGTGGATGACCGAAGAATTGTTTTCCTGGTGAAGATAACACCCTTCACAAAAATTGGCCAGATCAAGAACACTCTCCGGGAGGTATGTGTATGTGTGACAAAGTCAACAATCAAGAGAAGACTTCACCAGAGTGAATACAGAGGGTTCACCACAAGATGTAAACCACTGGTGAGCCTCAAAAACAGGAAGGCGAGTTTAGTTTGCCAAACAACATTAAAAAAGCCTTCACAGTTCTTGAACAACATCCTATGTACAGATGAGACAAAGATCAACTTGTACCAGAGTGATGGGATGAGAAGAGTATGGAGAAGGAAAGGAACTGCTCATGATCCTAAGCATACCACCTCATCAGTGAAGCATGGTGGTAGTGTTATGGCGTGGGCATGTATGGCCTGGAACTGGTTCTCTTGTATTTATTGATGATTTGACTGCTGACAAAAGCAGTAGGATGAATTCAGAATGGTTTCGGGCAATAATATCTGCTCATATTCAGCAAAATGCTTCAGAACTCATTGGACGGTGCTTCACAGTGCAGATGGACAATGACCAACAGCATACTGCAAAAGCAACCAAAGAGTTTTTGAAGGGAAAAAAGCGGAATGTTATGCAATTGCCAAGTCAATCACCTGACCTGAATCCGATTGATCATGCATTTCACTTGCTGAAGACAAAACTGAAGGGAAAATGCCCCAAGAGCAAGCAGGAACTGAACACAGTTGCAGTAGAGGTCTGGCAGAGCATCACCAGGGATGAAACCCAGCGTCTGGCGATGTCTATGCGTTCCAGACTTCAGACTGTAATTGACTGCAAGGGATCTGCAACCAAGTACTAAAAAGTTTGATTCACGATTATTATTCTGTCCCATTACTTTTGCTCCCTTAACAAGTGGGAGGCACATATGCAAACTGTTGTAATTCCTATACTGTTCACCTGATTTGGATGTAAATACCCTCAAATTAAAGGTGACAGTCAGCAGTTAAAGCAAGTTGTGTTCTTATCATTTCAAATCCAATGTGGTTGAGTATAGAGCCAAATGTTAGAATTGTGTCGATGTCCCAATATTTATGGACCTGACTGTATATTCCGGATCCATCTTTCACAATAGGATTTTTACTTTACCTGCTAGGTTCATGTCTTTACCTGCTAGTAGAAAGTCTAGGATTACTTGAAGACTGTTGTTCTGTGGTTTAATTCCAGCTCTATCTTACCATCTCAAAATGGTTTTCCAGAACTTTAGGTATATTTTTCCAGTAACTGGTTTCCAGTTTTGTGTGATTGTGTTAATTACACAATCCGGGAACCACATATCCTTCAGGATCTGCCTTTCAGGATCTAAGTTGTGAGCTTTAGAACCTCTGGATTGGGGTGAAATAGACTTTCAAGTAACAGAATATCCATTCTTGGTGGTAAATGCCATGGTTCTCCTATTGCCAATGTCCTTACAATGGGGAACTTTGGCCTTTTGGGCCACCAAGAAGTTACCAGAATGACTTTACATTCACCTTGAGCAATTTTTCTTACTAATTTTGAGGGTATACTGAACAAGGAAAAAGCATAGATCAGATCTTTCCTCAATTGAGCTCCCAGAGTATCTACTCTGTTTGGTGGAACTCAACTATGGAGTGAGAAAGCCAAAAGGGTAGGGCACAAAATTGGTAATGACAGGCTACTCCTCCAAACTCTACAGTAAATATCAGGAGCTTTTAAAGATCTGGAAAGATGGGTACGTGCAGGTAAGCATCCTGAAGGTCCAGAGTGGCCCATAAAGGACCCTGGAAGAAGGCTATTTCTTACTGAATAAATGCTTTCCATTTTAAACTGATTTTCCTTGAGACAAAGGTTTAGATGTTTTAGGTTTATTACAGGTCAAAACTTTCCTGAGAGTTTCACTACCACAAAAACGTTAGCGTAAAAACCTTGACCTCTCTGGTCTGGATGTACGCTGCAGATCACATTTTGTTTGAGTAAAATCTAGAACTGCTTTCTTTAATGCTTATGCTTTCAAGGCATCTTTTGGGAACTTTGTAAAAAGTACTTTTGTGGTGGACATAATGTTGAATTGTAGTTTGTACACCACTTTTATAATGTTTAATATGAATGGACTCTTAGTTATTTCTACCCACTGGTGGTAGAAATGTGAGAGTCTGCATCCCACCACCACCACAACTGGAGTGTCATTCTGCATCTTTGGCCCCTGGAGCTTGTTCCTCTTTCTCTGGTCAGTGTTTTGTCCTTTCTGTCAAGTAAAAACGTTGCTTGAACTGTTTTTTTTTTTTTAATGTTTATGGGGGAACTTTTTTGCCTCGTCTGTGGATCTCGTCAATATGGTGTCTAATTCTTTTCTGTAAAGACCCATCATATTCTGTGAATGGAATTAACTAGAGCTGCCACCTTTGCTTCTGCCCTAAGAGACTCTGCTGCAGCATCTGCTAGGAAAGACAGAGCCTCGCTGATTACTGGGATGAAGTCCAGGATTTGTTTCTGAGTGGCTCCAGAAGCTATTAGATCCTGGAAATCTATCCAAGAAATACAATTTCTAGATATGCAGACCAATGTAAGTGCTGGTCTCAAAGCAAACATAATAGCCTCCAAAGTCCTGGAAAGACAAGTCTGTATCCTTAGGAGTATTGCGTAAGGGAAGCATTGAGTCTGGGATACTTGACCCAGGACTCAACCTCCGCCTCTAAATGGAAACCCCCTGCGCTCTGCTTGCCCCCATAAATAAAACCGCCATGCTAGTGACACGCAGCGTGTCAATAGCTGGCTGTTTGCATGGCCACTGTCACTCTCTGCCGCTTCCCCGCCTCCTCTATGTCGCCGCTCCCCGCCTGTGTCCCTTCCCTCCAATCAGCAGGGAGGGAAGGGACGCAGGCGGGGAGCGATGATATGGAGGAGGCGGAGGAGCGGTAGAGAGTGACAGTTGCCATGTAAACAGCCATCTATCGACACGCTGCGCGTCGCTAGCACGGCGGTTTAATTTATGGGGGCAAGCAGAGCGCAGGGGGAGGGGGGGTCTGGGGGAGAACAATATATCAACAGAGGCTGGGCAATATATGCAGACCCAGCCTCTGTGTGCAATTAGGATTTTTAAAACCCACCTAGGGTCATCTTTAAAAGGACTCTGGAATAAAAAAAAAATCAAATTTCCAGAAATTGACACTGTACTTCTACAGTAGATTTATGGGATCTATGAATTGGAAAGGATTTAAAAGTAGGATCTTCTAGCTCCTTATAAATTTCCTCCTGTGCTGAAGGAGTAATCGGCGCTTCCACAATCTGTTCTGTTTCATAAATAGCACACAATTCAGGTACTGGAGCACTAAACAAATACTTGAATCATTTTGACTTTTTAACAAATCTGCTTCAGAGGCACTCCCCTTCTGCTCCTCTAATGAACCCTCGTTGCCTGAAGAATCAGGTTCAGTCTGAGTCACTTTACCAGAATCTACCACTTTGGGATTGGTTTTACCACGTTACCGGCTGACAAAGTAACAGAGGCAGAGGAGGCGACTGAAGGAGTGTCCTGGAGGACTGAAAAGTGGTTCTAATTTCAGAGCTTACAGTATCTATTAAAGCATCCATATTGTAACTCCCTCAGAATCCTGACCCACAGTCAGCTAAACATTTCTTGCAACTAGACTTAAGGTGGCTATACACAGAGCCGGCCTTTGGGGGGGGGGGGGTAAGTGGGGCAATCGCCCCAGGCCCCGCACCTGAAGAGGCCCGGCACTGCCACATACTACCAGCACCGGTCTGCCTATGAGGCAGCCTGACGCAGCTTCAGCAAATTGCTTCAGGTGACAACAGGCAGAAACCAGAAGCGAGAAGAGAGTGAGGCTGCCTGTCATGCCACCGCCTGCCTGGATGCCCTTCCAGCAGCACACATGGATTGGCTTTTGCAGGGCTTAAGATGCTGTGACTGGCTGTTAGATGGCAAAGGTCCAGCCCCCCTGCCTGCAGAGACAGCCAGCCAGTAAGGAGAGAGCAGCGGTTCTTTTGAAACAGTAAAGGCTGCCGAGGATTCCAGTGACAGTCCTGCCTGGTGGTGTCTGCAGCGTTCCTACTGAGTGTCACATTTCTCCCATAATCACTTCTAGCCTCCTCTTGAAGGTCGAGGGGACAGGTACACTGGCCGTGCAGAGATCATAGACACTCTCTCCCATCCGTGCAGACATCAGCTACAGTCTCTCTCTCCGTGGTAAGCAGACACCTCCTCTCTCTCTCTCCTCTGCATTTGTCTCCTGTGCCAGCCCTGATAACAGTAGCCAGCATCTCTCTTTCTCTTGAGTGTAAGCAAGAAGTTTTAAATCAGGATGATACCATTTATTGGCTAACTAAAAATGAATAAAATTAAGCAAGCTTTCGGCCTTTCAGCCTTCATCAGGCTTATATCCTGTTAGTTTGCAGGCTGGTGGTACAGACAGCTTATATACATGCAACATCAAAAGGGAAAACAGATATTTTTTTCAAGCATAAATACATGTCATTAAGATGCCTTAATTCAAACAGACCATCTAGATGGGGTTAAAGGTTGTTAGTTAAGATAAGCATCCTTGTTTACTCGATGCTCACAGATCTGGATTAGGATTGACCCAGAGGTATCCTAAATTCTTAGTTCACAAGTTCAGCTAGAATGGCTGAGAAAGTTGAGTGTGTAACCCTTTCACTGCTGGTGTTGATTTAGCTTATTGCACTGACTCTTTGTATTTAAAGGACAACTGAAGTGAGAGGGATATGGAGGCTACCATATTTATTTCCATCTAAGCAATGCCAGTTGCCAGACCCTCCTGCTGATCCTCTGCCTCTAATACTATTAGCCATAGCCCCTGAACAAGCATGCAGCAGATCAGGTGTTTCTGAAAATGTCAGATCTGACAAGACTAGCTGCATGCTTGTTTCTGGTGTTATTCAGATACTACTGCAGAGAAATAGACCAGCAGGGATGCCATGCAACTGGTATTGATTAAAAGGAAATAAATATGGCAGCCTCCACATACCTCTTACTTCAGTTCCCCTTTAAGTCTTGCATCTATGCATCTATTTTCTTAATGGCAATTAGCACTTAGCACTTTACTTTAAGTGTACCAGAGATGGGAGAAAAAAAAGCCGAGCTACTTACCGGTAGTAGTGTTTCGGCGAAGCCTCCAGGACAGCTCACCTGAGATTACTATTGAGCCCCTCCCCTGTGGAAACAATGCACCAATCAATTAAATCTGACCACCCCTCTGCTTACTTAGCTCTGTTCACCCCTCCTTCCATCAGTTCTTAGAAGAGTACATAGCTCACCCGTAACATATATCTATACGTACAAACAGGTTTATCACTTATATCACTTTCTTTTTTTTTTTTTTTTTTTTTTTTTTAAATAGGGCTGGGAACTAAGGCAGCTGTCCTGGAGGCTTCGCCGAAACACTACTACCGGTAAGTAGCTCGGCTTTTCTCCCTTCATCCTCCAGGACAGCTCACCTGAGACCAGCGAGAACTCTTTGTACCTTAGGGTGGGATGACTGCCTGGAGCACCTTGCGTCCAAATGCTTGATCCTGGTTTGAAAGTTGCTCCACCCGGTAATGCTTGACAAACGTAGAATGTCCCGACCAGGTTGCTGCTCTGCATATTTGGTCTAGTGTGGCCCCCGACCTTTCCGCCCAAGAGGCTGCCAGTGATCTTGTTGAGTGCGCCCTGATGTCTGACGGTGCAGTGGTGTCTCTCTCTTTGTAAGCTAACTGAATTATCTCCCTAATCCATCTGGATATTGAATTCTTTGAGGCTTGTAAACCTTTCCTGCTACCCGCAAACAGCACAAATAAATGACTCGATCTCCTCCACTGTTGTGTTCTTTTCAAATAAGTTAGAATTGCATCTAGTCTTGCCAGTCTGACTTCTCTGTCATTTTTGGGATTTGTAGAAAAGGAAGGCAATACTATCTCTTGACTTCTGTGAAAATGTGTGGCCACCTTTGGTAGATATGTAGGATCTGGACGAAAGACTATACGATCTGAATGAATGATCATGTAAGGGTCTTTTATTGATAGAGCTTGGATATCTCCTACCCTCCTTGCTGTGGTTATGGCCACCAGGAAGGCTACCTTTAGCGTCAACATCTTTATGGAAATGGTTTCTGACGGAAACAATTCATCCGCCATCAAATAATCTAGCACTAGTGACAGGTCCCAGGGAGGTATCATTTTGGTTGGAAGAGGCTGCGACCTGGCCACAGCTTTAAGGAAATTTTTTATATGCAACTCAGTGGATAAGCGCCTGTTTAAAAAAATGGATAAGGCTGAAATTTGGACTCTGAGGGTGCTTACCGCTAATCCCATGTCCACTCCGTCTTGCAAGAATTCCAAGACAAATTTTAAGTCATTTGTCCGAATATTGTTTTTCTCCTTCCAAGAACAAAAAACTCGCCAAACCTTGGCGTAAATTTTCCGTGTGTTGTCCTTCCTGCATCTAAGCAACGTATTGACAACCCTGTCTGAAAATCCTAACAGTCTTAAGCTCTCCCTTTCAGGATCCATGCTGTGAGATTGAAGAACCCCGGATCTGGATGTACCTGGTCGCTCTGGAGCAGTAAATCCGCTCTGTTCCCCAAATGCCATGGTCCCTTTACTTTTAGGGACTGCAGAAAAGGGAACCAGGCCCTTCTCGGCCACCATGGCGCTATGAAAATCACTTCCGCTTGTGAATCTCTCAACTTGCCTAGTGCTCTGGGAATCAAATTGAAGGGGGGAAAAGCATACAAGAGCCCCCTTGGCCAAACAATCGCTAATGCATCCAACCGGGTCGTTGAAGAGGAAGGATGAAGGGAACAGAAATCCCCTACCTTCGCGTTGTGAGGTGTAGCAAATAGATCTAGAATAGGCCTCCCCCATTCCTTGGTGACACTGTCGAAAAACCTCCTGATTTAACTGCCATTCGGATTCCCTTATGACTGAGCGGCTGAGTGCGTCCGCCCATCTGTTCTGGGTACCCTGGATGTGGGTGGCCGTGAGTGACTGCAGATTTGCTTCTGCCCAGTCCAAAATTTGAATTGTTAGAGACATCAGAGATTGAACTCTGGTCCCTCCCTGTCTCCTGACATAGGAGACCGTGACCATGTTGTCGGAGTATAGGCTTACCTCCCTGTCCTGAATGTGTGGCGCCAGGGACTGTAGCGCTACCTTGACCGCCAGAAGTTCCCTGAAATTTGAGGAGCTTTCTCTGACTTGGGGGGACCACTGTCCCTGAACCTGATGGTCCAGACAGTGCGCTCCCCAGCCCCAAGAGCTTGCGTCCGTGTAAAGCTTTACCGGATCTTTCTGCCTCCAAGGACGACCACTGGCTAATCGCTCTGGATTCAGCCACCAGTCTAATGTCAGGAGGACTTCCTGCGGAGGTACTACCAGCCTGTCTAATGACTCCTTCCTCCTGTCCCATACCTGAAGAAACCATGCCTGTAAATGCCTTGTGTGTGCTTGTGCCCATTCCACTGCTGGGATAACTGCTGTCATCTGCCCCAGTAATGACATAGTCTGCCTCAGGGATACCATTGGTTCTGCCCTGTAAGCAGACACAGCCGCTATGAGTTTGGACACCTTCAGCTGCGGGAGTATAATTTTCCCCTGAACCGTGTCCCATGTCAGGCCCAGGAATAGAGTGGACTGGGCTGGCTGCATGCAAGACTTTTCGCTGCTGATCAACCACCCTAGTCCCTCGAGGGTTTGTATGCAGATTTGTAGATTTTCCCTCAGGAGCTGTTCGGAGGATGCCAAGACTAGGAAATCGTCCAAGTATGGCAGAACCCTCACATTCTGGAGATGTAGATGTGCCACTGCCTCTGCGACTACTTTCGTAAATATCCTCGGGGCCGAGGATATTCCGAAGGGTAGGGCACGATATTGATAATGGCATATCGCATCCCCCATGACTACCGCAAATCTCAAGAATCTCTGGAAGTGCGGATGGATCGGGATGTGGAGGTAAGCATCCTCCAGATCCAAGGTGGCCATAAAAGCTCCTGGCCAAATTAAATTGCGAATTGAGGCTATACTTTCCATACAAAATTTTTTCTCCAGAATGTAAGGGTTCAAAGGCTTTAGATTGAGGATCATCCTGAATTTCCCGGACGGCTTTTGAACTAAAAACACTCGGGAATAGAACCCCCTGGACTGCTCTCGTTCCGGTACTCTCTGAATTACCCTCTGTTGTAATAACTTTGTCACAGAGGAATTTATGGCTTCTGCTTTCTGTGGATCTCTTGGAGTTCCTGTAATAACAAAATTTCCCGGGGGTGGGGTATGGAACTCTATTCTGTATCCATTTTTTATCAAATCTAAAATAAATTCGTTGCTTGTTACTTTCTGCCAAGCGTGAAAAAAATAAAGAAGCCTTCCCCCCACTTGTAAATCTGTGTCATTTACTAGTTTTGGTTGCGGGCGGTTGAGGTTTGTTAAATAGGAAACCTGACTTACCCCTGCCCGAGCTATAAGTCCATCTACCGGATCTCTGTCTTTGTTGCTGTCTTCCCTGATCCTGCCTGGGAAAAGTACGTCTTCCCTGGAAGGGTTTAGTAGCCTTTTTCCTTTTGTCTGGGAATTTCTTAGCTCTGTCTGAGGATCTTTCTAAGATAACCTCCAGATCTTTGCCAAACAGCAAGTCTCCTTGAAATTCCATTGCGCATAATTGATGCTTGGAAGAGACATCGCCCTCCCAAGCATTCAACCATATTGCCCGCCTGGAGGAATTAATTAACGCAGCTGTTTTGGCGGAGGCCCGTAATGATTCCGTCGCCCCGTCTGCCAAAAAGGCCACTGTCCTTTCCATAACAGGTAGGGATTCCAGCATCTTTTCATGAGCTGTGCCGGCTACTAGATGCGCTCTTAACCCCCGCATCCATTTCTCTAAGTTGCGGGTTAGGCATATGGCTGCGATTGCTGGCTTAAACCCAAAAGAAGCTGATTGCCATGCTCTTTTTAGTAATATTTCCGCCTTGCGGTCCATGGGATTTTTCAGGGTGCCTGCATCCTCAAAGGAAAGGTCTGCCGACCTAGAATGTTGAGACAAAGGTGCGTCAATCTTTGGGCACTTAGACCAGGGTTCCTGATCATCCTGAGAGAAAGGAAATCTTCTCTTGAATGATCTCGGGATAAACAATCTTTTTTCAGGCTGCTTCCACTGAGAAGATATCACCCCTTTGATGGACCTATGTACTGGAAATGTCCTGCTACTTGTGTCCTCTAACCCCCTATATATATCATCCTGAATTGAGGCCGTGGGAGTTGCATTTTGGATGTGTTCCGACTCGTACACTGCTTTCAGAAGCTCTGGGGTGTCTTCTACATTAAATATCTAGGGGTCTTGGCCCTGGGAATGTCCTCTCCTGAATCCCTAGCCCCCCCTCCTCTAATGATTCCTCTGACATATCCTCATAGGACTCATGTGGGGAATCGGGCTCTATCGGCCCTGTCAAAGGAGGTAAGGGTCGCACCGGCTGACTCTGGGGTATAAGTGTTTGGGATCCCTGAGGCTGTTCCTCCCCCCTGTCTCTGTTGTGGGCTTGTGCGGGAATGGCCTGGGATGCTGACTGCCCTGATTGTGGAGGTACTAGCGGCTGAAGCACTGCCTGCAGCTGAGGTTGTGTTGGAAAGGCTGCCCGAAAGGCCGCGAATGTACATGTTAACTCTTTTTTCATGGATTTCATCAAGTCTATCATCATTACATTGGTATCTGTGCTAGACTCCCCCTTATGTCTACATCTGTCGCATGAGGATCTATTGTAATTAGGTGGTAAGATGTCGCCACACTTTGTACATTTGTTGGATTTCTGTGACGCCTTTTGGCTCTTCTGTAAAACAGAGATAACCAGAGAGACCAAAAAACATAATGTCATTACTATTCTCCTGAGTCATTCACAAGCAGGGATAGAAGACAAAATTCTTTTTTAAAATACCTGAGCCTGTACTGGATCATGGTCTGAGGCCGGTATCTTGCTGCTGCTCGCGGTGGAGGCTTCAGCTGATTCCATCTCCACGCCGCACTGACAGCGTGTCGGCGTCCCTCATGCGCGCTCTCAGCTTATACCAGCCGCTTCCGGCATCCAGCACCGCCCCCCCGAGGTCAGGGAAGACCTTCCTGCCATCAGCCAAAGAAAAACGCCCGTATGGGCGGAGCTGAACGCGACCCTCCCCGATGATGTAGAGGGTCACGTGCCCGCACGAGCTGTAACGCCGATGGGGCGGCCTAGAGGAGGAACGCAACCAACCCACCGCAACGGGCGGCCGCGTCGATCGGAAGCCACACAGTTTTCCAACATAACACGCGGCTCCCATCCGCTCTGCCAACGCAAGCATGAGCTGCAACCTCCAGGGGACTCCAACGCGACTCCTTGTCGGTGCATACACACTACAGGTGCCCCTCAGGCTCCCCTATAGCGCTTCCTGTCCACGGGTGAGTGGAAACAATAATGAACTGATGGAAGGAGGGGTGAACAGAGCTAAGTAAGCAGAGGGGTGGTCAGATTTAATTGATTGGTGCATTGTTTCCACAGGGGAGGGGCTCAATAGTAATCTCAGGTGAGCTGTCCTGGAGGATGAAGGGAGAAAGTTTTATATATTCCTGGGGCTTCCTCCAGCCCCATGCGCCCGGATCGCTCCCACGCCGTTGTCCTCCGCTGCCTACAGCTCTGATACTGCTCCCGTAACTTCCTCCAGTCGCAGCCAAGAGAAGTGCGCTTTCTACGCATCTCTCTGGCGGCAGTGCAGTGGACATGCGCAGTGAACAGTGACTTGGCGAATCACCCGACCGAAAGAGGGGCGCTGGGGGGCACTGGAGGTTCGCTGAGTGATCATTGCTCAATGACAGTGCAGGCACAGGGCAGCTGCAGGGGGCGTGTGGAAGCCCCAGGTAAGTTAAACTGGTGTTTTGTTTTTTACTTACATTAAAGGTTCCCTTTAAAAGCCTGTGAGCGTGGTCGTACGGTATATGCCTACACTTAAGGCTCTAGGCCCCGCATACAGCACTCGCCCCAGACCCCGTGTACTCTAAAGGATGGAGATCGATCGATCTGCTGATCGATCATGCTTTCTGCTGCATCGATTTCTAGCCGATTCGATCAAAACAGTCGAATCGGCCGTTGATCGATGGCTAAAATCGACCAGTGTATGGCCTGCTTTATACCAGGAAGCTGGGATCTTATCATTGTAATTAGAACAGTGCCTGGACTTGGTTTTGGCTTTCACCGGAGTATCTTTCTCCTTAGTCTGTCAAGACAATATAGAAAGATAGTGAGTGTCACAAATATATATAAAAAAGTAAAACCAGCCAGGAACTTACTCCTGGATCTCATCTGTCCTGCAGACGCACACCTGCTCTCAGCAGAGGGCATGGAGACACTGGGCTGCTCCATCTCCATTGCAGATCTAGGAGTGAGCGAGTGTCAGATTTAAATAATGGAAGATGGAACTCCTGCCTTGTGGAAGTCTGTTGCAGCCATCTTGGAGACTGGCGTAGCTCTAGGCCAATCTTCGTCCCCAGTCTTCCCTAGTGTCCTCCTCGCTCCCCGACTTCTTGTGTGCAGCAAAGGAAGATGGGCAGGACTTTGCTCTGCTTGAATCTGTGCACATACCATATAGGGACACACTGTGCTGTAGCACGAGGGAAGAGATGGCAGCCACCCACGTACGACAACCACAGCACCCGAAAGAGATTCACCGTTCCATCTCCTAGCGCTCTCCACCACATTGCCCTTTGCTGCAGATGACAGGATAGATTAAGCCTTGTGCCAGTACCTAAACAAATGCCAGTGACATAGTGAACGGTTTCCCACAGGAAACACAGACAAACTGACTTGTGCATCTACCTGGGGGGGGGGGGGGGGGATTATGTAGGTAGGAGTATGCTCTGGATGTTTGTGTGGGTTATGTGAAATCAATTCCGTATCAAAATTGTATTACATACTGTACTTGCAAAATCTTGCATAAGCAAAAATTAGCACATAACGATCATCACTGGGACAGAAGGAGGCACAAAGGAGGATAGGAGGGAGGGCAGGATAGGAGGGAGGGACACAGTAGAGGCAGAGGTAGCAAAGAGGGGGACAGAGGTGACACAGTGGGGGGATACAGAGGGTGACACTGGAGGCACAGAGGAGTTACAGGGGACAGAGATAGTACAGTGTTCTAACTTAAAGGGACACTGTAGGGGGGGGTCAGGGGAAAATGAGTTGAAGTTACCCGAGGCTTCTAATGGTCCCCCACAGACATCCTGTGCCCGTGCAGCCACTCACCGATGCTCTGGCCCCGCCTCCGGTTCACTTCTGGAATTTCAGACTTTAAAGTCTGAAAACCACTGCGCCTGCATTGCCGTGTCCTCACTCCCACTGATGGCACCAGGAGTGTACTGCGCAGGCCCAGTATGGTCTGTGCCTGCGCCGTGCGCTCCTACGAAGAGATGGACTAGTCCAAAACCTGTCACTTCTGTCAGATTTCTACTGCCTACTGTAAGTGACAGCATTATAGGAGAAAAGTAATTTATGGCTCATTTTACTCTGGAAGAAACATACTTCTTATTTGTATATGTTTGCACATATTTTAAATGTTACAGTTTTTCGCTGTAGTGCCCCTTTAAGAATAGATTCAGGTTAAAGAGACTCTGTAACAAATTTTTCAGCCTTAGTTCTTCTATCCTATAAATTCCTATGCCTGTTCTACTCTGCTCTGGCTTACTGCAGTCTTTCCTAACTGCACTGTCTCTGTAATAAATCAATGTATCTTTCCTCTGTCCTGTTTGTCGGGCTAAAGCTTGATTGTGTGGAATGTGCAGGGCTGCTTGTGATTGGTAGAAGCGATACACACCCTCTGCAGGCCCTCTGCATACTCTGAATGACTCATACATTATGCTTAGCTGAGCCTATTAGAAGCTGGTTAGTTTGTTTGTAAACACTGCCTAAAACTGTTAATTACAAGCCAGGATTGCAGCAGAGAGTGGCAGAAACAGCACAGAGGGGCACAGGAGAAAATAATGAATAGAATGGTATGCTTTTTATTGTAAGAATATTAGAGTACAGATTCTCTTTAAGAACGAACCTACAGTTCTTATCTCATTCATTAACCAGGGACTACCTGTATAGACATTTGTTTCTCAAACAAGTTCTAAGTGATTAACATGTTCTAGATGTCCGAGCACTTTGACATGTGCCTTAATTCATCTCAGCGTCAAAGCAACTTTGTAATCATTTCAACCTGCGATTCCAAAAAGAGACTGAAAAACAAACTTTTACGGGAGCCATAAGCTAAGCAGTCTATAAATAGAACTGACACAAATTCATGGATTACCACAAATTTCCTCAAATCTTACCGACACGAAGAATCAATGAAAGCTCACCTAGATACTTCAAATTCACCATTTTAAGTCAAACACTTCATAATGCTGGCTTTTAATTATTCCAGTTGAATCCATTAACAGATCGTTTACAATGATCATTTATTTTTATTTGATTTTTGATTTATTGGTTACCTGAGGACAGGATGGAGAAAATGCAATTTCTCTACATACAGTTACGGAAACTCATGCAGCATGCAAATTTATAGATTAAGCTGAAATTACACTGTTCTGTGTAAAATCTAAACTTTAGGCCTGGTACACACCATGCAATTGTCACTTTAGATCCTACCTTCGACTGAGAAAATGATTGGATCTAGGAGAAAAATAAACCGTGTACTGATTGCCAGCGACCAATCCCAACCTCAAAATTGATCTGTTTCTTAACGCTAGAAAATATTGCTCAAGAGGCCCTGGAAGGAAAGTGCCGGCTGCTTACCTGGTAGCAGTGTTCCGGCGAGTCCTCCAGGACGGCCCTCCTGAGACTGTGTAAGTCTCCCCTCCCAAATCGGAAACACCTGACAAGAATTAAAATCAATTAGTATAAGTTCCACCCCCTCACACACTCATACAGTTTTAGTAGAGAAAAGAATCCACGAACCACTATCATACTTAAATAAAATATATAATAGGGCCGGGAACCTAGACGGCCGTCCTGGAGGACTCGCCGGAACACTGCTACCAGGTAAGCAGCCGGCACTTCCTCCCTACGTCCTCCAGGACGGCCCTCCTGAGATCTAGCGAGAAATTTACCTTAGGGTGGGATAACGGCCTGAAGAACCTTGCGCCCAAAGGCTTGGTCCTGACTAGAAAGGAGCTCCACTCTGTAATGCTTGATGAAGGTCGAGTGACTGGACCATGTTGCGGCTCGACATATCTGCTCTAGAGAAGCTCCCGACCTCTCCGCCCAAGATGCTGAAAGGGATCTGGTAGAGTGTGCTGTAATGTGGTCAGGCACCTGTAACTGCGCCTCTGAATAGGCAAGGGATATTAGCTGTCTAATCCACCTAGACACTGTCATTTTGGATACATGAGACCCCCTCTTAACACCCCCAAAAGCTACAAAAAGATTAGTGGAAACTCTCCACTCTCTGGTTCTCTCTAAATAAGTCAGAACCGCTCTTCTGACGTCTAGAGTGCTCAACCTCCTCTCCTTATCATTCTGAGGACTGGCCAAGAAAGAAGGCAGTACAATATCCTGGGTCCTATGAAAGGATGTGGACACTTTGGGTAAATAAGAGGGATCTAGCCTGAAGACAATCTTATCGGAATGAATTATCATGTAAGGGTCTTTTATCGATAATGCCTGTATGTCTCCTATCCTGCGGGCCGAAGTAATGGCCACTAAGAACACGACTTTAAGCGTGAGGAACTTCAAAGGTACTGAATCCAAAGGCTCAAATTTGTCTGAAGTTAGGAAATCTAATACTAATGAAAGATCCCATGGGGGAACAAGCTTCTGAGGAATCGGTTGCGACCGTTCAACCGATCTCAAAAAATTCTTAACATAAATATCGGCAGATAGCCGTCGAGACAAAAACACAGAAAGAGCTGAAACCTGAGCTCTAAGAGTACTGACGGTCAAACCTAATTTAACTCCCTGCTGCAAAAATTCTAGAACAGAAGTGATGTCGTCTGACCTAGATGCATCCTTCTGCTTCCAGGCCGAAAAGGTGTACCAAACCTTATTGTATTTCCTTCTGGTAGTTGGTTTCCTACAGGCTAATAACGTATTAACCACGTCCTTAGAAAACCCCTGAACTGTCAACATCTGCTCCTCAGGATCCAAGCAGTCAGATTGAACAATCCTGGATTCGGATGGAGATTGCCGCCCTGTAATAGCAGATCCGCTCTGTATTGAAGATGCCAAGGTCCCCGAACCGCTAGGGACTGCAGTAGCGGGAACCAAGCTCTCCTTGGCCACCAAGGGGCTATTAGTATCACTTCTGTCTCCTCCGATTGAATCTTCCTGAGGACCCTTGGTATTAATTTGAATGGAGGGAATGCGTAAAGCAACCCTTTTGGCCAAGGTATTGATAGGGCATCCAATCTGCTCATTGAAGCAGAAGGATCCAGGGTACAGAAATCTTGCACCTTTGTGTTCTCTGGATTTGCGAACAAATCGAGAATTGGAACCCCCCAGTGTTTTGTAATCTCCAAAAACGTTTCTGGATTGAGTTCCCACTCCGACTCCTCTATTAGCTGTCTGCTTAGAGAATCTGCCCGTCTGTTGTGAATCCCCTGTATGTGGACTGCCGACAGGGATTCCAGATTGGCCTCTGACCATGACATGATGAGAGATGTCAGGTGCTGGAGGTCTGGTACTCTCGTGCCTCCCTGTTTCCTGACATAACAGACTGAGACGAAATTGTCCGAGAATACCAGAACCTCTGAGTTGGAGATTATCGGTAGTAGTGCCTGTAAGGCCAGCAGAATCGCCCTGAGTTCTCTGTAATTTGACGACCTCTGGGAGGTCTGTTGGTCCCATGTGCCCTGGACCTGGTGGCCCAGACAATGGGCTCCCCAGCCCCAGGCACTGGCGTCCGTGTATAATTTCAACGGAACTTCCTGAGCCCACTTGCGGCCCTGATTCAAGTTGGACCATTGACACCACCAGCGGAGGGCTGCTACCACTTCGTCCGGTACTAACACCCTTGTGTCCAGAGAACGGTGATCTCTGTCCCAAGTTGACAACACCCAATTCTGGAGACTCCGAGAATGGGACTGTGCCCACTCTACCGCCGGAATGGCTGACGACATCAATCCCAGGCATGATACCAACTTCCGCAGGGATACCTGAGGATCCTCTCTGATCCTCTGCACCTCTGACACTAATCTCTCTATCTTCTGGTTTGGCAGGAAGACACGCCTGACCGTCGTGTCCCACCTGAGACCCAAAAAAATCAGACCCTGAACCGGGATTAAGTGAGACTTCTCCGAGCTCACAATCCAACCTAACTTGTTCAAAAGTTGAAGAGAAAAACCTAGCACATCCTGCAAGGCTTCTCGAGTTTCGGCCATAAAAAGAAAATCGTCTAGATAAGGGAGAACCCTTACATTGTGGAGATGTAGGAAAGACATTACCTCCGCCACAACCTTCGTAAAGATTCTCGGGGCTGACGAAATTCCGAACGGAAGAGCCTGATATTGGAAATGGCATATCGACTCTCCTGACTGAACTGCGAATCTTAAATATTTCTGAAAAAGAGGGTGGATTGGAATGTGGAGGTAAGCATCCTCCAGGTCCACTGATGCTAGAAAAGCCCCTGGAGACATGAGGTTGCGAACGGAGGCAATGCTCTCCATCCTGAACTTCTTCTCCACAATGTAAGGGTTCAAAGGTTTCAAATTCAAGATCATTCGAAACCCTCCCGAGTGTTTCTGAATTAGAAACACTCTTGAATAAAAGCCTTTCCCCTGTTCCGAGGCTGGAACTCGACAAATAACATTCTTCTGGAGAAGTGACGAAATTGAGTCCATCAATGCCCCCGCTCTGATCTGATCTCTGGGGGATGTTGTGATTGTAAACCGGGAGGGAGGAGGAGAACTGAACTCTATTCTGTATCCCTGTTGGATTAAGTTCAGAATGAATTCGTTCTTTGTCACTTCTCGCCAGGCTGGCGCAAAGTGGCGCAGTCTTCCTCCCACCGGGATCTGCCCGTCATTTAGAGGGCTTTGAAGCAGCAGAGGGTGGCTGGGATCTATTGAAGAGGAAAGGCCTACCTCTACCTGCATTGTAGGACCACCTTTTATTCTGTTTCTGCCCTCTACCCTGCTGCTCCTGCCTAAAAAAGGGCTTTTTGTTCTGAAAGGGCTGCTTCCCTTTCTTTTCCTTTTCCGGAAATTTCCTGGATCTATTGGACGATCTCTCCAATACTGAATCTAAATCCTTTCCAAACAAAAGGTCGCCCTGGAAAGACATCCCACAAAGCTTCTGTTTGGAAGTCACATCGCCCTCCCATGTATTTAGCCAAACAGCTCGCCTAGCCGAATTGATCAGAGCCGCCGTCTTAGCAGCGGCCCTGAGAGACTCAGTAGCCGCGTCTGCCAAGAAAGCAATAGATTTGATAATTACAGGTAAGCTTTCTAAGATTCTTGCATGAGGGGTACCCTCCTCCAGACGGCTCTGAAGCCCCCGAATCCATTTATCCAGATTGCGAGCTACACACACTGAAGAAATGGCTGGTTTAAAGGAGAACGATGTTGAATCCCAGGCTCTTTTAAGAAGGGCCTCGGCCTTCCTATCCATAGGATCCTTTAAGGCCCCCATATCCTCAAAGGATAGATCTGTATCCTTAGAGCACTGAGAGAGAGGGGCATCCAATCTAGGGCATTTAAACAATGCATCATGCTCCTCTACATTGAAAGGAAATCGGCGTTTTGAACGATCTGGGAATAAACAGCCTCCCCTCCGGATCCTTCCACTGGGCGGCAATAACACTTTTAATAGCCCTGTGTACAGGGAACACCCGGCCTCCCCGATCCTCCAATCCTCTATAAATATCATCCTGAGGAGTAGAAGCCGATCTAGGCTCTTCAATCTGCTCAGAATCATAAACTGCTTTAAGCAGTTCTGAAGTATCCTCCGCATTGAAAAGGTATCTCGGTACCCTCGCCTCCCCCTGATCCTCCGACGCGTCTGACTCCGGTAATTCACCTTCATCAGACTCCTCAGACACATCCTGTGGGGATAACGGAGAGGAATTCTCCCCTACATGAGAAGCCCCCCACTCACCCTGGGGGATATCCGGTAATACCGGAGGAGGTGCAGGCTGGCCTATGGAAGAGGACCCTGTCTGCGGAACCTGAGCCTGAGAGGTAATCACTACGGGCTGAGCCGTGGTACCCGGTAAGGCTGGTGATGAATGCGGTAAGGGAACCACCTGTAGTGGACAAGGAGGCAGAGCTGCTCTAAACGCTGAAAAGGTAGTTGCTAGCTCCTGTTTCATAGATTTCATTAAATCTAATAAGGCAATAGTCGTGCTCTCGGGCCTAGGTGCATGAGACTTTGACTTATTGTAACATTCTATACATAAAGTCTTAGACGTCCCCTCAGGTAGCCTTGCACCACATTTAGTACACTTATTGGACTTGCCCGGATACTTCTGTGGTTTCTGAAAAATATAACAAACAGGAACAACCCACCAGGGATCCTTAGCTACTGAGTATGGCATACATGAAAAAATACCCATAAATCATCATAGCTGACACCTTACCGGCTGCTGTGCTGCCTCCCCAGTGACAGCCGAAGGCGTTTGCTGTGTCTCTGGAGCGGGCTCTGATGGCTGCTGCATGGCCCCTGCAGAGATACACTGCCTCCGTGCAGTGTGTATGTGCGCTGGGTGGACCTGCGAGTATAGCGCTGATGTCGGAGACTCCCTTGAAGCTGCAGAGGGTTTCCGCGTGTCAGACCTCCGAGCAGACGGAAGTGAAATGCCGACAGACGCTAGTGAAGAACGCCCTCTTTAAGTCACGCGGCCAAACTTCCGCCTGACGCGATACGCGTCATTTCCGCCTCCACTCGCATCAGAAATGCGTAAGAGCGTCCACCCAGCCGATTCAGGAAGGCAAAGAGCGGCGGGAAAATGGCAAAAACCCCTCCGGATTCTACCACCCCACCAGTGGATCCAGGTACAGCTGCCCCTCACTCCACCTCGTCAGGTCGCGCCCAGCACAGACCCAAAACCGCTCCCCTTCCAGAAAACACTTTCATAAGCCTGGTCAATTGAAGTAGGTGCCATCAGGCTCCCCTACCACCAGGAACAACTCCATAGGTGCTTCCGTGGAAAGTCTGGGAAACAAACAAAAAACTGTATGAGTGTGTGAGGGGGTGGAACTTATACTAATTGATTTTAATTCTTGTCAGGTGTTTCCGATTTGGGAGGGGAGACTTCCACAGTCTCAGGAGGGCCGTCCTGGAGGACGTAGGGAGGAAATCCCCTATAACGTGGAAGTAATCTGGCCCCTTAGCACAACAATCTAAGGTTCTACAGTCACTAATGACCCAGACGACAATTACAGTACAATATAGATGCGAACGGCCTAGTGCACTTTGTGTGACATCAAATACCAAGGATCCTCTTGTGATGGCTCAAGAGTATCAAGGCCAAACATAACTTAAAAATGTGTACAAATGTCTTCAAGCACACATGATAGCCCCTCTTCCTGCTCTGTTCTTTCCCCCCCCCCCCCCCCAAGTTCACACCCCCCTGATGACAACCTTCTGATATTTGAACAAATCAATGCATAATTGTTCAGTCAAGAAATGTGTGTATTTCTGAACGATTATGTATAGTCCACAGGCGTTGAATAGCCTGTCCCATATAGAATATTCTCTCACCAAAAACCTCTCTCCCTATTACAGGGTCCAACGTACCAGCTATTTAGACTCCTTTACCACTTACCTCTACAGTATCTTTAAGTGGACAATCAATAAACTGTAACTAAGGCACTGACAATGGTACACCGTGGAAATATTGGTTAACCGTTAAACTTTTTTCGTTCTGATGTAGTATTACTGTTTGTCACCTCTTGTTACTTGTTACTACATATATATATACGATCCCTGCATTGTAACCGCTACGATATGTTAATGTCTTTTCTTCAAAAAATTCAATAAAAACTATTGATTAAAAAAAAAAAAAAAAAAGAAAATATTGCTCAAAATACTGGCTATTGTTCCTTGAGAATGTCTTTTCAATTCATTTTTTATCGATATCCAATCCAAAAATTGTCAGAAATATGATCGGAATTTGAAACAAACACATACGTGTGTTGGCTAGCTTTCATCTATAGCAGAACAATGTCAGATCTGAACATCTATCTGATCATTCGCTTGAATAGGATCTGAAGTGAAAATTGCATGGTGTGTACCAGGCTCAAGACATGTTAAATAAAAATCAACTAGGCAGCTTGTTTTTGCTCTACATAAATGGCCTACTTCCTATAGGCTGCATCAGAATTGTGTGCGGCTCAAAAACAGTAGTGCCAGCTGCAGTTTTCTGCAGACCGCATCTTTATAGCCATGCTTAGCATTGGTTGCGGCTTTGTAACAGCGCAAGTGCCACGTCCGATTCAGAAACGTATTAACTCACAATGTATCTCTCCTTAAATGACTTACTGGTAACTCTTTGTTTATCTCATGAATTCTTTCCTTGGGCCTGATGCACAAAATTGTGGTAATACTACTGTGCAGCAATATTACCATTACTTCCAGCAGACAGCAAGTACTGCGAGTTACGCTATTAGCACAACTGGCGGTAGTTAAGTAGCGCAATCATTGTAGGTCAGTAATCCGTGTTACCTTAGCAACGGTTGCACTACTCGAGTACCGCGGGTTGCGCTAATAGCATAACTCACAGTACTTGCTGCCGGAACGGTAATATTGCCTTTCACGCATAAGGTCCCTTATTTGTTTAGCTCATGCATTAGCTCTCCTTACAATCAAGGGGCTTTGTGAATTAAACCCACTGAGTCTTTGTACATTTTTGCTGTTCTTCAGTGAGCATTAACATGTATAGCTTTGGCCTGAAAGGGCCCCAATTATTTTTAGAAGGATTGGGTCCTGTTGCCACTGCACACAATCTGAAGGACGTGTTGAAATGAATGACTAAAATTGTCATGACATACACTCTCATAGAAAGCCCACATTGTTGCTTCCACTTATGTAATGCGTTTGCATCAGGCTATTTTCACAATGGTGCGTTGTGTCGGACAATATAAATTGCATTACTAATGCAATGCAATTGCATTGTAATGGTACATTCACATCAGTGGTGGACCTGTTGGCATAATGCAGTGCTGCAGTGCAGGAGAGCATAACGTGCATGTTAACAGTTAGTGAATCATACTTTCTATGCACTGTATGCAGCGTTCCGCGTGCATAATGTTCAATCCGACTTTTTCCTTCTGTTGCAAATAAATTTTATTTTTTCAGGTAACAAAATGCAACTCCCAGTAACCTTACCATCTCATTCAGGTGAACTGAATGAGGCTCTATTGCAAGCATAAAAAAAAAAAAATGAACACTGCATGGGAGAAGGGGGGGTACTCAGGTAATCAAGTTTATAGATCTGATAGATAGCAACATGCAAAGTTCCAGTTCTGCCCATGGAAGATAAAAAGCAAATTGGATCCAATTTTCAGCCTATGCCTATAACTTTCTATTACAATAAAGTAGCACAGCTCACATCACTTTCCATGTATTTTCACTCACTTCTCCAATCAGTAAGCTACTGTAAATGTATCTCTGTCATCAAGATGATTTGGTATAAATCAATGCACGACGAGGTAACGTATGAAAGCAGTTAAGGTCCGTCAGAATACGCTGTATATATTTGGAAGCGGGCATGTCGAATAAATAGCGTAAATGTTGTCACCATAGAAATGAACAGTGCCTTTTTATGTGTTCACAAAGACAAAACTGTAACCAATTATATCACACATCTACGAGTAAACCCCAAATGCAAGGAAGCTCTTTTAAAGGCACGTTTACAATGAGGGTTAAGGTTTATGATATTAGTGTATTATTATTCACACAGAGCAAGCTAGGCGCTGATAAGCGAGAGCAGCCAGTATAAACAGCTACAGCAGTGTAGACCCAAGAGGAGAATTCCTAACTGAGGCTGTATGCTCAGCATAGGTCTGTTGTAGGACACAGTCTCAGCAGTAACAGCAAAGAGTACATGGAGAGTATAATCTTAGCAGTGACCGCAGAGAGTACATAGAGGGTATAATCTTAGCAGTGACCGCAGAGAGTACATAGAGAGTATAATCTCAGCAGTGACAGCACAGGGTATATGGAAAGTACAGTCTCAGCAATGACAGTAAAGGTTAAATGAAATGTACGGCAGAGGGTGTATGGAGAGTACAATCTCAGCAGTGACAGCAAAGGGTATATGGGAAGTATAGCAAAGAGTACAATCTCAGCAGTGACAGCAGAGGGTGCATGGAGAGTACATGCTCAGCAGTGACAGCAGAGGGTGCATGGAGAGTACAATCTCAGCAGTGACAGCAGAGGGTGTATGGAGAGTACAGTCTCAGCAGTGACAGCAGAGGGTGTATGGAGAGTACAGTCTCAGCAGTGACAGCAGAGGGTGCATGGAGAGTACAATCTCAGCAGTGACAGCAGAGGGTGCATGGAGAGTACAGTCTCAGCAGTGACAGCAGAGGGTGCATGGAGAGTACAGTCTCAGCAGTGACAGCAGAGGGCGCATGGAGAGTACAGTCTCAGCAGTGACAGCAGAGGGCGCATGGAGAGTACAGTCTCAGCAGTGACAGCAGAGGGCGCATGGAGAGTACAGTCTCAGCAGTAACAGCAGAGGGCGCATGGAGAGTACAGTCTCAGCAGTAACAGCAGAGGGCGCATGGAGAGTACAGTCTCAGCAGTGACAGCAGAGGGCGCATGGAGAGTACAGTCTCAGCAGTGACAGCAGAGGGTGCATGGAGAGTACAATATCAGCAGTGACAGCAGAGGGTGCATGGAGAGTACAATATCAGCAGTGACAGCAGAGGGTGCATGGAGAGTACAATATCAGCAGTGACAGCAGAGGGTGCATGGAGAGTACAATCTCAGCAGTGACAGCAGAGGGTGCATGGAGAGTACAATCTCAGCAGTGATACAGAGGGTGCATGGAGAGTACAATCTCAGCAGTGACAGCAGAGGGTGCATGGAGAGTACAAATCTCAGCAGTGACAGCAGAGGGTGCATGGAGAGTACAGTCTCAGCAGTGACAGCAGAGGGTGCATGGAGAGTACAATCTCAGCCGTGACAGCAGAGGGTGCATGGAGAGTACAATCTCAGCAGTGACAGCAGAGGGTGCATAGAGAGTACAGTCTCAGCAGTGACAGCAGAGGGTGCATGGAGAGTACAATATCAGCAGTGACAGCAGAGGGTGCATGGAGAGTACAATCTCAGCAGTGACAGCAGAGGGTGCATGGAGAGTACAGTCTCAGCAGTGACAGCAGAGGGCGCATGGAGAGTACAGTCTCAGCAGTGACAGCAGAGGGCGCATGGAGAGTACAGTCTCAGCAGTGACAGCAGAGGGCGCATGGAGAGTACAGTCTCAGCAGTAACAGCAGAGGGCGCATGGAGAGTACAGTCTCAGCAGTGACAGCAGAGGGCGCATGGAGAGTACAGTCTCAGCAGTGACAGCAGAGGGCGCATGGAGAGTACAATGTCAGCAGTGACAGCAGAGGGCGCATGGAGAGTACAATGTCAGCAGTTACAGCAGATGGTGCATGGAGAGTACAATCTCAGCAGTTACAGCAGATGGTGCATATAAAGTACTATCTCAGCAGTGACAGGAGAGGGCGTATGGAGAGTACAACAGAGGTATATGCAAAGTACAACCTGAGCAGTGACAGCATAGGGTATATGGAAAGTAAGATTGTACTTTCCATATACCCTTTGCTGTCACTGCGGAGTAAAAGTACAATCTTAGCAGTGACAGCAGAGGGTGTATGGAGATAACAGCAGAAGGTCTATAAGGAGCACAATCTCACCAGTCACAGGAGAGGGTACAGTATATGGAGAGTACAACATAGGTATTTGCAGAGTACAATCTCAGCAGTAATAGCAGAAAGTACGGTATATGAAAAGTATAGCAGAGGGTGTAGGGAGATTATAGCAGAGGAAATAGAGAGTACAGTCTCAGCAGTGACGGCAGGTGGTGTATAGAGAGTACAGTCTCAGCAGTGACAGCAGAGGGTGTATGGAGAGTACAGTCTCAGCAGTGACAGCAGGCGGTGTATGGAGAGTACAGTCTCAGCAGTGACAGCAGGTGGTGTATGGAGAGTACAGTCTCAGCAGTGACAGCAGGTGGTGTATGGAGAGTACAGTCTCAGCAAAGGGGGTATGGAGAGTACAGTTTCAGCAGTGACAGCAGAGGGTGTATGGAGAGTACAGTCTCAGCAGTGACAGCAGAGGGTGTATGGAGATAACAGCAGAAGGTCTATAAAGAGCACAATCTCACCAGTCACAGGAGATGGTACAGTATATGGAGAGAACATCATAAGTATTTGCAGAGTACAATCTCAGCAGTAATAGCAGAAAGTACGATATATGAAAAGTATAGCAGAGGGTGTAGGGAGATTATAGCAGAGGGAATAGAGAGTACAGTCTCAGCAGTGACAGCAGGTGGTGTATGGAGAGTACAGTCTCAGCAGTGACAGCAGGTGATGTATGGAGAGTACAGTCTCAGCAAAGGGTGTATGGAGAGTACAGCCTCAGCAGTGACAGCAGAGGGTGTATGGAGAGTACAGTCTCAAAAGTGACAGCAGAGGGTGTATGGAGAGTACAGTCTCAAAAGTGACAGCAGAGGGTGTATGGAGAGTACAGTTACAGCAGAGGGTGTATGGAGAGTACAGTCTCAGCAGTGACTGCTGAGAGAGTACAATCTCAGCAGTGGAGAGTAGTCTCGGCAGTGACAGCAGAGGGTGTATGTAAAGTATAGCAGAAAGTACTATCCCAACAGAGGTATATGCAAAGTTGCAAAGTACAATCTCAGCAGTGACAGCAGAGGGTGTATGGGGAGTACAACAGAGGTATATGCAAAGTACAATCTGAGCAGTGACAGCATAGGGTATATGGAAAGTAAGATTGTACTTTCCATATACCCTATGCTGTCACTGCGGGGATTGTAAAAGTACAATCTCAGCAGTGACAGCAGAGGGTGTATGGAGATAACAGCAGAAGGTCTATAAAGAGCGCAATCTCACCAGTCACAGGAGAGGGTACAGTATATGGAGAGTACAACATAGGTATTTGCAGAGTACAATCTCAGCAGTAATAGCACAAAGTACGGTATATGAAAAGAATAGCAGGGAAATTATAGCAGAGGGACTAGAGAGTACAGTCTCAGCAGTGACAGCAGGTGGTGTATGGAGAGTACAGTCTCAGCAGTGACAGCAGGTGGTGTATGGAGAGTACAGTCTCAGCAGTGACAGCAGTTGGTGTATGGAGAGTACAGTCTCAGCAGTGACAGCAGGTGGTGTATGGAGAGTACAGTCTCAGCAGTGACAGCAGGTGGTGTATGGAGAGTACAGTCTCAGCAGTGACAGCAGGTGGTGTATGGAGAGTACAGTCTCAGCAGTGACAGCAGGTGGTGTATGGAGAGTACAGTCTCAGCAGTGACAGCAGGTGGTGTATGGAGAGTACAGTCTCAGCAGTGACAGCAGGTGGTGTATGGAGAGTACAGTCTAAGCAGTGACAGCAGGTGGTGTATGGAGAGTACAGTCTTAGCAGTGACAGCAGGTGGTGTATGGAGAGTACAGTCTCAGCAGTGACAGCAGGTGGTGTATGGAAAGTACAGTCTCAGCAGTGACAGCAGAGGGTGTATGGAGAGTAACGTCTCAGCAGTGACAGCAGAGGGTGTATGGAGAGTACCGTCTCAGCAGTGACAGCAGAGGGTGTATGGAGAGTACCGTCTCAGCAGTGACAGCAGAGGGTGTATGGAGAGTACCGTCTCAGCAGTGACAGCAGAGGGTGTATGGAGAGTACCGTCTCAGCAGTGACAGCAGAGGGTGTATGGAGAGTACCGTCTCAGCAGTGACAGCAGAGGGTGTATGGAGAGTACCGTCTCAGCAGTGACAGCAGAGGGTGTATGGAGAGTACCGTCTCAGCAGTGACAGCAGAGGGTGTATGGAGAGTACCGTCTCAGCAGTGACAGCAGAGGGTGTATGGAGAGTACAGTCTCAGCAGTGACAGCAGAGGGTGTATGGAGAGTAGTCTCAGCAGTGACAGCAGAGGGTGTATGGAGAGTACAGTCTCAGCGGTGACAGCAGAGGGTGTATGGAGAGTACAGTCTCAGCGGTGACAGCAGAGGGTGTATGGAGAGTACAGTCTCAGCGGTGACAGCAGAGGGTGTATGGAGAGTACAGTCTCAGCGGTGACAGCAGAGGGTGTATGGAGAGTACAGTCTCAGCGGTGACAGCAGAGGGTGTATGGAGAGTACAGTCTCAGCGGTGACAGCAGAGGGTGTATGGAGAGTACAGTCTCAGCGGTGACAGCAGAGGGTGTATGGAGAGTACAGTCTCAGCGGTGACAGCAGAGGGTGTATGGAGAGTACAGTCTCAGCGGTGACAGCAGAGGGTGTATGGAGAGTACAGTCTCAGCGGTGACAGCAGGTGGTGTATGGAGAGTACAGTCTCAGCAGTGACAGCAGAGGGTGTATGGAGAGTACAGTCTCAGCAGTGACAGCAGAGGGTGTATGGAGAGTACAGTCTCAGCAGTGACAGCAGAGGGTGTATGGAGAGTAGTCTCAGCGGTGACAGCAGAGGGTGTATGGAGAGTACAGTCTCAGCGGTGACAGCAGAGGGTGTATGGAGAGTACAGTCTCAGCGGTGACAGCAGAGGGTGTATGGAGAGTACAGTCTCAGCGGTGACAGCAGAGGGTGTATGGAGAGTACAGGCTCAGCGGTGACAGCAGAGGGTGTATGGAGAGTACAGGCTCAGTGGTGACAGCAGAGGGTGTATGGAGAGTACAGTCTCAGCGGTGACAGCAGAGGGTGTATGGAGAGTACAGTCTCAGCGGTGACAGCAGGTGGTGTATGGAGAGTACAGTCTCAGCGGTGACAGCAGGTGGTGTATGGAGAGTACAGTCTCAGCGGTGACAGCAGGTGGTGTATGGAGAGTACAGTCTCAGCAGTGACAGCAGAGGGTGTATGGAGAGTACAGTCTCAGCAGTGACAGCAGGTGGTGTATGGAGAGTACAGTCTCAGCAGTGACAGCAGGTGGTGTATGGAGAGTACAGTCTCAGCAGTGACAGCAGGTGGTGTATGGAGAGTACAGTCTCAGCAGTGACAGCAGGTGGTGTATGGAGAGTACAGTCTCAGCAGTGACAGCAGGTGGTGTATGGAGAGTACAGTCTCAGCAGTGACAGCAGGTGGTGTATGGAGAGTACAGTCTCAGCAGTGACAGCAGGTGGTGTATGGAGAGTACAGTCTCAGCAGTGACAGCAGGTGGTGTATGGAGAGTACAGTCTCAGCAGTGACAGCAGGTGGTGTATGGAGAGTACAGTCTCAGCAGTGACAGCAGGTGGTGTATGGAGAGTACAGTCTCAGCAGTGACAGCAGGTGGTGTATGGAGAGTACAGTCTCAGCAGTGACAGCAGGTGGTGTATGGAGAGTACAGTCTCAGCAGTGACAGCAGGTGGTGTATGGAGAGTACAGTCTCAGCAGTGACAGCAGGTGGTGTATGGAGAGTACAGTCTCAGCAGTGACAGCAGGTGGTGTATGGAGAGTACAGTCTCAGCAGTGACAGCAGGTGGTGTATGGAGAGTACTGTCTCAGCAGTGACAGCAGGTGGTGTATGGAGAGTACAGTCTCAACAGTGACAGCAGAGGGTATATGTAAAGTATAGCAGAAAGTAATATCTCAACAGAGGTATATGCAAAGTTGCAAAGTACAATCTCAGCAGTGACAGCAGAGGGTGTATGGAGATTACAGCAGTGGGTATATAAAGAGTGCAATCTCACCAGTCACAGGAGAGGGTATATGGAGAGTACAACAGAGGTATTGCAGAGTACAATTTCAGCAGTAATAGCAGAAAGTATTTGAAAAGTAAAACAGAGGTTGTATGGAGATTACAGCAGAGGGAATATTGAGAGTACAATCTCAGCAGTGACAGCAGAGGGAATATAGAGAGTACAATCTCTGCAGTGACAGCAGAGGGTGTATATATGGAGAATACAACAATAGGTATATGCAGAGAATAATTTAAGCAGTGACAGCAGAGGTTACAATGAGAGTACTCCATCCACACTATTTAACCCTCTCCCTGCCACTCTAGGGCAGGCGCAGAGCGCCACTGATCATCCCTGGATGTGTGAGATGCAAGGTGCATAGCGGAAATCACAGCCCGACATTATTCAGAGGCATCTAGCCCAGCTTCTGCCCTCTTTGTGCAGCCCATCATCCCGACTCCCCCATCCATCCCCGCCGCACATCTCACCGTGTAGCGGCCGCGCGTCCTGGAGGTCACTGAGCCGGGCACGCAGCTTCCTCTGGGGTTATGGCGTGACAGCGGCCGCGATACTGCTGCTTTATGCTGCGTGCCGGAGTCCCCATGTCCTGCTACGTCCCATGCTGTCCCCTGCCACTTGTGTATAATACAGGCTGTCACCCCAGAGCTGCTCCTCGCTGCCACCCCCGTCTACACCTACACCGAAATCCCTGGCGCCGCCCTCTCTCCGCCCAATACAGTACAGCCCAATGACAGGCAGAGGGGGAGGGGCGGGCTCGGTCGTGTGAGGAGCCAGGGAGCTCCCGCCTCTCTGGCACAGCGGGCAGCTGGGATGCCCGGGCAGGCCAGGCAGGGGATTGCTGCTTGTAGCGCCGGGGGAAGAACATGGCTGCGGAGAGAAGCTGGCTGCTGCAAAACCTCTCCAAGTCTCTCCATATCACATGTTCTAAAAGCTGCTGCTGTATCCCCTCGTTACGCCATGTCGGCAGAGACCCTGCGACTGGCATGGCTTGATTTGCAAAGCTGGTGCAAAATAACTTTTAAACAGGGGCGTAGCAATAGGGGACGCATCGGGGCCCTTGGGCCAGAGGGGCCCCGCAGGGCCCTCCCTCAACTACAGTATTTGCCCTCTATTGGTCCTGTGCTCATAATACTCACTTCTATAGATACTTTGAATAGTGGTATTCATTAACAATCTGTTTCCCATCCCCTGCTTGCATCTCTGACACTGTAGTTGCCTTTGGCAGGTTTTGGTGGGCCGCATCAATTGTTATGTATAGAGTGCTTGGGGGGCCCCATTGTAAAACTTGCATCGGGGCCCACAACTCCTTAGCTACGCCACTGCTTTTAAAACATAAATTGTGATTGGTTGCTCCAGATTTCACTGCAGAGTTCTTCATTTGCCACATTTTAAAATCTGATGGAACTCTGCCTCGTAATTCCGAACAAAATTCCGCTGAATTCCGACATTTTACATTAAAGTCTATAAAAGTTGTCTTCCGCAGTTAAATTGTAAGGGCTGGCTCACATTGGCACTTTCAGAGAGACAGATTTCGTTCGGATGGATCTGTTTCAGGTCCATCGATTCAGTTCTGTTTCTCCATATCCGGTTTCGTCCACACTAGGCACGGTTGCAGAACGCAATCCGTGGTTCTGGCTCCAGTTTTCTAAAACCGCAACGCAAACGGATCCGTGCTGCCTTTTTGCAGCATACGTTTCAGATATGTTTGCATTTCCCCAGACGGATGCCTAACCCTGTCTATGGGTGTGAAGGGGGTAGCAGACAGGAAGGGGGGCAGCGGGCACAGTGGCGGGGAGGTGGGTTGGACCCCCCCTCCCTCACCTGGGTGTCCCCCTCCAGCTAGTTTCTTTTAAAATCAATCCAGTGTCTCACTCACTTCCTTGTTCCACTGCTCACCACGTCATTGAAGTACAGAGGGCGACATTGCAGGAAGTGAGGCGGCGAGCGGTGGAACGCAAGGAAGTGAGTTCCTCGCTTGCTGCTGGATTGATTTTAAAAGAAACTAGCTGGGGAAGGGGAACCAGGTGAACCCACCGCTGTGCCCGCTGCCCCCCTCCTGCCTGCTACCCCTTCCAGCCAACGGCCCCCACCCCACCCACAGACAGGGCTGGGACGCTGGAAACAGATCAGTTTCGGTGTCCAAAGTTGTCTGTGTAGAGGGAGATCCGTTTTTGCATTGTTTTTCACTACCCCTGCGTGTATTCAGAGTCCATGAAACCCCTGCAAATCCGGACCCTCCCTTCAGTTTTTCAAAGCAGATCCCCTGGATCGCCCATGGATCCGTTTTTGAAGTGGGTGAAGACGGCCCCTATTTTTAACATTTGTATCCGTGGCTCCGGTTTTGATCCCAAAAACAGAGCCGCAGATACGTTTTTAAAACATGTGAACCGATCCTCCCAAACCCCATCACAAAACTAGATTTTTGCTGGCTAGAACGGTCTGTTTTTTAGCCAGTGTGATTAAAAGCATCTGTTTCTCATTATCCCCAATGCAGTGCTTCAGCATCCATTTCCATTCCGCAGGGCACAGCGATCCGGAAAAATTTGCTGCATTATCAAACTTGCGGTCAGTTCACCGGATCGTGCACAATGGATCTATTAGAACGAACCAATGCAAACTGATCCATAGGTTAACATTGGAACCGTTACCGTCCGTGAACGGATCGTTTTTTAGAGCGTTTTTTCAGTGTAAACTAGGCCTTAGGTCCTAAAGGCTATCTTCGCCAAATTTGCCAGGTATCTTAGAGTGTACCTGAAGGGGAAAAATGCCCTTGGGGCTACTTTCCTTAGGAGGGGAAGCCTCTAGATCCTAAAGAGGCTTCTGTCCTCAGCAGAGGTGAGTCAGCGGCGGGACCCCAATAAGTCCACTTGTCGCCAATGTTCACTATCAGCTTTTTGCTTGGGCTCTGTCGGAAAAAGCAACGCTCAATTAGGTTAGCTTTACTGCACATGTGTGCCACTGATATTGTTTTGACTGATATGTCCGCTCAGGGCTGCTGTCGCTGGATTGGACTGGCTGAGGAAGATGGGGCAAGCCAAGATCCAGAAGCTTTCCTCCTCCCGAGGGAAGTATCTGATTTTTATTTTGTTAAAGTTACAGATATCCTTTAGGCTGTCTGCACAATACAAATCTGATTTGCGTTTCCAATTTGCGAATAAGAAAAACGCAGAAAGAAATGAAGCATGAATTACCAATTAAAAATCGCAAATCAGAATCGCATGTAAAATCGCACCGTAATCACATGTAGTGTGCTCAGGCCCCCTGCACACTCTAAATCCGATTTGCGATTTCCAATTTTCCCTGGATCCTATCACAACAAAAAGAAAAAGTTCAGATTAATGCAGCATGCAGTACCGATTAAAAATCGCAAATAAATCTGCATAGATCGCTCCAATGCCTCCTTCCTCAGCCTTCTCCAGCTCCGGTACCGGGTCCCGTAACTTCAGCCAGTTGCGGCAATCTGTACGAGACAAGTGTGCTCTCTACATATCTCTTCGGCGGATGCCGGCGCACTTCTCTTGCGTCACTGTGGCACTTTTTAGCCATCAGCACTTTCTGAGAGCTGTTAAAAAATGCCTGGACTTACAGTGATGTGAAAAACGATTTGCCCCCTTCCTGATTTCTTATTCTTTTGCATGTTTGTCACACTTAAATGTTTCTGCTCATCAAAAACCGTTAACTATTAGTCAAAGATAACATAATTGAACACAAAATGCAGTTTTAAATGATGGTTTTTATTATTTAGTGAGAAAAAAAAACTCCAAATCTATATGGCCCTGTGTGAAAAAGTGATTGCCCCCCCTTGTTAAAAAATAACTTAACTGTGGTATATCACACCTGAGTTCAATTTCTGTAGTCACCCCCAGACCTGATTACTGCCACACCTGTTTCAATCAAGAAATCACTTAAATAGGAGCTATCTGACACAGAGAAGTAGACCAAAAGCACCTCAAAAGCTAGACATCATGCCAAGATCCAAAGAAAATCAGGAACAAATGAAAACAAAATTAATTGAGATCTATCAGTCTGGTAAAGGTTATAAAGCCATTTCTAAAGCTTTGGGACTCCAGCGAACTACAGTGAGAGCCATTATCCACAAATGGCAAAACATGGAACAGTGATGAACCTTCCCAGGAGTGGCCGGCCGACCAAAATTACCCCAAGAGCGCAGAGAAAACTCATCCGAGAGGCCACAAAAGACCCCAGGACAACATCTAAAGAACTGCAGGCCTCACTTGCCTCAATTAAGGTCAGTGTTCACAACTCCACCATAGGAAAGAGACTGGGCAAAAACGGCCTGCATGGCAGATATCCAAGGAGCAAACCACTTTTAAGCAAAAAGAACATTAAGGCTCGTCTCAATTTTGCTAAAAAACATCTCAATGATTGCCAAGACTTTTGGGAAAATACCTTGTGGACCGACGAGACAAAAGTTGAACTTTTTGGAAGGTGCGTATCCCGTTACATCTGGCGTAGAAGTAACACAGCATTTCAGCAAAAGAACATCATACCAACAGTAAAATATGGTGGTGGTAGTGTGATGGTCTGGGGTTGTTTTGCTGTTTCAGGACCTGGAAGGCTTGCTGTGATAGATGGAACCATGAATTCTACTGTCTACCAAAAAATCCTGAAGGAGAATGTCCGGCCATCTGTTCGTCAACTCAAGCTGAAGCGATCTTGGGTGCTGCAGCAGGACAATGACCCAAAACACACCAGCAAATCCACCTCTGAATGGCTGAAGAAAAACAAAATGAAGACTTTGGAGTGGCCTAGTCAAAGTCCTGACCTGAATCCTATTGAGATGTTGTGGCATGACCTTAAAAAGGCGGTTCATGCTAGAAAATCCTCAAATAAAGCTGAATTACAACAATTCTGCAAAGATGAGTGGCCCAAAATTCCTCCAGAGCGCTGTAAAAGACTCGTTGCAAGTTATCGCAAATGCTTGATTGCAGTTATTGCTGCTAAGGGTGCCCCAACCAGTTATTAGCTTCAGGGGGCAATTTCTTTTTCACACAGGGCCATGTAAGTTTTGAGTTTTTTTTCTCACTAAATAATAAAAAAACATAATTTAAAACTGCATTTTGTGTTCAATTATGTTATCTTTGACTAATAGTTAACGGCTTTTGATGAGCAGAAACATTTAAGTGTGACAAACATGCAAAAGAATAAGAAATCAGGAAGGGGGCAAATAGTTTTTCACATCACTGTACATTAAAATTGCGTAATTTTTCTGTGATCACGATTTTAATGTAAGTTAATGAGAGCGTTTTTTTAAAAAGTTCTTAGAAAGAGCTGATGGCTAAGGCCCTGTTCATATCATGGAACGCAGGCGCGTTCCGTTTAGAACACAACGCACAGGAACGCACGTCATGTGCGTCTCTGTGCGTTGCGTGGCTGATCCCATCACTGAAAAGTGAATGGGACAGCCACGCGTTTTTACAAAAAATGCGTACAGCATGCGTTCCCGGACCGCACAGGTCCGGAACGCATGCAGTGTGAACATCAGACATTGCACTCTATGCAATGTCTGATGTCGTGCGTGTCGGCCACCTGCACGCGTTTCCAAAACGCGTCTGGAAACGCGTGCAGTGTGAACGGGGCCACACGCACTACCGCCGGAAACGACGGGTCCCCAGACCCTCCCGCTGAGCGGATCGTTCAGAAACAGCCTTATCAGTCTGCCTGACAGACTGTACACATGCACTACTGTTGCTAGAACGCCCGCCCAGCGGGAGGGTCTGATGAACAAGTCGCTCATTGCGGTAGTGTGTGTGTACGCACCTTAAGAAGCACTCAGAAAAGTGCTTGTAGTGTCTTTGAGCCCTCACAGATGCTCAATGGAAGAAAATTATACTGCTATCTTATCAGACCTCTTATCTCTTTCTGAATGAAATGATCAAGGTCTAAAACTTATAAACCTGGGAGAAATAGAATGATTTCACTCTATCAGATGAACATACAACAAACAAACCACATTTGTAAAGTGCTTTTCTCAAAGCGCATAAGCATGGCTCAGACCAGTAATTGGTTGTTTGTTAAATTGTGGTACAGAGGAAGAATTCTACGAGTCCTCAAATGCCAGGCAAAACAGTTGGCATTTCAGTCTGGATTTGAATAATTCCAGGGACAGGGCTATCTTTACTGGGTGTGGAAGGGCATTCTAAAGGGTAGGAGCAGCATGACAGAAAGCTCTGGCTTCATAGGTTTTGAGGTGCACTCTGGGAAATTATATATATATATATATATATATATATATATATATATATATATATATATATATATATATATAAAATCATGTTACGGTATACTACAAGTTTTTATTACATAATGAATTATCTGCACTCTGTCTGGGATTCTCACGATTTCTCAGCATGTGACAGGCAGCTCCCTCCCCCCTCAAGCCTCACAAACTGCATCACAGACAAGCTGAAGCTGAGAGCAGAGACGCTGTCTGTGAGGAGTAAACAAAGCACACAGAGCCTGCAGGGGCGTGCATAACTTGTATTCATTACAATAAAGGCAGCCTATTCCTCCCTTAGTCGACAAAGCTTTACAAAGAAAATAAGGTTATATACAGTGGGTTGCAAAAGTATTCGGCCCCCTTGAAGTTTTCCACATTTTGTCATATTACTGCCACAAACATGAATCAATTTTATTGGAATTCCACATGAAAGACCAACACAAAGTGGTGTACATGTGAGAAGTGGAATGAAAATCATACATGATTCCAAACATTTTTTACAAATAAATAACTGCAAAGTGGTGTGTGCATAATTATTCAGCCCCCTTTGATCTGAGTGCAGTCAGTTGCCTATAGACATTTCCTGATGAGTGCTAATGACTTAATAGAGTGCACCTGTGTGTAATCTAATGTCAGTACAAATACAGCTGCTCTGTGAGGGCCTCAGAGGTTGTCTAAAAGAATATTGGGAGCAACAACACCGTGAAGTCCAAAGAACACACAAGACAGGTCAGGGATCAAGTTAATGAGAAATTTAAAGCAGGCTTAGGCTACAAAAAGATCTCCAAAGCCTTGAACATCCCACGGACCACTGTTCAAGCGATCATTCAGAAATGGAAGGAGTATGGCAAACTGTAAACCTACCAAGACAAGGCCATCCACCTAAACTCACAGGCCGAACAAGGAGAGCGCTGATCATAAATGCAGTCAAGAGGCCCATGGTGACTCTGGATGAGCTGCAGAGATCTATAGCTCAGGTGGGAGACTCTGTCCATAGGACAACTATTAATCATGCACTGTACAAAGTTGGCCTTTATGGAAGCGTGGCAAGAAGAAAGGCATTGTTAACAGAAAGCATAAGAAGTCCCGTTTGCAGTTTGCCACAAGCCATGTGGGGGAAACAGCAACCATGTGGAAGAAGGTGCTCTGGTCAGATGAGACCAAAATGGAACTTTTTGGACAAAATGCAAGACGCTATGTGTGGTGGAAAACTAACACTGCACATCACTCTGAACACACAATCCCCATTGTCAAATATGGTGGTAGCAGCTTCATGCTCGTGGGGTGCATCTCTTCATCAGGGACAGGGAAGCTGGTCAGAGTTGATGGGAAGATGGATTGAGCCAAATACAGGGCAAACTTGGAAGAAAACCTCTGGGAGACTGCAAAAGACTTGAGACTGGGGCGGAGGTTCCTGAGGAAGGCATACAGCCGAAACTCGAGTCAGGAGAGGAGTCTACGTGTTTTATTATGTGCAATAAACAAGCTCTGCTTCTAGTAAGTGATTCCTAAGCGGTGGCCACTCATTTCGCTACTCTCTGCACTATATGTTGCCTATCTCTTTTTAGGCTGTCCGGTGCGATTTTATTGGCGCACGGAACTACATTGCAGTGCAGCACGCACCCTACTGGCAGTAGGGCTTGACGGACCGGAAACAGGAAGTGGTAGAGCGAGCTAGCTTTTATCCCCCGCCGCTGTGATATCGGGATTACTTGAAATACAGAGATCGGGATTACAGCAAGTATTTGGGCAGCTAGATGTAACCTCTATTAAGGTACTGTACTGTCATCTGCTTACATCTCGAGTGGGCTTGCATAGCCCGGGGCAAGTTCCACACCCCTTTTTGCGTGAGGTACTATACACATTATATGTTAGAATGGCCCAGTCAAAGTCCAGATCTAAATCCAATCGAGAATCTGTGGCAAGATCTGAAAACTGCTGTTCACAAACGCTGTCTATCGAATCTGACTGAGCTGGAGCTGTTTTGCAAAGAATAATGGGCAAGGATTTCAGTCTCTATATGTGCAAAGCTGGTAGAGACATCCCCTAAAAGACTGGCAGCTGTAATTGCAGCAAAAGGTGGTTCTACAAAATATTGACTCAGGGGGCCGAATATTTATGCACACCCCACTTTGCAGTTATTTATTTGTAAAAAATGTTTGGAATGATGTATGATTTTCGATCCACTTCTCACATGTACACCACTTTGTATTGGTCTTTCGTGTGGAATTCCAATAAAATGTAATGTGACAAAATGTGGAAAACTTCAAGGGGGCCGAATACTTTTGCAACCCACTGTATATTACAGAGACAGTGCAACTAGAGAAGGCTGCAGTAATCCAGACCACATTAGAAAAGGTATAGGAACTTATAGGATAGAAGAAATAAGACTGAACATTTTGTTACAGAGTCTCTTTAATGGATCTTGCTGATCTGAGGTTGGGAGAGGTATGGAGCAGTTTCAGCAAGTCCTTCATGTATCCAGGGCCCAAATTGTGTAGGGATTTGAATGTCAACACAGTACAATCTTGAAGAGTATATGTTGTCCCAGAGGGAAAAAAAAACAGATTTTATTAAGTAAGCTCTCTAACTTAACCAATTATCTCTATGTACAAAATACAAGTGTCCCTGCGTCCTGTCCCTGTGTCAGTGCCTTTGCTCTACTGTGCATATCCTGCACCGACACAGCCATTTGGATAAGACGCAGGATGGGGCAGGAGGCTGGGCGGGTGCACACGCGGCAGGCTGGTGCGCGCGACTCTTGTGCGCACAGCAGGCGGGTGCACACGCCGCGGGCGGCGGTGAAAGACCTAGAGCCCGTTTTTAAATGGGCTTAGGTCAGCTAGTAAAGAAATAATTGGTTGAGTTAAAGGATGTTTACACTTGAGCGTGGGGTCATCTTGGAATAATTGTTTAGCAGATCTCGATAGGTGACGATAGAATGTATGGGGGGGCCTTACAATTAACTGCGGACTTTGGCAGTATTAACTTTACTGTAATTTTGTCAAATGTAATTTCACGGAGTTTAAGAAACATTTTTTCTTTGAACTATAAAATTACAATGAGCAATTTACAATTAGCAGCGGAAGTTAACAACATTAACTGACTAAATGCAGGAATTAAAATTCCATGTTCTAATTCGGAATGCCAAATTCTGATTTGGTATTACCTGGGAATAATGTATCAAGACTAGGGATCAACAATCGAACACCCCCCCCCCCCCTTCCTAAATGCTTTCCATATACAGAAAACACTGCTGTAAATACTCATATACAAACATACAAGGGCTGTTGCCCGCTGTGGTTGGTTCTCAATCCCTCGGTCGACTGTTCAGGGCTGTGTTCTGTACAGCTAGCAATGTGTCTGTTGCTATGTAAGGGTCCTTTCACACTGCGTCAGCTGTGCTGCAGATTGAAATTTTATTCATGTTCACATCTCTGTGTTGTAACTGTAACTGTACATCAAGTAGTTGACAATCCATCACACAACCTACAATTCTTGATAAAGTTGGTCTGAAATTTTCAACATGTCCAATCTCCAAAAATCAGGAAAAAAACAGGAAATTCGATTGGATTTATTGATTAAAAAAAACAAGGAAAAACTCTTGATTTTTTGGGACAACCTATCGAAATTATCAAATTGGTGAAAAATTATATCTTTTAATTGTATGGTGTGTGGCCACCTTTATGGTGTGTGATGGATTGTCAACTACTTGATGTACAGTTCCAATCAATTTTTTCTGAGACTTCAATTATTTTATTCATGATTGGGGAAAAATTGAACAAAGGTGTGTGGTACATTGGTCAGATTTGTGTTACAATCAGTCAGAAAATGATGGTGATATTTTACTGCTAGCAAGTGATGTCAGTGGAAGGAGATGCTTCTTGCTTTTTTTAGTAGTTGGAAACAGCTGTAAACAGCTATTTCCCACAATGCAATGAGGTTCACAGACAGGAAATTGTCAGGACCACGGTCCTGGCATCACACTGTGGGAGGGGTTTCACCACAATATCAGCAATACAGACCCCCCTGATTCCTTTTGAGAAAAGCAGGGCTGTGGAGTCGGTACAAAAAATCCTCCGACTCCTCAGTTTAGGATTCCACTGACTCAGACTCCTCTAATTTGCATATTACAATCTTGTTGATTGAATGTATGTAACATGAAATGTGTCTCTTAAAGGGGAACTTCAGCCTAAACAAACATACTGTCATTAAGTTACATTAGGTATGTTAATTAGAATAGATAGGTAATATAATCTCTTACTCACCCTGTTAAAAGAAAAGGCAAATGTTTGTGATTCATGGGGGCTGCCATCTTTGTCATGGGGGTAGCCATCTTTGTGGTTGAAGGGAGGTGACAAGGAGCAGGAGACACAGTTCCAACTGTCCTGTGTCCTGATCACCCCTCCCAGCTGCACATGCTAGGCTTCAAATGTCAAATTCAAAATGTAAAAAAAAAATGCACCAAAACAGCAGAACGAGAACAACAACATCAGAAATCCCATCATGCTTTGCACAGCATTAGGGGAAAAAAGCCCGGGCAGTTTTCTTCTGTGCAGCTAAAAATGAGGCTTGTGCAAGAGAAACAAAGTTCTGATGCTGTGGAACTGTTAAAGAAACACCAGGCCTTTTCAGTGCTGCTGAGTCGTTTTTTAGTCTGGAGGTTCACTTTAACTTCCAACGCTTAGGAATTTTAAAAGACAACTGAAGTGAGAAGGATATGTAGACTGCCATATTTATTCCCTTTAGTCATAGACTAAAACTAGTCCTTGGTAAGAGTACTTGAAAAAGGTACAGACCGGAACAAAGAACATCTATCAAGCCCTAGGCAATGTAACTGTGGGTACATGTAAGAGTGATGTGCAGGTACTCTGCAGGGGAATGAGGAGATTCTTCCTCTATTACACATTCTTCATGCACAATCTGAACAAGGTTTATGGGTGATAAACACCTCTGTCTTCAATGTGCACAACATTCTCAGTGGATTCCCTGCAGCTCTGTGGGGAGAGCATATGTAGAGTATAGTACTACTGTGTAACGAAGTAAACCTGAGACCGTTGAAATTAAAGTTTTATACATACCTGGGGCTTCCTCCAGCCCCCTTCAGGCTAATCAGTCCCTCGCTGTCCTCCTCCGCCACCTGGATCTTCTGCTATGAGTCCAGGTACTTGAGCCAGTCTGGCGTAATGTGCATGCACACACTCCGCCGCCGGGAGCGTACTACACTATTGCACAGGTGCAGAATGCTCCTGGCTATAGGAGCGGCACGTGGCCAGATTGCGCTGACTGGCTGAATTACCGGGACTCATAGCAGAAGATCCAGGTGGCGGAGGACAGCGAGGGACTGATTGGCCTGAAGGGGGCTGGAGGAAGCCCCAGGTATGTATAAAGCTTTTATTTTTATCCTCAGGTACCCTTTAATTCGTAGTCACCAAACCAAATTTTAACAACATATTAAATGATTTGATTTAATGAGCAAAGAAAGTGCATATATTTGCATAAATCAGCATCAACGCAGAATTATTTCCATCTCATTGACCATCTCTATTAATGACACCGCTACACGGCTCACAGTATTCTCACAGCATAGATGTTATTTAGTATACTAAGAGATTCCTGTGTACACATCATATATACTGAACAGTCACAATCAGATATGTATATCTGACTTTAAAAATATGGGGACTGCTTTATTGAAGCAGCACAAGTAACTGATTTTGATCGGTTTATTTCATTTTAGTGGACTAAGCACAGCTGCTACTGTATATATAAATTATTTATGACATTTTATCATATTTTCTATTTTAATTACAGTTTAAATTCATTAGGAGTCGGAGTTGGTGCATTTTTTTGTCGACTCAGACTCCAGGCACCCAAAACTGCTCAGACTCCGACTCCACAGCCCTGGAGAAAAGGAAAAGATTTCTCATGGGAAAGGGGGTATTAGCTACTAATTAGGGTGAAGTCCAATTCTTGGTACGGTTTCTTTTTAAACTCTGGACAGCATAGACTGCTTTTAAATTCAGATTTGGAATCCGCACACTCAGTTTCATGTCAAACATGTTTTATTCTCAGCGGCAACATTTTTATTTTCCAGTGTTATCTACTGAAATTGCAGAAGGACGCCAACCGCCAACTTGGCAAAGTCTAAGCAATTGGGGGTTATCTAATGCCCCAGAGGTGCATACGGCCATAGATTTTAGTTACGGTAGCTATGTGGTCCAGTTTTTGCGGGAAGGCTGCACTTTCATGATTTTTAATTGCAGTACACTTTCATGTTGAGCGTAGAAACTATTGTATTAATCTGAAGCGGATATGGTACTTGCCGTTAGGCCTGGAACCCACTAGAAAGTGCACTACCGCAATCAATAGCGATTTGTGATAGCGTTTTGCAAGCGATTTTGGGAGCGTTTTCCCTGTTCCTATACAATTCATTAGAATGGAAACGCTCCCAAAATGCTGCATGTCCTGTGATTGTGATTTCCTTAATCGCAATCGCTCTAGTGGAATCAGTCCCATCCATTTACATTAGCAGAGCATTTAGGGAAATCGCTAGTGATTGAAATCGCTCCCTGAACGCTCAGAAAAACGTCTCTTGTGGGTTCCAGGCCATAGAAGCGTGGTACAGGTAAGTTGTTTAGTATGCTTATATACAGTAAGGCTACGTTCACTGTGTTGCTGTGCAGCACAATAGCTGCATTGAAAAGCGGCATGGGGCACTGCAATGCACCACCTTCTGCACGTGATTTTGGACACAAAATCAAAGCCTATTGAAATCAATAAACTGCATCCGAATTGTGTGCAAAAAAAAATTGTGCCTGGTGCAGATTTCAACAGAACGCATCTGTATCCCTTCCCATTACGGATGCGAATTTGCATCAGCATGGGTGCCACACCTATTTATATGTTCTGTATGGTTCACTGTAGGCGACTCAACGGGTAGATACGAGCGCTGTAATAACAGCGCAATCTATTGGAAATCGATCTAAATGCATTATTGGACTATTAGATACAATGCAACTCTATGGGCCATCGAGCTGCTGCCAGCAGCAGATCGATCTAAATTTTACATCCAGTCAGATAGATCAAATCGATCGAAATTGGCTGCAAATCGATCGATTGATAGATTTGATAAAATCGATTTCTGATTGATCGATGGCTGAAATCGACCAGTGTATGGTCCCCTTAACCACTTAAGGACTGCAGTCTTAAAAGGGCATCTTTCACAGTGGGACGTTAAAGTCGCACATTATTAAAAATGATAACGCAGACTAACGCACAGCAATACAAAGTCTGTGCGACATTCACAGTGCACGCGTTGCGTTGTATGTAACGTATATCATTATTTAGAAGGTGCTACATGCTGTGCGTTTAGTAATACATTTGCTGCATTATGTGTGTTGCACGTGCACAGTAATGGTTTTTTTTTTCGTTTTTTTTAAATGTAACACATGCGCCGTTTTCGTTTCATCAGTATTCAACGAAAACGGCGCACCAAGAGACAAAACGCAGTGCAAAATAACATCCAATTTCATAACCTACATGCGCTGCGTTAGGGGCACGTTGTGCGACTTTAACGTCGCATCAAACGCAACATCCCACTGTGAAAGAGGCCTAAAGGACCAGACACTTTTTTTTCATTCAGACCACTGCAGCTTTAACGGTTTATTGCTCGGCCATACAACCTACTATCTAAATGAATTTTACCTCCTTTTCTTGTCACTAATACAGCTTTCTTTTGGTGCTATTTAATTGCTGCTGTCATTTTTAGTTTTTATTATATTCATCAAAAAAGACATGAATTTTGTCAATAAAATGATTTTTTTAACTTTCTGTGCTGACATTTTTCAAATAAAGTAAAATTTCTATATACATTTTTGTCTAAATGTATTGTGCTACATGTCTTTGATCAATAAATAGACACTTATTGGATTTTTTTTTGTTTGGGTAAAAGTTATAGCGTTTACAAACTATGGTGCAAAAAGTGAATTTCCCCAGTTTGAAGCATCTCTGACTTTTCTGAGTACCTCTCATGTTTCATGAGATGCTAGAATTCCAGGATAGTATAAATACCCCCCAAATGACCCCATTTTGGAAAGAAGACATCCCAAAGTATTCACTAAGAGGCATGGTGAGTTCATAGAAGATTTTATTTTTTGTCACAAGTTAGCGGAAAATGACACTTTGTGACAAAAAAAAGTAAATTAAAAAAAAGTTTCCATTTCTGCTAACTTGTGACAAACAAAAATGAAATCTGCCATGTACTCACCATGCCCCTCTCTGAATACTTTGGGGTGTCTACTTTCCAAAATGGGGTCATTTGTGGGGTGTGTTTACTGTCCTGGCATTTTGGGGGGTGCTAAATTATAAGCAATAAAGGTGCTCATAGGACTTTGGGCCCCTTAGCAAATGTCACACATGTGGTATCGCCGTACTCAGGAGAAGTAGTATAATGTTTTTTGGGGAGTATTTTTACACATACCCATGCTGGGTGGGAGAAATATCTCTGTTAATGAGAATTTTTTGATGTTTTTTTACACACAATTTCCCATTTACAGAGATATTTCTCCTACCCAGCATGGGTATGTGTAAAAATACTCGCCAAAACACATTATACTACTTCTCCTGAGTACGGCAATACCACCACATGTGTGACACTTTTTTGCAGCCTAGGTGCGCTAAGGGGCCCAAAGTCCAATGAGTACCTTTAGGATTTCACAGGTCATTTTGAGGCATTTGGTTTCTAGACTACTCCTCACGGTTTAGGGCCCCTAAAATTCCAGGGCAGTATAGGAACCCCACAAGTGACCCCATTTTATAAAGACCACACCCCAAGGTATTCCGTTAGGAGTATGGTGAGTTCATAGAAGATTTTATTTTTTTGTCACAAGTTAGCAGAAATTGATTTTTATTGTTTTTTTTCACAAAGTGTCATTTTCCACTAACTTGTGACAAAAAATAAAATCTTCTATGAACTCATCATACACCTAACGGAATACCTTGGGTGTCTTCTTTCTAAAATGTGGTCACTTGTGGGGTTCCTAAACTGTCCTGGCATTTTAGGGGCCCTAAACCGTGAGGAGTAGTCTAGAAACCAAATACCTTAAAATGACTTGTAAAATCCTAAAGGTACTCATAGGACGTTGGGCCCCTTAGCGCACCTAGGCTGCAAAAAAGTGTCACACATGTGGTATCGCCGTACTCAGGAGAAGTAGTATAATGTGTTTTGGGGGGTATTTTTACACATACCCATGCTGGATAAAAAAAATAAAATACATACAGAAAAAAAGGTACATACACTATCCGAGAGAATACCAGGGAAATTCAATCATGCACTTAGTCCATTGGACCAGCCCTATAGGTACATGTAAAAAGCAATAAGCTTCACATAAAATATCGTTTCAAATGCTGGATATCTGGTGTGATATCGCATGCACAGGTTCAGACGTCTAATATACTGCTACAGCCTCTATATTAAGGTCTGTGCACAGAAATTAATAGAGGTCCTTGCTCATCCCCTACATCCAATGTGGTGTGGTGTAGCTATTCCATTATATCAGGAGAACCTGCAAACAGACTGATGGGTAGTCGTACTGGCCGCCCTGGTCAGTTAGTAAACAGATGCCGACCAGAGGAGCCCTAAAGTCGGGTACACACTAAACCCACAGTGGCAGAGGAACATATATACAGTGAGAGTGCCTATTTACAAAGTGCTTGTATAATGAGTCTCGACATGTTTCACCTAAACGGCTTTTTCACAGAGTGCTATACATATATACAATGATAAGTGCTACCCCCACCAGCAAAAGGTCCCCCGCAATAGCCCAAGTCAGAGCTGAGGCGCCTTGCCAGGTGCACGTTTAAATACTGGAGACATATTGAATACACACCTACCGGGTGTGTCTACACATATGCTGCATACATGTTTCCGGGACCAGTTCGCCTCCTATGCGTTCCGATGCTAGGCGTCCGGGTACCCTGTATGAGGTTTGTTCATGCCAGCATGACACCGCCGCATGTCCGCCGGAGCACTTCCGGGTAGCGTACACGTCACATAGAATAGTGCGGCGGCCATTAGTTATGCAGGCGTTACCATGGTAACTTTGCAGCTTCCATCACGGGTGTGTAAATATTTACACAGCCAGATGCTGCGATCGCATGGGGTCATTCTTCCTCATGTTTATCTCCGCGTCCCCACTCTAATCACAGGTCGCATGCCCATATAGATTCTATAGGAACAAGCATTACATTCATTATAGTCTTGCTTCCAAATAGGACACCTGTATACTGAGCAGCACAGTTACTGTACATGAGGGCATAGCTATAAATATACAGGTGCTCTATGCATAGGGGTATATCAAGCCGTATATATAGCAGACCGCCTTCTGGCCCAAATAAGGTCATTAACCCCTATATACCCATATGGATGTGCCATATGGAGTGTGGAGATTGTAATCTCCATGATTGTGCACACTTAAGATGGAAAAAGTGTGCACAATAAGAAGAGAACATGAGGCATAGCAGTGTAATGCAGAGATGGTCATGTACATAAATTCTTAATATATAAATATTTAATAATGAGGGTTGATGTTACTCTGTTGTTCACCTTACAGGAAGCATGCTAAATTAAAGTCTTCATTTAAACCGTTTGGGGCAATAGTATCCAGCCGATAGATCCATTGCGATTCTATTTGTGTTAACTTTTTGTCAATGTTACCTCCTCTAATATTCTTTTTCCAATGTTGAATCCCCCAGAACATGATGTCATATCTAGATCGGGGGTGTACCTGGTTCATGTGGCGTGCTACTGAAGTGTCATTAACATGTTTGATATCGCCAATATGTTCGAGAACACGTTCCTTTAAAGCTCTGGTGGACTTCCCCACATAAATTAAATCACATTTGCAATTAGCGGCATACACAACCGCTTTAGTGTTACACGTGATAATGGAACGAATCTCAAAAGATCTCCCATTAAAGAGACACTGAAGCGAGACTAAATCTCGCTTCAGGTCTTATATATAGCAGGGGCACGTGTGCCCCTGCTAAAACGCCGCTATCCCGCTGCTTAACAGGGGTCCCTTCACCCCCAACCCACCCCCCGCAAAAGTTGGTCGTAAAATGGTCGTAGGGAAAACTCTTCCTGGAGGCAGGGCTAGCGGCTGCAGCCCTGCCTCCCAGCGCGTCTATCAGACGCGCATCGCCGCCTCTCCCCCGCCCCTCTCAGTGAAGGAAGACTGAGAGGGGCGGGGGAGAGGCGGAGATACGCGTCTGACAGACGCGCATGGGGCAGGGCTGCGGCGGTTAGCCCTGCCCCAACCAGGAAGCGCTCCCCCGCTGCACGGAGGGGGTTTGGGGGGACAGGGACCCCCGTTAAGCCGCGCTATAGCGGCGTTTTAGCAGGGGCACGCATGCCCCTGCTAGCTATGAGGTCTGAAGCGAGATCTATTCTCGCTTCAGACTCTCTTTAATGGGTGATACAAATTGTTTGGTAGTTGGCATGTACCTACAGGCCTTACACCTGCCGCAGTGAAAGGAGCCATGTGGTTTTGTTGGTAACCAGGTATTTTGCGGTGCATGAATCTTAGAGAAGGTGCTATGGACCAAAATGTCCCTTAGGTTATTCACTCTCCTGTATGTTATGGTTGGAGACGAGGGGAGTATGCTAGCCAGATCTTTGTCCTTTTTCAATATAGGCCAGTAGTGTTTCACAATCTCAAATACTGTATGTGACTGTTCTGTATATGTTGCCACCAGTCTAGGTGGTGAACGTTTTGTGCTTGTCACTGCCTTATCATTCTGCTTCCTCGAGGGTCTGTCAGGCATACTGGTTAATGTTTCCTCTGTAGGGGTGTTTTTAGCACGTATGTACGCCTTATGAACTACTTCCTCAGGAAACCCCCTCTGACAAAATCTCGAGGTAAGCAGTCTGCATTCTCGCTCAAAAGATTGTTCGTTCGAGCAATTTCTGCGGGCCCGCAAAAACTGCCCAATCGGTATGCTCTTCCGTAGTGATTTTGGATGCGAGCTATCCCATTTGAGAAGAGAATTAGTAGCCGTAGGTTTGCGGAATATCTCAAGTTTCTATCTTTCCATCATCACCTATTGTTATGTTAAGGTCAAGAAAGTTAATAGATCTTTCGTTTACGTCATATGTAAATCTCATACCGATATCGTTGGTGTTAAGAATGGTTACAAAATCAACAAATAGGCTACGAGTGCCCTCCCAGAGGATTATGATGTCGTCAATAAAATGCCCCCAGTAGGCTATGTGTGCCGTATAGAACTGAAGATCTTCTGAGAAGACAGTCGTGTCTTCCCACCAGCCCAGGAACAGATTTGCATATGAGGGGGCACAAGCCGTCCCCATAGCACTGCCCCTGAGCTGGTGGTATGTTTTTCCGCCAAAGCAAAAGATATTGTGTTAGTATAAATTCCAACAGATTAATGAGAGTATTGTTGTGTTTTGACGAGATGATTTCCCCTAGTGGAAAGAAAGTATCTGACTGCCGTAATCCCCAAATTATGTTGTATATTACTATACAAGGCCTCCACATCAATGCTGGCCAACAGAGTATTGGGTGCAACAGAGATATCATGAAGTCACATAAGAACATCTTTCGTATCTTGTAAATAGGAGGGTAATGATTCAACAAAAGGGCAAAGGAACCTGTCAATATATTGGCTCACTTGGTCGGTTAAACTCTCCCGGCCAAACACTATGAGTCTACCAGGGGGTGGAGATCTTTCTTTATGAATCTTGGGAAGCGCATAAAAAACGGCCATCGCCAGATGTTGTGGATTTTTTGAGTCTCTCATAGTCTTCAATATCAAGACCACCATTTTCTAGACTCAACCTTAACAGATTCTGGAGTTTTTCTTGATGTATTTTAAGTGGGTTACTAGGAAGTTTGGTGTACTGTTGTTCATCAGTTAGAAGTTCCAAACACATTTGCCCATACATCATTCTATCCATCACCACCACATTTCCCCTTTATCTGCAGGTTTTATAACAAGCTGATCATTTTTTTCTAAGCTGCTCAAGGGCCATTCTCTCTTCCCTATTGAGGTTATCATATATAGGGGTATGGAATGTTTCCCTTTACAATTTTCTCAGTGCTCTCGTGACCATTTCCACGAAGGCACTGATTTGGGGGTACTGTGTAAGTGATGGACAGAACACGCTTTTTTTCTCCCACTAGGTGGCGCTATATCACTCATGCCCTCTATATTTTCTCTTAAAGGGGAACTGAAGTAAGAGGTATACGGAGGCTGCCATATTTATTTCCTTTTAATCAATACCAGTTGCCTGGCAGGCCTGCTGGTCTATTTCTCTGCAGTAGTATCTGAATAATACCAGAAACAAGCATGCAGCTAGTCTTGTCAGATCTGACTTTAAAGTCTGAAACACCTGATCTGCTGCATGCTTGTTCAGGGGCTATAGCTAATAGTATTAGAGGTAGAGGATCAGCAGGGCTGCCAGGCAACTGGTATTGCTTAAAAGGAAATAAACATGGCAGCCTCCATATACCTCTGTCTTCAGTTCCCCTTTAAAAGATCTTCCAGAGCCTCAAAGGTTTCTTTTTCAGATCTTTGTGTTTTTCTATCTTTAGCTTCCCTTGATTCATACATTTTAATGAGAGCCAATTTGCGAGCAAATAAATTGATATCCTTAACCCATTCAAAAGCGTTGTACCTAGTTGTTGGCACATACAATAGACCTTTTGATAAAAGTGAAATTTGTGCAGGACACAGCATACTTGTAGACAAATTAATCACCCGCATGACATTCGTATCCTTATGTTCCATGTTAGTATTGACTACCACTGATGGTGTGTTTTTCCTCTTTTCTGTCCGGTCCGGTATATCCCCATTTTTTGCGGTCTCTCAACCCTTGTGTGTTCCGTGTTACCATGTTCCCTGCTACGCCTACACATTGTGGGTCTGGAGTCGTCAGTGGAGTGTCTAAAAAAACACTCTGTGGGTCAGTAATTCTGGAGGGTCTTTTGGGATGGTGTTTTGGAGTATACTTTTTATTTTTATTTTTGTTTTTATAGGTCCTTGGGCGGGTGGATGTAGCTGATGTGCTTGATTCACACTCAGATTGTGTTTCACTATCTGATAAACCCACTTGTTGGTTCCCTTGTCCTCCCGTCCCTTGTATTTTTTCAGCCCACGTGTAGACTTTGTTATTCTTGAAATCTAGACTATCTCAGGCGAACTTTTTTTGCTTTCTATTTTTAATTACCTCAGTATACGCATCTACCTTTCTTTGAAGTTTAGACTCAAATTTTTCGAATTCAGGGTGTCCTGATAGTTCTAATAACACTTTTTGTTCGCTAAGAAATTTATTTCGTACTTTTTCAGAATAATTTAATTCATAGTCATGGAGAAATTTCATTTGCTCTACGGTTTGGCGTGTTTTTAACTCCTCCCATCCCTTAATAAAATCAGGGTCATCAGTATGTGAATGGGGTTTTGTAAGTATACGTAATCCTCGGACTGTGATTTTCTCTTTGAGGTACACACTAAAACTTGCCACCTCCCATGTCGATCGTGTGAATTCTTTGTACGTTTTAAAGATGTCTTTGAAAACAGGTTCTACATAAGTATCAGCACTATATGTTTCATCATCATCTCCAGTATTGTTTGATATAAACGTATCTCGTGCCACAGAGGTCAGAGATTCAATGGTTGGGAGGTCCTCCGAGAGGTAGGCCATACCCCAAATGGGTGCTCGGTACACCAGACACAAAATAAAAGAGCGCACACTATCCGAGAGAATACCAGGGAAATTAAATCATGCACTTAGTCCATTGGACCAGCCCTATAGGTACATATAAAAAGCAATAAGCTTCACATAAAATATCGGTTCAAATGCTGGATATCTGGTGCGATATCGCATGCACAGGTTCAGACGTCTATATATACTGCTACAGCCTCTATATAAAAGTTCACAGAAATTAATGGAGGTCCTTGCTCTTTCTCAGAGCCTTCCCTTCATCTCAGGGTGGTCCGCTTCCCTGTCCCCCCGGCTTCCCTTGACAGCGTCTCTCATTATGAGGTGCCCCAGAGATCGTAAGGTGGTGAGTAACTAAAATTATTTGAATATTCTATTCAGCTTCAAACTTTCCCCACCTGAAGTAACCTAACCTACGCACAGTTGATGTGGGGATGATTGCCCCACTGATCGACTGCTGTGCAATTGCTAGTCCTGTGGACAGTTATAAAGGGAATGGGTATTCTTGCCGTAAATTGGCATCATTTGATGCTATTTGGCAGTAATACCTAGGTACATAATGTGTGGGGCGCCACGTGATGTCAGGGACAGCATGAGAGATGGGGGCGAGGTTGAGGTTTATTGACACGCTCGCCTCATCTCTCTGATTGGATGGCCGGATACCGGGGGGGCGGGGCTAGGACGCACTGGCACGCCTGGCTCCATTACTACACAATGCGGAAGACGCTTGTGTTGTTTTCCCTATGTGACGCATGCGACGTGGAAGCCGCATACGCGTCATCATGTATCAACGTGCTGATTAGCCAATTGGAGCGGCGAAACGAGCGGTGTTCACGCCCATGGGCGGTATCGGCGGCGAGCGCTCCGCTGGATTAGGCTAACAGTGATGGGTAACGGACGGAGGGGGAAGGCTCAGGAAGTTTGAATATAACAATTTGACCCAAGCACGCCAGGAGCGATCTGGGCGCACCTGATAATGGTAGGTACGCAGATAGAGTTAGGTGGTGCACATTTTTATGTATGTGTATAATGTAAATAACTCCATGATGGATAGCATTGGGCTCAAACAGATTGTGTTTACTTATGCTAATAACCATGATGTCATTCGTGAGGTCACTTTTGTCCGGGTGGGGTTGGTGATTAGGTGTGTATATAGAGGAATGATCATTTATGTGTGATGTAACCATATGCCTTGACAAAGGGGGACCCTGCGTGGCCCCGAAACAATTGTTGGATTCTGTGGATACTGGCACAATAAAAGGTGCGCTTTAACCTGTGGTGTGCTGGTGAGATTTGTGAGTTTGGACTTTGAGTGTGGCACTGCCTATGCCAGCTCGCCAAGCACCCCGAGAAACGGATGGTGTGCCTGCCTCACTTTGGAAATACTGGACTTAGGCGTCGGAGCCAGAGCACCCTCCAAAAAGAACTGTTTGAAACCAACATTTATCCGGTTGGAAGAGGCTTCTTCACGGATTTATGCGGACTGTGATTGGGTCCGCATTGGCAGTGTAATTGGACTTTTTTGTCTGGCTGCGATTGAGCCAGACAGGCAGAGTTTATACAAAACATCCTGCTGGATCCCCAATGGAGGAAGAGGATCAGATATGTGAATATTCGTCAGACGACATTAATGACATTCTGTTCCCAAGGAAGCCTGGAGGTGGATTCGGTAACGATAATGATAAAGATCTAATCAAGGAATACAAAAGACTAAGGAAGAGGAAAGTAGATTTGGAGCTACACGGAGAGACATTGTCTGAATATTACAGGGAAAAGAAAATTCCGAAGGGATTCCGAATACCGCTACAGCCCACTATTAGTAGGAATAAAACTGAATTTTGTGAACGGTGGTGTGCCTTGTCAACCAAGAACTCCCTTACATACATGCTGATGATCATTGAGGAAATAAGGGTTTTGTTAACAGACGTGGAAAGTGACATCATTGTGATCCAAACCAAAATAGAAGTTGCATCAGAGAGGAACGAAAGTCTCAAGAAGGACTTATCTACACTGGATAAAGATATTGAGGAATATAAAAGATTTATCCAGCAAAAAAAACGTGACAAATACAAATTGGTTTGTCTTGATTATAAGGAAGGTCGGGTGTACCCATGGGTACACGGGAATCAACATCCAAGTGGACGACCCTATCCCTACAGGCGATGGCCACGACCGCAGAAACCAGACAAACCAAAACCAAAACCGAGGCAAAGACCAAAGGCCGCACCTATCAACACAGAAAGCGATGTCCTTACAGAAAACCCAAGCTCAGACAGCGAGGCAGGGGCAGGACCCTCGGGTTCTTTTCAACAGGCCGGAGGAGCAGACGACCCCGGAGGAGCAAGCGCAAAAATAGCGATAAAAAAACACCAAATGGAAACAAGGAAAGTGACCAACCGTGCCCGGTAATTAACCTATCACAACGATGCCTAGACCAAGCAGAGAGGAGCCTATTATCCAAGGGACTATCATTTTGCCCCAATAACCCCAAGAGTGATTTCCAGCTGGAAGTAGATATGTTCAAATTCGAACGCACTTTGAAAATCAAGCAATTCTTCTTCAGGCAACCGCCTAAACCCCAGAGCCAGACACAGGAGGTGAGTCCTTTTAAATTAAAGAGTAAGTTTGTGCCACCAGGTGACTTTCCGAGCATTGAAAGTTTCAGCAACATGGTCAAATTTAAGACCAAACGAGGAGAGGGGAGTAGGAAGTCGCACCCTAACTTGACCAGAGCAGAAAGGGAAGCTATTAAACGCCTGAGGGATGATGATACTATAATCATAAAGCCAGCTGATAAGGGGGGAGCAATTGTGATCATGGACTATGAAAAGTATAGAGAGGGCATACTTGACATGCTGAGTGACACCAGTACCTATGCATGTCTGGGCAGCGATCCTACCAATGACATTAAACAAAGGTTAGGAGAATTGTTGAAACTGGGTTTGAACAGCGGTTGGTTAACTGAAAATGAATATGACTATATGCACATTTCCTATCCACAGAGACCAGTAATATATGGGCTCCCAAAAGTTCATAAGGGGACAAACCCACTAAAGTTCAGACCAATTGTATCTGGAACGGAATCGGTAACACAGCCTTTGGCCCAGTTTATCGATTTCGTCCTACAACCATTGGTGAGAAGCATGCCAGCCTATCTGAAGGACACCAATGATTTCCTCACTAAACTGGGGAACATAAGAGAGGTAACAGAAGATACCCTATTGTGTACAATGGACATTGGGGCATTGTACACATCTATACCAAATCTGGCAGGATTAAGAGCAGTACGTCACTTTTTGAACAAATCTCAGCATCCCAAAATCCCCGCTGAATTTATAATAGAAGATTTGGAGCTTATTTTGACATCAAATTACTTCCGATTTGAGACACAATGGTATAAACAACATAGAGGCACCGCTATGGGGAGCTCGGCTGCACCGGCCTTCGCTAATCTTTTTATGGGATGGTTGGAGGAGGAGTTCGTCTATACCTCTACACCATACAATCTCCATGTGGTGTGGTGGGCTAGATTCATAGACGATATCTTTGTCCTTTGGAGCGGAACCAAACAGGAATTTTATGAGTTTGTGAACTTTCTTAATGATATGTTTGAAGGCATTGTGTTCAACCCTGAGGTATCAGAGATCCAGATACCTTTTCTGGATGTGATGGTGATTAATGATGAAGGATCCCTGACCACAACCCTATACCGCAAACCCACGGATAGGAATACCTTGTTGCACTTCCAAAGTGCTCACCCGAAACATCTGAGGGAGGGCCTCCCCATATCCCAATTCCTCAGAGTTCTGAGGATATGTAAGGATAGTGAGATGTGTAGAGCAAATATGGTGGAGATGGAAGCGAGGTTCCTAGAAAGGGGTTACCCTGTTGAGGTGCTAGAGAGAGCCAAAAAGAAAGCATTTGAAATTGCTGATGGGAGAAGCACAAGAAACGTCAATTCCAGAAAAGGAATACCGTTTGTACAAACATACAGTGAGAATGTGGGATTGGTTAAAAAGGCCACCATCAAGAATTTAGATATTCTCCAAGCGGACAGGACACTTGCCCCTGAAATAAAGGAAAGACCCATGTTTGCATACAGATCCAGTGCCAACCTTAGGAATCTCCTGGTACAGGCCGACCCCCAACCAAAATATAAAAAAGAATTTGTATTCTCAACGAAAAAGGGTTGCTACAGATGCCACAATTGTAATATCTGTGATTCTATCATAACGGGCCCAGAATTTGTGAACCCTAATAGCGGCAACAAATATAAAATGAACGGATATTTCAATTGCAATACGGATCATTGTGTGTACATGTTAAAGTGCCCATGTGGCCTAGCTTATATAGGACAGACCACTAATCCGTTTAAGAAACGCTTCCAACATCATCGAAGTGACATTAGGGTGGCGTGGGCAGCCAAAGAAAAGGGTGAGAATCTTGACTACACCAAACCGGTGGCCATACACTGTGTGGAAAACAACCACAGAGCTCACCAAATACGAGGGGTAGTCATAGAACAAGTTAATAAGCCTAAACGGGGAGGCGACTGGGAGAGAAAATTGTTGCAGCGAGAAGCCTTTTGGATTTTTGAAATGGGGACGGTTGTCCCTAAGGGTCTAAATAAGAACAATCCGCTAACATGTTTCTTAGGGGAACGATAATGTACCAGCAAGCGTCATCATATTGACATTAATCTTTCTTTTTTATTGCAGGATGTCTTTGGATTTTTAAACTTGTTTTTATTTTCACTGCATCATCATGTTTTGTTGCAATATGAGTGACATAAAAATTCTGTTTCCCTTTTTCTTTCTTAGAGCCTTCCCTTCATCTCAGGGTGGTCCGCTTCCCTGTCCCCCCGGCTTCCCTTGACAGCGTCTCTCATTATGAGGTGCCCCAGAGATCGTAAGGTGGTGAGTAACTAAAATTATTTGAATATTCTATTCAGCTTCAAACTTTCCCCACCTGAAGTAACCTAACCTACGCACAGTTGATGTGGGGATGATTGCCCCACTGATCGACTGCTGTGCAATTGCTAGTCCTGTGGACAGTTATAAAGGGAATGGGTATTCTTGCCGTAAATTGGCATCATTTGATGCTATTTGGCAGTAATACCTAGGTACATAATGTGTGGGGCGCCACGTGATGTCAGGGACAGCATGAGAGATGGGGGCGAGGTTGAGGTTTATTGACACGCTCGCCTCATCTCTCTGATTGGATGGCCGGATACCGGGGGGGCGGGGCTAGGACGCACTGGCACGCCTGGCTCCATTACTACACAATGCGGAAGACGCTTGTGTTGTTTTCCCTATGTGACGCATGCGACGTGGAAGCCGCATACGCGTCATCATGTATCAACGTGCTGATTAGCCAATTGGAGCGGCGAAACGAGCGGTGTTCACGCCCATGGGCGGTATCGGCGGCGAGCGCTCCGCTGGATTAGGCTAACAGTGATGGGTAACGGACGGAGGGGGAAGGCTCAGGAAGTTTGAATATAACAATTTGACCCAAGCACGCCAGGAGCGATCTGGGCGCACCTGATAATGGTAGGTACGCAGATAAGAGTTAGGTGGTGCACATTTTTATGTATGTGTATAATGTAAATAACTCCATGATGGATAGCATTGGGCTCAAACAGATTGTGTTTACTTATGCTAATAACCATGATGTCATTCGTGAGGTCACTTTTGTCCGGGTGGGGTTGGTGATTAGGTGTGTATATAGAGGAATGATCATTTATGTGTGATGTAACCATATGCCTTGACAAAGGGGGACCCTGCGTGGCCCCGAAACAATTGTTGGATTCTGTGGATACTGGCACAATAAAAGGTGCGCTTTAACCTGTGGTGTGCTGGTGAGATTTGTGAGTTTGGACTTTGAGTGTGGCACTGCCTATGCCAGCTCGCCAAGCACCCCGAGAAACGGATGGTGTGCCTGCCTCACTTTGGAAATACAAAATAAAAGAGCGTACACTATCCGAGAGAATATCAGGGAAATTAAATCATGCACTTAGTCCATTGGACCAGCCCTATAGGTACATATAAAAAGCAATAAGCTTCACATAAAATATCGGTTCAAATGCTGGATATCTGGTGCGATATCGCATGCACAGGTTCAGACGTCTATATATACTGCTACAGCCTCTATATAAAAGTTCACAGAAATTAATGGAGGTCCTTGCTCATCCCCTACATCCAATGTAGTGTGGTGTAGCTATTCCATTATATCAGGAGAACCTGCAAACAGACTGATGGGTAGTCGTACTGGCCGCCCTGGTCAGTTAGTAAACAGATGCCGACCAGAGGAGCCCTAAAGTCGGGTACACACTAAACCCACAGCGGCAGAGGAACATATATACAGTGAGAGTGCCTATTTACAAAGTGCTTGTATAATGAGTCTCGACATGTTTCACCTAAACGGCTTTTTCACAGAGTGCTATACACATACCTCCCAACTTTTTGTGATGAGAAAGAGGGACACTTAAGCCACGCCCCTGCCACACCCCTAATCACAACCCAGTCCTGAAAAAGGGACAAATGAGGAGGAAAGAGGGACAGAGGGACATGGCTCCCAAAGAGGGACTGTCCCTCCAAAAGAGGGACAGTTGGGAGCTATCTAACACCCAAGCATACCTCCCAACTTTTTGAGATGAGAAAAAGGGACACTTAAGCCACACCCCTGTCACACCCCTTGTCACGCCCCCACCACGCCCCTAGTCACGCATACCGTAAAGATTTCATAAGTAAAATATGTTGTTTTATAATTCAAACCACAGTGGTCGTTTCTATCCTGGGTCATTTTCCTTCATAGTAACATTTTAAAATTATTAATATATCAATTTAAAGGATGGAAATAAAGTTTAGAGTCAATCACATTTTTGGCATATTAATATACATATTTATATAGAAAGAGGGACAAATGAGGGTGAAAAGGGGACAGAGGGACAGGGCTCCGAAAAAGGGACAGTTGGGAACTATGGGATTCAAGGGTGCGTGGCACTCTGTGGGGGTCGATTGGAGGGTGCCAGTGGGCAGAAGAGGAAAAAAAAGATCGAGGCACCAGCCGCGCGGACAGCCGCTGAAGTGTAATGCGGCGGGGAGCACAGCCGACATTAGTCCTCCCTCTCCATCATGGCCCCCCGTGATTCCCTGTATGAAATGCAGAGAGATCGTGCGCAGGAGTGTTTAGCTTACATTACTGTTCGGTGACCGGCTTCCTACTTCCTGTTTCGCGTCATGGGAAACAGGAAGTAGGAAGCCGGTCACCGAACAGTAATGTAAGCTAAACACTCCTGCGCACGATCTCTCTGCATTTCATATAGGGACTCACGGGGGGCCATGATGGAGAGGGAGGGAGGGAGGACTGATGTCGGCTGTGCTCCTTGCCGCATTACACTTCAGCGGCTGTCCGCGCGGCTGGTGCCTCGATCTTTTTTTTTCTCTCTCTGCCTGCCAGGACACAAGGGGGGTATCCCGTGACAGCGGGACCCCTCCCCCAACCCGTGACAGTCCCGCCGAATCCGGGACGGTTGGGGCCCCTGGCTATACATATATACAATGATAAGTGCTACCCCCACCACCAAAATGTCCCCCCGCAATAGCTCAAGTCAGAGCTGAGGCACCTTGCCAGGTGCACGTTTAAATACTGGAGACATATTGAATACACACCTACCGGGTGTGTCTACACATATGCTGCATACATGTTTCCGGGACCAGTTCGCCTCCTATGCGTTCCGATGCTAGGTGTCCGGGCACCCTGTATGAGGTTTGTTCATGCCAGCATGACACCGCCGCATGTCCGCCGGAGCACTTCCGGGTAGCGTACACGTCACTTCCGCATTACTCGCTCCTATGGCAACCGGGCCGCCGCTCACATAGAATAGTGCGGCGGCCATTAGTTATGCAGGCGTTACCATGGTAACTTTGCAGGTTCCATCACTGGTGTGTAAATATTTACGCATCCCGATGCTGCGATCAAATGGGGTCATTCTTCCTCATGTTTATCTCAGTGTCCCCACTCTAATCACAGGTCGCATGCCCATATATTCTATAGGAACAAGCATTACATTCATTATAGTCTTGCTTCCTATGCACTGCAGGTCCAAATAGGACACCTGTATACTGAGCAGCACAGTTACTGTACATGAGGGCATAGCTATAAATATACAGGTGCTCTATGCATAGGGGTATATCAAGCCGTATATATAGCAGACCGCCTTCTGGCCCAAATAAGGTCATTAACCCCTATATACCCATATGGATGTGGGTGACATAAGGAGTGTGGAGATTGTAATCTCCATGATTGTGCACACTTCAGATGGAAAAAGAGTGCACACTTGGCTCCTTTCACTGCGGCAAGTGTAAGGCCTGTAGGTACATGCCAACTACCAAACAATTTGTATCACCCATTAATGGGAGATCTTTTGAGTTTCGTTCCTTTATCATGTGTAACACTAAAGCGGTTGTGTATGCCGCTAATTGCAAATGTGATTTAATGTATGTGGGGAAGTCCACCAGAGCTTTAAAGGAACGTGTTCTCGAACATATTGGCGATATCAAACATGTTAATGACACTTCAGTAGCACGCCACATGAACCAGGTACACCCCCGATCTAGATATGACATCATGTTCTGGGGGATTCAACATTGGAAAAAGAATATTAGAGGAGGTAACCCTGACAAAAAGTTAACACAAATAGAATCGCAATGGATCTATCGGCTGGATACTATTGCCCCAAACGGTTTAAATGAAGACTTTAATTTAGCATGCTTCCTGTAAGGTGAACAACAGAGTAACATCAACCCTCATTATTAAATATTTATATATTAAGAATGTATGTACATGACCATCTCTGCATTACACTGCTATGCCTCATGTTCTCTTCTTATTGTGCACACTTTTTTCCATCTTAAGTGTGCACAATCATGGAGATTACAATCTCCACACTCCTTATGTCACCCACATCCATATGTGTATATAGGGGTTAATGACCTTATTTGGGCCAGAAGGCGGTCTGCTATATATATGGCTTGATATACCCCTATGCATAGAGCACCTGTATATTTATAGCTATGCCCTCATGTACAGTAACTGTGCTGCTCAGTATACAGGTGTCCTATTTGGACCTGCAGTGCATAGGAAGCAAGACTATAATGAATGTAATGCTTGTTCCTATAGAATCTATATGGGCATGCGACCTGTGATTAGAGTGGGGACACGGAGATAAACATGAGGAAGAATGACCCCATGCGATCGCAGCATCGGGCTGTGTAAATATTTACACACCCGTGATGGAAGCTGCAAAGTTACCATGGTAACGCCTGCATAACTAATGGCCGCCGCACTATTCTATGTGAGCGGCGGCCCGGTTGCCATAGGAACGCGTAATGCGGAAGTGACGTGTACGCTACCCGGAAGTGCTCCGGCGGGACATGCAGCGGTGTCACGCTGGCATGAACAAACCTCATACAGGGTACCCGGACACCTAGCATCCGAACGCATAGGAGGCGAACTGGTCCCGGAAACATGTATGCAGCATACGTGTAGACACACCCGGTAGGTGTGTATTCAATATGCCTCCAGTATTTAAACGTGCACCTGGCAAGGTGCCTCAGCTCTGACTTGGGCTATTGCGGGGGGGACATTTTGCTGGTGGGGGTAGCACTTATCATTGTATATATGTATAGCACTCTGTGAAAAAGCCGTTTAGGTGAGACATGTCGAGACTCATTATACAAGCACTTTGTAAATAGGCACTTTCACTGTATATATGTTCCTCTGCCGCTGTGGGTTTAGTGTGTACCCGACTTTAGGGCTCCTCTGGTCGGCATCTGTTTACTAACTGACCAGGGCGGCCAGTACGACTACCCATCAGTCTGTTTGCAGGTTCTCCTGATATAATGGAATAGCTACACCACACCACATTGGATGTGGGGGATGAGCAAGGACCTCCATTAATTTCTGTGCACAGACCTTAATATAGAGGCTGTAGCAGTATATTTAGACGTCTGAACCTGTGCATGTGATATCGCACCAGATATCCAGCATTTGAAACGATATTTTATGTGAAGCTTGTTGCTTTTTACATGTACATATAGGGCTGGTCCAGTGGACGAAATCTTAAAGGTACTCATTGGACTTTGGGCCCCTTAGCACAGTTAGGGTGCAAAAAAGTGCCACACGTGGTATCGCTGTACTCAGGAGAAGTAGTATAATGTGTTTTTGGTGTATTTTTACACATACCCATGCTGGGTGGGAGAAATCTCTCTGTAAATGGACAATTGTGTGTAAAAAAAATTCAAAACATTGTCATTTACTGATATATTTCTCCCACCCAGCATGGGTATGTGTAAAAATACACCCCAAAACACATTATATTACTTCTCCTGAGTACGGCAATACCACATGTGTGGCACTTTTTTGCAGCCTAGCTGTGCTAAGGGGCCCAAAGTCCAATGAGTACCTTTAGGCTTTACAGGGGTGCTTACAATTTAGCACCCCCCAAAATGCCAGGACAGTAAACATACCCCACAAATGACCCCATTTTGGAAAGTAGACACTGTCAGGAACCGGCCCACGGCACGCCTGCATATACGGTTCCCGTCTTCGGGTTTGAACAGATCAAGTAGGGTGCCGCCTTATTCAAGCTAAAAACAAGGCTGGGACCCCTCAAACACTTCTCACTGCCACCACGAGCTGTTGCTAGACACATCCACTCTGCTATCGAGTGCTCAGCGCGCAATCCGCGTTTTCATATTCGGGTCAGCTTTGCGCTTTATGCCGAATACGGGAACGCCGCACGCACACACACACACACACACACACACACACACACACACACACACACACACACACACACACACACACACACACACACACACACACACACACACACACACACACACACACACACACACACACACACAGTGCAGTTGTACAGTAACACAGTTGTACAGTCAGGCACTGACTTGTAATGCAAGTTACACTGTAGTGCAGCAAAACCGCTAACAGTCGTTCCGAACGATACTGTTAGCCACTCTGCTGTCGAGCGCAACAGTGCCCATACACACAATGCAATTACAATCTCATACGGTAGGGTTGCTCAAACGTACAATCAGGCATGGACTTATACACAGTTACCCTTCAGTCTCTTCTAGGCTATGAGTGTTAGTTTAGCACAGCAGTATTAAATAACTTATTAAATAACGATTTAATATTCCAGGGAAAAGGTGGAACAATGCAGAAAATAATATATACAAAAGATTTACAAAAGCAAAGTAAAAATTACAATGATAAAAGTTACAAAGATACACACAAGGCTATTTGCTTACCCAACATAAACAGGGATCAAGATAGAAGAACCTTGGACTTGGTTTTTGTGGACGGACACAGTTCTGGTTGGACCAGGAGCCACTTAACTTGGACCGGGAGTTCAGCTTCAGCTACCGTCAGGAGTGGACTGATTTTAGGTATCTGCCCCTGCCTTTTATGCTGGAATATTTGCCTTGAGGCTGCAAGCCCGTTTGGACGGGGGAACTAGTTTAATTAAATCTCAGACATAATTCAATTTCCAGAGGTACAAATTGTATCAAAAGGACTTCAACCCTTCATCCATTTCCAGTAAGCTGCCATGTAAATTTCAAACATTCCTGTTCCTATTCACCATCGGTCACCTTCAGATGCAAATGTAGTGGTCATTGACAAACAGACCATCACACCTGAGACAGCAGATGGGCCATAGGCCTAATGAGCTATTTCCTTGCCCCAAGATAGCAATTCCAGGTAACAGCTTCCTTCTAGCAGACAATGGTAGAGTTAATTTACAAGTACATACAGAACTCCAGGAAGCCAGCTGCTAGCCTGGCATACCTACATCTCTGACCTAATACACAGCAGATAGAAAAATGATAGAATATGTTCCTGTATTATCCCAACATCATAACTAGCTGCTATATCATGACAGACACTTCAAGGTATTCAGAGAGGGGCATGGTGAGTCCGTGGCAGATTTCATTTTTTTTTGTCACAAGTTAGCAGAAATGGAAACCTTTTTTTTTTTTTTTTTTTTTTGTCTCAAAGTGTCATTTTCCGCTAACTTGTGACAAATAATAAAATCTTCTATGAATTCACCATGCCTCTCAGTGAATACTTTGGGATGTCTTCTTTCCAAAATGGGGTCATTTGGGGGGTATTTATACTATTCTGGAATTTTAGCACCTCATGAAATCTGCCAGGTGCTCAGAAAAGTCCTAGATGCTTCAAAATGAGAAAATTCACTTTTGGCACCATAGTTTGTAAACGCTATAACTTTTACCCAAACCAATAAATATACACTGAATGTTGTTTTTTTTTATTAAAGACATGTAGCACAATAAATTTGGACAAAAATGTATACAGAAATTTTACTTTATTTGAAAAATGTCAGCACAGAAAGTAAAAAAAAATAATTTTTTTGACAAAATTCATGTCTTTTTTGATGAATATAATAAAAACTAAAACTTGCAGCAGCAATCAAATAGCACCAAAAGAAAGCTGTATTAGTGACAAGAAAAGGAGGTAAAATTCATTTAGATAGTAGGTTGTATGACCGAGCAATCAACAGTGAAAGCTGCAGTGGTCTGAATGGAGAAAAAAGCTCTGGTCCTTAACCACTTACCGACCGCCCACTGCACAGGGGCGGCCGGAAAGTGGATCCCGCAAGGACCAGCTCATGCCCAGAGGCGGCGGTCCTTGTAGGGGCATGGGCGGAGCGATCATTCGTGACGCGATCCTCCGCCGGGGACTGGCTCCGCCCCCCTCGCGCTGTAACCCGCCGGCCGTTCAGAAGCGCCGGCGGGTTACTAGCACCCGGATCGCCACATACAAAGTGTATAATACACTTTGTAATGTTTACAAAGTGTATTATACAGGCTGCCTCCTGCCCTGGTGGTCCCAGTGTCCGAGGGACCACCAGGGCAGGCTGCAGCCACCCTAGTCTGCACCCAAGCACACTGATTTCCCCCCCCTGCCCCCTGATCGCCCACAGCACCCCTCAGACCCCCCCCCCCCCCGCCCCCCAGACCCCTGTTTGCACCCAATCACCCCCCTAATCACCCATCAATCACTCCCTGTCACTATCTGTCAACGCTATTTTATTTTATTCCCTAAACTGCCCCCTGCTCCCTCCTGATCACCCCCCACCCCTCAGATTCTCCCCAGACCCCCCCCCCCCTGTGTACTGTATGCATCTATCCCCCTGATCACCTGTCAATCACCTATCAATCACCTGTCAATCACTCATCAATCACTCCCTGTCACTGCCACCCATCAATCAGCCCCTAACCTGCCCCTTGCTGGCAATCTGATCACCCACCCACACCAATAGATCGCCCGCAGATCCGATGTCAGATCACCTCCCAAGTTCAGTGTTTACATCTGTTCTCTACCCTAAACACCCACTAATTACCCATCAATCACCCATCGATCACCCCCTATCACCACCTGTCACTGTTACCCATCAGATCAGATCCTAATCTGCCCCTTGCGGGCACCCAATCACCCGCCTACATGCTGAGATTGCCCTCAGACCCCCCCTTATCAATTCGCCAGTGCAATATTTACATCTGTTCTTCCCTGTAATAACCCACTGATCACCTGTCAATCACCCATCAATCACCCCCTGTCACTGCCACCCATCAATCACCCTCTGTCACTGCCACCCATCAATCAGCCCCTAACCTGCCCCTTGCGGGCAATCTGATCACCCACCCACACTAATAGATCGCCCGCAGATCCGACGTCAGATTACCTCCCAAGTGCAGTGTTTACATCTGTTCTCTGTGGGGCAGCACGGTGGCGTAGTGGTTAGCTCTCTCGCCTTGCAGCACTATCTGCAAAGAGTTTGTATGTTCTCTCCGTGTCTGCGTGGGTTTCCTCCGGGCACTCCGGTTTCCTTCCACATTCCAAAAACATACAGATAAGTTAATTGGCTCCCCCTAAAATTGGCCTTAGACTACAGTACTTACACTACATAATATAGACATATGGCAATTGTAGGGATTAGATTGTGAGCTCCTTTGAGGGACAGTTAGTGACAATATATATATATACACTGTACAGCGCTGCGTAATATGTCGGCGCTATATAAATACTAAAATAATAATAATAATAATAATACCCTAAACACCCACTAATTACCCATCAATCACCCCCTATCACCACCTGTCACTGTTACCCATCAGATCAGACCCTAATCTGCCCCTTGCGGGCACCCAATCACCCGCCTACACGCTCAGATTGCCCTCAGACCCCCCCCTTATCAATTCGCCAGTGCAATATTTACATCTGTTCTTCCCTGTAATAACCCACTGATCACCTGTCAATCACCTGTCAATCACCCATCAATCACCCCCTGTCACTGCCACCCATCAATCAATCATCATCAGCCCCTAACCTGCCCCTTGCGGGCAATCTGATCACCCACCCACACCAATAGATCGCCTGCAGATCCGATGTCCGATCACCTCCCAAGTGCAGTGTTTACATCTGTTCTCTACCCTAAACACCCACTAATTACCCATCAATCACCCCGTCACTGCTACCTATCAGATTAGACCCCTATCTGCCCCTAGGGCACTCAATCGCCCGCCCACACCCTGAGAACACCCTCAGACCCCAGCCCTGATCACCTCGCCAGTGCATTGCTTGCATCTATTCCCCCCTCTAATCACACCTTGAGACACCCATCAATCACCTCCTGTCACCCCCAGCACACCTACAAATCAGATCAGGCCCTAATTTGCCCCGTGTGGGCTCCTGATCACTCGGCCAAACCCTCAGATCCCCCTCAGACCCCCTTCCGATCACCTCCCCAGTGCATTGATTGCATCTATTTTCCCCTCTAACCACCCCCTGAGACACCCATCAATCACCTCCTGTCACCCCCCTAGCACTCCTTTTCCATCAGATCAGGCCCAATACAACCTGTCATCTAAAAGGCCACCCTGCTTATGACCGGTTCCACAAAATTCGCTCCCTCATAGACCACCTGTCATCAAAATTTGCAGATGCTTATACCCCTGAACAGTCATTTTGAGACATTTGGTTTCCAGACTACTCACGGTTTTGGGCCCGTAAAATGCCAGGGCGGTATAGGAACCCCACAAGTGACCCCATTTTAGAAAAAAAGACACCCCAAGGTATTCTGTTAGGTGTATGACAAGTTCATAGAAGATTTTATTTTTTATCAAAAGTTAGCGGAAATTAATTTTTATTGTTTGTTTTTCACAAAGTGTCATTTTTTACTAACTTGTGACAAAAAAATAAAATTTTCTATGAACTCGCCATACACCTAACGGAATACCTTGGGGTGTCTTCTTTCTAAAATGGGGTCACTTGTGGGGTTCCTATACTGCCCTGGCATTTTAGGGGCCCTAAACCGTGAGGAGTAGTCTAGAAAACAAATGCCTCGAAATGACCTGTGAATAGGACGTTGGGCCCCTTAGCGCACCTAGGCTGCAAAAAAGTGTCACACATGTGGTACTGCCTTACTCAGGAAAAGTAGTATAATGTGTTTTGGGGTGTATTTTTACACATACCCATGCTGGGTGGGAGAAATCTCTCTGTAAATGGACACTTGTGTGTAAAAAAAATCAAACAATTGTCATTTACAGAGATATTTCTCCCACCCAGCATGGGTATGCGTAAAAAAAACACCCCAAAACACATTATACTACTTCTCTTGAGTACGGCGGTACCACATGTGTGGCACTTTTTTACACCCCAAGTGCACTAAGGGGCCCAAAGTCCAATGAGTACCTTTAGGATTTTACAGGTCATTTTGCGACATTTGGTTTCAAGACTACTCCTCACGGTTTAGGGCCCCTAAAATGCCCTGGCAGTATAGGAACCCCACAAATGACCCCATTCTAGAAAGAAGACACCCAAAGGTATTCCGTTAGGAGTATGGTGAGTTCATAGAAGATTTTATTTTTTGTCACAAATTAGCGGAAAATGACACTTTGTGAAAAAAAAAATTAAAATCAATTTCCGCTAACTTGCGACAAAAAATAAAATCTTCTATGAACTCGCCATACTCCTAACGGAATACCTTGGGGTGTCTTCTTTCTAAAATGGGGTCATTAGTGGGGTTCCTATACTGCCCTGGCATTTTAGGGGCCCTAAACCGTGAGGAGTAGTCTTGAAACAAAAATGACCTGTGAAATCCTAAAGGTGCTCATTGGACTTTGGGCCCCTTAGCGCAGTTAGGGTGCAAAAAAGTGCCACACATGTGGTATCGCCGTACTCAGGAAAAGTAGTATAATGTGTTTTGGGGTGTATTTTTACACATACCCATCCTGAGTGGGAGAAATATCTCTGTAAATGGACAATTGTGTGTAAAAAAAAAATCAAACAATTGTCATTTACAGAGATATTTCTCCCACCCAGCATCGGTATGTGTAAAAATACACCCTAAAACACATTATACTACTTCTCCTGAGTACGGCAATACCACATGTGTGGCACTTTTTTGCAGCCTAACTGCGCTAAGGGGCCCAAAGTCCAATGAGCACCTTTAGGCTTTACAGGGGTGCTTACAATTTAGCACCCCCCAAAATGTCAGGACAGTAAACACACCCCACAAATGACCCCATTTTAGAAAGTAGACACTTCAAGGTATTCAGAGAGGAGCATAGTGAGTCCGTGGCAGATTTCATTTTTTTTTGTCGCAAGTTAGAAGAAATGGAAACTTTTTCCTTTTTTTTGTCACAAAGTGTCATTTTCCGCTTACTTGTGACAAAAAATAATATCTTCTATGAACTCACTATGCCTCTCAGTGAATACTTTGGGATGTCTTCTTTCCAAAATGGGGTCATTTGGGGGGTATTTATACTATCCTGGAATTCTAGCCCCTCATGAAACATGTCAGGTGGTCAGAAAAGTCAGATATGCTGGAAAATGGGAAAATTCACTTTTTGCACCATAGTTTGTAAACGCTATAACTTTTACCTAAAACCAATAAATATAGGCTGAATGGGGTTTTTTTTTAATCAAAAACATGTTTGTCCACATTTTTCGCGTTGCATGTATACAGAAATTTTACTTTATTTGAAAAATGTCAGCACAGAAAGTTAAAAAAATCATTTTTTTTGACAAAATTCATGTCTTTTTTGATGAATATAATAAAAAGTAAAAATCGCAGCAGCAATCAAATAGCACCAAAAGAAAGCTTTATTAGTGACAAGAAAAGGAGCCAAAATTAATTTAGGTGGTAGGTTGTATGAGCGAGCAATAAACCGTGAAAGCTGCAGTGGTCTGAATGGTTAAAAAGTGCCTGGTCCTTAAGGGGGGTAAAGCCCACGGTCCTCAAGTGGTTAAGGGGCGAAAAGACTGTGGTCCTTAAGTGGTTAAGGATCTGCCAACTGCCGGTCCTATAACAGAGAAATTTAGTTGCAAGCGGTTTGTAAATAATGTGCTCTCAGTGTTTACTCTTGAGCACTGTATTTCTTCTTTTTTTATTGCCTTGCCTACAAATTTTCTCCAATCATTTACACTAGAATACAGTGTTCTATTCAGGTACCAGTGTTTGAAATTGAAGTGGTGTATTTTTTTATGAATATGTGATTATCTATTAAAGCTCAAGCATTAGAAAATTCCAGATGGAGAAGAAATTATACTGTAACTCCCACAGTCTGTTTTCTAATGCTGTGTACTCTGTTGGATGCCCTAATTTCATAGAATGTGCGTGTCCATAATGTGCCAAGAGCACACATCTTCTCATCCAGACGTAAGTGGAATAAAATGTTGCAGAAAATGAAGCTAATTATATAGCAGAATAACAGTTACCATAGAAAAGTTGTGCTAACGCCATCGCTGTCTTGAACTGACTCACTCTGCACTTCTGTGGTGGCCCAAACAGTTCTTCCATTTTTAATATTCCCCAGGGACTGGTGCTGCAGTATCCCTATGCGTGTAAGGTGGTGAATATTAGCTATGATGTTGTAGAGGCAAGAGGGAATTACTTCCTAAAGAGAGTCTTTTTATAGGCATAAACTCTGTATTTTCTTATATCTTAGTATTTCATTTTTATGATTGCTTAGTATTTCATCTCCAGTAGGGCAACCACAGCCTTCTTAAAGGTCAACTCTACTTAAAAAAAAAAAAAAAAAGAACTCTACATGTGCAAGTACAAGTGTTTTTGCAATGTTTTTAAAAAACATCCTCAACTGTCCAGAAAAAAACACCTTGCTGTAGGAGTAAATAGTCATCGTTATTTACTTTCCTGCTAAGAAATGTATAGGTCAGTGCATATACCAATAAGGAACTCCGGCAGAAAATTAAATTTAAACTAGCAAAAAGGACAAATCTACGGCATATCACCTATTCAATGAACCTCGTCTCATCCTATATGAAAATGACCAATTACTTCAAAGCATAAGGGAGCCTCAAGTATATTCAAATAGTAGCAAAATATATTATTAATATCTGCGTACAGTACGCAGATATTAATAATAAATTTTGCTACTATTTGAATATACTTGAGGCTCCCTTATGCTTTGAAGAAAATTAAATTTGTTTCTGCTAAAGTTCCTTCTTCATAGGCACATTTGTAAAGTATAAGGAACCCTAGCAAAAAGCATTTTTGAATCTGCTGTCAGGGCTCCCACTGTGCTTATTGATCTAATCAATGGTAATTCTCCTTTGGGAGGATTATCAATGGTCTAATCAAGTGATCAATGGAAAGCCCTGGCAGTAGATTTAAAGGAATCCAGAGATGATCTAAACTAAACATTTTATACATACCTGGGGGCTTCCTCCAGCCCGATGCGCACAGATCACTCCCACGCCACCATCCTCAGCCTTCTGTATCACCATTACCGGGTCCCTGTTAGGTCCCTGATAGTCTATGCTACACTTTAAAGATGCTTTTGGTGGAACTCCTTTCTTACTATGGGCTTGGAAATGATCAGAATTATCCAGTCAGATAGAGATAAGAAAAATAAACCTGCTCACCACTCTGCTCAGAAGCATATAAGCTTAGCCAGGCCAGATAAGTATTTGAGAAAAAAATCCACTCTAACTATGACTAAGGAGTTATTGCAGCTCCGATACGCATGAGCTTACTGTCTCTGACCATAACCAACCATGTTGAAATGGAGGGATTTTTTCACAATACTTAGCCAGTCAGATACCTATGTTACAAAATGACAGCACTCTGGTCAAACGCTTTTTCAGTTGTCAGGATAATATGTGCACTTTTAGAATGTTGTAGTAGTAGTGTAGAGACCGGTAGAGACTTAAATAGTACATCGGCATGGAGTATAGACCAATCACATTAGAGTCGCCATAGGCGTACTCTAATGTGATTGGTCTATACTCCATGCCGATGTACTATTTAAGTGTTTATTCGCTGTGTTTTTATTTAGACACTGACTTCCACTTGAGAAAGGAGGACATCCCTCCGAAACGTCGTGCTTCATGTCAATGTGTCTTTTTAACCAATAAAGAGCATAATTACCTATTGATGGTGCCGGTCTCTACACTACTACTTTGACCTGAGAGCCAGGAGTGCTGCCTGACTCCTTTGACCGTGGCACATCATTGAAGCTATATACAGGAAGTGCTGTCCATTCCTACTTCTGCCACTTTTAGAATGTTAAATTAAATAATTATTGTATTTTTTGGACTATAAGACTCACTTTTTCTACCTCAAAAGTGCTGGGAAAAAAGTCACTGTGTCTTATAGTCCAAATGCAGGGACTCGGGCTTGTGAACACCTACAAACCTCCAACCTGCCGCAATATTGAGGACTCCCTGTACTGTGCCCATGCAGAGGAGGACACAGGGGGACACAAAGGGCCATAGGGAAGAACACAAAGGGGCATAGAGGAGGACAGAGGAGGACACAAGGTGGACAGAGGAGGATACAGGGAGACACAAGAGGCACAAAGGTGGCATAATCCACAAGATGTCCCTTCACCATACATGCACCAGGTTTAGTATATATATTTTTTCCCCTGGTTTTTGTCCTCTAAACCTAGGTGTGTCTTATGGTCAGGTGCCTCTTATAGTCCAAAAAATATGGTATGTGATATTTTCCATTCCAAGGTCAGTCCTCTCTCCACAAGTCCTATTATTAATTATAATTATTTAATGTATTTATAAAGTGGCAACATATTACGCAGCACCGGACAATAAATACATACTATGGTACAATGATGACAGACGTAACAACATAGAACAAAGTCATACAAAGCGAACAGAGTACAAAATACATGATCATGCGATTTTGGGCTGGTTAGGTAGGCCCAGTAATACAAGTATGAGGTGGTCATAGGAAAGGAGCACACAATCATGTAGAATATGCTACTAGGGAATGGAGGACCCTGCTAAGGCTTACGGTACTCTGTGTAATAATTTTAAAAGTCTTGGTAAACTTGTGATGAATATAACAGATGTTCTGTGCAAGAGTATGAATGAGGATATATTTTATTAGATGCCAGGATGCAGTTTTATCATTTATATCAGTTGTGATTCATTTTTACTTTATTTTCTTCTCTATTTTGTCTCTGAAATGCATTTCTGTCATTTGGGTCCTACTTTCTGATTTATGCTGCACTTTATTGCATTCTGAAAACTGGGTACTACAACTCTACCAGTGAAATGGTGATTAAAACAAAAAAAAAAGTAACTCCACTACAGCAGATAAACAATGAGACATTAACCGGTTCCAGACCACGCTAATTGAAATCTCTGCCCTGTTTCCTGTTTGGGACCTGCTATCCCTGCCAGGGCATAGATTTCAGTTAGCCTGTCACATGATCCTGTTGCTACCACCGATCGCGCTCTGCAGCTCACTCGCCCTGCTGTCGGCAGCAGCTGTGGGTTCCGTGCGGCGTGACGGCGGTAAGCCCCGTTTTTTTGTACCAGCTGAAAACCGGAAAAAGCAGGACTGCACATCCCCAGCCAGGTTTCCCTGCACAGTCTAAGCGTGACTACAGTACAGAGCACAAGGTGGGGGCTTTGTCTAGACATTTTGCTCATCTACAGAGGGAATGAAGGAGACAGCACAGAGCTCTTTTTTATGTGGATTATTGTGTGTTCATGGACTCTACAGATGCCCATACATTGCTCTATTTGCGGCATCAATATTTTTCCACAGCATGGCTGCCCGAATGATTTCCAGCTGCCATGCTGGAAAGATCTCACTCTAAAGGGTTCAGTTGGGTGTGTGGTGGTAGCAGTGTTCAATATTTTTATGGCTGACATACTCTCAGTCAGTCTCCCTCATGTAAAATATGTACCCCCTGGGCCCAGGGTGAATGTTTCATGCTCACTAGTTCACTAGTGTCTCTTCCTGTGCCCTGCGTCTTCTTCCATGGCCGCCTGTAGCACAAGACACAATCACATGTACTGATATCAGTACATGGGGCCGGGTCACAGGGTACAGATGTGGTACACAGGAGGAAGGGTGCCATTGGACAGGTGTACCTGCTAGACTCACCACATGCCCAGGGGGGTGCACAATACAAGGGGAGACCTGGGGGGCACGGCGGTTGGAGGGGGCTGCACAGATTTCATATAGATTTCATGACTTGGCACACTGACCAAAATGTGCATGTTTGTTCACTGTGGTATGTGAATTTAAATAAAAGCCACTACAAACTGAAACCCACGTGGAGTCCTGGATCTGTTTAGCCACACAACCACTGTACTGCTCTTCTTAGCCACTATACTGTGCAGTGTGCTTGTATCATTGAGGTTACCTCCATTTTAGTATACTAAAAGTTGTTACTTTTTGCTTATACTGATTGTAAACTAGCTGCAGTGTGTGTAAATCATTTGTTTGCATGCATCATCTCCATGTTAAAAATTAATAGTATTATTTCAACAATGAGCACGGATGAGTCATTTTGTAAGGTAACCAGTATTAGTGATATTTTGTGTTTTGGAACAGAGCTCAAATCTGTATTTCAAGTACATTGCACTTTTAAGTGTACTGACAGTTTAAGTCAGGGGTCCCCAAAATTTTTTAAAGTAAGGGCCAAGGTCAACATACTTCAGACTGCTGGAGGGCTGGAACATACATAAAATGATAATGCAAAACATTACATTGAATCTACGTATTGATTTCATGCTGCACCCAAAGAACGTGTGCGCACCAGACAGTGAAGCATACCCAGATAACAACCTGCCATCCAGTTGGACAGCAGTGTCACCTGATTGGAAGCTAACAAATTACTGCTCGCTGGCATCTACAGTATGTGGATGGGCGGTGCCAGTACTGCTATTCTATATGCGGGCCGCTGATATTTAAAAGTGCGGTGTGCCATATCTATAAGTTATAGATTTGGTGTTTGGGGGCCAGTGAAAAGGCCTCAGGGGCCGCATTCAGCCCACGGGCCTTAGTTTGAGGACCACTGCTTTAAGTATTTGTTGGCAAGGAAGTCATTTCAGATATAGTACATTTTAACTGTATGGCTCTCGGTTTGACTGGAATACACTTTAAACATGAAGACAAACTACAGTATATCTGAATTCTAAGATCACCTTGAAAACCAGTACAAAGAGAAATGAGGCTATGCAGTTTGATAGATCATAGTGATTAGTCATTGAAATCTGATTGGTTGCTGCACACAATTACCGTTTTTCACAATACTCTAAGTAATTGATTAATGAAAGATAACTTTACATTTCAGATATGACAGTAATTATTTATAACAAACTATAGAAAGGTCACCTCTGTTTTGGAGAGATACAGTGGCCAGGCATTGAATAATGAACTTCTGCAATACTTGTCTTTGTCTAATCGGTTTGAGAATGTTTCCCAGTTGGCAGCAGACATAGACTGAATGGTAACATTCTTTGTATTTGAGAAAGACAAACCTTGACAAGTGACTGCCAAAAAAGTTGCTTTTCAATGTTATCAGCATTACTCTAATTGCACACAAGTATGTCGGAGACAAGCCATATTTTTCTGTGTTACTTTGTAGAATGGAGGCCTCATGACCATACTGCTCTCCCAGGAAATTACTATATGGATTTATGTTTTACATAATTTAAGTATTAAACAGGGCTGATATGTGGGTTGTAAGGGTCAGTGGGATAATACAGATACAGTGCTGGCATCCCTTTTCTGCTGCTTGTTTCTCACGTAAATGAGCCATTGCCATTTCTAGATAGCAGTTTTCCTGGGTGTTGTTGCTAAGAGAATGACATAAAGCAGCTGACCTGTCACTGGGGAATGGGGGGAACAAAAGCGGCAAGTTATATTTAGCTGGCACTTTTATAATCTATGGGCAGTAAAGAACTGGTGTACTTGAAAGAGCAGGTGACGTATCCACCTTTCCTTCCTGCCCTTTGTCGCTGTCACAAGATATTGTAACATGAGTGACCATTGTTATGGTCACTTATAATATGAGTTACCATTGCTATGATTTCCTGAATTTAGGGACTGGATTATGGGCGACTTCTATTCCTTTGTGTAAAGACACACGCGAGTGGAGTAAGAGAATATGTATATACAGTAGAGTCCTAGTTATCCAGAGCTCCACTAACCAGCAGTCTCATCCAACCAGCACAAATCACAGGCAGTACTCACAGTGGTGATTGAATGCCAAATTCTAAAAACGGTTTGTGGGCTCTTCTGTGCTTAAAGTAAATGGGAATCATTAAAAACAAAACAAAAAAAACAGACAGATACTTGCCTAAGGAGAGGGAAGGCTCTGGGTCCTATAGAGCCTCCCCTCTTCTCTGCCGGTCCCCTCATTGCAGCGCTAACTTCCCCGTTTGAATTCCCCGCGACAGGGGACTTCGTAAGTCTTCGGGAGCAGAATCCTCCCGAAGACAGGTGGCTCCATACTGCTCATGCATGAGTGCGCTAGAGAGGGCACTTGCGTGTACGCAGTATGGAGCGGCCCATCCTTGGAAGCACTCCCTTCTGCAGCAGAGAGAGCATTTGACCAAATCGGCTGAATTCTGCTACGGGGATTCCGTATAAAAATGTAACTGCCAAGTACAAAAGCAAGATGGTGAGCACAGAACCCCTACTCTTCACTGGCATAATTTTTAGCAATCAATCGTATTTTCAATCATATTATTCATAATGTATTGCATGAAAACAGAGAAGCTGATGGGCCCAATCAATCCTGAACTATTGCATTATCAAATGCTTTCTTAAATAAGTGATCATTTTGCGCTGTAGATTTTTTCATAGATAAGATCATAGTTGGTGATGATCACAAGCTGGATTCTTTAATGGTTTAGATCCACTAAATATAATCTTTTCTTTTGTTTGCAAAAAATTGCGCTATTAATGGGCGCTAGATGGTCAGAATTAAGAGAACGTAAAGTGAACCTAAATCGATTGAAAAAAATAATTTCACTTACCTGGGGCTTCTACCATCCCCTTGCAGCCGACCTGTGCCCGCGCCTGCAATCTCCAATCCTCCGGTCCCCTGCTGTGGCTTAGTTTAGTTCTAAGTGACTGGCCAGTGCGCCTGCACAGCCCTGGCCATGTGCATCCACGATCACGCTCCCATCGCCAGGAGCATCCTGCACAGGCGCAATAGGAGATGCTCCAAGTGACAGGATGTGGCATTCTACCTTAAAGAGGAATTGTCACCAAAATCTTAAAATTTAAAACACATACAAATGAGAAGTACATTTCTCCCAGAGTAAAATGAGCCGTAAATTACTTTTTTCCTATGTTGCTGTCACTCACAGTAGGTAGTAGAAATCTGACATTACCGACCGGTTTTGTTCATCTTTCCATAGGGGATTCTCAGGATGACCTTTATTCTTTATAAAGACATTCCCTGAAAAAGATTTATACAAAGATGCTGGCCAGCCTCCCTGCTCACTTTTTTGGCAGTTGGACAGAGCAACTGCCATTCACTAAGTGCTTTTTAAAAATAACGAAAAACCCCGAGAACCCCCCCCCCCCCCCTATGAGAAGATGGGCTAGTCCAAAATCTGTCAGTAATGTCAGATTTCAACTACTTACTGTAAGTGACAGCAACATAGGAGAAAAGTAATTTATGGCATTTTACTCTGGGAGAAATGTACTTCTTATTTGTATGTTTTTTAAATTGTAAGATTTCCGTGACTGTTCCTCTTTAAAGGGGAACTTCAGCCTAAACAAACATACTCTTATTAAGTTACATTAGTTATGTTAATTAGAATAGATAGGTAATATAATCTTTCACCCACCCTGTTTGTGATTCATGGGGGCTGCCATCTTTGTCATGGGGGCAGCCATCTTTTTGGTTGAAAGAAGGTGACAAGGAGCAGGAGACACAGTTCCAACTGTCCTGTGTCCTGATTACCCCTCCCAGCTAGACACGCTAGGCTTCAAATGTCAAATTCAAAATGTAAAAAAAAAATTGCACCAAAACAGCAGAACGAGAACAACATCAGAAATCCCATCATGCTTTGCACAGCATAAGGGGAAAACTGCCCGGGCAGTTTTCTTCTGTGCAGCTAAAGATGAGGCTTGTATAAGAGAAACAAAGTTCTGATGCTTTGAAACTGTTAAAGAAACACCATGCCTTTTCAGTGCTGCTGAGTCGATTTTTAGTCCGGAGGTTCACTTTAAGTACTCTTAATTGCAAAGTACAGCAAATTTACTTAAAAGAGAAGATGAAAAATTATCTCCTAGGAGAAAACTCAGGAGAAAAAGTTAATTGCATATGTGCCTATATGTCTTCCTGCTGATCTGTGAGACTCATTCTAATAGCAAACCTGCCTGGAGAGGGTATTTAAAACTGTTGAGGCTGATAACTATTGACGCTGGAACATCTTGTGAAAGGCATTAACCTCCCCGGCGTTCTATTGAGATCGCCAGGGAGGCTGCGGGAGGTTTTTTTTTTTTAATTAAAAAAAAACGATTTCATGCAGCCAACTGAAAGTTGGCTGCATGAAAGCCCACTAGAGGGCGCTCCGGAGGCGTTCTTCCGATCGCCTCCGGCAAGCATAAGTAACAAGGCCTTGTTTGGCTTTCCTCGTCGCCATGGCGACGAGCAGAGTGACGTCATGGACGTCAGCCGACGTCCTGACGTCAGCCGCCTCCGATCCAGCCCTTAGCGCTGGCCGGAACTGATTGGTCCGGCTGCGCAGGGCTCGGGCGGCTGGGGGGACCCTCTTTCGCCGCTGCTCGCGGCGATCAGGCAGCACATGCGGCTGGCAAAGTGCCGGCTGCGTGTGCTGCTTTTTATTTGAGAAAAATCGGCCCAGCAGGGCCTCAGCGGCAGCCTCCGGCGGTGATGGACGAGCTGAGCTCGTCCATACCGCTCAGGAGGTTAATTAAAAATCTTACCATTCAATGGCCAATCCAGTGACATGTCATTGAGTTCTCCTTTAAACTGAATGTGGTTGGTACTGCAAAGCTCAGTAGTGGACTGCAGTGTAACACATTTCCACGTGTCATTAATAGGAACAAACCCTTAAAGTGAACCTAAAGCCTCGAAAAAAAAATGAGATTAACTCACCTGGGGCTTCCCTCAGCCCCCTGCAGCCGATCGGTGCCCTCGCAGCTCCGGTCCGATGCTTCTGGACCTGCCGGCGACGACTTCCGGTTTGGCCGTCACCGGCCGACAGGCATGGGAACGCGAGTGATTGTTCGCGTTCTCAGCCTGTATATCGCCCCCTATGCTGCTATTGCGGCCTCCTGGAAACCTAATGCTGGGCATACACTGCTCGATTTTGCCGCTCGATCGATTCCCCACAGGCGATTCTCTTATCTTACGCTCATTTTTCTTATCTTTTCCCATTGTGTTCAATGCTGAATTGAGCAGCGAAACAATCGGGCAGGAGAGCAGACATGTCGGAAATTATCGAGCCATCTAAATGGCTCCAGCACGAACTGTGTATTCCCAGCATAAGCATTTATACTTGCCTGGGGCTTCTTCCAGCCCCCCTGTAGACCATGTGCTCCCTCGCTGTCCTCCCAGGCCACTCCGTTCTTCTGTAGTCAGCCCTGGTAAATGTGGTGAACTGCGCATGTGCGGTCCTGGCCTCGCACGTTCTACGCCTGCACAGTTACAGTCTTAGTTAAGTGATTCAGGAGGCATTTGGCAGGGCTGTGGAGTCGGTACAAAAATCCACCGACTCAGTTTAGGATTCCACCGACTCAGACGCCTCTAATTTGCATATTACAATCTTGTTGATTGAAAGTATGTAACATGAAATTCGTCTCTTAGCTGCCAACGCTTAGGAATTTTAAAAGACAACTGAAGTGAGAAGGATATGGAGACTGCCATATTTATTCCCTTTAGTCATAGACTAAAACTAGTCCTTGGTAAGCGTACTTGTAAAAGGTACAGACCGAAACAAAGAACATCTATCACGCCCTAAGCAATGGAACTGTGGGTACATGTAAGAGTGATGTGCAGGTACTCTGCAGGGGGAATAAGGAGATTCTTCCTCTTATTCACATTCTTCATGCACAATCTGAACCAGGTTTATGGGTGATAGTCAACACCTCTGTGTTCAATGTGCACAACATTCTCAGTGGATTCCCTGCAGCTCTGTGGAGAGTGCATATGTAGAGTATAGTACTACTGTGTAACAAAGTAAACCTGAGACAGATAAAATTAATGTTTTATACATACCTGGGGCTTCCTCCAGCCCCCTTCAGGCTAATCAGTCCCTCGTTGTCCTCCTCCGCCACCTGGATCTTCTGCTATGAGTCCAGGTACTTGAGCCAGTCTGGCGTAGTGCGCATGCACACACTCCGCCACCGGGAGCGAACTACACCTGCACAGCACTGTTGCGCAGGTGCAGAACGCTCCTTGCTGTGGAAGTGGCAAGCGGCCGGACTGCGCTGACTGGCTGAATTACCAGGACTCATAGCAGAAGATCCAGGTGGTGGAGGTGGACAGCGAGGGACTGATTAGCCTGAAGGGGGCTGGAAGAAGCCCCAGGTATGTATTAAACTTTTCTTTTCATCCTTCTCAGGTACCATTTAATTCGTAGTCACTAAACCAAAAGCTTTATACTTACAGCATAGATGTTATTTTGTATATATATAATAGATTCCTGTGTACACATCATATATACAGTCACAATCAGATGTGTATATCTGACTTTAAAAATACGGGACTGCTTTATTGAAGCAGCACAAGTAACGGATTTTGATTGGTTTATTTCATTTTTGTGGACTAAGCACAGCTATTACTGTATGTATAAATTATTTATGATGACTATTATCTGAGAAATGAAACATTTTATCATATTTTCTATTTCAATTACAGTTTAAATTCATTAGAAGTCGGAGCATTTTTTCCCGACTCCAGGCACCCTCCACAGCCCTGGTATTTGGAGCCCATTGCCTATAGGGAGCTGGCAGGAGCCCCAGGTAAGTATAAATGCTAATTTTTCTATCATCTCAGGAACACTGTAAATTTACATGCACTAACAATATCTTAGAATGGGATGTTAATCAATGCAGTATGTTTGCCTCTTTTACAACACTGATCATATTATTATTATACGATGGAAAAAAAAACAACTAGGAAATTGTATATAAATACACACACAAAAACACACGGCAGTGAGGACTAGGCAATGGCTCTAGTTCATTCACAACCAAATCGGGCTCTTCGGTAGTTCTTTAAAGTGGAACTCCAGTGAAAATAATGTAATAAAAAAGTGATATATTTTTTACTATAATTATGTATAAATGATTTAGTCAGTGTTTTCCCGTTGTAAAATCTTTGAAATCCCTGATTTACATTCTGACATTTATCACATGGTGACATTTTTACTGTTGGCAGATGATGTATCTGCTGCATGCTTTTTTAGCAGTTGGAAACAGCTGTAAACAGCTATTTCCCACAATGCAACAAGGTTCACGGACAGGAAACTGCCAGGAGTACCAAGGTCCTCAGAGTTTCTTGTGGGAGGGGTTTCACCACAATATCAGTCATACAGCGCCCCCTGATGGTCTGTTTGTGAAAAGGAATAGATTTCTCATGTAAAAGGGGGTATCCTTTACTGATTGGGATAAAGTTAAATTCGTGGTCGGAGTCTCTCTTTAAGAAACAGTAGGATGCAATTTACATAGAAGATAAACATTTTATGGCATCCATATGAAGAATTAATGCAATTAAATTGGTTTGCAAATTACCCCTTTTCCTATTTTTATTCATATCATGAAATATAAAACCATTGGATGATTGGTGTAGCGGAACACCAAAAGGATATGTTTTCAACAACAGAAAGATTTGCAGGCATGGTTATACTACTGCAGGGATCCAGAGCTTCATTTTTGTGCCATCTTAAGCATACTACTGTAGGTTTAAAGTACACTCAGACTAATTACAAAAGACTCATGCTCACATCTTGGGCCCAAAAGGAGGTAGAGGTAACAATATGGGGGAACGTATGTTGAATGTAGAAGCCTCCTCGAATAAGAGTGACCCCAGACATCTGCTCTTCCCAGATAATCAGTATTACCGTAAAGAGTTAGAAAGTAAGAGTGGGGGGAAAAAAAAAAGGTTTCATGAAAAACATTTCAACAAAAAATTCAAGTACTTTATTCATCTATCCAAATGTGTGTACTTCATTTTCATTAGTATACATCACCATTCTTTCTGCCTTTAGTATACTTCACTATTCTTTCTGCCTTTGTTCTTCGGTAAATGTTCATTCTTTGTACTTCTATATTTTTTAGAAAATGTTTCGATCCTTGATGGTTACCCGTAACCTCCAAGTCTCTGTGAATGAGAGAGACCAGGAGCCCAATGGTGTACTGTTAGACAATGGGATGTAAGCACACGTGTATAAGTATTATACTAACAAGGGTGGGTTGCAAAATTTGCAACCGCCATCTAAGCCTGCGGTACTTTAACCGTCCCTGCTCAGTGTCCTCTTAGGGAGCAGACATCACAAGGTTCGGATAGTGTAAGTTGCAGGCAGCCACCACCTTATTCCTCTGTGCCACCTCCCCCTTCCTCCTTCTGTCCCCATTTGTGTCTCCTTCAGCCCCCCTGTGCCTCCTATCTCCATGTACCTCCTCCTATCCCCCTGCCTCCCTCTGTCCCTCTATGCCTCCTTCAGGCCCCCTGTACCTCCTTCTGTTCCCCTGTGCATCCTTCTGTCCTCCTTTGTGCCTCCTTCTGTCCCTCTTTCAGTCACCCTCTGCCTCCTTCTGTCCCCTTGTGTGGCTCCTGTCCCTCCTTCAGCGCCCCTTTTTGCCTCCATCTGTCTCCCTGTGTGACTCCTGTCCTCTTGTACCTCCTTCTGTACCATTGTGCTACCTCTGCCCACCTGTGCATCCCTTTGTCCCACTGTGCCTAGGCCCTTTCTGTCCCAAGCTGAGGCACAGCACTGGTGGGCACTCAGCTTTTGCTGCACTAAAGGTGACACTGGATGATACAGGAGTTTTTGCCTGGAGTGACAAAAAGGCTAGAAATGGCCAATACTACTAAATTTCAGGTGCTCACATTAGTAACCAAATGTTCTACAGGCACTTGTATTGGCCTGAGGAAGTGGGCCAAGTCCCATGACACATGGTGTCTACCGTCCATGAACAAACATTTGTTTTTCCATTAATGGTTTTTCCTTCTGAGAAGGTAAGAAATTATGCTTCTCATATATATAACATCTAGTATTATCATATCTTTAAGGACGCCTCCACCAGTGTTTTTTCTATATTTTTTGACTCCTTGGTTTCTTCTGCAACCCTTCTGACTTCATCTTTATGTTTCTTCTTCTTGTAAGTTGCCTGCAGCATACTACACGTCAACTATCCTCACCACTATCATGATCAGGAGCTCAGAGGGGCTTCCAAGTGGCTGGCCAGTTCTCTGAGGAGTGCAACGATTGGGGATGAATATGGAAACATGGCTCCTGGAATACAGAACCTCAATGTTTACCTCAGCCACTCACCTGCTGTTTAGGAGATTGTGACAGCAATAAACTGAGGGAATATGCAGTCCCTTGGTTTAGTAAATTACATACTAAGATTTTAATGGATTATGTATCTGGGTTATAAGGATCAGGAGAAAAAAAAAGTTAAACACTGAATTGCCACATGCTGTACGAAATATATACTGTATGCATTTTTTTAGGCAGGGGACACACTTGTCTTTCGGTTTTCTGCGCGCATTTTTCTGCATGTGTTTACTGCTCTGCATCTGTTTACTGCTCTGCATCTGTTTACTGCTCTGCATCTGTTTACTGCTCTGCATCGGTTTACTGCTCTGCATCGGTTTACTGCTCTGCATCGGTTTACTGCTCTGCATCGGTTTACTGCTCTGCATCGGTTTACTGCTCTGCATCGGTTTACTGCTCTGCATCGGTTTACTGCTCTGCATCGGTTTACTGCTCTGCATCGGTTTACTGCTCTGCATCGGTTTACTGCTCTGCATCGGTTTACTGCTCTGCATCGGTTTACTGCTCTGCATCGGTTTACTGCTCTGCATCGGTTTACTGCTCTGCATCGGTTTACTGCTCTGCATCGGTTTACTGCTCTGCATCGGTTTACTGCTCTGCATCGGTTTACTGCTCTGCATCGGTTTACTGCTCTGCATCGGTTTACTGCTCTGCATCGGTTTACTAATCTGCATCTGTTTACTAATCTGCATCTGTTTACTAATCTGCATCGGTTTACTAATCTGCATCGGTTTACTAATCTGCATCGGTTTACTGCTCTGCATCGGTTTACTGCTCTGCATCGGTTTACTGCTCTGCATCGGTTTACTGCTCTGCATCGGTTTACTGCTCTGCATCGGTTTACTGCTCTGCATCGGTTTACTGCTCTGCATCGGTTTACTGCTCTGCATCGGTTTACTGCTCTGCATCGGTTTACTGCTCTGCATCGGTTTACTGCTCTGCATCGGTTTACTGCTCTGCATCGGTTTACTGCTCTGCATCGGTTTACTGCTCTGCATCGGTTTACTGCTCTGCATCGGTTTACTGCTCTGCATCGGTTTACTGCTCTGCATCGGTTTACTGCTCTGCATCTGTTTACTGCTCTGCATCTGTTTACTGCTCTGCATCTGTTTACTAATCTGCATCTGTTTACTAATCTGCATCTGTTTACTAATCTGCATCTGTTTACTAATCTGCATCTGTTTACTGCTCTGCATCTGTTTACTGCTCTGCATCTGTTTACTGCTCTGCATCTGTTTACTGCTCTGCATCTGTTTACTGCTCTGCATCTGTTTACTGCTCTGCATCTGTTTACTGCTCTGCATCTGTTTACTGCTCTGCATCTGTTTACTGCTCTGCATCTGTTTACTGCTCTGCATCTGTTTACTGCTCTGCATCTGTTTACTGCTCTGCATCTGTTTTCTGGTGTGTGTGTGTGTGTGGTGTGTGGTGTGTGGTGTGTGTGGTGTGTGTGTGTGTGGTGTGTGTGTGTGTGTGTGTGTGTGTGTGTGTGTGTGTGTGTGTGTAAAAATGCATGCTTTTTTCACAGCGGCTAATGTAATTGATACAGAAAACTGACAAAATGTGCAGAATTATCCTGCAGGGTGTCAATGTGTTTTTTGACATGCAGAAAAAAAACTAAGTGTGAACTAGCCCATTGATTAACATGAGCTCGAAACTAAAACAGTCAAGTGTGTTCCCTGCCTTAGACATAATTTTATTGGTGGACCCGGTTTACCTCTGTCTGACACTTCCCACATTAGTTACAGTAAACATGCTACTGATATAGGCCTAGCGGAGTCAGTACTTTACAGGAAAGGGACCAACGGGGAAAATAGCTGTAAGTGAATATAGATGAAAGCAAACCAGAAATGACCAAGAAAGGTGGAGATAAATCGTTTGTTTTACTTTCTAACATACAGCCTCAGAAAAATAATTTACAAGTAGAAGCTCGTACATTGTAGTTCCATAATTTAACACCTGTAGTAACAGAACTGATTGAAAAAAAACTTTTGGAGGTTCCCATTTCTTGATCCATTATATTTTGTGCTTCTGCGAGGTGTGCGTGTGGCTAGTCAAGACAGAATGTATAAAAAGGAGTGCTTTATTCTCTTATTTAATGATCTGAGGCATGTCACTCCAGGCCTGGGATTTCTTTTTAGCCAGCTCCATCCAAGACGGTGCCTCAGAACCCGAGAGAGTTTGTCGCTTGTATGGTACCTTTTCTTCTTTATCTGTCAGCAGGGATAGCGGTGTACCTGTAAATGGCAAATAGTGATATTAATGTTATGTACTACCAAACAGGCCACATGCACCAAAGCCAAACAGCCAATTTTTTTTTCTACATTAGTTTATTTATTTATTTATTTACAAAAATGAAAGTGCTGCAATTTCCATTATTTACAGTGAACGTGTATCCTATAATATCCCTGTCCATGTGTGCCTGGTGCGTAAGTGCGGCACATAGGCATGGGCGGGCTTTTGGCAGCACTTGTAGAAGGGCGTAGGGCACACATGTGGGTCACTGCCATGCAGGCATTGCGGGGGGCGCGGCCGTTGCCTAGTGCCATTAAAACGGTGGGCTCTTTAGCTAGTGCTGCAATAAAAGTACAATCCATCTACACCAGGACTGGAACTGTCCAGACTGAGTGCGGTAAAAAACTCCATAGGTAGGAGCTGCATAACAGAATACTTGGATATACATACTCCAAGGATGCCTAGATTATTCGTTTCTAATGATCTGAGGTTTCTACAACTCTCAAATAGCTGAGGCCTAAATTGTATGAGGCTTTAAATGTTAGTAGGCCAATCTTCAAAAAAAAAAAAAAAAATCTCCATTTTATGGTTAACCAGTGAAGGAAGGAAAGAATTGGTGTTACCTTTCAGTAGTAGGAATGTTTAGTTAGCAGACTGGAAACCACATTCTATGCTAGCTGTATGAATTGCAGATTCTTGTGTAGAAGGCCTATGTAGAGGGCACTGCAAAAGTCTAGCCATGACATAATGAAAGTGTGAACTAGACTTGACATAATGAAAGTGTGAACTAGACTTTATCAGACTAGAATTAGAAATCTTGTGGGATGAGTTATTTAGGAAAGGTTTGCTATTGGCTTAAATGCAAGCATAAAGGACATTTCTTCACTAAATTCAGGGTAGTTTTACTAACCCAACACTGCCAAAAGAATCTTTCTTGGCAGTTTTCCCAGCTGGTTGACTGAAAAATTGTTAATTATTCTTACTCTATATATAGCGCTGACATCTTCTGCAGTGCTTTACTGAGTACCGGTACGTGGACATTTTACCAAACGGCGGAACTCACATCTAGTCCATACTGAAGTAATAGTCTAACATCCCTACCATAAATTTGAAGGTGTTAATAGACTGTTGTGCCCTGAGGAAACCCAAGTAAACACTGGAAGAACATATAAACGCTATACAGTGTCCTGGCTCAGATTTAAACCAGGGACACTAGCACTGCAAGGCAGGAGTGCTATCATTTAACTCCACAAATCGTAAGCATTAGTTCTGCGGGATGGCGCTTCTATTTTCAGTTTGTAATTTTTCTGAGCTTGGATAAGAAAACCACACAGACTAATATTAATTGTAAAAGTAAAATACCCCAAAACATCAGGCTTTCAGTGTATTTTGTCTGCATCTTTATAGGAAAATCTTTTTATGACTATAAGGAAATCAAAATACATTGGAATATTATAATTGTGTCTTTTGCAAAAAGTCATGAGTTGCAAAGTAGCCAGGGAGCTCTAACACTAAGCTGGCAACCGGCAATGCAAAGATCATATTATATACTATGCCTACACAATCCCTCATTCACTCACACCCACTCACTGATTTACTCATGCACAAAAGGAAAAACCTCTCAGTGTAAATTAATCTCCCTTTCTAGGCAGTGTGTTATCATAATTTTGCAGATCTTCCTAATAAGTGCAATATGTACTGTGTTTCTTTACAGTTCAAAACAGCATCTACTACTTGCTTTGTGGCATCCCATGCAAGCAGAATAAGACAACCTGTTTGAGAGTGCAGGAAAAAGGAGGCTGGATAGAAAGAAAGAGGTACCATATATACTAGACTGAGTCAAGAAATTGTAGACTGACAGTATAAATTCGCCTTATACTCAAGTCAATTCTAAATTTGTCCCCCTATAGCTGGGATTGGGGGGGAGGAGACACCACTTTCTCCCTCCCTTTCCGCAGCGCAGTGTTCTGTAAATATCCGCCCTCCATTGTGGTCAGTGTTGTAGAATAAAATATCACCCGCAGCCCCCCCCCCCCCCCCCCCCCCCCGAGAGGCAGCAGGCCAGTGTACCTCCATTCAAGAAATCCAACACCAGGCGTAGAGTTCTATCACCTCTCACATGCTGGTCTGCATATTAGTGTAGCTCGGACTCACACAACTTTGGTGGCCGGAAGACCAGCGTGTGGCAGAGATAGGACGCTGTGGATTCATGAATGGAGGCTTCTGGCAGGGCTGTGAATATGATTATACATAATAAGGTATGCTGGCTGCTGCAGCTCGCAGATCGGGTGGGGGAGGGGGTTGCAGGTAATATTTTACTTTACTTTACAACAGTGGCCACAACAGAGGTGGGTGGGGGACAGTTACAATCACAGGTCACAATATTAGGCGGGGGGATGTTTAATCAGGTCACTGGCCACAATGGAGGGAGGAGGGGGGATAGTCACAATTGACTGGCCACAATGCAGGGGGAGGAGAGTGTATAATTCACAACACTGGCCACAATAGGCACACTGATAGGGTGAGCAGGGGGATGCAGATACTGGACACACTGAAAGGGGAACCAGGAGGACACAGACACTGGCAACAATGATTGGAAGCAAGGGCACAGTTTAGAGCGTTAAAAGCTGCACGTAAGGGTCCTCAAGGAGTTTATGGCTGCACTTGGGGGCAAGGAGGGGTTAATGGCTACAATACTTTATGCAGCCATTAACCCCTCATGGTTCCCAAGTGCAGCTATTAACTTTGCTGGATAGACATACTTGAATCATTAAAAAATTTCAGCATAAGAGGGTCAAATATTGGGATCGACTTATACTCGAGACTGACTTATATTCAAGTATATACGGTAAGTAATTCCTGTACAATTCTCTAGTCTTCAGTATTATGTAAACAGATCTCATACCAGGGTTGTAAATTGTATATCGAACCTTTCAGTCTCGATCTCCACCTGCTGGCTTCACAATGTACATTTGAAATATTCAGGGGTAATATTGTTACTACATTTACACCATTAAAACATGTAAAAATCATCTTACTCTGAAAAATAGTAAATAGAAATGTGAAAAATACTACATCCCTTAAAAGTGGGAGTATACTCCTAAAAATACAATTTTAGAAACTACTCTTAGTTACATAAAAGAACATTTGAAAGCATTTCCACATATCCCGTGTGTAAAAACCTTTATTTTCCTGTAGAGAACAGGAGAAGCTTGCTCATCATAAATATAAGCATTCCAGATGATACTCTCTGAGGCATGTGTTTTCACTCTTCCTGCTTCATCTGCTGCTGAAGTCAAGCTGTTGCCAGGGCAATGTGCCTGTTCAGCAAAGGAAGGGGGGCAGAGTGAAGACACATTCCTTTACATTAAATGATTACATTTGCCTTTGCCAATGACAATAGATAAGCAAGCTTCTCCTGCACTCTGCAGGGAAAATAAAAGTTTACACACAGGGAATGTGTGGGCATGCTTTCAAATGTTCTTTTATGTAACAGAGCAGTTACTGAAATGTTAGTTTTGGTCCCACTATAACTAAATTGTAAGAAAAGTGTGGTTAGTGGGTTCTGTTCTTTACACAGAAAAACATTCATTAAAGAAGCTCTCTCTCACCAGGTACAATATGTGGCAATGTGTTCGCCCGTTGTCTTGGTTCTACCATTTCAGATTTTGTTTCTTGCCCATGTTTTTCTGTAGTAGCTGCATCTGCTGCCGGTGGGATTTTGTTCTGGCTTTGCTCAATTTGCTGCTTCAAAGGAACCTTGAATACAATGTGAAAAAACTGTTTTAGTACTGAACAATGTACAGTGATTCCCATACCAGCCTCAATAAAAGCAACACACCTTCAAGGTATTATGTTGAAGGCTAAAATAACCTGGGTGCTAGCCATGGGATTGTGCTTTATCTGCAGTTTGTGTGCAACTAGACATCTCTCATTATGTTTTTAGCATTGCACAGTGTTTGAAATAAAACACTGATCAATTCAGAATACATGCATCAGAATACATGAAAACCAACAAAAGAACACAAACAAATGCACCTTCCCATGGCTGATTATCAAGGTGGTTACAAGAGAAATTGTGCAAACGTGGTAACAGTTAGTGAAATAGGCATCAGCTGACAAATCCCATAAGTGCAAGTAGCGAATTAGCAAAGCCTGAAAATTTGTACCATTTACAAAGTAAACTCATCATGCTTGGTCAATTAGCCTGTAATGGTGTTCCCCTCTAAATTATCCAAATAAATTGCACGTATAAACTTTAATGCTAGAAGATGTGTTTTATGTTTTTATTTATCTTTGCCAAAGAGAGTTACCAAAAGTTTCATCACTGAGAATGGTTCTCGCGTTGAATTTTGCTTCTGCAATGATATTTTCAATAGAGTTTTACAAAAGTTACCTCTGTTCGGTCTTTGTTCTGTCTTTCCGCTTCTTGCCTTGGGGTTTTTTGTTCATAGATGGGGTGTTTTTCCTTAAAGCTCAGCTGCTTCTGCCTTGCCATGGACATCCAGGAGGGCTGTTGCCCTTTGCCTTCCACTCCCTTACCAGGGTCCTCTGCTGTTACTGGTGCTTTTGATTTCTCTGATAAGAACAAAGCCAACATTTAACAGTGATAATGCACTGCATTAACCTTTTATGTTACCATTTATGTACTGTTATTTATTTCCTGCAATTGTACAGGAAAACAATGGAATGGGTGGCATGATGGCAAAGTGGTTAGCACTGGAGCACCAGATTTACAGAGGTTTGCCAAAGTATTCGGCCCTGTTGAAGTTTTCCATATTTTGTCATATTACTGTCACACACACACGAATCAATTTTATTGGAATTCCACATGGAAGACCAACACAAAGTGGTGTACACGTGAGAAGTGGAACAAAAATCATACATGATTCCAAACATTTTTTTACAAATAAATAACTGCAAAGTGGGGTGTGCGTAATTATTCAGCCCCCTTTGGTCTGAGTGCAGTCAGTTGCCCATAGACATTGCCTGAAGAGTGCTAATGACTAAATAGAGTGCACCTATGTGTAAGCTAATGTCAGTACAAATACAGCTGCTTTGTGACGGCCTCAGAGGTTATCTAAGAGAATATTGGGAGCTACAACACCATGAAGTCCAAAGAACACACAAGACAGGTCAGGGATCAAGTTATTGAGAAATTTAAAGCACGCTTAGGCTACAAAAAGATTTCCAAAGCCTTGAACATCCCACGGAGCACTCTTTAAGCAATCATTCAGAAATAGAAGGCGAATGTCACAACTGTAAACCTACCAATACAAGGCCGTCCACTTAAACTCACAGGCCGAACAAGGAGAGCGCTGATCAGAAATGCAGCGCAGATGCCCATGGTGACTCTGGATGAGCTGCAGAGATCTACAGCTCAGGTGGGGGAATCTGTCCATAGGACAGCTATTAGTCGTGCACTGCACAAAGTTGGCCTTTATGGAAGAGTGGCAAGAAGAAAGCCATTGTTAACAGAAAAGCATAAGTCCCGTTTGCAGTTTGCCACAAGCCGTGTGGGGGACACAGCAATCATGTGGAAGAAGGTGCTCTGGTCAGATGAGACCAAAATTGAGCTTTTTGGCCAAAATGCAAAACGTTATGTGTGGTGGAAAACTAACACTGCGCATCACTCTGAACACACCATCCCCACTGTCAAATATGGTGGTGGCAGCATCATGCACTGGGGGTGCTTCTCTTCAGCAGGGACAGGGAAGCTGATCAGAGTTGATGGGAAGATGGAGAGAGACAAATACAGGGCAATCTTGGAAGAAAACCTCTTGCAGTCTGCAAAAGACTTGAGACTGGGGCGGAGGTTCACCTTCCAGCAGGACAACGACCCTAAACATAAAGCCAGGGCAACAATGGAATGGTTTAAAACAAAACATATCCATGTGTTAGAATGGCCCAGTCAAAGTCCAGATCTAAATCCAATCGAGAATCTGTGGCAAGATCTGAAAACTGCTGTTCAAACGTTGTCCATCTAATCTGACTGAGCTAGAGCTGTTTTGCAAAGAAGAATGGGCAAGGATTTCAGTCTCTAGATGTGCAAAGCTGGCAGAGACATACCCTAAAAGACTGGCAGCTGTAATTGCAGCAAAAGGTGGTTCTACAAAGTATTGACTCAGGGGGCTGAATAATTACGCACACCCCACTTTGCAGTTTTGTTTTTTTTAAATGTTTGGAATGATGTATGATTTTCGATCCACTTCTCACGTGTACACCACTTTGTATTGGTCTTTCATGTGGAATTCCAATAAAATTGATTCATGTTTGTGGCAGTAATATGACAAAATGTGGAACACTTCAAGGGGGCTGAATACTTTTGCAAACCACTGTAGATACCAGCCAGAACATTATCACATGTATATGCTTCCCAAACTTGCATGGGTTTCAATACACAACCCACACTTCACTGGTTAGGTTATTTGCTTCACCACAAAACTGGACCTACTGTGGTAGGATTGTGATTTTTAATGCTAAACCATTGACAAATATGAACTATTCAGTGTTCTCAGAGTAGTGCTGCAAAAATGTTTCAGCACTTTATAAATATCTACAGTTATAAGCTGATAAAGAAATGCTGCTAGCAGCATCCATTTTCTTTAAGCTCCATCACACAACTCTATGTATTCCCGCAAGCCTTGCCTGTATTTATACACTCGAAGGGATCATTCCGGATAGGGCGTATTTGAATGCCTACAGTCCCTATCTCGTATGGTAACCGCATCACCCGAAGCCAGCTCTATAGTTCCGGCACGCACGGGAGTTCAAGAACAATCCCAGCTTCAAGGAGGAGGAAAGGACGTCAGATGGTAAGTATGGGGGGAGGTTTTTCCCTGCACTGACACCAATGAACTAAGCAGCACACAAACGGCAAAGCAGCCACATTAAAAAGGGACAAAGCAGCACACAAACGGGGGACAAAGCAGCCACAGAGAGGTGGAACAAAACAGCCACAGAAACGGGGACAAAGCAGCACACAAAGCAGCAACAGAAAGGGGGGACAAAGTAGCAACAGAAAGTTGGGACAAAGCAGCCACAACAATGGGGGACAAAGCAGCACGCTAACAGACAAAGCAGCAACAGAAAGTGGGGAGAAAGCAGCCACAGCAATGGGGGACAAAGCGGCACACAAATGGACAATGCAGCCACAGAAAGGGGGGACAATGCAGCCACAGAAAGGGGGGACAAAGCAGCACACAAACAAGGGAGACATTGCAGCCAACCAAACAGGGGGGACCAAGCAGCTACAGAAATGGGGGCCACACTTGTTAACAAGGGCACATGGGAGCTAACAAGTGGGATAAAGGGGGCCAAGCCTGTTAAGGGGGACATAGCGTGCCACACTAATAAAGAGGGCACAGGTGCCATACTATAGAGAGGACAAGAGTCTCCGCCCACTTTTGCCGCCGGCCCGACACTTGAAAACACTGGAGGGGAGAGGCAGGAAGGGGAGCACGAAGGTGAGGGAAGGGGGGGGGGGGGGGGGAGACGTCCGCCCTTCCCCGCTGTCCCCATAGCTCGCCTTCTCTGCGCTGCTCCCCTCCTGCTGAGGGCACACCTGGCTAGCTGGGGACATATACCCCTGCCTACATATACTGGGGACATATCCCACTGGCTATATACACTGGGCACATATCCCACTGGCTATATATACTGGGCACATATACCCCTGGCTACATATACTGGGCACATATACCCCTGGCTACATATACTGGGCACATATACCCCTGGCTACATATACTGGGCACATATACCCCTGGCTACATATACTGGGCACATATACCCCTGGCTACATATACCCCTGGCTACATATACTGAGCACATATACCCCTGGCTACATATACTGGGCACATATCCCACTGGCTACATATACTGGCACATATACCTCTGCCTATATATACTGGGCACATATCCCACTGGCTATATATACTGGGCACATATACCCCTGGCTACATATACTAGGCACATATACCCCTGGCTACATATACTAGGCACATATACCCCTGGCTACATATACTAGGCAACTATACCTCTGGCTACATATACTGGGGACTACTATACTCATGGCTACTTATACTGGGGACACCTATAGGCCTGGCTACCTATGCTGGGGGTACCTATTTTGGGGGAACTGCTGCATTTTGTTGAACCGCTGTTATGTATTTTGGGTAACAGCTGCCAGATTATGTGTATGTTAGGGGAACGGCTGCTGCCAGATTACGTGTATTTTGGGGAACTGCTGCCATATTGTGTATGTTTGGGGGACCACTGCTGCCAGATATGTATTTTGGGTGTTGCGTGTATTTTGGGTGTTCCGCTGCCAGGTTTCGCGTATTTTGGGGAACTGCTTCCAAATTATGCGTATGTTGGGGGAACTGCTGCTGCCACATTGTCTATTTTGGGGTAACCACTGCCATAGTATCTGTATTTTGGAGGAACTTCTACCAGATTATGTGTCTTTTTGGTGAAATGCTGTCAGATTACATCTATTTTTGGGGGATACACTACGGCAGAGCTCAAACTTCCTCGGCAGACCTTTTACATCACTGCTACGGTCATGTATATTTGGCCCCACCCATGACCACGCCCACGGTATGCTTGACCACGCCCATTTTTTTGGCGCGGCGCATGGATTTTCCAAGTGAGTCCACTCTCTTCTTTTCCCAGGACTAGACCCCTGCTGGGGGCACCTAATTTGGGGTAACTGCTGTCAGATTAACTATATTTGGGGAACCGCAGCTGCCATATTAATTGTATTTTGGGAAACAGCTGCCAAAGTAAGTGTATTTTTGGGGAACCCCTTCCAGATTGTGTATGTTGGGGGAACCGCTGCTTCCAGATTACATCTATTTTGGGCAGGGGCGTAGCAATAGGGGGTGCAGAGGTAGCGACCGCATCGGGGCCCTTGAGCCAGAGGGGCCCTCCCTCAACTTTAGTATTAGCTCTCTATTGGTCCTGTGCTCATAATAATCACTTCTATAGAGACTTTGAATAGTGGTAAACATTAACAAGCTGTTTCCCATCCCCTTCTTGCACCTCTGACACTGTAGTTGCCATTGGCAGGTTTTGGGGCGCTGTATCAATGGTTATGTATAGATTGCTTGGGGGGCCCCATTGTGAAACTTGCATCGGGACCCACAGCTCTGTAGCTACGCCACTGATGGGGGAATGACTGCCTTATTATCTGTGAGTGCTGTACACAATTCTGTTTACTAACTGTTGTAAGAGAGCCCGAGGTGGGCTCAATTAAAAAAAAAAAAAAAAAAAAGTAGGCTACCTGATTCGGGGGGTGGAGAGGATCAGATAGCCGCAAAAAACGCTGCCCCCCGCTGCTCCTGTGGGCCGCACTGGCCCACTTTCACTTTTGTGACCTGTAGGTCGCGACGCTGAAAGAAGAGATTCTGCGTCTCTCGCAGCATGCAGGGAGCGGCAGGGGGTGCGGCCAGGGAGAGAGAGCTGTCCAATGGCAGCACTAGAAACCCTGCAGGAATGCCCCTGGTGGTTGTTTTGAGCAGGGCTGTGGAGTCGGAATTGGAGTCTGAGTCGAGGAGTTGGAGTAATTTTGGGCACCCAGAGTCGGAGTCGCATGATTTTTGTACAAAATCCACAGCCCTGTTAAGTATTAGGCTAAGGAGTCGGAGTCGAGGAGTCGGAGTCTGAGCAATTTTGGGTACCCGGAGTTGGAGCCGGAGTCGTGGTTTCAGAAACTGAGGAGTAGGAAGATTTTTGTGCAGACTCCACAGCCCTGGTTTTGAGCAGGGAATCCTTCTCCCTGTGTTTACCTCCAAGATAGCGACAAACATGGTCGCTAATCTCGGGGAGCTATAGTGCGGCAGGGGGGGAGGTCATAGAGCGGTGGTGTGGGGACACAGAGGCATGTCATGAGGCAGAGAACATGCCTCTGTGTCCCATGCCCCCATCTCCCCACCTCAGGTTCTCTTTAAAGAGGAGCTGTCAGCCATACCATCTCAGAAAAAAAAATCACATATATTAGTAGTTAAATACTTGCTCTACTTACATAACAGATGTATTGTACTGTCCACATTTTGATTTCAGTGAATTTCATATAGTAAATAAAGAGAATTTTGTTCCGGTCATTTGCCATCTTGGATTCCATCTGATTGAAGCCAATCCGGATATGATTTCCTCCCTTACTCTTCTCCCCTTTCTGATTCTGTATGCATTGCCAGCCCACCTCTCAGTCTTCAGACACTCCCACCCAGCTCTATAGTAGGAAGTGCATTTTCATAAATCATCATTTTGACCAATCAGAGAGGAACAGAGGTGTGGGAGGGGAAAATGGGAGGGAAAGAAAAATTGGCTTCAGCCAATCAGGCTGCATTAGTTGCATCTGAGGGAAATAACTAATGAAGGGGAGGAAAGTATAGAAGAAAAATATAGCATGCACTGCAATTTTTTTTGTTCAGCAAATGTACCAAATAAGAGCCAGAAGACCTGGGGAACGATACTCTATTTGAAAAGAAAAGTAAGATTGATTTTGAACTTTTGGATTGCCTAGTAAGCAACCTTTTTACTTATTTAACAGATAAAAATAGAGAATTGAGTTTGGATTTTATACCTGACAGTTACTCTTTAAAAAAAATAAAATAAAAGTATGTAAAAACCAAAATAAAAAAAACATTGTTTATGCTAAATTTCGAAATCCAAAGCTGTCCGAAAGTAAATCATTATTTTACGTTTTCCGATGTATAAGGCATGACTCGACTTACAATCAATGAAACTTACAAATTCCTAGCGCATAACCAGTTTGTTAATAGGGGAACACCTATATATACAGTGGGATGCGAAAGTTTGGGCAACGTTGTTAATCGCCATGAATTTCCTGTATAAATCGTTGGTTGTTACGATAAAAAAGTCAGTTAAATATATCATATAGGAGACACACAGTAATATTTGAGAAGTGAAATGAAGTTTATTGATTTACAGAAAGTGTGCAATAATTGTTTAAATAAAATTAGGCAGGTGCATAAATTTGGGCACCAAAAAAATAAATCAATATTTAGTCGATCCTCCTTTTGCAGAAATTACAGCCTCTAAACGCTTCCTGTAGATTCCAATGAGTCTGGATTCTGGTTGAAGGTATTTTGGACCATTCTTCTTTACAAAACCTCTCTAGTTCATTCAGGTTTGTGCCGAAATGGTTGAACGATGCACAGTGACTCCATCTGCAGCAAGATGATGTTGTAGGTCTTTGGTGCTGGTCTGTGGGTTGACTGTTCTCACCATTCGTCACTTCTGTTTATCCGAGATTTTTCTTCGTCTGCCACTTCGAGCCTAAACTTGAACTAAGCTTTCTGTATCCTTCCTCTAAACCTTGATGGTGAACAATCTTTGTCTTCAGATCATTTGAGAGTTGTTTTGAGACCCCCATGTTGCTACTCTACAGAGAAAAAGAGGTAAACTTACAATTGACCCTCTTAAATACTATTTCTTATAATTGGATTTACCTGTGTATGTAGGACAGGGGTCACTGAGCTTACCAAGCCAATTTGAGTTCCAATAATTAGTTTCAAAGGTTTTGCAATCAAAATGACAACAGTGCCCAAATGTATGCACCTGCCTAATTTTATTTAAACAATTATTGCACACTTTCTGTAAATGCAATAAACTTCATTTCACTTCTGAAATATCACAGTGTGTGTCTCCTATATGATATATTTAACTGACATTTGTATCGTAACAACCAACGATTTATACAGGAAATCATAATGATTAACAACGTTGCCCAAACTTTTGCATCCCACTGTAGGTTTTTGCAGCATCACATGCCAAACTGCCTTCTTCAAATATTGCAATGGTATGGCTGTTGTAAGAGTCTAAAGCTGGACACTAATGGTCCAATTTCTAGCGAAAAATCGTTCGAGCGATCAGAAATTCTGATCGGACGAAAAATCGTTCACTACACCATCAACTAACCAATCTTTGCTTCCTATCTATCACGACCACCAAGAAAATCCAAATTTTCGTTCGACGAAAATTCATTTGTGCGACATTTTTTTCACTCGTTCATAATCGATTGTGTCCACCAATGGAGATTATTTACAACCAATCCGATCAGAATTTCTAATCGCTTGAACGATTTTTCGCTAGATATTGGACCGTTAGTGGCCAGCTTAAGGCAGGCTTTCTCACTCAGGGATCTCTGGAACCCCAAGGTTCCTTAACCCTTTAGCAGTTAATTTATTATGAGGCTTGCAAGTGCTCCAGGCCAATTTATTTAACCACCCTGTCGTTTTATTTCCCCAGGATTTCCGTGCAAGAAGTGGTTCAATTAATTTCCAATAATTTTCAACTTTTTTTTTTTTTTTTTGCAATAATTTTTTTTTTAATATTGAATTCAATACAGGTTATTGTATTGAATTCAACTAAAAAAAAGTGTTTACTGCGAGATGTTGATGACGCTGTGTGACCCTGGTGTCATCAACGCCAATCGCCGGGGGACAGGTCATCGCTGAGGGAGAAGCAAAATCCGCACAGGGACATGGAAGAAGGCACTGGGGAAGCTATCAGAGGTACGCGACGAGGGATCAGCACGCCAATGGTGAGTATAATACCCAGATGTGTAGCCAGGTGTATAGGGAGCCACATGTAGCCAGATGTCAGGGTAGCCAGGTGTGTAGGCAGATGTATAGGTAGCCAGGTGTGTAGCCAGGTATAGGGTGCCAGGTATAGGGTGCCAGGTGCAGTGAAGCCAGTTATGGGGTGCCAGGTGTAGTGTAGTCAGTAATGGGGTGCCAAGCTACCCCCCAACACCTTCCCCCAGGCTGTGTGCGGCCGGGTGGGGTGGGGGGAAGTGTCCCTGTTTTTTTTCAGGCTGTTGGTGGCCGGTGGGGACCCCCTTCTGGGCAGGGAGGGGGGCCCCGTCCTTTGCGGGCTGTGGGGTGTCCCCGTTCTATGCTGGCTGGTAGTGGCCGGTGGGGACCCCCCTTCTGTGCGGGGGGGGGGTCCCCGTCCTTTGCGGGCTGTGGGTGGCCTTTCCCTCCCCCCTCCCATCCCCCGTGCAAGCCCCCTCCCCCCTGGACCCCTTCCCTCGGTGTGAGTCCTGTTCTACTCACCCAGGCTGTCTCCAGCGGCGGCGGCAGAATCCCTTCTTCCTCCATCCCCGAAGTCTCATGCTCTGTGTAATTACCGCTACGAGGCTTTGTGACGTCACCGAGCCTCGTAGCAGTAACGTCACAGGTCCGGACTTCGGCGTTAGAGAAAGAAGGGATTCTGCTGGCGCCGCTGGAGACAGCCTGGGTGAGTAGAACAGGACTCACACCGAGGGAAGGGGTTCAGGGGGAAGGGGGGGCTTGCATGGGGGATGGGGGGGGAAAGGCCACCCACAGCCCGCAAAGGACGGGGACCCCCCCCCCCCCCGCCCATAAGGGGGGTCCCCACCGGCCACCCACAGCCTGCAAAGGACAGGGACACCCCCCCCCGCCCCCAGAAGGGGGGTCCCCGCCGGCCACTACCAGCCAACATAGAACAGGGGACCCCCCCCCCCCCCCCTTGCTGCACAGAGGGGATCGCCGCCGGCCACTACCAGCCCGCATAGGGAATCCCCCTGCACAGAGCGGACACCCGCATGTGCACGCAGCACATTCTCTGCCTCGCCAGCTGCACAGGGATTCCCCAGGGTGGCTGGATGCTTGTTCTGTATGCTGGGGGTAGCACAGATCGCTATCCACAGCGTACAGTCAGGCATCCAGCCATCCTGGGGAATCCCTCTAATGAGGGAAAATTGCAGCGGGCGGTGCAGAGAAACAGGAAATCTCCCTGGCGGGATTGACGAGCTCGGCTCGCCCAAAACACTTTCAGGAAGTTTTGCTGGACGAGCTGCGCTCGTCCAGAACGCTAGGGAGGTTAAGCACATTTTTATTCCATACTGGTTACATTTCCTTGCTTCTAATTAGTACTGATGCAATGTGTATTTATGGCCACCTGTCACTAGGGGGCAGTGTGAGACAATAATGTAGGACTTCTGCTTTCAGTTTCTATATTTTCTGCTAGCAGAGAGAGATCAAAGCATTCCAAGAAGTTGCATTACAACATTTTCTGCTGACTGAGGTAAAAAGCAGTGCACTTATCCCAAACAAGATAACTATTGAAGCTGCTAATGGGTTACAAGGAACCCGAGGTGTGAGACCTATGGACACTGCCATATTTATTTCCTTTTAGACAATACCAGTTGTCTGAAATACACACCTGGAACAAGAATGCAGCAAATCTTGTCATATTCGTCAGAGACATCTGATTTGCTTATGCAGGGTCTATGGCTTAAAGTATTAGAGGCAGAGGACCAGCAGGACAGCCAGGCAATGTGCATTATTTAAAAGGAAATAAACAGGTCAGCCTCCATATCCCTCTCACCGTGTGTTCCCATTAAACAGGAACTCCAGTGAAAATAATGTAATAATAGAAAAGTGCTTCATTTTTACAATAATTATGTATAAATGATTTAGTCAGTGTTTGCCCATTGTAAAATATTTCCTCTCCCTGATTTACATTCTGACATTTATCACATGGTGACATTTTTACTGCTGGCAGGAGAGGTCAGTGGAAGTAGATGCTGCTTGCTTTTTTGGCAGTTCTAAACAGCTGTAAACAGCTATTTCCCACAATGCAACGAGGTTCACAGACCGCCCATGGTCCTCACAGTTTCCTGTGCGAGGGGTTTCATCACAATATCAGCCATACAGAGCCCCCGATTTGTGAAAAGGAATATAGATTTCTCATGGGAAAGGGGGTATCAGCTACTGATTGGGATGAAGTTCAATTCTTGGTCCCGGTTTCTCTTTAAGGTCATTGCAGGGGTTCTCTGGCATTTTCTCCTCCGTGACAGTGGTAGGCTGATAAAGTATAAAATGTATGACTCATATGTGTCCTCTTCACTTATTGTATGCTTGGCTCAACTGTGGTGGGTGGAATATAATACTGCACACAACAATGGGGGGGGGGGGGTACTGTAAAAAGAAGCACTAAATTGGAGGTCAGAATAATAGCATAGGGAGGCAGTATAAAGAGCGGCACCATAATAAAGAGTGATGCAATAAAGAGTCTACTAATAGGAGGGCACTATAATTGTGTGGTCTACAGCAATAAATAACAGTACTAACGTGCAACTATAGTAGGAAACACTGTAAGGGCTGGTGCACACCAAGACCGGTTCTGAGTATTTTAAAAAAGGCTTGCGCTTTGAAAAGTGCTTGGCTAATGTATTTCAATAGGATAGTGCACACGAGAGCAATTTGTTTTTTCCCCAAATGCAAACCCGGGTCCTGCAGCATTTTTGCTGATTTCTGAGGAGAATCAGCCTCAATGTTAAGTATAGGAAAGTGGAAAATTGCTCTGAAAAGAGCTAGATCCAAGCGTTTTTGTTACAGAAGCAGTTCAGTTACAGCTCTACTTTAACAAAACATAAAAACGCTACACCAAAACACTCCAAAAACCGCTAGGCATGCTTAGAAAATCGCCAGGCACTTGCCTAGAATCGCCTTTAAAAATCCCTTTAAAAAGCGCTAAGCGTTTGCTTTTACGCTAGGGCTTTTTGATGTGCACCGGCCCTAAGAAAGAAAAATGGAAAGGGGGCTAAATAACAAGACTCGCATCCACTTTTAAAGACTATGAATCCTGCAAAATAAATCTTCACTTCCCTCGCAAATGCAGGGGTTGTTCGACATCCACAAATTACTTGATGGGTTCTCCCAGGGTAACAAGGTTGAAAAAGGCTGGTCTAAGGGTTGGTGGAACTGTACTGAAGTGGCAATTGGTACCATCGTATTATTAGATTTTAGCCCTTGAGTTATATTCCCTGGTATTCAGGGGAACCAAGGACTTTAGCTGTGAAGACTCGGAGTCTGTCATTAGAGTAGTAATATGGTTGATGGGATCCCACGTGTGATTGGTATGTGTTAGTGCTGAGTGCATGGGCCCAGCCAGCTGTGCTAATTATAACCCGCAGCGTGTTTTATGGTTTTAATTGATACAGAAGTAACATGCTAAGTGTGATATACCTTTAGGCTACTTGCACACCAAGACGTTGCGTTAGGTGCTACGTTAAGGTCGCATAACGTGCACCTAACACAACGTATGGTGCTGCAAGAGCCGACGGTAGAGTGAGCCGCGTTAGGCGGCTCGATTCCTATAATGTCTCCTAGAGTGGCGCTGATTGGCCAGCGGGTCCACGTGATGCGGAGTGTCTCGCTCCGCATCACGTGGACCCGCTGGCCAATCAGCGGCCGCCAGTGCAGTGAATATTAAGTAGCCATGTGCGCGGCTACTGTAGCTGGCTCTCCCCGCCTCCTCTCCGCCCCCCACTGCGCATGTGCAAACAGTCTAACGCGGCTATAGCCGCTCCAACGCCGTAGCATGCTGCACTTTGCGGAGAACGTGCAGCAATACATGTAACGCAACGTGGGCTGTGTGAACAGCCCACTTGTGTTACATTGCTGTGCGTTGGGGGAGCGTTACAGGCGCACTAACGTGCGCCTGTAACGTCTTGGTGTGTAAGCAGCCTTAATAAAGTTTTGTAAGTGAATTTGAAGCAGAGGTTGATACCACTTTTTTTGATAAGGGTTGGTCCACACTGGCTTTTTTTAAAAAATGTTCTCATTAACTTGAATGAAAATTGTGTAAAAAACACTGCAATTTTTAAAAGTTTTAACAAAATAGCTGCAACCCATTTTGCCGCATTTGTTTGTGTTTTTAAAACCACGAACGGAGCCAGTTTACATTAGCTCTGAAATATCCAGCAGGCAGTCCACATCTGTAACCCACTGAAAATATTTGGTTGAATTATGAAATAAAAAAATAAGACAGAATGGACCCAGAAATCCTATGCAAGCCAAGGATGGGACAACATTTCACTTTTAAAACTGCAGCAATTGGTATCCTCAGTTCCTGAAAATGTACAGATTGTTGCTAAAGGAGGTGATACAACACAGTGGTAAACATGCCCCTGTCCCAACTTTTATAAAATGAGTAGCTGACATCAAATTCAAAGCAATGATAATAACATAACCTTTAAAATGTAATAATATTTCTAAAGTTTCAACATTTACTTTGTGCCATTTCCAAATCAAGGGTTTACATGATTTGAAACCCTGCTGGACTACTTATATACCGTACTTGCATGAGCTCACTGGCTCCAGCCTACTAACCACCTGACACCTAACTGCTTAATAGTAACCAGTACAACTGTCATCTACATACTTACTATTTACGAGTGAAAAACATTATCAGCAACCCAGAAGCTGCTCCATAGCATGGAAATATGTACTTGTCAAGACTCTCAGATAAAGGTAGCATTATACCAATGACTGACCTTGCCATGAAGAGGAGGGTGCCTGCTATCTACATGCCTTCAGATCCTAAACCACTTCCAAATCATCGCACCAACTTCAATTACCAGGGCATGTATAATCAGAGATCTCCCTGCTCAAAGCCAAAGTCATTCAATGTACAGCTAACAGTGGGCAGCAGTGCGTTTTATGGGGAAGGAGAAACCCTCCTGGCAGCAAGGCACAATGCAGCACTGAGAGCCCTACATGTGCTAAGTAATAAGCTTATACTGGAGAGATCAACTGTAAATGGAGAAACTGGAAGGAGACCAGAAGAAGAGAAAGATGCATACAAATCAGAGATAAGTTTGGTCTTTGAAATTTCCCTGAAGCGCAACCTTCCACTCAGTTTTGAGGTGATCAGGGAAAGTGGCCCTCCACACAGGAAGAGTTTTGTTACCAGAGTGACTGTGGGGGAATTCACTGCTGAGGGAGAAGGAAACAGCAAGAAGCTTGCCAAAAGAAGAGCTGCTGCTGCCGTTCTGCAAGAGTTGCGAAAACTTCCACCTCTTCCTATTGTTGAGAAGCTAAGAATTTACATAAAAAGTGCACCCAAAATAATTATAAAGGTTTCCCCAGAATATGGCCAGGGGATGCATCCAATCAGTCGCTTGGTTCAGATTCAACAGGCTAAGAAAGAGAAGGAACCAGAGTTTGTCTTGCTGTCAGATAGAGAAATTCAACACAGAAGAGAATTCATTATGCAGGTAAAAGTTGGACCACAAACTGCCATTGGAACTGGTCCTGACAAAAAGACAGCGAAGCGGAATGCTGCAGAAGCCCTGTTGTTGCAGCTTGGCTATAAAGCTTCAACTCCAGTTGCAGAGAGTAATGCAAAGCAACGTGAGGTTCAGGGCACCTGTGGAGATCAAGGTTCTGAGGCCTCTGACCAAACAGGCACACCTAAAGGTATTCTTTCTCTCCCCCCCAAAATCTATCAAGAAATGGAAGCCAGTCAAAGTAAAACTGTGCCTGCACCTGCTGTTGGCTATCTGTCATCCAAAGAGTTGAGCCAACTATCCAGCTCTTATTTTAGTTCTCAAGCAAGCCAAAGTTGCACAGGTGCTATTGCCAGGGAGCGTTGGACCAATGGCAACCCCACAACTGCAGAGGCTGTAGGATTTGGGGGCAACTACAAGACTTGTACTGCATCCACTGTGCAACCTTCCCAACAGCTGGAATATCTGGCAGGCATTCAAGACTTTCAGGCAGCTTTACGTGCCTTGGAACAATTTTCAGAAGAAGGACTTGAATCCATAGATGTATCTCTTTTAGATAATGAACTGATTGAACAAGCCAAGCTTTGTGGAGAGAAGGCATACAGTACCCAGGCTAACTCAGGTGCCATGTCTCAGGACTGTGAGGATCCAGAAGCCATGGTCTATGGAGTTTGGGGCAGCCCCACTGCATCCTTCTAAACCAATCAACACGCAACAGAGTGTATGTTTACAAGGAAATAAATCACTAATACCTTCTCCCCCCAAAAAGTGTTCAGACTTTTTTTTGATACTAACATGATTTGGAAATCAAACAATGTTTTTATTTACATTTTGAAGTTTCTCAGCTTTCAGTATATGGCCTTTTAAAAGAAACCCAAGGCAAGAAACCTATGGAGGCTGCCATATTTATTTTAAACAATATCAGCTGCCAGGCAGTCCTGCTGATCTAACAAGGAGGAAAGCTGGCACATCCAAAATCAATCTTTATTAGTTCCATGTAAAAATATGGCCAACGTTTTGGAGCCGCGTAGGGCCCCTTTGTCGAGGCAATATTTGCTCTGAGGCAAAGATCTGTTTGCTTCTGCACTAAATTCTACATAGGAAGTCAGGAGTCTGGCTCCTCTAAAACACTCGCTATTAGTGATGTGTATCTGTCTGTGGGCAGCAGCCTGGCCATATTTTTACATGGAACTAATAAAGATTGATTTTGGATGTGCCAGCTTTCTTCCTTGTTGAATACTGCATAGAGGGCATCATCCCACTTTTCAGCTGTTGCACTCCTCTTAAAGACTATGGGTTTGATCCATTAGTGAGTGCGAGACAATACTTCCAATGTGATACAAGTCCTGCTGATCTTTCTGGTCAGTAGGGTCTAACTCACACACCTAAAACAAACATGCAGTTAATCTTGTCAAATTTGTCATAGACCTCCGATCTGCATGCTTGTTCAGGGTCTATGGCTTAAAGAATTAGAGGCAGAGGATCAGCTGGACAGCCAGGTAATGTGCATTATTTAAAAGGAAATAAACATGTCAGCCTCCATATCCCTCTCACCTAGGGTTCCCTTTAAATGAAATTGGTTGAATGAGTCACTTGTGCTTGGAAAGCCACCTGCTCTGGAAAAAAAAAGTAGCCAAATAGGAGTATACAGAGAAATCTGTTGGTTCGCTCAGCTGTCATGACACTACCCAGCATGATACAGCCACTGGGGTTGATCAGTGAGATGCAAATAATTCCAAGTAGATACAGGATTGTGCAAATTTAGTATGCTAATTAATGCAGCTTAAAAATAAACAAATCAAATCCCACCTTGGCAGAATTCGATTAGTCCATTTTCAAGCTGCATACAATTGCATAATACTGCATCAACTTGGAAATCATTTGTATCCTCTTGACCACCCCTAACAAACATGCTGCAACTCAGAAGCAGCACTGTTGATAGTAATGTTGGTTTCAACTGAGACACATGTGCAAGTTAATTACAAACACTTACCTATAGTTTTGTGCACGCTCTGTCTTCTCTCTGGTATTTTTACTTCAGGTTTCAACTCAGGTGATTTTGACTTCTTTTCCTCAGTGAAATTATTTTCGGCCTCTTCTTTATTTAAGTTGTTGTCGGAAACTGTAATATTTTGCAGTACAGGCTTCCTGGGTAGTGGTGGTTTTGCTTGCGGTACTTCAGCGGAATCAGTTTTACATTTCATATCACTTTTAGGGCTGACAGGGAGGTCTGTGGGCCCGGTTTCACTTATTTCATCTTTGGAGGATGGTAAACATACTGTTTTTTCCTGTTTAAGCTCTGCACTGTGTCTCTTCACTGTGGTGGATACTGGATTTATGCCATCCCTGTTTCTTGAGGACAGAGAAGTGGGTCTTAACTTAACAAATGGGTTCTTGTCCTCAGTAGCTGCTTGTGAGTCTGTAGTCACAGATAAATCACTGGCAGTTGGCACTGCACTCTGGTTTGAGGTAATGTTACTAGAAATGGCTTTTTCTGATGGTGAAGTCTCAGGGTCAGCTAAGGCCTCCTTTTTCCTACCTGATGGCTTTATATCAGAGTGGACTGCAGCACTTTTGTCCTCTTTCATGGTCTCAGTTCTTGACACACCCGGTTTGAGAATAGACAGTTTTGTGTTTTTTAGAACATCACCTTCAGCATGTGCCTTCTGTGTGAAACTGTTAGTCCGTGGCCTTTCCCAGGCAGATGACACAGAGAATTTCCTTTGAGTACTTGTTTCTGTGGGAGAACTTTCATCCTTTTTATCTACACTACTACCAGACTTTTTGTTTTCCTTATCAGACAGAGACTGCTCAGGGGTGTTCTGACTCCTTTCAGACATAGAAAGTCTCAGTGCCCGACTTCTGCTAAGTGGGGTCTCCTGCGAGTGAGAAGATGGAGTAGTAGTCCTTGACACGGGGACAGGTGTTTGCTGTGAATTTGATGACTTTTCATTACTATTACCAGGGGCATTTACATTTTTAATTAGCGGTTTTTCAGGACTGGGTAAAGGAGATATGGGACCAACATCTTTCACAATAGTCACCACATCGCTTGAGGTCTTTTTATTTGGTTTTGACCTGCCTATGGGTTCCTCAGAAACTTTGATCTCTTCTCTCAGTACTGTGGCTGAAGCCCTCGCAATGTTTCCAGATTGCAGATTTTTTGTGGTATCTGTACCCACTTCGAGCGACGGCTTCTGCATTTCTACAGGAGTTTGTGGTTCTCTCTCCGTTGTCAGCTCACTTTTATCCTCTACGAATTTAATGGATATAGAATCTATTCCTGGACTGCTGTCCGTGATTTTAGGTACATTCTTATGATTCAAGATGTCAGCATTATCATCTGCGGTTTCCAGACTGGGTGCTGTAGTATCTTCCTCTTCCATACTGTTTAATCTACCTTCAGAGTCTTCCTGGAATGCCTGGCAAAGAGACAATTGAATATATAATTACACTCCAAATCAACTGTTGGAAAATGAAAATAGAAGTGTAGTCAAGTTCCCTGGGATGCAGGTACGAGAGGGCCTGGCACTCACATCAGTCTATTTACTTGGCACACCACACTCCCGCCAAGCTACGCCATTTCGAGCAGTGGATGGCAGACAACCTCTCCAATGAAATGAATGGTCAGGTCATTTACCACAGCAAAGCCCCAAACAGCAGCTGACGGGAGCAGTAGCACGGTATATAAACAAACATAATGCTGACTGTTGGCAATGGGTCTGCAGTATCTGCCAGCACATCCTTTCAAGTACATTAGTAATAATAAAAAAACACAAATAAAATATTTAGAATGCTGTGAACAAGACTGCAAAACTGCAGCCTGCAAGGTTCATGGTCCTCCCAGATTGTTTATTTTCCTGCACTAAGAAACAAAAAAGTAATTTTTAGTTCACTGGAAATATGCAGGAGATGCTCTGCAGTCACAAGTTTTTTTTACAGCCATAAACTAAACAAACATATCATATATCATTGCGGATAAACCAGCTTTTTTACACCCACGCTTTGGTTATAAAGTGGGAGGTTGGCTTATCTGTGGGTGATATATATGTGACGGAGGCTCTACGCAGAGCACATGCTGGAATGCATGGTTACCTCTCCTTGCTCCAGCTTGCATCTTTGAGTGTTGCCGGCAGCTTCAGAACTGGTCGCTAGAGCTTCAGGCTTACTGCAGACACATGGTAGTAAGCGTGGAGCTCTAGTGACTAGTTCAGAAGAGAACATTAAAGCTGGTGTGAGGAGAGGTAGCTATGCATTTATCATCACCCTCTCCAATGCGTGCTCTGCATTCACCGGCATGCCACAATGCATGGGAAGCTATGGCAACACATGGGAAGGAGGGGTGTGGTGACAGCTAATGAGTGAATCCTACATTTGGTGGCCTTATCCTCAGTGATATATGGTATACAATTTCATACACATACATTGAAATGATGTCATTAATAAGCAGTGCCACAAGTTGATAAAGCACTGGGGCATTTCTGGGATGTTGTGTAACTGACCTTAAGTTGGCCACTAAATAAACAATTTTGATTGTACAATCTTACCACACCTATGTAGTGTGTGGGGCAATCTAAACCACCTGCTTTAAATACATTCAGGCAAATTACCATTCTACTACATGGACCTGGTAAAACTGGACAAGGTGAATTACAAGGACACAGTGGTACCTGCATTTTTTGTAGTACCAACAGTTACAAATTCTTGAAATCCCTACCAATGCACTAACAACAGTATTAAAACAAAACAAAAAAGTCAGAAATTACCGCAGAAGGTCTTCTCGCCTGGCTTGCCCTTTGATTTCTGGGCCTCACTGAAAGCCTATGTCTAGCAGCAGAGTTATCTAGGAAAGTAGAAGGCTGGGCTGGAGTACTGAAATCTGCTGACGGCGAGAGGAGGGTTGGTGAGATGGTGTCACTGTCTCTCCTCTCCTGGGAAAACGAGGATGCACCATGCCGTTCACTTTCCTCTGGAGATAGAGGTCTAGAAGAGGTATCAGATGAAATCTAGATAGACAAACATGGAATATTTAGTGGAAACAGATTTTTCTATGCCAATGTCAATTTGTGTCATACTGTAATGGCGATGGGTTACTAAACACATACAAAATCATACAAAGACAGACAAGGTACAGAAATAGACAGGACGGATTTTACAGATGAACTCAATCTACTATGGGTAGACTTGGGGTGAGGGAAATCCCAGTGGAAGGTTGTGCAAATCTATTAGGATGCGTGATTTGTGCACTATTGAGCAGTGTGGAGCCTATAACTGTTTACAGTACAATCTCTGAGGTAGCACAGCAGGGTATTCAGCTGAATGGTAATGATGACGTAATGCTCTATGTAGTGTTTACAGCACGGCAGTGTAAAATATACAGCACACAGTATAATAGGAGAGAGATATATTCTATATTATAATACATATACATATACCCAGATATATATATACCCAGATATATATATACCCACATATATATATATATATATATACCTATATATATATATATATATATATATATATATATATATATATATATATATATATACACACACACACATACATACATACATACACATACACACATATACACACACACACACACATACACACACACATACATACATACACACATATATATATACATACATACACACACACACACACACACATACATATATTTATATATATATATATATATATATATATATATATATATATATATATATATATATATATATTTATATATATATATATTTATATATATATTTATATATATATATATATATATATATATATATATATATATATGTATATATATATATATACATACATACATACACACGTTTCATTTAAAGTTAATCTAAGAAACTGGGGCTTCAAATAAACAACCCCACTTTTACTATAACTACACTGTACATTGTACGAAAAACTTCTCCATTTTGTTCATTATGCATATATAAGCCTTAATTAACCTTAATTATCATATATTTATATATATATATATATATATATATATATATATATATATATATATATATATATATATATATATATATATATATATATATATATATATATATATATATTATATATATATAATATACATATATAATATACATATACACACACATACATACATATACACACACACACACACACTTGCAAAAGTATTCGGCCCCCTTGATGTTTTCCACATTTTGTCAGATCACTGATACAAACATGAATCATTTTTATTGGAATTCCACATGAAAGACCAATACAAAGTGGTGTACGCATGAGAAGTGGAACGACAATCATACATGATTCCAAACATTTTTTACAAATCAATAACTGCAAAGTGCGGTGTGCGTAATTATTCAGCCCCCTTTGGTCTGAGTGCAGTCAATTGCCCATAGACATTGCCTGATGAGTGCTAATGACTAAATAGAGTGCGCCTGTGTGTAATCTAATGTCAGTACAAATACAGCTGCTCTGTGAGGTTGTCTAAGAGAATATTGGGGGAGCAACAACACCATGAAGTCCAAAGAACACACCAGACAGGTCAGGGATAAAGTTATTGAGAAATTTAAAAGCATGCTTAATCTATAAAAAGATTTCCAAAGCCTTGAACATCCCACGGAGCACTGTTCAAGCGATCATTCAGAAATGGAAGGAGTATGGCACAACTGTAACCCTACCAAGACCAGGCCGTCCACCTAAACTCTCAGTCCGAACAAGGAGAGCGCTGATCAGAAATGCAGTCAAGAGGCCCATGTTGACTCTGGACGAGCTGCAGAGATCTACAGCTCAGGTGGGGGAATCTGTCCATAGGACATCTATTAGTCGTGCACTGCACAAAATTGGCCTTTATGGAAGAGTGGCAAGAAGAAAGCCATTGTTAACAGAAAACCATAAAAAGTCCCGTTTGCAGTTTGCCACAAGTCATGTGGGGGACACAGCAAACATGTGGAAGAAGGTGCTCTGGTCAGACGAGACCAAAATGGAACTTTTTGGCCACAATGCAAAACGCTATGTATGGCGGAAAACTAACACTGCACATCACTCTGAACACACCATCCCCACTATCCAATATGGTGGTGGCAGCTTCATGCTCTGGTTGTGCTTCTCTTCAGCAGGGAAAGGGAAGCTGATCAGAGTTGATGGGAAGATGGATGGAGCAAAATACAGGGCAATCTTGGAAGAAAACCTCTTGCAGTCTGCAAAAGACTTGAGACTGTGGCGGAGGTTCACCTTCCAGCAGGACAACGACCCTGAACATAAAACCAGGGCAACAATGGAATGGTTTAAAACAAAACATATCCATGTATTAGAATGGCCCAGTCAAAGTCCAAATCTAAATCCAGTCGAGAATCTGTGGCAAGATCTGAAAACTGCTGTTCACAAATGCTGTCCATCTAATCTGATTGAGCTGGAGCTGTTTTGCAAAGAAGAATGGGCAAGGATTTCAGTCTCTAGATGTGCAAAGCTGGTAGAGACATACCCTAAAAGACCGGCAGCTGTAATTGCAGCAAAAGGTGGTCCTACAAAGTATTGACTCAGGGGGCTGAATAATTACGCACACCCCACTTTACAGTTATTGATTTGAAAAAAATGGTTGGAATCATGTATGATTTTCGTTTCACTTCTCACGTGTACACCACTTTGTATTGGTCTTTCACGTGGAATTCCAATAAAACTGATTCATGTTTGTGGCAGTAATGTGACAAAATGTGGAAAACTTCAAGGGGGCCAAATACTTTCGCAAGCCACTGTATATATGTATATATTTATATATATATATTTATATATTTATATATATTTATATATATATATATATATATTTATATATATTTATATATATATATATATATATTTATATATATATATATATATATTTATATATATATATATATATATATATTTATATATATATATATATATATATATTTATATATATATATATATATATTTATATATATATATATATATATATATATATTTATATATATATATATATATATATATATATATATATATATATATATATATATATATATATATATATATATATATATATATATATATATATATATTTTTATATATATATATATATATATATATATATATATATATATATATATATATATATATATATATATATATATATATATATATATATATATATATATATATATATATATATATATATATATATATATATATATATATATATATATATATATATATATATTTATATATATATTTATATTTATATATATTTATATTTATATATATTTATATTTATATATATATATATATATATATATATATATATATATATATATATATATATATATATATATATATATATATATATATATTTATATATATTCATACATACATATATAATAATTAAGGTTAATTAAGGCTTATATATGCATAATGAACAAAATGGAGAAGTTTTTCGTACAATGTACAGTGTAGTTATAGTAAAAGTGGGGTTGTTTATTTGAAGCCCCAGTTTCTTAGATTAACTTTAAATGAAACGTCTCAAATAAATGGTGCAGAGGGTCAATCTTCAGTACGTGCTGCCAATGCAGTCACACAGGGGCCATTGTCTCTGTGCAGTTGAGGGGTCCTAAGGCAAAACAGGTAAAAATAGTGCTTTGCCCCCGCTATTTATAGCCGCAATTAGAATAGTGGGCAGCCCGGCACTGGCTATTTTATTGGCTTCTCTAAGCTTATCTCTTATCTCTAAGCTTATCGTGGCAGGGGTACTTTAGTTTTAGGAGTGGGTTAGGCACAACGGGGAGGGGGTTGTGCGGGTTAAAGGGACTCCGAGCAGTGCAGAAACTATGGAAAGATGCATAACATTTTAAAGCTCTCTTTCTCCTCTTTCCAATGATATATAAACCGCCACCCTACGTCTTTTAGTTTTCGCTATTTTCGCGATTGAAATTGCCGCGGCCGCGATTTCGATCGCGAAAATAGAGAAAACTAAAAGGTGTAGGGCAACGATTTAGGTGTCAGAAAGAGGAGAAAGAGAGCTTTAAAATGATATCCATCAAGCCATAGTTATATTGTATTACACAGGACGACACTTTCCCCAGTGTCAGCAGCTCCATTCTGCTGAATGCAGCTGCTGACTTTGACAACAAGTCGCCCTGTGTAATACAATATAACTATGGAAAGATGGATATCATTTTAAAGCTCTCTTTCTCCTCTTTCTGACGACACCTAAATCGTTGCCCTACGCCTTTTAGTTTTCTCTATTTTCGTGATCGAAATCGCGGCCGCGGCAATTTCAATCGCGAAAATAGCGAAAACTAAAAGGCGTAGGGTGGCGGTTTATATATCATTGGAAAGAGGAGAAAGAGAGCTTTAAAATGGTGTGCATCTTTCCATAGTTTCTGCACTGCTTGGAGTCCCTTTAAGGGTTAGACACTGGTAGACTAAGGGTTCTGTGTGAGAGTAGGGTTAGGTCATGGGAAACTATCAGTATAGTTTACAGATATTTTACTATCCCAATATCCGGTGCCCTTTTTCCCAGGCTACTTTATTACATGTATGCGTCCTAAAGCTAAATGCTCATGGATCGGGAAACCTCACAGCGACACCTCCCAATGAGCGAGGTTCCCCAATCCAGATTTTTGCCCGCGAGAACACGCGACAGCACACGATGGGCACAAACGAGAGTTCAAACGATTGCGCACTTTGTGTAGGAGTCCGGGATCTTAAAGAGTAACTGTCAGGCATAAAATCAATTCTTTATTTTTATCTGGTAATCAAGTAATAAGCTTGCTAACCAGGCAATCCAAAAGTTAAAATCACTATTACTTTTCTTGTTGATAAATTATCATTCCCCAGTTTACCTGACTTATTTGGGACAAACAAAATTTGGTACACAAAAATGAAGTTGCAGGGCATACTGGGTTGTCCTTTTTTGCTTCTGTACTTCCCCTCAGACTTAACTAATGCAGCCTGATTGGCTGAAGCCCATTTCCCTCCTGTTTTCCCCTCCTACACCTCTGTTTCTTCTGATTGGCCAATATTTCTCATGCCAAGGGCCCGTTTCCACTATCGCGAATTCGCATAGCCAATACAAGTGGATGGGACTGTTTCCACTTCTCAGGATTCCTTTGCGTTTTTCTGTGCAGAAAAAATCTGCATGGCAGAGCCATCAGAATTCACATACCGCATACCGCTATGCGAATCGCATACAATGTATTTAATAGGGAATTTCGCATGCGGCATCGGTATGCGAATTTTCATGCGAATTCGCATGTGATTATGCATGGAATCAATGGAAAAGCACACAGGCACTGCCATGGTTAAATTCGCATACATCGCCATCCATGCGAAATAGTATGCATATTTGCATGAAAATTCACATACAACCGCATGCGAAATTCGCATCCGCATGCAAATTTTTACCGCGGCGATTCCCACCGCACAAGTGGAAACGGGCCCTAATACAATGCACATCCTATAGTCTAGGGCAGTCAAATCAGGCAGAGGAGACTAAGGGAGGAAATTGCATCAGAAATGACTTCAAAATAACCACACTTAAAATGGGAAATGCTAAGAAAGATTTTCTCTTTTTTTTTTCTGTAGAAAAGTCACTAATATCAAAACCTGGACAGTGCAATACATATGTTATATAAGTAGACCAAGTATTCATCTGCTTATATGTGTTTTTTTCTTGTCTGAGATAGTATAGCTGTTTTGTAGAACAAATTCTGGGATACGATCCTTTGTATTGTGGAGGATCAAAGAACACAGTCCTTTTTGGGGCAATCCACCTTGCCCTCAGATACTCGTTTATACTTTTTAATAAAAAACTTTATTAACACACGTACAAAAAATAGAAAAAGTGGTTCTTCAGTATCACAATAGTGGGTCTTAAAAACACATTGGTTGGTTTGAAGCAACAATTGGTTGTAGCTTTGTGGGCATTTGAACTTCAAGGCAACGACACATGTTCGTTTCGGGCTTTTGTATAGAATTATATGTGCCCTTCGTCAGGCCGTAATACCCAATTCTGCGTAGCTCAACCAGAGAAAAGAAACCAATCAGGCGAAGAGCCAAAAAATGGGGGGCATCTGAACCCACCAGACGCACTAGACCTTCCCAAAGGCTGTAATGAAGAGCTGCTAGACGGGAAGTTCAAATGCCCACAAAGCTACAACCAATTGTTGCTTCAAACCAACCAATGTGTTTTTAAGACCCACTATTGTGATACTGAAGAACCACTTTTTCTATTTTTTGTACGTGTGTTAATAAAGTTTTTTCAGAGACTTTTTTTGCCTGTTTGAGATTGCATTTCAGTAGATTTAGTCCTTGTTAAAAGTATAAATGAGATAGTATAGCTGACAGCTCTTCTTTAAAGATCTGTTACACTGTGACGATCCTTATCACGGCATCGCAAAGCGTTGTCCGCCTAATCATGTGCCTATACCCACATCACAAGATCATGGAAACGATTGCTCAATGCTCAAAAACAATTGCCAGTCGTCGGAAGATTCACAGACAAAATCGTGAGGTGGGCATGGGCCTTAAAGCGGTATCGTCACCATAAAAATCAAATTTCAACAGCAACTGGTCTGAGTGTATTAAGTGATAAAGATGCTAATCCTGCATTCAGAACTTTTTCTGCTGTTATGATTTGGAGTTATCACATACTTAAGGAACACTGGCCCTTTAGTAGTCGTGCCAAATAATTGCATGCTGGGGGTTCTTTTTATCTATAATCTATTCCTCCTCTTCCCTTTATTTCCCTGCCAGCTTCTTATCTGAAACCTAATCCCCTACTCACTTGTGTTTACAAGCAAGGCTGAGGTGACTCAGCGATTGGAGGAGACAAGAAAAAAAGTAAAGGGCAGAAATGACATCACGAGTTAGCCTTAAAGAGACTCCGTAACAAAAATTGCATCCTGTTTTTTATCATCCTACAAATTCCAAAAGCTATTCTAATGTGTTCTGGCTAACTGCAGCACTTTCTACTAACACAGTCTCTGTAATAAATCAATGTATCTTTCCCCTGTCAGACTTGTCGGCCTGTGTCTGGAAGGCTGCCAAGTTCTTCAGTGTTGTGGTTCTGCTATGAACTCCCCTCTATGCACACTGCCTGTGTGTTATTTAGATTAGAGCAGCTTCTCTCTTATCTTTTACAAGCTGGATAAATCGTCCTCTGAGCTGGCTGGGCTTTCACATACTGAGGAATTACAAACAAGGGCAAAGCTGTTTGCAGGAAGAAAAGAGCAGCCTGAAACTTCAGTGCATGGGGGAAAGAAACACACAAATGATCTCTTGAGATTCAAAAGGAAGGCTGTATACAGCCTGCTTGTGTATGGATGTATTTTCTATGTGTGGACATACTGTACATCAACCTACTTCCTGTTTTGGTGGCCATTTTGTTTGTTTACAAACAAACTTTTTAAAACTGTTTTTAACCACTTTTAATGCGGCGAGGAGCGGCGAAATTGTGACAGAGGGTAATAGGAGATGTCCCCTAACGCACTGGTATGTTTACTTTTGAGCGATTTTAACAATACAGATTCTCTTTAACTGTGGGCAAAAGACATGGCCCCCACCAGGAACAGAATTCTCATAATTTGCTATATAACATTCACTGAAATCAAAACGTGGACAGTATAATACATGTGTTATGTAAGTAGATCAAGTATTTATCTACTTATATATGTGTTTTTTTTCCCTGGCATAGTATGGCTGATCCTACCGCTTTAAGGAACTTTGAGTTGGGGAAGCCCTAATCTTTTCTTTCCTCGTAGGTGAACTTTTTCAGGGAGACTATGCCCTTAGAGCTTTAGGAAGGATTGGTCTCTAGTATTCCTGTTGGCATTTATGGCTACCTACCTGATGCTCACTTTTACTTGGTGACAGCTGTGTTGTGCAGTCTATGTAGATGTATTGTATTTTCACTCTGTATACTGTATAAGTATGCTATACAGTAGCACTTCTCGTCTATGTGGTGGGTAGTAATAGCAGTCACTACCTACACAGTACAGTAGTGAAAGTCCACCTTTGAAAATGCTACAAAGTATATCTAGCTACATAAACCATTTTGTAATGTGATGTTTCTAGGAATTATTTTTTCCATTAATGTTTTAAAGGTCCAGTTAGCTCAAACAGCAGTTTTTCCAATGAAGAAATCAGCTGCCCAGACCCGAAGGGTTTGTTACTGAGGATAAATAAACCCTAGCAATAATCAGCAAAGGAACACACGCATTATTCTATGTGTTGTCAGCAGGGCTGTGATTGTGGCTGGTTATGGCTGGTCCATTACAAAGACTAAAGACGTTCATTGTGACCTAGTTGTGTCTTTTTTTATTAATTTTTATTATAAGTTGTTTTTTTGTATTTAACCCTATAATATATGGAAAATGAAAATGGATATTGATATATACGGAGGAGAGAGCACAGTTTTGGGAGACTGAAAACTGTACCCGCTCATGTATGCAGAGGGAGGAGCTGCAGAGAGGGTTAATTTACTTGGATAACATCCTTTTGCCACAACGTTTCACACTGCACTTTATCCTCCTGACACCTCCTGCTGAACAGCCAGAATGTCCACTTGGAAGCAGGAAGTCGAGAATACAGCAGTGTGGAGCATGGCAGGAAGAGTAGGTTATCCAGGTAAATTCACCCTCTCTATGAAAGCCCCATCCTCATCCTTACTGATATACTCCTGTATTCATACTCAGTCAAGTTGCAGATTTCTGGGGTTCCTCAAATTATTAAGAGATCTTTAAGTTTTTACCCCATGTTCCACCTCCATCCATTTTACAATAAGCCCCATCACAATGAACTTCAATGGTGTTGAGATTCAAGACTTTCCGAAAGACCAATATTTAAAGTGAACCAGAGACGAAGCACCCTCATGTATTTCACCATATACATCAGTGGGAACATTAGAGAAAACACCTACCCTGCTCTCTGTTTCATTCTTCACTGCTCAGCTTGCTTGTAATCAGCCCTGATAAAATCCCCGACTGAGCATTCAGTCTGGCTTTGCTCAGGAATCATTATAACTGAGTGTCTTCTCTGATATCTTTTCAAGCCCAAGCCTGCCCCTTTCTGGCTCAGCTAAAATGATTCCTGAGCAAAGCCAGACAATGTTCAGTCAGGGATTTTATCAGGGCTGATAACAAGCAGGCTAAGCAGTGAAGAATGAAAGAGAGCAGGGTAGGCGTTTTCTCTAATGTTCCCACTGATATATATAGTAAAATACACGAGGGTGCTTCGACTCTGGTTAACTTTAAGCCCTGTCAGGCCAAATGGTACTTGAACTGAACAGATGCCTATCTGGTCTACGTCAATTAGGACTGCTTAGCAGAATTCTCATGTAATCTTGTAAGCCAATATTTTGAAAACCAATACAGTACTTTACCTGTTCATCTTCACTCCCTGTTCCACCTAAGCTTAGAGCACTGTGATGTCTGTGGATGTCTGAACCCTGGATGTAGAAGAGTGAGACATTATCAGTAATAATATCATCATCATCATCATCATCATCATCATCATCATAACTACTAGCACTTACTATAGCCACACAACATTTAAAACTGCATTCATTAATTAACTGCTTAACTTCAACAGTAAGTAGAAGGGGGGGGCAACACTACAGAGAAAGAAGCTTAATAAAGTACACTTTGCATAAGCCTAGCCAATGCACACAAAACTTACCAAAAAACATATAAGGGATTACCTGCTGGAAATGTCAAAATCATATCAAGGATTTATTTTTTTTTGTTTTGTTTTGATTTGCTAAAGTAACTTTAGTTAATGAAGTAACTGTAAGTAAAGGTGCGTACACACGCCGGACTGGAGGCAACGACGGGTCCGTCGTTACCTCCCGCTGGGTGGGCGTGCCAACGACAGTCCGGCGTGTGTACGCACTGTCGGCGGACTGATACGGCTGTTTCTGAGCGATCCGCCCGGCGGATCGCTCAGAAACAGCCGTATCAGTCCGCCGACAGTGCGTACACACGCCGGACTGTCGTTGGCACGCCCACCCAGCGGGAGGTAACGACGGACCCGTCGTTGCCTCCAGTCCGGCGTGTGTACGCACCTTAACAAAGTAAATTTAGAATTTTCTTTTACAAGTGCTTTTTGGCCAAACCTAAAGTCGTTTAGAATGAGGTATGGCTTCACTGACAAAGAAAAGAAGCTCTGGATCTCTGTGCACTTTACTCACAGATTATGGCACCCTGAATTTTTGGGACTGTTCCTGAGGGGTTTGCAGTTCTCACAGAAGCCTATTTTAGCTCATGAACATTAATGATGGAGCTGTACAAAATACCAAACTTTCTGGCAGGTGGTTCATGCTCTTATCTTGATAATCTAGCACTTTACTATACTACCTTTCTCAGTGGAACTTTACATCGTATTCATTGCATTTTATCTTATTCCATGCAAAGACTTCAATTAAAAAGTTAAAAAAAAATGTGTACCATAAATAATTAGGTACTTATTTTAGGACGATGCAGTTTTATCTTTGCAAATTGCATGCATGTAATTGGGCCCATAACATGCAGTTGTAGCCACTGTTGATTAGTCTAATTCCAATAATGAATTCTGCAACATTTTAAGCCACTTGGAAAATTACCATCTCGTTGATCATCTATGCTGTGCACTTTATAAATGTAGCCAAGAATGTTATCATCAGACAATGGAGAAACCAAAACATGCCTGCAATAGCCAACTGACAAAGCTCGATAAATAAATTCAAAGCTAGATAAATAGATGCCAAACTGTGAAGGAATAGAAGACCACTTTTGACATGTGAGTGAAAAGAGGAGGCCAGATTTGTGCTGGAAGTTATACCACAAGTGTGGGGTTTTTAGGAAGTCACTGTAGCATAAAATAATACTGAACATAACATTTTAAATGTGCCCATGTTCTTATTAATGCATATGCAATCACTTGCTGGAATGATTGATACATATCTTAATTTCCGCATTGTACGGTTGCCATGTTTTGGAACAAAAGGCTACGTAATATAATTCAGTGACCCCAAAGAAAGAAAAAAAAAAAAAAATAATCAAGATTATAGGATATTGGTAGACTGGTCTAGGATGTCTGAAATGGCAAATATTCTGGAGATAATCTTATATACTGTATATATCATCATCGCCATATTCTGTATATCATCATTCAGAATAGATTCTTACCCTAGATCTGATGGCATCATGTAGGAGAGACATTTCCGGAGGACTCCGTGGTAAACCATCATCTTCAGAACTGGTTCCAGGATCTTCAATGCGCTTACTCATCAGCCCAAAAGGGGGTGGCCCAATTTTTATATTGGACTGAACTTTCAGCTGTAAGATACAGACATATGTATAGCGATCGCTTCTTATAAGCATTTTTGCAGACACATAAAGGCCCATATGCAATTCACTTTTTTTCTCCTAGTAGATAATTTTTCAACTTCTTTCAAAAATAACTTATCAAAATAGTACCAGGAAGTAGGTGAGAAAGTAATGTCAAAATTATTTTGAGTATTTTATGGGTTGCTGGTGGCTTTAATTGCAGCAGAGATGGTACACTCAGTGGCGTAGCTAAGGAGCTGTGGGCCCCGATGCAAGTTTTACATTGGGGCCCCCACCAACAAGCACTATATTCATAACAAGTGATACAGCGCACCAAAACCTGCCAATGGCTACTACAGTGTCAGAGGTGCAAGAAGGGGATGGGGAACAGTTTGTTAATGATTACTGCTATTCAAAGTATCTATAGAAGTGATTATTATGAGCACAGGACCAATAGAGAGCTAATACTGAAGTTGAGGGAGGGCCCTTCGGGGCCCCTCTGGCCCAAGGGCCCCGATGCGGTCGCAACCTCTGCAACCCCTATTGCTACGCCCCTGGGTACACTGGCCATTATTTCTACTTGAATTCAAAAATATTTGTTAGTGTTGCGCCAGTTAAAACAGCAGCCGAGTCTGATAATAGGATGTCCCAAATCCCGAAAGTGCAAATTATATATAAATATCCGCTCCGGATCAGTCCGCTCCGGCCCACGTGGCGGTGATTGACAGCGCCGCTCACGCAGGCGCAGTACAGAGGACATCGCCGGGGACTGGGACGGAGCTCCGGCGAATGGCTGCGAGCAGAGGTGCGGCGAGGGAGGTCCTGGGAGCTTGGGGCTGGAGGAAGCTCCCGGTAAGTAGCCTTTATTTTCTTTTGAAAGCCCGGATAACTCCTTTAAGAAAGGAAGGCCTACTTTCACGAAATGTCAGTATTGGCTACTCTAGTGTGACGTCACACATCACGGGGGAAGGAGGCGTGTCGGAGCAACGCTGGTCCAGATTGCCATAACAGAGACTGAGCTCCAGGACACCGGCTTACCAGCGTGAGAACGTCCCCTACCCTCTACGGGAGCCGAGCAAGTTGCCCAATGCTGCGTACCATCTAGTAGCAGCCAGTCTAGTCTCTCCCACTCTGCCGCGGCCGGGGCGAGTGGGATTGAGCGGCTCCCAGGAAGACGAATCCGCTGTATACCGACAGCAACAAGGGGATTGAGTACTTCATCTACACCATACGCAACCCATATGCCGGACTGCTTCATACCAGCATATTAATTTGGCTATTGCATGCGATATTTATAGATTAAGTGAGCCACACTTAAGTGTTCATAATCCCTATTGGATTCAGGCAGGGAACACACTTGACTTTCAGTTTTCCGCGCGCATTTTTCTGCATATTTTTTCTGCACACCAAGTGTGTTTCTATGCAGGAAAAAACGAGCATTTTTTTACAGCAGCAAATGTAATTGATAGAGAAAACTGACAAAATGTGCAGAGTCATCATGCAGAATGTCAGTTTTTTTTCTGCGTGCGAACACCACAGTAAGTGTGCACTAGCACCTAGGTTCTCAACGTGTGGTACGCGTACCCCAGGGGGTACATCTGATGGTTCCAGGGGGTACTCGGGCTTCATATATTTAACCAAGAATAATAATTTTACATAGTTACATAGTTATTTTGGTTGAAAAAAGACATACGTCCATCGAGTTCAACCAGTACAAAGTACAACTCCAGCCCGTCCCCCACATACCCCTGTTGATCTAGAGGAAGGCGAAAAAACCCTTACAAGGCATGGTCCAATTAGCCCCAAATGGGAAAAATTCCTTCCTGACTCCAGATGGCAATCAGATAAAATCCCTGGATCAACATCATTAGGCATAACCTAGTAATTGTAGCCATGGATGTCTTTCAACGCAAGGAAAGCATCTAAGCCCCCTTTAAATGCAGGTATAGAGTTTGCCATAATGACTTCCTGTGGCAATGCATTCCACATCTTAACCACTCTTACTGTAAAGAACCCTTTCCTAAATAAATGGCTAAAACGTTTTTCCTCCATGCGCAGCTCATGTCCTCTAGTCCTTTGAAAAGGCCTAGAGACAAAAAGCTCATCCGCCAAGCTATTATATTGCCCTCTAATGTATTTATACATGTTAATTAGATCTCCTCTAAAGGTCCTCTTTAGAGTTTTAGAAAATGATAAATCTTATTTAAACAACACCAAATTAGTATTTTAGCTAATTAAAGGCAATAGTAAATGCTTGGAAATTGTTTAGAACCAAATTATCATATACTACGATTAAATATATATTTGTGAAGGGGTACTTGTGATAATGTTTACTATGCTAGGGGGTACTTGGTGAGTACAGGGTTTTAAAAGGGGTACATACCAATAAAATGTTGAGAAACACTGCACTAGCACATTGAATAACATGAGTTCTCAGTTTTTCTGTGCAGAAAACGCGTACGAAAACTATCAAGTGTGTTCCCTGCCACAAGGAAGCCATGCATCAGGTTACCTACATATAAGAATCTGCGTAAAGGTGCATCCTTTCTTTGGAAATAAGCGAATATACACCAGTCCAATGCAGAATAATCAATTTATGCATGCATTTCATCAACTTTTCAGACATTATTTTTAATCCAAATATATGTTTTAAATTATGGCCTTTTTTCCCTACTGCAGAGGGAGGACAAACGTTCTAATTAACTGAATGTCAATCAAATGCCATTTTATTGGAATTAATTTTATATGTAAATTAAATAGGAATCTTTACTATTTAGCGCAGTCTGTTAGTATTTATACATTATTTATACTTACCTGGGGCTTCCTCCAGCCCCATGAGCACCAGGGCTTCCCTCGCCGTCCTCTTCAACCCCTCCGTTTTGGCGCAACGACTCCCGGTAATCTGGACAGTTACTGCCAGTCATTGCCTTCTGCGCATGCATGGCTAGGCCATGCTTCCATCCCCTGGAGCATTCTGTGCCTGTGCAGTACTACTGTGCAGGTGCAGAACACTCCAGGGGATGGGAGCATGATGAGGGGTGCACGCACTGCCGAGCTGCGCATGTCCAGAAGCCTGCGACTGCCCGAATTACCGGGAGTTATAGCGGCAGAATGGAGGGCCCGAGAAGGACGGCAAGGGAAGCCCCAGTGCTCATGCGGTTCGGGGGAAGCCCCAAGTATAAATAAGGGCTAGGAAACCATCTCTGGTTTCCATTAAAAGGCATTTTATTGGCAAGGTGTGAAAATATCACCTAGGAGGAAACTCAGAAGAAAAAGTGAGTTGCATATGGGCTGTAAAGGGTCTTATAAAATCTTCGCAAAAAATGTGCAGGTACCAGTAAAACCAGTGTCTGCTAAACAGCAATAAGAAAAGAGTTGTGCCTTCGATTTACTTTTCAGGAATTCCAGCCAAATACCACAAGCTGCTAGACACGCTTCCTGATAACAGCTGAAGCTTTTTTAAACAATTGCTGCACTGGAAAACAGAAAGGGAATTGAGTCAACTTCTCAGTAGGACTTGAGTCTCTTTTCCAGGGGCAATTAAAGGCAGTGAATTCACTGTCAGTCAGCCATTCCCTTCCACTGGCCGGACGCTTGTTATTGAACAGCACGGGCGGTAGACAGGTCAAAAATGACATGCACAGTGTTATCAAACGCTGCTTACCATAGTTAGGGATGGTCAATGAGATGCAAATCATTCATATAGGATTATGAGAATTCTCAGTGCAAATATATGCAGCTTAAAAAGGGGCCAATCAAATCCTGCCAAGGTGGAGATGAATTGGTCAGTTTTTTTAAGCTGCATAAATGTGCACTGAAAATTTGCATAATCCTGTATGAATGCAAAAGGATTTGCATCTCATTGACCATCCCTAACCATAGCATTTCCCTTCGGGCACTCTGAAGAAATAAAGCTACCCTGAAAAGCAAGTTGATGTATGGCCTGTGTGAAACCCACTGCAGTCAATACAATTCAGATCTAAGCTATGTGTTAGCTTTCCTCGGGTAACAGCCAAGCTACAATCAAGCAATGTAACAGGATACCTGCAAAGCTTTGATACGGTCAGACACATTTTCCTGTGAGAAGACTCGCGCAGGTCGGGTAGGCTCTTGCACAACCTCTGGAATAAAGATGCTGTCATGTGACACGGCTCTGCTCCCCAGCACAGTAGCTTCAGCACTGGAATGACCCATGAAATTATTATAGCTTCTATCTTATCTGCATTCATACCAATAACAGGAATCTAGAAACATACATTTTAAAAAGTAAACTGTTCACACTACAGGATATTCTCAAAAAATTAGCATATTGTGATGAAGTTCATTGTTTTCTGTAATGTACTGATAAACATTAGACTTTCATATATTTTAGATTCAAATACACACAACTGAAGTAGTTAAAGCCTTTTATTGTTTTAATATTGATGATTTTGGCATACAGCTCATGAAAACCCAAATTTCCTATCTCAAAAAATTAGCATATTTCATCCGACCAATAAAAGAAAAGTGTTTTTAAAACAAAAAAAGTCAACCTTCAAATAATTATGTTCAGTTATGCACTCAATACTTGGTCGGGAATCCTTTTGCAGAAATGACTGCTTCAACGCGGCGTGGCATGGAGGCAATCAGCCTGTGGCACTGCTCAGGTGTTATGGAGGCCCAGGATGCTTCGATAGCGGCCTTAAGCTCATCCAGAGTGTTGGGTCTTGCGTCTCTCAACTTTCTCTTTCCAATATCCCACAGATTCTCTATGGGGTTCAGGTCAGGAGAGTTGGCAGGCCAATTGAGCACAGTAATACCATGGTCAGTAAACCATTTACCAGTGGTTTTGGCACTGTGAGCAGGTGCCAGGTCATGCTGAAAAATGAAATCATTTCCATAAAGCTTTTCAGCAGATGGAAGCATGAAGTGCTCCAAAATCTCCTGATAGCTAGCTGCATTGACCCTGCCCTTGATAAAACACAGTGGACCAATACCAGCAGCTGACATGGCACCCCAGACCATCACGGTCAAGTGACCAGGCTATTTTTTACAATTCAGTGCTCTGCAGCTTTAATGGCTCGCTGCAGAGCCACACAACTGAGCACACAAATTGATCCTCCCTCCTTTTCTGCCCACCAACAGAGAGTTGGTGGGCTCTGATTGCTGGTGCCAACAGTTTTTTTTAAAATTAATTTATTTGTAATTTTTTTCTCAATTTCTCAATTTTTTTTAAATTTTCCTCTCCCCTGACAGCCAATCAGGACGATCCTCTCTCATAAGCAATGGCGCGTGATCCCCGCTAATCTCCTAGCACCGCTCTTAACGCCTTTCGGCGTTATGCGGTCCTGGGGCTGCCACCTTCCCGACGCCTATCGGCGCTAGGCGGTCGGGAAGGAGTTTCTCCCACCCACCACATTCTTGTCGCCCACTGCATCGAAATTAATTATCTCCATCTAGGAGGGGCCGTGCCTAAACATCCCAACTAACAGCACGTAACACTGTAGCTCTGATGGCAGTTTGTCAACACATATATCCTGAAAAATCATGAGGATCTAGGTCATGTGCATTTAAGTGTAAATAACAGGAAGCAGCAAGCTAAGACGGTTCTTTCACATACATGTCTATAATGGACACTATGGATTATTAAAGTGTACCAGAAGCGAACTTCGGATACGAAAACATATACTTTTACCCAGGAAGAGGGAAGCCTCTGGATCCTATAGAGAATTCCCACGATGTACTCCAGTCCCTCATTGCTGACTGCTTGTTGGAAGGAACACAGGCCAGAGCAGGCCATGCTCCTCTTCCGGCACAAGCGCTTCTTGCGCAGGTGCAGCATGGCCACACTTCTGCCAGAAGAGGAGCACGGCCACAATGTTCTGGAGGGTCCTGTTGAACAGCAAAGAGGAGACAGGAAGTCTCTACAGGATATAGAGGCTTTCCTCTTCTTACTTAAGTTCTTCTTACCCGAGGTTTCCCTTGGGCTCTCTTTATGTTTTAACTATGCTCTCTTGTCACATCCAAACAATAAATAACATAATTGCATCCAGTCTTACGCTGAAAAGCTTCTAAAGCCCTAGTTCATGCAACTGGAGTTTTGATTGTTAGTAAGGCTGAATAGGGGACCAAGCCATTACTCACGCAACTTTCATATTTGATGTAGGGATTCCAGATAAATTCCCTTAGGAATACTCCTGTAACCCAGAGACACCTCTAGTAACCACGGGGCAGTCAGCAAGGGTGGGCATCAGCTCCTTTCCTGCTGCAGAGAAAAAATAACCCTTTGTGGCCAGCATTCCAACTTCAACAGATTATCATTGTTGTGAGGCTCAGAAGAGCTGGTACAAGATATTCTCTTACCAGCACAGGGAAAAGGGTTGAAGAGGTCAGTTGATCTGTGCCCCCTTCATGACAGCCTCGTGATAACGGTAAGAGGATAGGGGAGGGATCCGCTATCTGTACAGATTTGTGTTCAATAAAACTCTATTGTCAACCACAGAAAATGGAACTTAAGGATGCAGCCAGGTAGTCTGAAGCGACAGCATGGAAATGTCACTCCTTCGCTGCTCTCGATTGTACATCAATTTTAGTAAATTTTAGTAAATTTTAGCATCAACCAGGCTATAGTCGCTATTCTGTTTTCTGCAGGTTCGTATGCTAAACCTGGGTGACCAGACTATATCCTATACCAGACTGACCAAACTATATTCTAAAACTTTTCTTCAGTGATTCCTTGTGGGTTATAAACTCAATGCGTAGTCACTGAACTAGGGTAGAAAATGTATGGGCGCTTTAGCAGAGTAGGGAAGCAGAGGTGCTACATTTGGACAACATACAGACCATATGAGGGGAATAAAGAAAATAAAGAAATGCTGACACATTTGTGCTTGATGAAGAAATGATTTGCATGACTTACACAACATCATCCTCAGAATCATATTCATTTGGTATGGACTCCGGGATGGTGACATCACTTGCCGATTGGCTCTGTTTCAGACCACTGTTTCCCAATGATGGAAGGGTCTCTTTCCTCTTCTTTATTCCAAATAATTTTTTAAAGGACTTAAACTTAAACTTTTTTTTGGCTGAGAAAAAATTAAACAGAATAGACAAGGAGTTATCAGTAAGCATGCTTTATTGCACTAGCATTGTTCAATTAAAATGAGTTAAACATATTTGTATGCAGAATATAGCCGAAAACAGCAAGGATCACAGCAACATGAGCTTCCTGTTTTGGGGCGTTAAGCCACACCCTCTGCCCATTTTGCATAGTAAGTGATCAACTGCCAAAGCCCAGGTGTTGTTTTACGAGTCACCTTGTTTACAAAGTACAACATTTCTTATCAGTTCATATTTATAAGTGGAAAGAAATATAGTTTTCTCTAATCAGTCTCTTTCCAAAATCTGTTTACAGCTTTTAATCACCAGAACAGACATTTTTGGTTGGTAGTTAAGACAGGAAAAGTGAAAAGTAGCTCCACTTACATGAACTGAAGATTAAAAGAAAAAGAAAAAAAAAAGGTTAGAATAAAAGACAAGCTAAAGCTAATTTGATTCATATTAAAAGTGACTGAAAAGCAGAGAAAAAAAAAATAGTAGCGTACAACTGTTTGAGAAATTCTCCTCATGCTATTTACTTTGCAATACTACACCAATGGTGGTTCTATGTAGTTCAAGGGTAAATTAAGTAAATATACTGAAAGGATAACTTATGCAGTTCCCTTAGATTACATAGAAACGGTAAGATTATATGAAAAAAATTGTACCATGTATGGCCACCATAAGTGTTAAAAATGGTTTCCTAATTTTTAGATGAACACATTTGTTTGCCTTTTCATAAATATGGCAATAGTCTTCAATTAGGAGAACAATGAATGCAAAATGAAAAACATGAGAACAGAGGTGCATATTTTGTCACTTTTATAAATACAAAAAAAAAAAATTGTGTCATTTACCAAAATTCAATTTTTTAATTAAATTAGTGAAAATAAATTAACTTTTTGATGATAATTCGTATGTATTGCTATATAAAAAGCAGCAGCAGAACTGGTCCAGAACTGAGTAACAACACTCCAATAGGGCAATATAACAATATCACCATAAATATCACATTAGCAAGTTGTTGCGGGTGACGTGGCTCTTTTTTTTGCCAATATGAGATTGATAAAGGTATTTTACAGAGAGTACAGACATTTCTATTATTCTTAATAGACGCAACACTTGTAATTACAGAGGTCATGTTCTTTGTGTCTAAATTACACAGTGCTTTACTGTAGATTAGTACTGTACTTTAGATTATAGGCGAATTCGAGGTCACAGAGGAATTCCATGACCATATAAAGACAGATGGCTTAATGTTGCACTCTGAACTATGAGCCATAGGTGTGTTTTGCAGTTATATATTCTCAGTGGACATAGGTGTGTACAATGTGATGCGTGTTGCTATTGAACCAAACATCTGCACGACAACAAATCAGATTCCAGTTGCACCACCGGTAGGGGCGATCTAGATCACTACACCAGCAGTACAGATTCACGAATCCTTTGCCGGGTAAAATAATTCAGGCATACACAAGCTCGTCTTTGAATCTTTTGTACTATCTCGGATAAGTCTAATGCTGGGAATACACGGTTAGATCCAGCAGCTCGATCGATCCCCGCTCGTCCCCGCGGGCGCTTCCTTATCTTCTGCTCGATTTCCGCTATTGTCCGTCCGCGGGTATCGAGCAGGGAATCGATCCACACAGTGATCGGACCTGTCGGAAATCATCAATCGAGCCATCAGCGGCTCGATTGATAAGAAGAAACACACCGTGTATCCCCAGCATTATGGTGCCCAGACATGGAACAATGTTTTCATTTATTTTCAATTAGATTCATTTGTTTGATTATTCTGTTAGATTGAAAAAAAAATTGCATAGTTGTTTTCGAGGTACCATATACGATGGTTCGATTAGGCTAAAAATCCAGGGAAAATGATTGAATATGCCGAAACCTCAAATTGAGAAAAAAGATCAAGATAAAAAATAAAGTATTCGATTTTATGCTTTATTCGATCGGAAGTGATATTTTTTTCAGCTCGAGCTGTATTTTACCTCAGTTAACACAGATGGCAGTTGCAGCTCAAAGCTCAAATTTTTACCACAGAATGATTACAAATGGCTCTATTAACCAACAGGAAAAAGGCCAAAATTACATTTGCATTGTAACTGTGGACTTTCCTTGATGAAGACAAACTTACTTTACTAAAAAAAAATATATAACTATAATAAAATAATACTGATAATAATAATAATAATAATACACATAGTTCAATATTTAATCTTTAATCTTGTTATGAAGACAATGCAAATAAAGATTACAGTCTTTGAAACAATTCTTACAATTAGGATCTAAAAGATCTCGTCATACAATTTAACATACGATACAATTACAACACACATCAAAATTTCTCCAGCATGTCCGATCAGATTTAAAAAAAAAAAAAACCTGGATAATTGTTCAAATTTCTTGACCAAGGGGGGGGGGGGGGGGGGGGGGAAGATTTTCGACTTTTATTCGATTCGATCGTTTAGATCGAATAAATGTGAAAATTAAACAGTTTTATTGTATCCTGTATGGGCACCATTAGCAGGAGTTGTGTAAGCTGTGGTTTCATAATAATATGGGACAAATTATAGCATGAACACTGTATAAACTGGTTTAAATACATATTCTCAAATTATGATCTGCGGTTTAGAGTAGATGGGGATCATGATAAGGGACTATGATAATTGTGCATAAGATGAACTGTAGTCTAAGTACACTGCATTCATTAAACATCAGGTGGACTAATAAATTCACAAGCACAGTCCCACCTCGATTTAGTTATAGGACTATAACCCAACACTGATTTTTAGAGTTTTACCTGTCTTCCCATATTTTAGAAACATTTTGTTTTTCAGAAGCAGCCTGTATATTGTGATCACTGTTCACCGCCTCCAGCATCCCTGCACTGCCTGCTTTCCTGTGCCTGTCACCCCACTGATGGCCATTTCTGTGTGACAGCTTTACTCACATTTAAGCCTTGCATAAGCACTTCGGCCAAGACGGCCATTGGGCTCTATTTACAAAACTTCTCATAAATGACTTATTCATCACCTAATTGATAAAAATAACCTTTCAGTACATTTACAAGCAAACTAATCACTAAGTAAGTTGTCCCTGATTAACTTAATTTCAATATTACTTTTATTATCTTAATTGTATTATATTTTTGCTCTATGGGAGCTTACAAATGTAACAGATAAGGTGAAAACAGAGGAAAACAGGTGAAAAAGCTTTGTGAATCATGCCCAAAGTGGACTGTCTCTTTGGCTAATCTTCAGCCCAGACTGTAGTCTCGTATGTGTATATGCTGTATCTACCCCCTTGATGTCATTTAGTGATCCAGCATGCAAGTAGTTCTTTTACTAACCTCGACTGCTGGAAGCTGTTTGCATGTGCACTGCCCCTCCTACTCTCTCTACTGAACAGTACACACTGCTCAGCTATGACAGAGCAGCACCTCTCTATAGCGCTGGTGCTCTGAACTTTCATCCTAACAATTAATACAAGAGGATTAAGGCAACAGTTATTGTGTGCGGGTAATCACATTTACAGTATGTGTTCTTAGAAAATGTCATCCTTTTTCTGTGCTTACCTAGGTTGCAGCAACAGCATTCACAGAAATAGGAGAGATAAGACAGCAATGATCACACCTGATCTACAAGTCATCTGAGAAACACAGACAAGGATGCAGGCATGTAAAGCTCCATACAAGCTCAAACACTGTTGTAAAGCGAGCGATCCCCGATGGCTTGCAACAAACAGCAGTGCATGTGTGAATTCAACAATGGCACAACGACGGTCTACCACTTGGACTGTTAGCAGAAGCACTAAACTGCGGATCCAGAAGTGCATAACTTGCCACAGAGGAGTTGTTTGAACGGAGCGCTCATTTGTTATCATTTGTTACAATCGAATAATGCCAATTATTGTCTGAACCAATCCAACAGGATGGATTATATATATATATATATATATATATATATATATATATATATATATATATATATATATATATATATATATATATATATATATATATATATATATATATATATATATATATCTCATGTTTTACAGTTAGTGGTACCATTTTTTTTAAAGGCAGAGAAAAAATATTAAACAGCTTGAGAGCTCGCATAGTGGTCCTTTAATAACCTCTTGAGGACCACAGGTTTATAACCCCCTAGTGCCCAGGCCATTTTTTTTTTTACAATTCAGCACTTCACAGCTTTAACAGTTTATAGCTCAGACATACAACTTACCTCCTAAATGAATGTTTGCCCCCCCTTTCTTCCCACTAATGGATCTTTCTTTTGGGGGTCTCTGACTGCTGCTGCCATATTATTATTATTTTTATTAATAAAAGATTATCTTTTTTTGTAAAAAAAAAAAAATCCTTATTTCTATTATCCCCCCCCCCCCCCCCCCCAAAAAAAAAAAAAAAAAAAATTAGCCCTAGACCTTGAAACATACACTACCCATACATGGGCATCAGGGGGGACAATTAAGTGGCAAGGTTGTCCCCTGTACAGCGCTGCGCTAGATCATAGCGCTGTACAAATGGTTAGTAGCTTTTCTTTATTTCAGCCTGCCAGCTCAGATTGTGACTGGCAGACTGATGACAGAGCCCTGCTTTGTTTACTAGCAGGGAACATTCCCTGCTAACCCGCCTTCAGGTCTTTGACGCGTATCGGCGTTAGGGGGTCCTGTGAGGCCACTCTCCCACCGCTGATCGGCGTAAGGCAGTTGGGAAGGGTTAAGCAGAAAGGCATCCTCAGGCATTAAATTATTATTAGTGAAATAAGGTAAGACACACATTAACATGGGAAACTTTTTAATGTAAGAGTAATAAATGTGTGGAGTTTGTACTACGTCAATACTGTGTTTTTATAACTTACTAGACCTGTATAGTCACTTTATACACATTATGCCTCTATAAACTTCTGGTATCCAGTTATCTGATTTTTAGTTTCTAACCATCTTAATATATGCAAATACCACAGGACAAGTTGTAGCTGGAGAGTATCCTTAATAATTCTAAATGTTTGCTACTAACGCCCCTCACATTAAACAAAAATTATAGTTTTATACTGCCACCTAGTGTTTGTACAGGAATTAAAGGCACAATACAGTACACAACAAAAATCTGCTCAGTTACAAGGAGAAATTACATTTTCACTTATTTGCCTTACCTGAATGATCTTCTATAAAGTTATCACCATCTCTTGAATCCATAATTTATTTTCCAGCTAAAAACAAAAAACACAATATTAATACAGTCTGTTTTATGGGAGCCAATAAGTATATGAAGTACATATACAGTTATTTATAGGGGCACATTTACCACAAGTGAAGCAGTTTTTCCAGGACGACCTATCAGAATCGTTATACATGGCAACTGAAACCTGATGGGCTCTCTAGGAAACGAGTCCATTTTTGCTCCATCTTTCAGTGTGCCTGTATTGATAAATTAGCTCCCATACATACATTCCTATTTGGACGGAGGTTACATTTTGCCCATTATTCACCCCCAGCTGTTGTAGACTCACCATACATTTGTCCTGTTTCTTTAGGCTATTCACTGCCATTATTCACCAAGGAATTCTCCACTTCTTTTCGGCCATGTTCAGTATTACTGTTTATAACATTGGGCTTGGGCATATTTACTAACTGGTATTTGGTGTCTTGGTCAAAACAATTTGGGGAAAAAAATTACATTGCCAGTCAGATTATGGAGAACCACCCACATTTAAGAGGAACCAGAAACTCCTCCACTAAAGCCCAACTACACCAATGCAGCCTTGTGTCATGCAAATGATTCCTTCACAGAGATAGAAGAGAGTGCTTACATTGGCCACATAATCACTGCTTCAACCATAAATTAAAGTGAACATGGACTGAGTAAAATTAAAGTATTAATTATATAAAACAAACAATGTACCTGCAAACTAATATTACATATTTACCTCACCACCAGTTCCTCTCAGAAACTCACCATTTTCTTCTTAAAACGATTCCTTCCAATTTTGACAAGATTTTCTCAGAACTGAAATATATCAGCTGCTGTCAGTTATAGCCAAAAGGACAACTGATGAGCAAGGTAATGTGCATGTTTTCCGATGGCTAAAGTGGGCGTTATGGGGTAATGGCAATTTTCAAAATGGAGGACGGAGCATCCCATTGACCACAGGATGCAGAAAAGGAAAACGAGATTGATGAGTAGACTACATGGGCGGTAAGTATGACATGCATATGTTTAATTTGACTTTTAATTTTCAGTTCAGGTTTGCTTTAAACAAACACGTATTTTAAAAGTGATGGAAAAATAGTAGGAACTGCTTTTAATCATATATAAAACAGGTCTATAAGACACTGCACTGGTTTAAATATATGTCAGTGTTCATCTATATTCAGATTTACAGTTCACTGCTATAGGCAATTTAGGCTGACACTTTCTGATTTAGGCGTCACGCACTAGTTCCACAGTGTTGATTTAGTGAATAAAGTGTGTGTGCGTGTTTGGAAAGCAATGGGTATAAGCAACAGTAGAGCAGGATGCATGAAAAACAAAACAGGATGAATGATAACAGGAATCATTAACATAAAATATGTTAAGAAAGGAGGCAGTAGGGATCAGTTGTGGCTTAGAGAAATGAGATGATAAGCAGCTGTTATAAGTCATTTCAGAGCAGTATGTGGCAATGGCTATAAGTAACAGAAGGGCTGAAAAGGAGAGAGGCAGAGGGATCAGTGACTGCAGAACTGGGCAGGAGGCAGTGAGGATAACTGACAGAAAAGCTGGACAGGAGTCACTGGGTATCAAATTACAGCAGACCTGGCCAAGAGGCAGGAGGGATCTATGACAAAAAAGCCCCTCATGCACTTAAAGGAATACTATCAAACTTAAATTTCTGTCAGTAGCATAAATCAAAATTGCAACAACACGAACACAGCATATCTTTTTGCTATGCAGTGTTTCTTTTTTTTTTTTTTAATTTACCTTATAGATGGCATCCCCTGACAAACTGACGGCGACGGCTAATGGGGCAGCTCATTATGTGAGAGGGGATTCCTTTTTACAGTGTGGCAGTGGATTATACTATTTTCATGTTTCCCCATATAAGAGAGCATTATTCAGCGTGTGACCTGCCGAAGTAGGCTGCTATGAGGAGCGAGAGACAACCGCTCTCGCTCCTACTCTACCCAGCCAATCCGCCCCAGAAGGAGACTTCCGCGTGTCGGGGCTGCAGTTGAATCATTAGTTGTTTGTCATTGCTACGCAACGGCAAACATATAAGCTGGAAGAGGGTGCGTCACTGCTCCTGAACGCATCAGAAGCAGGAGCCGAAGGGAAGGATTATGACGTGCCCTCCTCCAGCTTAGATGTTTGCCGTTGCGTAGCACTGACAAACAACTATTGATGCAGCGGCAGCCCGACACACAGAAGTCTCCTTCTGGGGCGGATTGGCTGGGCGGAGTAGGAGCGAGAGCGGTTGTCTCTCCTCATAGCACCCTACTTCGGTGGGTCGCACGCTGAATAATGCTCTCTTATATGGGGAAACATAAAAATAGTATAATCCACTGCCGCACTGTAAAAAGGAATCCCCTCTCACATAATGAGCTGCCCCATTAGCAGTCACCGTCAGTTTGTCAGGGGATGCCGTCTATAAGGCAAATTTAAAAAAAAAAAAAAAAAAGATACACTGTACAGCAAAAAGATATGCTGTGTTCGTACAGACTGTTGTTGCAATTTTGATTTATGCTACTGACAGAAATTGATTACGTTTGATAGTATTCCTTTAAATGAAATATGGATAAACATAATATGTGACTAGCTGTCTGTCTGCAGCAACCAATGGTAGAAGTGTACAATAATGCTGCATTAATGAAGAGACAAAGGTACCTGTCCCAGCATGGTCTGTGTGAAGGGTTGTGTCACAAGACCCAGCACCTGGATACATTGCACGACTGCACTCTTTAGCCGATACACGTTAAGAAGTAACGTCACATTTATAGTACAACTTTTATTATAGAAATATGGTAAGTAGTATATGGATACCTGACTACTGTTAGGCAGGGAGTACACTGATTTGAATCATGTGCGTTTTGCCATGCATAGCAAAACATGCACTGCCGTACTGGGCACTAGTGAATGACCTGCAATGGATCGCAAGTCAGAGTTCTGAACGCTTGTCTCTTTCTGCAGTTGCAAACAGCATAGCATACTGTGCACATTCTTAATTGCTTTGTATTTTTCCACATTCCGTATTTTTACTCCTGTATACAGTAATTCACTAAAGTGAGTACACCTCTTACATTTTTGTAAATATATCCTTTAATGGGACAACACAGAAAATGTGACATTTAGATACAAGAAGCGTCTTGCATGCAGTCGAACATGGTGGTAGGGTCATCATGGTTTGGGGCTGCATGAGTGTTGCTGGCACTGGGGAGCTACAGTTCATTGAAGGAACCACAAATGCCATCTGTGACCTACTTAAGCAAAGCACGATCTCTTCCCTTCAGAAAGTAGGCTGCAGGGCAGTATTCCAACATGATAATGACTTCAAGCACATCTCCAACACAACCACTGCCTTGCTAAAGAAACAAAGAGCGAAGGTGCAGGACTGGACAAGCATGTCTCCAGACCTAAACACGATTGAGAATCTGTGAGGCATTTTCAGAAGATTGAGGAGCACAAGTCAAACATCTCCAACTCAACCACTGCCTTGCTAAAGAAGCTGAGGACAAATTTGCTGGACTGGACAAGCATGTCACCAGACCTAAACACTATTGGGAATCTGTGAGGCATCCTCAAACAGAAGATGGAGGAGCACAAGCCAAACATCTCCAACTCAACCACTGCCTTGCTAAAGAAGCTGAGGACAAAGGTGCTGGATTGGACTAGCAGGTCTCCACACTATTGAGAATCTGTGAGGCATCCTCAAATAGAAGATGGAGGAGCACAAGGTCTCTAACATCCACCAGCTTTGTGATGGATTCCAAAATATTCACACTTTGGGCAGAATGTTGACATTCTTTACTTAGAGGTGTACTTACTTTTGTTGCCAGTGGTTTAGACATAAATGGCTTTGTGTTGAAGTTATTCTGATGGGACAACAAATTTACACTCATACAAGCTGTTCATTGACCACTTTACATTGTATCAAAGTATCATATCTTCAGTATTGTCCCATACAAAAATATAATAAAATATGTACAAAAAATGTGAGAGGTGAACACACTTTTGTAAGATACTGTACATGGTTTTTCACAATCTTCTCCACTCCTCAAGTCGTCCACTACACAATCTATATGGCCCTCCTTTCATAAGCTCATATAGACAAGGCCTTGTCTCCTAGTACATACCTTGCCACTTCATCTATATGTACGTGTTGTGGACAACTGTGTTCCTCATATTTGCTGATGTAAACTGTATGCATTTATTTTGTGTATGTCTTTATATGAAAAGCACCACAGAATATGATGGCGCTCTACAAATTAATAATAATGAGAGTACTATATGTAAAGCCTTTGTCTTGCTGACATTGATTCAATTCCCTAAGAAATCACTTATGAGAGGTTGTTGTGACAATTTATGATGTGACAGTCACTCCCTGCTTTGCATCAGCGATGCCACCTGTGTCACAGCTGTTAGTGCGTTATGGCGTGTGTGCTCTAATCTACTCTACTTTCCCTACACAGAGATCTCTGGTTATTTATAAATCGGGAATAACTATTGCCAAGTAACACCTGGATTACATCCACTGAGATTATAGTGACCTTCACACTGCTGCTATCTTCCAGGCTTGCAGAACACTTGGACTGTGTGTTCCCATAGAGAAACACAGTCAACATCATACTCAGCAGTAATATAGCTAAGGGAGTGCGCTGTGTAATGCATTGACATGGTACATAAGCATGCTATCTACTCTGTATATTAGATTCCAGTCCATTTGAAACCGGCGTCGGTAGACTTGGGCGCAGGATACAGCCTGTATATGGCTGATCCTGCTGCTGCACAAGTTGGGGCCACGTTAATTACTATTCCCCCTCCAGGCCGCCATGGATAGTGGGGGAATGATATAATTCGGCTTCCAGCGATTGTTGAAAGCCGAATTATTGTGTTTTTTTAAACAACTTCGGCTCCGTCTCCTGACAGCGCCGATGTTACTCACCGAGCGCCGCTGTAGATGTGATTCCCATTATAGTCTATGGTGGCGCCGGCTGCGCCCAAATCTAGCAGCGATGAAAAGCACTGCTCAGACCCATATGACTGCAGCATGTAAGCACACATGCGCGTTGCCACCCGCATACCCACTTGTGCACACGCATGCGCCCCTAGCCCTGTCCTCCTCCTGTCCCAACGGCTACACATGTGCAGTATCTAAAACACACGTACACAGGGACAGGAAGATGACACAGGGACAGAGGGGTTTTATTATATAGGATTGATTTATAAATAATTTAGTTAGTATTTGCCCATTGTATAATCTTTCCTCACCCCTGCAACATCTTTAGTACTGGCAGGCGACCTCTGCAGAATGTTTGGTTACTGAGAGTACTAAAACCAGTAGAATATATACATATATACCTGGTCTCCTAAATGGCCCGAGGGGGGTCTTCTAATTAGGCCCACATAGTACGGCTACAGGGATTCTGATGCCTAATCGGCGTGCACAAGTGCAGTCATCTGTCTCAGTTATGGCCGGAGCTAGTGGAAGTGTGCCACTGCATTGCCTGTTGATGCACAGGGAGACACACATGCCTATTTTTTTCAATAGATGGGGTGTCAAAGTCCATGATATAAGGAGCCAAAATCTACAACACAGTCTTCGTTGCGGGACAGATTGTTTATTAAAGCAGACCTGCACAAAGAACTTCCTCTTTGCTCTAAAAGAAACACAACAGCATATGAAGCTTTAAATCAAAATATTTCTGTTACAGCGGATACAAATCCTGCAATACATCTGCATGGAAGCAGACATAGGGTTAACATCCTGTGTTTACAAACTTGCAGCTCTGCTGTGGCAGAGGAGATTCCTGAGCTGACACAGCTGAAGAGATCACATTACACTGGTGATTCTTCACAGATGAGGGGGAATTATACAGGCTAAACTCTCTAAATACCTACAGGGCACATTTCTCTCCGTTTTCCTTCTGTCCTGTGCAAGAGTTCAGGTTTACTTTAAGAGGCTTTGATGAGCACCCTAAAAACATCAGGTGCAGTACCTGAATGTGAACACTGCACTGGGGTGTTCCTCTGGATGGAAAGGCAGTCATCTGCAGTAAAAGACAGGAAGAAATGAAATGTACAACCTGTGCTGTATACTTTATTCCACAAATGTGCTTACAGCAAACTGGAAGGTACATTTGTATTGTAGGATACTAGGGACTAGGATACTAATGATAAAGGGTGGCAGGCAGCTCCAAACTGCTAACAGCCATCTTGCTGAAAAAGAATGCTTGCAGTATGGACAGGGAGGGCAATGAAGCCATGCTTTTAATCCCATGCCACGAGTGAGAGCAAACTATAGGCATACATTTAAAAGCAAATGTATATAACACTGCCATACTCCTGAATCCACTGGCCTTCTTCATGGTTAGCTTTCTCACATCCCATGATCTAGTTGGCAGGGACTTGCACGATTTTTGCATGCCTTTCCATTTTTTAATCACTCGGAAAGTTCCGAATACTCAGTTGCCCATACACTAAACCCTTCTCATGATATTATTTGCATGCTTTATGTCTGCAACGTTTGTTATGCATTTGCAGGGTTCAGAAGGTATTTATATATGCTAGTTTTGCTCATGCACCAGATCTCATTTATAAATAATTTGCATAATTGGTATCTGCAATGTTTACAATATCATGTGTTTGTTAAACTTTGTACATTATCTAGTAGTTATTTACATGATCCAAAGTTGCTTGTAGGCATTTGAAGGACTATACTTGCTGCTCACATACAGGGCTGTGTCGGAGCAATTTTGGGTGCCTGGAGTCAGAGTCGGGAAAAAAATGCACCGACTCAAACTCCTAATGAATTTAAACTAATTCAAATAGAAAATATGATAAAATGTTCTCTCAGATGATAGTCATCATAAATAATGTATACATACAGTAATAGCTGTGCTTATTTCACAAAAATAAAATAAACCAATCAAAATTAGTTACTTGTGCTGCTTCAATAAAGCAGTCCCCGTATTTTTTAAGTCAGATATACACATCTGATTGTGACTGTATATATGATGTGTACACAGGAATCTCTTATATATATTATAACATCTATGCTGCAAGTATAAAGCCTGATGTGTAGCCGTGTCACTAATAGAGATGGTCAATGAGATGGAAATAATTCTGCGTTGATTCTGATTTATGCAAATGTAAGCACTCTCTTTGCTCATGAAATCAAATAATTTGATATGTTGTTAGAATTTGGTTTGGTGACTACAAATTAAATGGTACCTGAGACGGATGAAAAGTAAAGTTTTATACATACCTGGGGCTTCTTCCAGCCCCCTTCAGGCTAATCAGTCCCTCGCTGTCTTCCTCCACCACCTGGATCTTCTGCTATGAGTCCTGGTAATTCAGCCAGTCAGCGCAGTCCGGCCGCATGCCGCTTCCACAGCCAGGAGCGTTCTGCACCTGCGCAATAGTGCTTCGCAGGTGTAGTACGCTCCCGGCGGAGTGTGTGCATGCGCACTACGCCAGACTGGCTCAAGTACCTGGACTCATAGCAGAAGATCCAGGTGGCGGAGGAGGACAGCGAGGGACTGATTAGCCTGAAGGGGGCTGGAGGAAGCCCCAGGTATGTATAAAACTAATTTCATCTGTCTCAGATTTACTTTGTTACACAGTAGTACTATACTCTACATATGCACTCCCCACAGAGCTGCAGAGAATCCACCGAGAATGTTGTGCACATTGAACACAGAGATGTTGTCTATCACCCATAAACCTGGCATGAAGAATGTGTAATAGAGGAAGAATCTCCTTATTCCCCTGCAGAGTACCTGCACATCACTCTTACATGTACCCACAGTTACATTGCATAGGGCCTGATAGATGTTCTTTGTTCCGGTCTGTACCTTTTACAAGTACTCTTACCAAGGACTAGTTTTGGTCTATGACTAAAGGGAATAAATATGGCAGTCTCCATATCCTTCTCACTTCAGTTGTCTTTTAAAATTCCTAAGCGGTGGCAGCTAAGAGACGACTTTCATGTTACATACTTTCAATAAACAAGATTGTAATATGCAAATTAGAGGAGTCGGAGGAATCCTAAACTGAGGAGTCGGAGGATTTTTGTACCGACTCCACAGCCCTGCTCACATATCTACACGATTCCAAGCTGTGTTTATGTATCTTTATGGTTATGCTTGATACCATTGTCCATATACTTTTAATTTCATTGTTTTATAATCAAGGTTATGCACAATTGCATTTTTTTATATTTACCATTGCCATTCTGCATAACATACCCATGGGTGTACCAGATTCCTCTGATGTTATGCTATCCAGTGTGGTGATCACCATGGTACTACCTAGAATCTGAATTGATTGAAACACGTACATTTTAAAGCATCCAAAGGAAAAATGAGCTTGAGATATTAGCAGAAGTAGAACATCAATGATTTTATGGATAATCCACTTACATTGGTTATCGATAGTAGAATATTGGTAGTGTTAAGGTGGCCATACATCTAGCGATTTTGCAGTACGATCCACCATTCCATTTGATCATTTTATGAAATCGAGAAGGAATTGAGGGAGAATCTAGTGTTCCAGAATTCCTAATCGATGAACAGTGGCTGATATCATGTCGAATCGACCAGCTTAGTCGATCGAGCAGGATGCAAGATATCGGTCGATTGCACAGGAATCTGCTACTGTTCACGTCATTCGATTGATTTTAGCATTCAGAGCATGGAGACAACATTGGTTAGATCGATTAGTGAAGGTGAATTGCCTAGGAATTGCTTGTAGTGTGTGGGTCAGTAGTCAAACGACTTTCGATCAACTATACTGACGTCGATTCCCCAATAAAGTTAATCGCTTTGTTGATTGAATCAAAATCGCTACATGTATGGCTACCTTTACTAGCCTCTCAGTCTCTTCTGACATTAACCTTTATCTGCATCTATGCCCAATACCTTCCCCCTACCTATGCCTAACACTAACCTCCCCCATGTATGCCTAACTCTAACCCCCTACCTACATCTAACACGAATGTATCCCTTACCTACACCAAACTCTCAACACTGCCGCTATCCCGGTGCTATGGAGTTCAGCTACACAAGTAGCCAAACTCCACCGCTGTCACTGCTGCTGTTTTATCAACTACAGTATGATGTAGCAGAACCCCACCACCGTTATGATCTTCTGCTACTTACAATGTAGCTGAACGTCCCTATTGCTATCTTCTCAGGCTCCAGTGCCCAAACTGCCAGATGTAGCCAGTAATTCAGAGCTTTAGCATGAGCTCCTATGGCGGCTGCCTTTTCTCTGGGCCACAAAACATTTCTCTGGGCCACAAATCATGCCCAAATGACCTGCTTCAAACTATAGACCTATATGATAAACCAGGGGTAGGGAGCCTTTGGCTCGGGAGCCAGATGTGGCTCTTTTGATGGCTGCATCTGGCTCACAGGAGTTGATTCACTCAGCTACATTGCTCAAGCAGCACAGCTTAGTGTGACAGCGTGAGTAAAATTTTCAAAGTAGTGCACGCTACTGCTGTAGCATGCACTACTAATTTACTCGCACTCCCCCCAAAAACTAACAGCTGCTCCAATTGTGGCACCCTGGATCCTGTCAGGTCCAGTGACTTTGTAGGACGAGATCACCGCACTTTGATTGGTCCAATAGGCTGTCTGTCACTTGACAGGAAGCCTATTGGGCCAAAGTGCGGGGATCTCATCCTACAAACTGAATCAACCCCCAAGTCAGCTAGCTAATTGTACAAGCTGTTAGTCTGTATTTCTCCTGTCTGGCTCTCGGGTAAATTGCTGATGTTGCTGAAACCCAAGAGAAGCTGAAGACGTGTCTGACACTTCCGCTGCCCGGAGGATCAACTGTATAAACATCACCATGGCAACAGGGATGTGAGCCCTACTGTCCCAGTTTAAAAAACATTGTATGGCTCCCAAGGAATTACATTTTAAAATATGTGGCTTTTATGGCTCTCTCAGACAAAAAGGTTCCTGACCCCTGTAATAAACAGTAGATTAAGGAGGGTTCAAGCATGCATGTACACAAGCCAAAAAATTATATGCACGTATCTGCTATGGCCAGCAGTCTCCAAAGAAACATCAGATGCCACCGGTACAAACACAAGTATACAGCACAAGTTGGTGTTCTCAGTTTCCGCCTTCCTTTTACTGCTCACAATCATTTATGTATTTTATTTATTATTATTTACTGTATTTATAAAGCGTCAACATATTACGCAGCGCTGGACATTAGTTTAGGTTACAGACAATATTTAGGGGTGACATACAGCAAAATGACAATACAGGAATACAAGAAAGACCAGATCATGCAGCACAGTAGGAGTACAAGGTAATGCTTAGTCAGTCACTGGATGGGAGCATAGAGATTAGGCAAGTTAGGGTTCACTCAGATGCATAGCATGGGTTCACAGTAATGGAGGTGCATGATCAGGTAGGACACAAAAGGAGGAGGACCCTGCCCAAAGGCTTACAATCTAGAGGGAGAGGTAAGGACACGAAAGGTAGGGGACCAGAGTTCAGCTGTGGGTTTAGAGCACTTATGAGGGGTAGTAGGCCAGAGTGAAAAGGTGAGTTTTGAGGGCCTTCTTGAAGATGTTGAAGGAGGGGGCTGCCCTAATGGGTGGAGGTAGGGAGTTCCATAGTGTTGGAGCAGCTCTTGAGAAGTCCTGGAGGCGTGCATGGGACTGGGTGATGCGGGGGGCGGTCAGGCGAAGTTCATTGGAAGAGCGGAGTGAGCGGCTAGGTGTGTACCTCTGAGTAAGATCGGAAATGTAGGTTGGACAGGTTTTGTGGAGAGATTTGTAGGTCAGACACAATATCTTGAATCTGATTCTGGACTGGATAGGAAGCCAGTGGAGGGTTTAAAGGAGGGGATCCGCCGTGGTGGAGCGATAGGAGCAGTAGATCATTTTGGCTGCCGTATTCATGATGGACTGGGGTATTTGGGTCATAGGGAGACCAGACAGAAGGGCATTTCAGTAGTCAAGGTGGGAAATTATGAGGGCATGGATGAGGAGTTTGGTGGAGGCAGAGGTCAGGAAAGGGCGAATCTTACAGATATTACGAAGGTGGAAGTTGCAGGACTTTGTGAGGTTTTGGATGTGGGGAGTGAAGGAGATGGCGAAGTCCAGGGTGACACCCAGACAGCGGGCTTGAGAGGTAGGGCGAATGGTAGTGTGGTTAACAGTGACATGCACATCTGGGAGGTTCATGGATGGCGGGGGTGGGAAGATCATAAATTCTGTTTTGTTTAGAATTAGTTTCAGGAACCTAGCGGACATCCAGGAGGAGATGGCTGATAGGCAGGAGGAATGGTGGATATGTCAGGGGTGTGGAGGTAGGTCTGGGTGTCATCTGCATACAGATGATAGTTAAAACCCATGGAGGAGATAACCTTGCCAATGGAGGATGTGTATAGGGTGAACAGTAGGGGGCCAAGGACCGAGCCTTGGGGGACTCCCACCGAGAGGTGGTTGGGGGTGGACGAACACTCATTGAAGGCGGTTGTGAAGGAGCGGTTGGAGAGGTAGGATGAAAGCCAGGTCAGGGCGAGATCGTGAATGCCCATGGACTGGAGGAGTAGGGGAATCATGCACCTTTGCCAATCTTGAGGGCCACCTAAAGTGGTGTGGCGGGCTGCATTTAGCCCATAGGTCTAAAAGAATGTCTACAGATCATCTCACATGAACACAGCCTGGGGCTTGGACTGGCAGAGGCAGCACATTATAGGGCCTACAACCTAAAATTTGACCAGTGTTAGCAGAAACAGTAGAAAGCGAAAGAAGGATACATAAAAAAATGCATGCAATTTTTCTTCGGGCCCGCATTGATCAAATACTTTGACAATCGGTGCCAGATTAGTCTCCTAAAAGGCACGCCTATATATACACACGGGGCAGCGCTGAAGATTGCTTTTAGGAACCTAATCTGGCACTGGATGTCACAGTATTTGATCAATCTGGGCCCGAAGAAAAATCGCATGCATGTATGAAACCCGGCTATGCAGGAAGTGCACTCTTATACAGGGACACGTGTATTAGCTAGTCCAGTTGGTTGAGATTGGTTTTAAGGGGGATGTTTTACGTACGTGTCAGTTTGTCTTTTTGCAACATGAATCCTTAATAAATAGCATTTATATTAGCTCAGTGCTCCCTTGTTGATTGTACCTCGATCCATCATTCATGTCTACTGGTTGTAGTACCATAAACAATTTCAAGGTTTTACAGTTGGCAACATTTGTTTTGATTATATCTGGTCCATTGGAGGGGGGGGGGGGGGGAAGGAAGATCACATTACACTGGCCTAATAGGAGTTCATGTTGTGGTGGCCATACACTGGTCGATTTGCCATCAGATCGACCAACAGATAGATCCCTCTCTGATCGAATCTGATCAGAGAGGGATCATATGGCTGCCTTTACTGCAAACAGATTGTGAATCGATTTCAGCCTGAAACCGATCACAATCTGTGGAGCTGCGGCCGCCGCCCGCCCACATACATTACCTGATCCGGCCGGCGCGAGTCCCCCGGTCTCCGCTGTCTCCTCTCCACTCTGGGCTCCGGACTGGCTGGCCTCACTTCCTATCCGGGAAAGTTTAAACAGTAGAGGGCGCTCTACTGTTTAAACTTCCTGCAGGGACAGGAAGAAGTGAAGCCTGCCGGACTCGGAGCCCAGGCGGAGAAGAAGCAGCGGTCGGTCGTCGGGCATTCGATTGCCGCTATCGACGCACTCCCAACCCGCCGGCGATCGAGGGAAATCTTCCGCACGGACGGGACGGAAATCGTCGGGATCCATCATTTCAGACGGAAATTGATCGTTCGGTCAGCGTTTGCACGACGATTTCACAGCCGATGAGGAAGGGGAGTTCCAGGGAATTCTAGCCCCCATTGTGTTGCGGAAGAGTGTGCAAAGAGTCTCCAAGCAGCTGGTGAGCATAGTTTTGGCCTGCTAAACTGTGACGTCTGCTTGAAATATCAGCAACAGACCAAAGTAAAATACAATGCTATTGTTCAATTAATTATTTCATTAAAACAGCTGCAAACTTCACTAGCAAGCTTGTAGCTTCACTTCATTCTAGTAGCTTGTGAATGCTGTACTAAAGATGTGCAGTACTGATGGCATTAATGATTTATTCTAAAACAGTTTATCCATTTGCTTGTGTCTGGTCTGCAGTCTGTCACTGCAACAGGGCCCAGAGCTTTCATACATAAGACTTCCTGTAGCTTGTTCCTAGAAATAAAAGAGAGAGTGCCCACACTAATGGGATGAGTACCATAACATGCACATACAAGAAAAAAATGGTACAAAGATGAAGCATTTGAGCTAAGCAACCAATCAGGCAGCAGCTGAAATAAGGATTTTGATTGCTTGCTCTATAGAATATCAAGAAAAAGTATGTGAACCCTTTGGAATTATATAGATTTCTGTACAAATTGGTCATGAAATGTGATTTGATCTTCATCACAATAGACAATAAGTCTGCTTGAACTAATCCCACACAAATAATTAAATGTTTCCATGTTTTTATTGAACACACCATGTAAACATTTACAGTGTAGGTGGAAAAAGTATGTGAACCCCTAGACTAATGACATCTCCAAGAGCTAATTGGAGTGAGGCGTCAGTCAGCTTGAGTCCAATCCATGAGATAAGATTGGAGGTGTTGGTTACAGCTGCCCTGCCTTATAAAAAACACACCAGTTTTCGGTTTCTTGCTACCGTACATACATCTACTCCAACCCAAAGACACTGTAGTTCAATTTGAGTTTCAAATTAAAACAATACAAGCAATAAAATGAATTAGTGATGTATACATTTTCAATAACTGTTGCAGAAAATTTTTAATGATCATTTTGGTTGATCGTTTAGAAGTGACTACTCTACAGATATGCTACTTTGCTACCTGTGGAGTAGTCCTCTCTTTTCTAAGGGGAAGATGAGCAGGAGGTCTTACTCTGCAGTAACTAATAAGAACAGGGTGTTTTTTTTTTTTTGGGGGGGGGGGGGGGGTGGACGCAAAGACCATCTCAATTGTTTTGGGCAACACATTTTAAGATATGTACAAAGTTTTAGTTAATTCATGACAGCAAAATGGGCAATTCAAACATGTCCCAGAGGAAAATAGCAACAGAAGCCAGGCAGACATTTGTAAGTTAGAGAACACCAGTCATTTTCATGAATGACATATGGCACAATGCCCAGCGACTGTCCTCTATGGTCAGTGCTCTAGAAATGTTGATTTCCTGAGTGAAGATTATTATCAGAACAATAGATTGCTGTGCTGTGTTCCTGCCCTGACGCACAGGCCCAAAGACAAACAGCAAGAATTCTGCCAAGTAACACAAGCAATGGAAAGGTAATTGATATGCCTCGCCAGCTTGACATTAGAGGAGAAATGAAGATAAAGGAAAAAAAAAAAAAAAAAAAAACAAATACCATGAAACAAAAGCTTGCCCTCAGTTCTCAGAATACAGTTTCCCCAAAGAGGAATTAAACTGTCCCACTGAATAAACATCTGTCATTATGCGATTTCCTGAATGCAGGGATAAATGGCGTTTTCTTATAGAAAATTTTTTAACGTAACAATCAAATTCAAGCTCTAATGTGTTGAAGTCCTGCAGTAATGTTTTAAGCTGCATGGCCACTGGCGGTCTAATGAGAGCAGGTAGTTTTGTTGTACTGAATCATGTATGGAGCATATCTTTCTGTAGCATGGCATGGAGGGATGCTGAAAGAAGTGGAGTACAGGCACAGCACAGCTTACTATGGGATAGATGTCCCACTGTAACACTTTCTCCCTGCTGCACTGCACCTATTGGTGACATCATAGAGCAAGTTTCTCCAGTATATTTCCCCAGGGCCACAACCTGGAGTGGAACACAGTTTTATATGCTCAGCCTTTACCTTCAGGAGGATTTGTCTTGGGTGGCTATGACAGGCTACAGCATACATTCTGCATTACTGCTGTGTGCTTTACTGCTCTGTCAATTAAGTCATTATCTTTAATGTGCACCTGTACAGACATGTGACAGGATGAGATAATCTTAGGCACAAATAGTACAATAGTACTAGTCCTACTTAAGGTGCGTACTCACGCACTACTATAAGGAACGACGGGTCCGTCAGCCCCTTCCGCTGGGCGGATCGTTCAGAAACAGTGTTATCGGTCTTCCGACAGACTGTACACACGCTCTATCGCTGGAACACCCGCCCAGCGGGAGGGGCTGACAGACCAGTCGTTCCTTATAGTGCGTGTGTACGCACTTTAAGACATGGGGCTCTATTCACAAAGCATTACCACATTCGGCAATGCTGAAAAAAGCTGATTTTACCAATCACCTTCCCCCATTCCAATTCACTAAACCTATCACCGCAAAGAAAACAAACATTACAGACTAGTGAGGTAAATTACTGACTTGTGTAAGGGCCCTTTTCCACTAGCAGTCGCTAGCGTTCACGCTAGCGATTGCTGAATCGCAATTACCGGCGATTCCCCGACGTTTGCGGCCGCGATTTTGCTATGCACTGCATAGCAAAATCGCGGCAAATATCGCTCCGCCGCGCATTCGCGTTCCCGTAAAAAACGAATCGCGGTAGTGGAAATGACCTACCGCGATTCCTATGTTAAATAGCAAACCGTAGCGATTGTAAAATCGCTAGCGGTTTGCGTCTTTCCGAGTCAGCCAGCGCAAACGCACTGGTGGAAAAGGGCCCTAAGAAATGTCAATTCACAAAGATTTCCGCATTAAGTTTACCGGCCAAAAGTGTTCGGTAGTTTTCTCCAGCAGCCGATAACTTGCTCTCCCCATGCTGTCTCTGTGCGGTAGATTTGACAGCCTTTGGGGAGAGCCAGGCAGCCAATAGGGAGAGCCACACATCCCTGCTTCTCACGCTAATTTGAAGCAAAGGGTAATCGGGTGGGACTTAAAGTGTAGCAAAGCAGAGGAAGGATATTTTTAAAATGCATCCCTTTAGATATGCTTATTTGTATTGTAGCATACAGAAGAGCTCCCCCTGGTGGCTGCAGCACATCTAAAGGGATAACAGGGTTGCACTGTAGGGAAAACCGAGTCCTACAAACCGCTCCCCTGCCTGTCCGCTGACCTGCTACATGTTGGAAAGTCACACTTAGCGAGCAGGGCTTAGTGAATTGAGGCAGGTTTGTTCAGTAAATTACCGAACTTCTGCCTCATGGGGGAAATTAATGTATTTGGAAAACAAAGTGTAAATGTATGTATGTACCAGACGAGTTTTTTACAGAAGACAATTATTTTGCCGACCTGCCATTTGTGAATAGAGCCCATGGTCTAAAAGCCACTTCTGTTTTCCTGTATAGCAAGTTAACTATGCAAATGAGCTGGTTTCCTGAAAAGTAAATACAAATAAAATTGCAAAGGGTCATTGCTTGTGTTTGTTTTGCAACTGAATGAAGCGGTTTTTCCATCAAACTGACATTGCTGCTGTTTAAGATTGAATCTTAAAAATTAAGCCCTTAAAGAGAGACTGAAGCGTTTTCAAATACCTGTTTTTATGCAGCAGGCAGCTTCAGCATTACAATCCAAACTCATTCGCCGTATCCCCGCGGCAGAACAAGGTCTTTATCCCCATGAAGTCCCGGGGCAAAATTACACGACTTTCTAAGTCGTGGATTTTGCTGCCCGGGGGAGGCAAAGCTTTGTGTAGTAGCTCTGCCTCCAGTCAATCTCTGCCTCTCTCCGCCCCTCTCAGTGAAAGAAGACAGGGATCACTACACAAGGAATTGAATGTGTGCATTAAACACCAAGTGAACACCTGACATATCTGGCTAAGCAAATTTGGCCTAATTGGCTATTCATGAGGCAATGCTCATGCAAATATGCATTTGCTTTCGCATGCCAACTTACGCAGGGTCAAAAACCAATGCCGCAAAGCGGTCGCCATGCGGGAATTAGTTCATGCTACAATAGCACTATCCAGGAGCGCCTGGGAGGCTTCCCAATGCCCCCATACAACCCGGCGGACCACGGGGTCTCAGGCACTCTCACTGCCGAGGAACCACAGCGGCACCCCTGAGGGGGAGGCTGGGTGGCGCAGGTGACCCCCCCAAGCGTGGCCAGTGCCGGGGAGAGCCATCCGCACCCACCTCCCAATATTTAAAAACAGGCACTTGCCTTAACGTCCATTGCGTGGAAAGGAATGAAGCATGGGTCGCACTGAGCTTTGGAGCTCAGGGCTGGCTCACACACAGCAACCGGGGGGGGGGGAAGACAGGCGCAGGCGGCCCATTCCAGGGCTCACATTGCCTCATGAATAACCAATTTGGCCAAATTTGCTTAGCCAGATATGTCAGGTGTTCACTTGGTGTTTAATGCACACATTCAATTCTTTGTGTAGTGAAAGAAGACAGGGGTAGGGAGAGGCGGAGATCGGCGTAGATTGACTGAAGCAGAGGCAGAGCTACTGCACAAAGCTCTGCCTCTACCCGTAAGGATAGAAGAATTTTGCCTGGGGATTTCGGGGTGATTATGACCTCATTCTACTGTGGGAATGTGGCAAATCAGTTTGGATTATAATGCTGAAGCTGCCTGCTGCATAAAAACATGTATTTTAAAATGCTTCAGACTCTTTAAAATGAAAGTTAAAACAACAGACTCTGTTCTGTGTTACTAATGCTTTATTAACTATTAGTAAAGCACACAATTATCTCATAAGTCAGGGCGTCCCATCCTCCTCATAGGGGTCAGGGCGTCCCATCCTCCTCATAGGGGTCAGGGCGTCCCATCCTCCTCATAGGGGTCAGGGCGTCCCATCCTCCTCATAGGGGTCAGGGCGTCCCATCCTCCTCATAGGGGTCAGGGCGTCCCATCCTCCTCATAGGGGTCAGGGCGTCCCATCCTCCTCATAGGGGTCAGGGCGTCCCATCCTCCTCATAGGGGTCAGGGCGTCCCATCCTCCTCATAGGGGTCAGGGCGTTCCATCTTCCTCATAGGGGTCAGGGCGTCCCATCCTCCTCATAGGGGTCAGGGCGTCCCATCCTCCTCATAGGGGTCAGGGCGTCATAGGGGGTTACATCATCATAGGGGTCAGGGTGTCACATCATAATTCCATAACAAACAAGTGTATGCCCTAGGGGGCTACTTGGGGACACTGATATTTTTAAAGGAAGCTTGTACATTATCATGAAACACTGTCTAGGAGTCAGATCAGATTACGCAGAGCTAGTAGTTGCATATTGTGGAAAAAAACAGATGTTACCAAGGAAAGATGTGACAGAGTACAGTGCCCACATAGGTTAACTTCTACAGTGGTATCACAGTGAGTCTTAGTTTGAATTCAGTCCACTAAATTCTGGTAATCTAATCTAGCCAACTTCTTGTTATCCTGTACATGTGTCCTAAAGCCGCAGTCTTTTAGTCTCCTGTACAATAGCAGTGATCACGCAGTGTCATGTGAGGAGGTAGTAATCTAGTGTCCTGACACAGCAGAAATTACTAAGCAATCTGTAACATAGCCCTGTCCATTCATGCTTCTGTGGTGCGAAAGAGGTCACTGCTCCATGACAGTGGTTACTTAGCCCCTAGTGACATGAAACTGCTGATTCACCCTCCGTCCCGTGACCTGCATAGAAGTCTCAACTATGACTTGGCAATTCTCTTTCTGTTTACTGTGAGATGGTGGTGATCACTGGGCTTATTAGAGTTTTGAGTCAAAAAGGAGTTAAAGTTGGGGAGGAGGGTAGGGATGGGGTTAAGGAGGAGTAGTGCCAGCACACAAGACGAACACTGCATACCAGTGTCTACTTCAAATCTACACCGCAGGCTAGGTCTCCCTTCCATAGGGGATAATAAAACAGAGGCAGTCTTGCAAGATAGTAACCCTTCAAACACACCACATTGCGACATCTCATAGCCCTCCATTCCACAACCCACAATGTCCCACGGCAGAATCAACAAACCCATGTGTGAAAGTCTGATCCTCTCATGAGAGTGGCTCCCACAGCCACTACTAGTCTGTATCCACACTGGGCACATTTCGTGCCTCTTGTACCTCCATACAGAACAAAAGGACAGTGGATGATTTGAACCATGACCCACACCCTACTCCAACCTGACCCTAAAGGGATGGTTGGGAAAACAAAGATCCTCGACCAACCACTTTAATGATCCATTTTCGGCAAAGGTCAATGGGTGCAGGTCTACAAAGACAGATGTCAGTGGCCCACGCAAGCACTTGTTATGACAAGAAGTGGCATCTTGTGCCAGGGGCAAACTCAGGATTTTCAAGGGGGGGGGGGGGATTCCTAAAAATTCTCCCTCAGTCACACACAATACAGTATAATAGTATGGAAGGACATCATGATCGGCACACATAATGCAATTTTCCGTCCAACTGGCCGACCGACAACGGGATCGATCAGGAGCAGTGGATACAGATAATAATGAGGACAGCCGACATTGCTAATGAAAGAAAGTGAAGCATTCACCCAACAGGGCACAGGGCTGTGCTCATACCTGGCTCTGTGCTCTGTAAAGTTCCTCAGAGCTGCTCCATGCTCTGTACACATTGCTGCTCCATCCAAAGTCAACTGTAGCAGGGAAAGAAAGGGGGCAGTGATTTGAGATGCAGGATGCCTGCAGACATTCTGGTGTCTCAACTTATGCCTGTCCCCAAACACTGCACCGGCCCTAGTCTGAGGGGGGATTCCGGACAGCTGTAATCCCCCCTGCGTTTGCCTATGTTGTGCTAAGCATCAGCAGAGCCCTGGCACAGAGTAATGCTATGCTACACACATGGTTATGTCAATTATTTGCTTTCTTGCTGCCATGCCTTGTATTATGGGCTACAGTAAAGCTGTACGAATACTTTTTGAATACAACTCATGTGAAAACCACTAGACACAATCAGGTACAGCCCATTACCACTTAGTTTCAACTGCGGTGTCTACTTGTGTTTTCTTATATCTTAACTGCACCTAAAATGCACTACGATGAACAGAAACCACATACATGTAAATTATATGCAAATGCATATCAAAACCTTAGTGAACACTCAAAGCCAGGATAGAATAAAAGTTTTGTGTACATTGGGAAGCCGTTAGAACTGCTTTTGGATTTTTACTACAGTCTGTATCCACACTGAGCACATTTTCTGCCTCTTAAACCTCCATCATTATAAAAGGAACACTGGCATTCCTAGAGACAGGAAATAAGGGGCAACAATAGAATTAGTTTTAAAAAAGGTACCCATACAGTGTTTATTTTCAGTGGATTAGACATTAGTTTTAACATAAATATCAAATCTAATGACAATGTATTAAAACAATGGTATATTTGGTCCATATCATGACAAATATTAAATAGAGTTTTTATACACCTCTTTTCGATTCCATTCCATTGGTTCCTGCAAAGAGTGCGGGGGGGGGGGGGGGGAGCATATTACTGAGGTTTGTCATAGTTTTGTACTGCATCATGCATTACAAAAGGTAGCAGCTGCAGTGGTCAGGTGGTCAGATTGAAACTGGGCAAGATTTCTGTTGAAATATTGCATATTGTCTAATGGTACAGAATGCAACATCTGACTACAGTCTGACTAGTGTATGCGTGCCCTAAAAACACACACACACACACACACGTCTCGATTATCTGACACAATGAGGATCGGCTAATGCCGGGTAAGTGCGCTTTCTGGTTGCTTAAGACTCAATGTTAAAAATAGATCTGGTTATACACATACCATAAACTCTGTATTAAATGTTAAAATGCATTTATTGAAAGTATATTAACCTTGGGGGAGCTGTGGAACCCACAGCAGAGCCCACAAATAGCCTAGGAATTTGGCCTTCACCACTGGGACTACTGCACGTGATTTGTGCTGATTGGTTAAGACTGCTGCACACAGTACATATACACAATACAATAAGAAAAATATTGGTGGGTCTTAAAAATATATTTGCATATGGCAATGGAGGTCACCAGCAGCGCAATATTATTCTTCTGTCCCTTTTATTATTTCACTTCTGTCTAGGATCATGTAACCCTTTCCCTTGCCCAACAAAAGATTAAATTGGAATGTACAGTAGCCTCTGGGATGTCAGCCAAAGTATGGACATTCAAAGATTTAAAATGAGCTGGGCCTCAATTCATTGCTAATCCTGGCCCAGTTTTCCCAAACCTCAGCAAAAGAGGCTTAACAAGGCACAATCTCAGCTGACTGCAGTCAGAACAGCCCAATTTCCAATAGGCAGCGAAGATTACACACAGTCATTTATTTTGCAGTGTTAACGTATTACAGCTCTTCCACAAATGGGGAAATTAGGTCCAATTAAATCTGTGAAACAAAGTAAATACTAGGTTAAATGCAGCATTCAGCAATGTAATGAAAAAAGGAAACCCTGCAATGTGTAATGAAAATAAATGGGTCCTACCTCCATGGGAAGTAATCTTTTATATACACCTGCGTATTGCAGGAGGTACACTAAACCTTTTATTTTGCAGTAATAGCTTGGATGTTTTGGCTACAAAGGATGCACAAGATTTTAATTAAAGGACAGCTGACCTAAAAGGGATATGGAGGCTGCCATGTTTGTTAACTTTTAAACAATACCAGTTATCTGGTGTCCTGCTGATCTTTCATGCATCAGTAGTGTCTGATTCACACGCCTGAAACAACCATGCTGCAAATCAAGTAAAATTAAAGTCAATCTTCTGATTTGCATGCTTGTTCAGGGTCTATGGCTATAAGTATCAAAGGCTTAGCAGGACAGACAGGCAATGTGAACTGATTAAAGTGGACCTGAACTCAAAATGTCCTTTCCACTCTGAGGGCTCGATCACACTAGGGGTGTTTGACCTTTTTTCAAGCGCAGGGGATTTGTAAAAATCGCCCACAAAACGCTTGTGCAATGAATCTCTATGAGAAGGTTTATATCAGCTTGGTTCGTGCACTGTGCGTTCAGCAAATCGGTGACTACCATTTTTGGGGTGTTGTTGCTATAACGGAAGGTATAAGAAGAGCGCTAAACGCTCACAAAACCGCTTTATGCAGCAATTACGTTCACTTTTTTTTAGAATAATTACATTGTATTTATGGTTTTCCGTGTCAAAGAGTTCACTTCCTGAGTGAATCTCAAAACCATTCTGGCAAAGTGCTTAGAAAAGCACTTTTTCAAAAAAACAGTGCGCAGTGGAGTGCCGGGAGGGCAAAAAAAAAAAGCGCACAAAAATGTTTTTAGGTGTGAATGAGGCCTAAAAGATATGCAACAGCATAATAACCTTTAAACAAAAAAACATTTCTTTGTTATAGCGGATGCAAATCCTACAATAAATCTGCACGGTTTCTCCTTCCTGATTCATGGAAGCAGACACATTGTTAACATCCTGTGCTTTCAAATGAGCTTATCTGCCATCTCCGCCGTGGCAGTCATGTGACAGGGGAGAGATCAAATTACAACTTGTGATTAGACACAAAATGATGGAGAATTAAACAGGCTAAACTCTCTAAACACACACAGGGTGCATTTCTCTATGTTTTCCTTCTGTCCTGTGCAAGAGTTCAGGTCTACATTAGGACATAGGACAAAGTCATAGTAAGGAGTTAAAGTTTCAGAATCATTTCAATGAAATTGTGTGCATGTATGTTGGTGGTGTTCATGTCGATTCAGCGCTGAAAGACTGGTTGCCAGCACTCTGCTTTGGCTGCACGGCTGTCTGTTTCCCAACATGGCTACATATTATTTTACACTCCAACTTTGCTGTTTCTTACCTGTTGTTCCCCAATACCTAACCTATCCCCCTGCGTAATGCCTAACCTCAACCCCCCGTCCCAACAAAATTCCCCTCCCGCTCAATGAAGCACCTCCTGTATGCCTGTCAATCCTAAATAATACATCTATCATTCCCCATCCTACCGTATCCCTTAAATCTATGCCTATCCCTGATACTAACTTTTCTTTGTCTGTTGTGGCTTCAGTGGCTGGCACCTATTCCACTGGCCATTTGCCCCCCCCCCCATTTTTACCTATGATATTATACAAAATCACATTCCAGTCCTGATGCCTCTAGTCTAATGCAGTTACATGCAACAGTATACAACAGAGAACTAAGCGGAGGTTGTTTTTCTTCTGCAGGATACCTAATTTACTAAGGTAGAGATGGGTGAAAGTTAAGTAAAGAAGTGATAAATAGATTGCACTCGTGCACGCATCCACAACGCAAGGATTGTTTTGTTTTTTAATAAATGTCTGAGTAGGGATGCTCATTCGGATTCCGCGGAAATGCAATTTCCGAAATTCCAATCGGAAATTGCATTTCCGCATCGAAATGCGGAAATCGGTAATGCAAGTGCGGTAGGTGGCTTTCCGGAAATCGCGGAAATTTCCGCCGGAAATTTCACCCGACTTTAACATCGATTTTCTTAAAAACTATAAGGTCTTTTTGAAAACTTTTTTTTTTTTTTTAGCTATTAACCACTAAAGACGGCGGATTTTTACTGTAATGTAAAATGCAGAAAATCTGCATCTGCCTATTTTCTGTATTTTACATTACAGTAAAAATCCGCCAACTTTAGCGGTTAATATCAAAGCCCCCGTAAGTCCTAGAAACACCAAATTTTCAGGGTTTATTAAACAGAATCTTGTGAACAAGATGCAAAAAAAAAAAAGTTTTCAAAAATACCTTATAGTTTTTGAGAAAATCGATGGTAAATTCGGGTGGAATTTACGCAATTTCCGGCGGAAATTCCGCATTGGAATGCGGGAATTGGTAGCGGAATCGGTAATTGGCAATGGCGGAATGCGGATTTACCGCGGAATCGGAAATTGGCATTTCCGACCATCCCTATGTCTGAGACAACCTGTATTTATGATGCATATTGGTTTCATATAAGGTAAACTTGCATTTTAAAGAGAAACAAGAATATATTTTAATTGCATGCATGTTTACAGTTAAAACTGTAAATCTTATCATAAAGAATATCGTAAAAGCAGAGCTGACAGCAAATACAGAAAGTCATCCAGATTATATAAAAAAAAGTCAAGCAATATTCTATTCCTGCTTTTCATAATGTTTTATAGATGCTGCCTATGTATGTGCTGAGGGGCTCATAATACTGGTTCCTGATGCCATTTAGCTCAATGCTGAGATTGCACTTTCAATGCTAACAATTATATCCTTCTGTGACACTGACCCTTACCCCAAAAAGATGACTTAAAGTGAACCCGAGGCAATATATGAAAAAAAGAGAAGATGCTAACCTAAGAAGGGGGATCGGCTCTGGATCCTGCAGAGGCTTATCTTCATGGCCCCCCATCTTTCCCGCACGCGGACCCACAGAACATATGTGACCAGAGCCTGTTGGATAGGTTCGTGTGGCTGCACTCACTGCCGTGTATGAGCGCGGTTGTATTGCACCTGCATGAGTACGGCCGTGCCTGCACATAAAGCCGCTCACATGCCTGCTCCTTCAGCTTAGTACTGCCGTACTCACGCAGGCGCAGTAAGCCCACACTAGTGCATAAAGAGTGAGTGTGAACTTCAAGAGGGTTCCAGGCTGTGGTCTGGAGGAGGAGGTGGAAAGTCTGAAGGATCCAAAGGCATTCCTCTTCTTAGGCACATGTTTTTGTGCGCTGTGTTTCTGCATGCCAACGCACTGCCCATAATACAGCTGTATGGACATGTTCTGTGCTGTAACAGACCACACTATCCTAACTATCCAAACGCACATTGTACAATGTGTTTCTGGATAAAGTGTGAAATATCGAACATCTTGCCATAGCAATCTTTAGGCTATGAAAATTATATGCACGTTATAACATGCAGAGCGTGTGTTGCACCTATGCCCAAGTTTTAGTGCAGGTGTAATGCCCAACACACAGTGCCTATTCAATTAGCTTTTCTCCTGAGTTTTCTCACAGGAGAGGTTTTCACATACTAACAATCAAATACCCTTTAATACACCAGTACACAGGGAACTAATCAAATTAAAGAGGCAATATAATGACATAGAATAATTATTCAGGAAACCCACTTTTACATTACTTATCCTCAGTTTAGCGTCAAAACACTTCCTATATCTCGTATTGCTGTATATGTGTATGTAATCCCACCCTCCCAGTGATGTCATATTCCTAGGCTGTTTATTATGCAGAATTCTTCTCATTATTCACTTATATGTGGAACATAACTTAGAGGTTTCCATTTACTTGTTAGATTCAATTGTAAATTATGTAACATTTGAACTACATGCTTGTTTCTCGAACACAACCCTGGTCTAAACTGAAGACTCGTTGTACTGGTAAGTGTGCACACAGATCCTTTCTTTCATTCACCCTTATAGGATCTTAATGGATTAAAATAAGCAACTAAAAGGCTAGATTCACACAGGAGCATCTTGCTACCCATCCAGTAAAGACAGGATCCCAATGCAACGGAGGGAATAGTCGCATTGTGCCTTAGAGCCCGTTTCCACTACAGCAAATCTGCATGTGTTTCCTGCATACAGATTCGCATAGACAATACAAGTGGATGGGACGGTTTCCACTTGTCAGGATTTCTGAGCGTTTTTCTGTGCAGAAAAAAAAACGCACAGCAGAGCCATCAGAATTCGCATACCAATATGCGATTCGCATACGATGTATTTAATAGGAAATTCGCATGCGGTTTTGGTACGCGAATTTTCACGCGAATTCGCATAGGATTTCGCATAGAAACAATGGAAAAGCACACAGGCACTGCCATGGTTACCAGGGGCGGCGCTACACTGGGGCTTGCCGGGGATGAAGCCCCAGCTGACAAACTGTAAGCCTCCCCCAAAGCCCCCCCAGAACTGAGTGAACTTAAAAAAAAACAAAAAACCTTTCCCTCATGCTGCTGCTGCTTCTTAAATGTTCTGCCCTCATCAGTGTCGTTGTTAGCTCAATTTATTTGTAGCATGTGCCGGTATCAGCCCCATTGTGCCCCGAACGGGCATTTCCAATGTACAAAATAGTCCCGATTGCTGCATATTTACACTAGCTGAGTCAAAGGCGTAAGGATACAGGATTTTGCAGCTGCAGGGCGCCGCGGTAGGATACAGTTTCAGCTGACAGCGCGGGTGTTTGAAAAGCTTTTAGGAAGGAATAATTGAAGAGAGGAGGAGGAGGAGAAGCAGGAGGCTGGAGGAATGTCTGATGCTGCAGTAGTCAGAAATCAGCAGTGTCTGTGAGTGTTTCTCCTCCACGACTTCACTCACCACCAGTGGACAAAAGGGCAGATCATAGATGTCTGATAGCTGACACCAGGGAGAGAAGCAGACATGGAGGGATTACTAGTGACTAGTGTGAGTCTGACATCCAGGGAGAAGCAGCAGCAGGATAGACACTGTGAAAGCAAGCAGGGATTTTGGGCATACATTAGAATAGATGACAGATCACCAAGTAAATTTCTCTTAGCATGCAGGGAACTTGGTTACTCTGCTGTGCAGGGAAGGGAGTCACACATCCTCACCATACACTGAAAATAATGCACTTTACCTGACTGCTTAATTGCTAACCTGTTGCCTATTATATGAATGATATGGTGCAAAATCATTTTGTGGGGTACAGGGTGCCTAATGGCTATATGGGAAACGTCTACTTATTAAGTGGTATGTGTCACTAATTGCTGTGTGCTCTGCTACCTTACTACTTCCTACTATCCATCTGCTACCTTACTACTGTTCAGAGGGATATGCTACCTAAGGGCCATTTTCCACTAGCAGTCGCTAGCGTTCACGCTGAACGCTAGCGATTGCTGAATCAAAAAACTAAAAAAATTACCGTCGATTTCCCGACATTTGCGGCCGCGATTTTGCTATGCTATGCACTGCATAGCAAAATCGCGGCAAATATCGATCCACCGCGCGTTCGCGTTCCTGTAAAAAACAAATCGCGGTAGTGGAAATGACCTACCGCGATTCCTATGTTAAAAAGCAAACCGTAGCGATTGTAAAATCGCTAGCGGTTTGCGACTTTCCGATTCAGCCAGCGCAAACGCGCTAGTGGAAAAGGGCCCTAACTGCCATGCAGGGGTATAAATGGGGGATATATGCAGTCCTATTGCTATGTGATGGATGCCTAATTACTGTACTATGTAGGACATATGCAGCTGTATTACTATGTGGTAGATGTAGTGCCTAACTGCTAAATGGGGGATTTGCTGCCTAAAAATTGCTATGTGTGAGATATTTTGGCTGTTATGTGGGAAGATTCTATAGGAGACTTCGGGGCTAGTCTACTTTAGGGGACCCAGCAGGAAATCTAGCTAACGTGATTTGGGTGGATGGCATGCTCTTGAAATTATAGGTTTCAGATAGGTTGTAATAAACTACACCCACGTTGTTCAGCCAGTCACAATGCTTTGTGGGGTAAAGGGTGCTGTGATTGGAGAGTTGTTCCCTATGAGGTTTCCTGCTGGGTCCCCTAAAGTAGACTAGCTCTGAGACTTCTAGCCTTATTTTTTTTGTTATGGTGACATATAACCTGTCATTGCCATGCCCACAAACACCACAGCATGTGGTTTCCTTTTATTGGTGCCCAGAAGTGCCCTAGATCTTTTGGGATGCTGGCAACGCACCTGCTCCTCATTCTCCCCTGTGGTGGTGCTGCTGCCACCGCTAACTCACCTCAGATCGGCGGCGAGCAGTAGATAGGAATCAGCCAGACCAGCGCATAGCAGCCGCACGGAGGACTTTAAATGCTGGACGTGACCGATGATGTCACTTCCTGCATTTGAATTCACCGCGTGGTTGCAATGCGATGTTCTGGCTGACTCCTATCTCCTGCTCACCGCCGATCTGAGGTGTGTTAGCCTCAGCAGCAGCACCACCGCAGGGGAAAATGAGGGGGGGTATATTTAAGCAGCCGCGGGCGATGCAACGGTAGATGGCTTCTTCCTCCTCCACGCCCCCAGACGGACCCAGGACCATGGGAGCCACATACTTCTCTCGCTGCCACTCAAGTACCAGCTGCTCTGGGGTCCTGGGCTGAAGGATGAGGTCAGTGCTAGAGGCAGGAATGAGATGTGCTGCTGGGGTTACAGAGGGACAGGGGTGTGATATGCTGGGGGAAGGGGGGTGGCTGGAGTGTGATGTTTTTGGGGGGACAGGTGTGTGATGTACTGGAGGGGGCAGGTGTGTGATGTACTGGAGGGGACAAGGGTGTGATGTGCTGGAGGGGACTGGGATGTGATGTGCTGGAGGGGACTGGGATGTGATGTGCTGGAGGGGACTGGGGTGTGATATGCTGAGGGGGACAGTATTGGCATGTTCTGGAGAGGACAGGGGTGTGGTTTTCTGGGAGTACAGGGGTTTTGTGCTGGAGGGGACATGGGTGTCATGTGCTTGGGAGACAGGGGTGTCATGACACCCCTGTCTCCCCAGCTCACAATACCCCCTGTCCTCCCAGCATGACACCCCTGTCCCTCTGTTTCCTCAGCATACATTTACTAGTGAAAGGCTGTCTGTCATTATGTGCATTTACTGGGGAAAAGCTGTCTCTTATGTGCGTTTACTGGAGAAACGCTGTCTCTCATTACGTGCATTTACTGGTGAAATGCTGTCTGGTGAAACGCTGTCCCTCATTACATGCATTTACTGGTGAAGCGCTGTCTCTCATTACATGCATTTACTGGTGAAATGCTGTCTGGGGAAACGCTGTCCCTCATTACATGCATTTACTGGTGAAAGGCTGTCTGTCATTACGTGCATTTACTGGTGAAAAGCTGTCTGTCATTACGTGCATTTCCTGGTGAAAAGCTGTCTCTTATGTGCATTTACTGGTGAAACGCTGTCTCTCATTACGTGCATTTACTGGTGAAATGCTGTCACTCATTACATGATTGTTGATTGATGCTTTTACTGGTGAAAGGCTGTCTCTTATGTGCATTTACTGGAGAAACGCTGTCTGTCATTACGTGCATTTGCTGGGGAAACGCTGTCTGTCATTATGTGCATTTACTTTATACAACTACATTAGCTGGTACAAATACATTACAGTTAGCCCCTCCCACATGATGTCATGACCACGTCCACATGGCCGCCGCGGCACGCTTAGCGCGCCGCAAATTCCCCCCATGAGCCCCGCCTGCCAGCCATTGTGCCCCTCTTGAGCCCCCCCCAAAAATATGAAGCTGGAGCCGCCACTGCACACAAACAATGCCATTTTGGACTATGCGAGTACATCACTACATGGATCAAGATGAGGATCCCAAAGAAGAAACATAAAAACTTCCAGCAACTTGCAGAAGAATTATTAGAACAAACGGACCATAATTTCATCCTAAATTGGGGAAAAATCTTGATGATATCTTTACTAAGAACAGTAGCCCTAAAGGATGCACACGAACCACAACAGCAGATCAGAAATTACCTATGCAGCTTCTAGCCATTGCAATATTCCTGGCAATGGTTGTAGTGAATGACAACTAATAGTTGTCCATGCTGCTTCTATGCAAGGATGATTTCTATTTATGAAAGCCACTTTTACTAATTGACCTTTTTGTGTCCCTTCAGAGCACATTAAAGGCCAACTACCCCAATACAAAAAAAGAGGCCCGCCTCCCTCTCCTATTATCCCTAAACCACCCTCTCATATTCATCTACATAATTCCTCAGTTTCAGGGTAACATCACACTCTTCTAGTAGACCAAGTTACTCCTCGCTGCACCAACTTTGTGTTTCTTGGTCCTGATACCACTCTGCTCTTCCATATGGGACAGCAGAAAGGTTATCTAGCAAGCCAGCCCTACCCCTCCCAAAAGAACTTGTGCCACATCCCAGTGCAAGTAGCAATGACAGCTCCATTTAGCACAATGGGAGGGAGTGATTAGTACCTGTAATGGTCATGCCCCTCTCCGATTAACGGTGTTTATGTCTCGTCCCACAAAGTAATATTGGAGGCCAAGTTCCTGCAGTAAATACTTTACACAAGCAGTTAGGACTGTGGTCAGAAGTCCCAATCAACAACATGGGTAATGCACCCAAGTGTGAGGACGAAGGGAGGTTTGGGAGGTAGCATGCTTTCACTTCTCATATTGCCCTACACAGCAGATTTCACTGAAGGTGGCCATACATATAGACAGCGGCCCACTTAGGCAAACCATTGATATATCAAAGAGCAGTAATCTATATGTTGCATTTGGTATCTCTGAAATATTAGAAGATCCAAAACGAAGGATCCAACAATCTATCCAAGGTATCTTAACCAATATTTACCACCTTGTCCGATCATGCATCTGATTGATAAACTGTACATAACTGGTTGTAGGTTTATTAATTCCCACTAGTAAAGGGATTTCAAGCAATGTGACCAAATGAAAATCATCAAACATGAATCATAAATATAAAACAAATGCATAATAACATAACACAGCTCATGATCAAGTCAGTTTTATGAACATAAATGTAGTCCATCCTATCACAAGTTCATAGCACTGGACTGAAACACATCAAAATACAGTACTGCTACTTACGTTTGTGTTTCAAGCATACTTTGTTTTCTAGATAAAATCATAGTAGATGAAGGCAAAGTGTTTAGCACCATTGCCTTTCAGTGGTAGGGTCTCTGGTTCTAACCTCAGCCAGGACTCTATCTGCATGGAGTCTATGTATTCTCCCCACAGATTTCTTTCAAGCACTGCAGTTTTCTCCAAGATCTCAAAAACATTTAGTAGAGAATTACACTAGGACTATGGTATGGATTCGATTGCACACTCCTCCGGTGAAAACTTAGTGACGTGAATTGTAAAACATACGTAGTAAAGCTCTGTGGAAAATGTCAGCACTATATTAAAGCATAATAATAACAATTATATAGATTGTAATAGGGGATGTATTAATGAGTGTATTTTACGCTCTGGGATGGATATGTAGGCAGTCAGTATGACACAACCCTTCTCTTATGCCAACTCCATTTATTTTATTGAGTGTTGTATATGAGCAATGAACAAGGTACTAATTAGAAATAAAGCCTTGCCACTTGATGTGCTACTAGCCAACACAAAATGTAGATATCAATCTATGTCATGGTGCAGACCTATTGCCTATGCAATACATGAAAATAAGCTTATGAGGTCAACTAAGCTGCTATGTAACAAGTTCATTGGGGGGGGGAGGGGAAAAGGACACCAGGAGACCGGGCCGGAGCTACCATAGGGAAAAATGGGCAATTGCCCCAGGGCCCCAGAGCCTGTAGGGGCCCCCAAGGTGTCCCTCCCCATCCCCTACTCTATGGAACTCACTTCCACAATCAGTACGAGAGGCTCCTTCTCTGGACAGCTTTAAAAAAAGGCTAAAAACTCACCTCTTTTCCCTAGCCTTTAAGACTGCATAATGCAGGGTCACAGCACTTTGAGTCCCCAGGGAGAAAAGCGCTATATAAATATTATTGTTATTGTTATTGTTATCTTAACTGTTGCTCCCCAGGGACTCTGCAGAGTCTGTTAAGTTGGGAGGTGATTAGGGGAGGGTCAGCAGCCAGCTCAGGGTCCCAGGAGGGAGATTTGGCTGCAACAAAGGGCCTCTAATGATGCTTTTTGGTCGGGGGTTGTCTGTTGTGGGGCCCCCAGGCTAATCTTGCCCTAGGGCCCAATTGTTACTTGAACCGGCCCTGCCAGGAGATGCGGGACTTCATCCCTGATATGAATCTGGGAGTATTATATTGCCTGTTTAACATCATATAGACTCACATGAATGCACACTCTCTGGTGTAGTAGAGGATATTACATTATAAATATAAGCAAATATTAAACATACTTGTCAACCAAGGCAAATGGCAGACAAATAAGAGTAATCTCTACCTAGGCTAGTGGGTGTCAGTCTTGAAGCAGAAAGGAATGCTTTATTGTTTTACTTTTACTGGACCTTCGCACTCAACAACAATGGACCGAAGCAGGTAATTTGGGGGGCCAGGGCTGCTTCAGTAAAATGGGCACAGTATAGGCCGCAATGTTACTTGCAGCTATAGTGGCATCCAGTGAGGCATTGACTCACCTATTCAGTGTCCAGGTCTCCTCTTTTTGTATTGGAAAAATCCTACTGTTTCAAGATGCAGCTTTACTATCCTTGCAAATTTGACTGGGGGGGGTTTACAATCCCATTTTAAAGCAGTGACTACAGCATGTAACCTAGGTTAAAATACCAGTACTTGGTTATGCCTATTTGTCTCCATTCACAGTCTGTCATGGCAATGACCACTTTTCACTTCTTTTGTGCCCAGAGTTGCCCCAGATCTTCTGGTATCCTACCAAAACCAACAGCAGTAGACTGTATATCCTGAAGAGTGAATACAGATATAAGTACTAATACTTTGTGTCTGCTTTTATGTAGCATGACTGTTGGATATGAATTTTATGGCCAGGAGGTTGCCTTTAACCTTTACATTGCCCACTTACCACAAGGGATGCTTAGATCTTTGCATCATCAGTGATAACCAGGAGTTCCATCATAGCCTCATGACTTATCTTATAATACTTCTAGCACCTTTTCTTTTACAATCACAAATCTGGCACACGGGTTCAAAATAAGCAGGTCAAATTCTCTGTAACATTCCTATTCACTAGCAGTGACCTTTACCTAGGAGGATCTGGATATCATGAAACATCAGCCAGTTAGGCCCACACCCACTATATAATTACAGCTCAGACAATACAGCATGCATTGTGGCCTCCGCACCTGTAGTCTCTCCTGCCCTTACGAATCCTTTATTGAGCTACAGAAAGATAGCGAATGTAAACAGGATTTAAGTGAAATTGTACACTAAATGACCTGCAGTTTTGTGACATCGCCTGTAGCAATTTGTTTTTAGTTACAGGAAGCTGTTAAACGCAGATCGGTGTAATGCTATTTAGCTTTTAGGATAATGAAGAGAAAAACATATGTGAAGATCACCATTCATCCATTCATGCATGTAGTAACTGTTCTAAGAACATTTAGTGATGGTGACAGATTTTAGCATAAAAACAACCCCAAACTAAATATTAATACTCCACACATAGAAATACCTTTGCTTTGACCTTTGCTGTGGCTCACACTCTTTGCTTGAGTTTAACATTGCATAGCTAAAAATTTAAACTACCCAATTATAGCAAAGTGACTCCACACTTGCCCTGTTTGGAGAGTTTTCTTACAGGAATTTTTTTTTTTTTTTAAAGCAAATCAAAAATTAATTTTTCAGCACTTAAGGATTTGAAAAAGTACTAAAAAGATGCAGAGTTGCGCATAGAGAATTTTTATACTTAGCTGTTCTGGACGCTGGACCAGCTTATCCTCTTCATCCACCCGCTGCTCTGCACTCCTGGCATCCTCTTCTGACTGCCCCAATCCTGTTATTACAAGCGATTGGGATTCAGAAGATGGTGTCAGCAGTGCAACACCACGCAGTGGTGGAAGAGGTGTCATAGAAGAGTCTCTTCCACCAACTGTTGGCGCTGCACCGCTGCCACCATCTTCTGAACCCCGATCACATGTACTAACATGTGATCTAAAGTCAAAAGAGGATGCTGGGGGTGCAGTGCCATGGGAGGAGAAGCCGGTCCAGCGTCCAGAATAGGTAACTAAAAAAGCTCCCTACCCCGCACTGCATAGCCTGCCAGGCTGGGGAAGGCACACTTACTCAGTGGCAGAAAAAATTCAGCCCTGCAGGCACAAAGTTTTATATTATGTGGCTGCTAAAAGGTTAAAGTGTGATTGTATGATCTGATCCGTTGTGACGGTCGTTATCGCCGCACAGCGTCATCTGTCTAAACGCGCACTTGTATCTGCGTCAAGAGATCCCAGAAACGATAGTTCCCCTAAAAATAAATAAATAGCCAGTTGTCAGAAGAATCATGAACAATATCGCGAGGTGGGTACTAGCCTTAAGAGTAGTTAATTTTTCGTTTTAGGAGTATAATCCCAATTTAAAAGATGCCCTGGATTTACTAAAAACTGGTTCCAAAAGCTTACATCCATCACCTCGTCATATCAGATTATTGGAAACATTGCTTAAAGGCTACTAAAGTGGAAGCCATGTGATTGTAGATGTGTTAGGGCAACGATCATGAGCAGACCCAGATTTACATCACAGGAGCCTATAGGCACAAATGTCTTGGCACCCTAGACTTTGTCCTCCATGAACCTACAAACACCCACAGAACTGCACTGCAAGTGTGCTGGCTGGCCCAGCTTTCACTTCTTCCTTACTTCAGGGCTGTGGAGTGGGAGTAATTTTGGGTACCTGGAGTTGGAGTCGGAGGTTTCATAAACTGAGGAATCGGATGATTTTTGTACCAAATCCACAGTCCTGATAAGTATTAGACTAAGGAGTCAAAGTAGAGGAGTTAGAGACATTTTGGGTACCTGGAGTCGGTTTATAAACTGAGGAGTTGGTGTCAGATGATTTTTGTACCGACTACTCAGCCCTGCCTTACTTCCCTTGCTGCTCATAGGTAGCTACAGGCTCCCCTTACTATTAGGTAGCCAGTAGTACGCTCACTATTAAAAGGGAATCTAAACTGAGAAGGATATGGATTTTTCCTTTTAAAATAATACCAGTTGTCTGACTCTCCTGCTGATCCTATGTCTCTAATACGTTTAGCCACAGCCCCTTAACAAGCATATGCAGATCAGGTGCTCTGACTGAAGTCAGACTGAATTAGCTGCATGCTTGTTTCAGGTGTGTGATTCAGCCACTACTGCAGCCAAAAAGATCAGCAGGACTGGCAACCAACTGGTATTGTTTAAAAGGAAACATCCATATCCCTCTCAGTTACGGTTCCCTTTAAAGTGAACCTTAAGTCAAATGGAAAAAATTAGATTTACTCACCTGGGGCTTCCCTCAGCCCCCAGCAGCCGATCGGTGCCCTCGCAGCTCCGCTCCGATGTCCCAGGACCCGCCGGCGAGCACTTCCGGTTTGGCCGTCACCGGCCGACAGGCATGGGAACGCGAGTGATTGTTCGCGTTCCCAGCCTGTATATCGGCCCCTATGCTGCTATTGCGACCTCCTGGCCGCAATAGCAGCATAGGGGCCGATATACAGGCTGGGAACGCGAACAATCACTCGCGTTCCCATGCCTGTCGGCCGGTGACGGCCAAACCGGAAGTGCTCGCCGGCGGGTCCTGGGACATCGGAGCGGAGCTGCGAGGGCACCGATCGGCTGCTGGGGGCTGAGGGAAGCCCCAGGTGAGTAAATCTAATTTTTTCCATTTGACTTAAGGATCACTTTAAGCAGCTAGAGGTGCCCCTGACTGAGTGGAGATGTCAGTGGAATGTCGAGAGCAGGGTGAGTAACCTCATTTACACTCTCATCAGGACTCTGCAGAGGCAAGGAAGGAAGGAGGGAGGGAGGTGCTCGAGGAGGGGTGTGATCCATTTTCCGGCGCCTGTAGGCACGTGCCTACAGTGCCTTACGGTAAATCCGGCCCAGATTATGAGAATTTTTCTTTAACAAATCCAGGATAACTGTTATTATCTAACTTTTTCATTACAGGTGACTTTCAAAGTTAACAGCTTAGCACTGCTCTTCACTGCAGCCCCACATGCACCCACCTACTCGATTAGATAAAGAACAGTCCTTCGTGCCTAAAGGCGGGTACACACCTTTGACGGATGTCGCCCATCAGGGATCAGTGCCCAATTCCCTTGGGCTTTAGTGTTCGTCAAGCAAATATACATCTACAGGGCCTTCATTTTTAGTAGATGTTTGTTAGATTTAGGCTAGATTCACAGTGGGACGTTGCGTTTTGATGCCACGTTAAAGTCGCACCGCAAGCTTACAACGCAACGCGCCCAAAAAGTGGCAACGCAGCGTTACCGCCGCATACAGCAGATACAGTAAAAAATACAGGCAATGAAAAGTATGCTTCCAAGTCATTATTGAGCATGTGCAAACAGTCCAACGCAGCTAATAACGTGTATAACGCACTGCATGCAGCACTTTTACTTAACGTGCAGCGTTAGACACCAACGCAACGTGTGCACTGTGAACAGGGCATTGATTTTTCATTGCAGTGAGTTATTCTGCGTTAAATGCTGTTTTAACGCGCGACTTTAACGTCCCACTGTGAACTTAGCCTCAATGTTCTTATTGACTCATCATTCATTGCCTCATTTCCCACTACACATGGCAATGAATGTGTGACTATACATGGACCTCTAATTTCAGTTTATATTCCATTAATATTCATTTATACTCACTAACTGGAAACGGGTCAATCTAAGGTCAACCTGAACTTGAATTGAAGTCAGAGGCCCATGTACAGCAGACCACACATCAACTAGCAGTTAGCTGTGACTCTGCTTAACCAAGCAGTGTTATCTGTCAGATGCTATCCATATTTAGCCACCAAGGGCCCATTTACATATACTTGGCTCCTGGGATTTGTTCAGGACTTAATACCCACCCAGATTTTATGCTATATAGAGGGGGGACAGAAGAAAGATATCAATTCCAGTCCGGACAGCTGATACTAGTCTCAAAAACTAGTCTGAGAAGGAGAAGAACACCCAAGACAATCATTCGTAATTGTTTCAGGCATCGTATGTCTATACAGGCTTTAACTGGTAACACTGCAAATGAGACCAGAGAATCTCAGAATACCGGTGGGAACAACTATTCTGACTAATGCTTACTCAGCATGTTTCTCATATACTGCTCCGCATAGAATACATTACTTGTCCATTCATGTACAACGGCTTATCAAGCGGCACATTTCTGCCAAAAGTGAAAGGATGGTACACCCTTATTTGCTGATCAAAGAATGCTAACACCACAGAACCAACTGCAACAGCAACAAACACACCTGCACGCAGCAAGGAGTTCCCTACAGAGGTAATACTGATTTTATATCTCATCTCAGTAACCAGACAATGGTTCAAAGCTGGGAACATTAAAGAAGAAAAAAAAAATAACAAAAAACACACGTCAATCTGCTCAAACCATTCCAAATATTTATTTCACTCACTGGGCCTGATGCACTAAATGGCGGTAAAGTTGACATGCGCAGGTGGCACACAGCAATTTTACCGGGACTAATGCCAGGGGAGCACTGCCTGCTAACCTAATACTACCACACTCCTTACTGAGGTAACGTGCATTGCTAAGGTAATGCATGGCATAATGCACATTACTATAGCAACATGTATGCTGACCCAGTAACTATATTAATGGGTGGTTCTCCCACAACGTTACTACCAGTAAAATTGCCCAGATAGTACATGGCAACTTTACCCCCGTTTAGTGCATCAGGGACACTGAAACAGACTACAGAGTACTCAGGTATCATTGTGACTCAGAACCACTGTGATATTTTAAGGGGCTCAAAAAATGTGCCTTCTTAAAACAGAAGTTATTTGAATTATTCAGCTTTATGTGAGCAAGACAGATATCCCATGATGCATCACTGCTGAATATAAAGAAAAGACTGAACTAACCCATGTAAAATAACTATTTCCCTTTACTACAATTACACTTTCACTAAGAAAATAAAATGTTCTGACCAGCTCTGCAAGGCACTGCAGAAGATTTCAGTGCTTTATAAATATGTAATAACAAAAGAACAATAGTTTAATATAGAACCGTATAGGGAATTGATCATGGTTTAACTTTTGCTCATTGTGATAAAATTATTGAATAAATATTTTTAAAGACTGCTTCCTGCATAGTCAGCAATAGGGAGAATCTTATCGAAGTTAATAATCCACTTATTGCACTCAGACAAGTAATGAGGATCAAAACCCTGGAAATGACCCCACATGTAGGGCAGCCAAAACGCATTAGACAGAACCTGCTCAAGGCAATCAAAGTTAGCTTGTTATGGTAAAAACGTGTGCTTCCTTATTCTAATGGAGCCCTGCCATGTGGCAATACTGGCACACATTTATCCACATTGGCTGTGATAAAATCTTAGCAGGTTTCTAGAAATCATGCAAAACTGTCTCTTTTTAAGAAGATGTGGTTTGCACAAGATATTGGTGCAGAATTGGTGCAATCTGTGAGAGAATCCTCCAAGTGAGGTGAGATGTATTGTGGTAGCCATAAAAAAAAAAAAAAAAAGTGTGTGTGTGGGGAGGGGACTCGCAATCGTATTTTAATGTTAAAATAGCAGCAGTTAGAGAATTTCTTAGGGTAGGAAGGGCTGAATGTCAATTAATCCAAATGCTTTTGCATTCTCGAGAGCTCAAGAGCAGAGTGGGTGAGCTTTTGGTAGGTGACTGGCTCATGTCTTCTCTCCAAGTGTGGTCCAACCTTCCTATATTTCCTCTGCAGGACCATTTCTAGTGGTGCTCCAGCCTGCTGAATGAAGCATCAGACTATCATGGCTGCTGTTTAGATGGGAGTGTGAGCGAGGAGGCAGCATGCTCCTTTAAAAGGAAATCTGAAGTAGAAATAAACTTATGGGAGAATGAATTGTATGTGTAGTACAGCTAAGAAATAGAACATTAGTGGCAACGATAGGAGTCTCATATTGTTTCCAGTACAGGAAGAGTTAAGAAACATCAGTTATCTATGCAAAGAACTTCTCTGAGCTCTCCAACTAATTTAGTCAGAGAGCAGTGCTATTTTCTGAAGCACTTATCTCAACCTGTCTCTCACCGTTTATTTGTTTAAGGTTTTTCTGCCAAGAAGTTCAAAGGGTCATTAGCTTTGCTCGGTTTCAACATTTAAAATACAGAGTGTAATTTGTTATAGGAAAATAGCTATATAACTGAAAATATAAACATGAGACTCTTTTCTTTGCTACCAATGTTCTATTAATTATCCGTACTACACATACAATTCATCATAAGTTGTTTTTTTTTTCGCTTCAGTGTCACTAAGTTTTGTTAATACACTTTGAAAAAGGCTCTTTGTGCTTCCTGACCTTTGTTTTGAAGTCACATTTGAGCTGGCATACAGTTAAAGGGTCACAAGAAGTGTTTGAACTATGACGTTACACATCACAAGCAAACTCTACCCTGCGCTATTTTACTCATGAAAAAAAAGACATGGGACACAATGGCTTCAGATGATACCAACACAAAAGAGTTGGTTAAATATTTAATATCGGCTTCTGTGGCTTTTCCATGGTGACAGACGAAATCCTTAGAGTTATTTCTGAAGTCAGTTCACATTTCTGCTGTGAATGGGAAGCCATAGCGTATCACCCGTAAGCTGATCAGACAACCGTGCAACTATTTTAATCCCTGTATAAAAGAAGTGCTTGGGGATCTGCAGTTGGAGACATCAGTGGGAAACTGGGGCTCTCCAGGCAACCAGTCATAGCTTAGCAGCCACTGATGCACTGCTCTGTGTGATTATTCACTGTAGAGGCTTTACACCTCGCAATCATATTAGTACATTTCCAAGTACAACCTCCCTCATTTTCAGTGTAATGTATATGCATCATGCTGGAACTTGTAAATCAGTCATGAGTAAGGTATGAAAGCTGGCATGGCTGATTATTATAACACTATATGAGCAATGATGTGGGCAATTCCTATAAAACTCTGGAAAAGCTTTACAAGGTAGGTTTTACGGGAGTTGGTTTAGAGGTCCACGTGACTCCAGGCCAGAAGGTTTAGCAAAAGTGGCTGCCAACACTTCTGTTCACTTTTGCAAGTAAATAACAGAAGATAATGTCAGGTTACCTTTAATGACAGCCACAACTAGTAATAGAACTCTAAATTCCCAGACGCCAGGCAAATGTTCATTGGTCGGTTGGAGATATCACATGACCACCAGAAAATAGTAGACCCACTAGGACTTCCTACCTTACATAACAATCATTGTTGATATCATGCCAATGACCCCCGTCCATCTAACTCTCCTCCTGCTTCTCTAATGCTAACCCGCTCTGTTAGTCCCTCCATTGGCTTCCTGTCATATACAGGATGTAAATCAAGAGCCTAATACTCTCTCCTACAAAACACTTTATAATCTAGCATTTATATGAACTATACTTGCCTCCAGATACTGGCCTACACTCAAACTCAGCTCTACTAAAGGTACATAGACACATCCAATTACGATTGGCCAATGATTGGTCAATTTTACAATTTCTACAGCATGTAGTATGAGAGCTTACCTACACAATCTGTTCATAGTCAAATGCCGGTGCAATATAAATCCAAAATAGCATTAATAGGGTGAATTCCCAGCTGATTAATTATTCAGTAGTGCAACTATTATTGGAGACACACTAATAGGGGTCAGTAATGGATTGATCCAGAAAATGACTAATCAGAAACTAGTTGAGAAATAGTGAAGGATGCTGCCACTTTGTCCCACTTAGCAGAAACCAAATCAACCTACTAGCATTGTATTTCCTATGCAGTGCAACACTATATGGTCATCAGTTCCCTGCCTCCAGTCACACCTTCATCACTTCTCCAGTCAAAAGAATCTCTCCATCACTAATCTTCCTTTATATCAGCACAGACCTGTACATATGTACAAGCAGTGGGACATTAGAAGAGGAAAGAGGGACAGGGGATTTGTTTTCCAAGAGAGACATTGTCTGTTGTATATCCAGTCCCTAGGCGGTATTTACTTTCTTATAGAGCACTCCCAGGAGAAATTATTCAGATTACTAAGAACAGTACACAAGCGATAGATAAACATTGAAGATGACATACAGGTAACTATGACATGATACAGCACCCACCAAATGCTCATTCTGCTCAACTCATACTTTCCACCTAAGGCCTTGTCTCTACACACCTTGAGCTATGACTTCATCACTAAAATATGCCCAAATTGGTTTTAAGTCAGCTAAAGTTGACATCCTTGTAGACCAACTTCACATCCTGTAATTCTAGATAGTGCCGTGTATAAAATATAATAACTGCCAAAATAGCCTCGTTTCCCAGGTAGCTGTGCGATCTCTCTCTAGGGAACCCTTCCACTGAATGTGCTTCTATTTGATTTTCGGACCGCATGTATTTTGCTCATTTCAAGGGCACTGGCAAGATGATGGAAATCGCTGTGTTACGTTTCCACATTACAAGGAAGGCACTGCGTTTCCATGGTAGCAGGAAAAAAGGGCGCCGGCGGCTAGTGGACAAAAAGGGCAGCCTTAGACTCTTATGCAATTATTGTTAATACGGCGAAAAAAAGCGCGCCCGATAAATATCGTTAACAACATTGGAACATTACAGTTTTTGCAGTAGGTTATCGTTTTAGAAGTTTGCAAGGGTTTTAGTTTTTGTCATATTCCATTTGTATGTACAGATTTTACATTATCAAAGATATTATCGTTTCTATGTGTAAAAGGGTGTTTTCTGCAGTCCCGGGTTAGGCACCACCCGGGCATTGGTTAGTTTTGGGCAACACTAGCGGGGTGTTTAGGGTTAGGCACCACCGGGGGGTAGTTAGGGTTAGGCACCACGGGGAGAGGGGGGGAAGGGGGGTGCAGGGGTGTTAGGGTTAGGCACCACCAGGCCAGGGCTCTGTGTGAGAGTAGGGTTGGGTTAAGCTGTATTGCTGAATTAAATAACAATTTTTACAATTATTACCTTTTTAATTAACTCCCCTCTGTTTTTAAAGCAGTATTTGTCGTTAACCAAGTTTAACAACGATGTTTATCGTTAAGATTTTGTTATCCCCCCGGCGCCATTTCGTTATCCAGTCGGGCCCTTTTTTCATGCACGCGTTTCTATTTAGTTTAATTAAATAGGATCTGCAAACCCACTACAAAAACGCATGGAATTGCATGGGGGGAGGGGGATTGTAATGGAAAAGAAAAGGGTCCTCAGTCAGGAATCCTGTTACCTTTAGGCTGAGATAGTTCACCTGCATACATATTCCTAATACACAAGCCTAATAAAGTGAGCCTATATATACAGTATGTGGTTCTTACATAACAGGTCACATTCCTTCTCTTTCTCATTGCCATTAACACAGAAAAATGTAAACTATGGTTGTTTTTCTTGCAGTTACCAAAGAATAAAGTACACTAGCTTATCTACATCAGTCTCCATGGAACGCTGCTTGACCTGAGCAGATTCCCCTTTATGGTATGTAAATTAACATGAGATCATTATGTTTCCGGACTTTGGAACACTGGCCTAAGTCCTGCCCACATTCTTAAGTTAAAGGTTTCTAGCAGAAGGCATAAGAAAATCATTTCTTTAAATGGCATGCGCTGGCCAGAGAGCAAGGAACGACAACGTAATAAACTAAATAATTGTAAGTTCTGAAAACTCCTGAACTACTGGCAGGGCCGGCCCATCACTTTTTGCCGCCTGAGGCAAATTTAGCAGAGCTGCTGCTGCCGCCGCCCCCCGTCCGGGGGGGGGGGGGCGGCGGCCGCCGAGCCGGAGGGGTAGCGGGCAGGTCGGGGGTATTGGGCCTAGCGGTGGGGAGGGGGGGGGGGTCGGACCCCCCCTCCCTCGCCTGGGTCCCCCGATCTGCGCTCCCCTCCAGCCTGTAATTAGTAAGCTGCTGCCAGATCGTAAGAGGCAGCGGGCGGGGAGGACTCACCTTTTCCGCGTTCCATCGTGCGCTCCATTGACGTCACTTCCTGCATCGCCGTCCACTTACAATACAGTGGGCGGCGATGCAGGAAGTGACGTCAGTGGAGCGCTCGCTGGAACGCGGAAAAGGTGAGTCCTCCCCGCCCGTGCCTCTTACGATCTGGCAGCAGCTTACTAATTACAGGCTGGAGGGGAGCGCAGATCGGGGGACCCAGGCGAGGGAGGGGGGGGTCCGACCCCCCCTCCCCACCGCTAGGCCCAATACCCCTGACCTGCCCGCTACCCCTCCGGCTCGGCGGCCGGCCCCCCCGGCGGGTGCCGCCCTTTGAAGTTTGCCACCCTGCCTCATGAGCGGGCCGGCCCTGACTACTGGCAAAAATACTATGTGACTGCTTAGATACAGTTTACATTTGCATTATATATAACCCTGTAGTGCTGCAGTTTTGAAAAACAGAGTACCAAGTGTACTGCTTCCAGTCCATAGTGACAGTGGCATACAAAGGCGATATGGTAAGGCCATATATTACATACACTTACCACCAGTGTACTATACAGTATCACTTCTTCTAAATACTAAATAATAATAATAATTAAAGGGACCACTATTGTGAAAAAAGTAGGCAGTTAAAATCTGACAGAACCGACATGTTTTGGGACAGTCCATCTCTCCATGGGGGATTCTCAGGGTTTTGTTTTCAACAGCGTTCCTGAACAGCAGTTGCAAGGTCTAACTGACAAAATAGTGCGTAAGGGCCCTTTTCCATTGGTGAAAGTGATGTGATGCAGCTACGCATCACTTCCGCATTTCTCGATGCGGTAGTCAATAGAAGAGATGGGACGCGGCTGCGGCAGTGTGAGAATCTGCAGACTCTGATCGCTCCGCACACAATGCACGCAGTGGAAACTATTTCATTGCCGTGCATTGAGCTCAGGACACCCGCGGTGCGATGCGGCTATGTAACCACATCCCACCGCAGCTAATGGAAACAGGCCCTAAGTGAGTAGGGATGCTGGCTGGCATCTTACTGTCTTGGCAGTTTAACTGCCATTCAGGAAATGCTTCTGAAAAAGAAAACCCCGAAAATCCCCTATGAGGAGATGGACTGGCCCAAAACCTGTCGGTTCTGTCAGATTTTAATTGCTTACTTTTTTTCGTGATAGTGGTCCTTTAAGAGTTAAAGTCCGCACACAACACGCCGGACTGGAGGCAACGACGGGTCCGTGGTCACCTCCCGCTGGGTGGGCATTCCAGCGATAGTCCGGCGTGTGTACAGTCTGTCGGCGGACTGATACGGCTGTTTCTGAGCGATCCGTCGTTGCCTCCAGTCCGGCATATGTACGGACTTTACATAGACGACAGGCGGCACCATTTTATTTGAGGTCTTCTATTGACCATTTTATGCACGCTACGTTTTCGGGGTTCCCAGTGCACGGGCCTCGTATGTGAGTTTCTTTTATCCTTGTTTTTAAATTGTTTTACTTGTTATGTAATAAAGACGGTTTACACTTAGATGTGCCGTACATCTCTTTCATGTCACTATCCTACTGGACTCCCCTTTGGTGAGTCTCTGCGACCTCAGGATATCTAATATATTCCGGAGGAATTTGTGGTGTGCAACATCGCTGGTGAAACGACACCATTTGAAAGTTCTGCGGACCATCTATCAAACTCGTTTACAACCTTATAATGTGGGTTGTTGGAATCTGGTAAGCCTTGCTTCTTTACCTTTTTGTTCGAAGATCCTGTATACCAGAAAATGACGAAATCTGTATTACTATAGACCTGCGCTGACTTTATATATTAAAGCGTTTTGTCACTGAACTTTTTAATCCGATGATTTAATAATACAGATATTTCTTAAAAAGAACTTGATTGGTGTCTGGAGGATTTCTTTACAGTTTAAGTGTTCTGGAGGCTTTGCACACTAACACTTCAGTCTGTTCAATGCAAATGAGTCATAATCAAGTCAATTTCTAGGATTCCAGACCTTGCCATATCTGGGAGAGCAGGGATTGAGTGGGATCAGCGTTTGACAAACCTGTCCTTACATTCAACCAATATTGACTGTTCTGAGTATAATGATAAAAATAGTTAATCCACACTGATGATACACGAGGAAAACTTGCACTACTGGTAGCAACTGGCAACTGAGGACATTTTTGGGATACGATGGTTCAAAAAAAAAAAAAAAAAAAAAAAGAGAGAGCGTCTTCCGATGGGCAGGGCGAGGACAAGAACAATGCGCTTGGAGGTCGGTCAGACAAGACAAACTGCATTGTCTGTTCCCCTCTGATATGCTCCCGCTGCCCAGAAATCAGCGGGCGCAACCAGAGTGAAGATTTGCAGTCAGCCAGTTCCCTGAAGTGGAAGCATGGTTTGAGAGCTGGAACTGGCTGCACATGCAAGGTTAATCTAACTCTGGGTCAACTTTGAAGCTAGACATATGTGCATACACTAGGATAGACTTGATAGCCCTGAGAAAGCGGTCACCCAGTTATTATCCAGTTATTATGGTGCTGGCATCTTGCATAGTACTGCAGTCATAGTCTAATGTCCCTATTGCATTTTAAAGGGGACCTGAAGTAAGAGGTATACGGAGGCTGCCATATTTATTTCCTTTTAATCAATGCCAGTTACCTGGCAGCCCTGCTGGTCTATTTCTCTGCAGTAGTATCTGAATAACACCAGAAACAAGCATGCAGCTAGTCTTGTCAGATCTGACTTTAAAGTCTGAAACACCTGATCTGCTGCATGCTTGTTCAGGGGCTATGGCTAATAGTATTAGAGGCAGAGGATCAGCAGGGCTGCCAGGCAACTGGTATTGCTTAAAAGGAAATAAACATGGCAGCCTCCATATACCTCTCTCTTCAGTTCCACTTTAAGGACAATTGATTTATAAGTATGATTTTGGTATGGTGGAGGAAACCAGAGGAAAACCATGCAAACGTGGAAGGACATGCAGTACACACTCCAAAGAGACAGTGTTCAGCAAATTTGAACCTGGGTGCTGCAAGGTGAACAATATCCATTATGACACTGTGCTGCCCATTCAACAACCATGCATAATTAACCTTTAACTAAATGCTATCTGCAAATATTTAAAAGAATAAGCTACAGACCTCTGCAGACATGAATGTACCCACAGACTTGAGATGGTTTAAACATTTTAAGATTAATGTGAAATTATGTGAAATGATGATGACCAATCTTTACACTATTCATCTTTCAAGATAACCATGCAACATGAAGTGAAAAACGTTATATATTTTTAAAAGACTGACGGCCGAGGTGCCGTAGACTCCACAGACACATTTAATAACCATTCATGGCTCTGTACACACTGCCGACTATGAACATTTATCTGTCGATGTTATCCGTCATGACAGCAGAAAATTGTATACTTACCTAACGGTAATTTTCCTTTCCCCATGCATCCATGGCAGCATAGGGTTTCCCACCCGATTCGCAGATTCGGAGCACATTTAGTATTCCATGCAGGCAGGGACAGCGAGAGACATATCCATAGAACCCCCAAGACCAGCAGAACGGGGTTATCTGGCCCAACTCCATTAGAGATTGTGAGGCCACGTACAGGAGGCAGCCACCTGTACTATAATTACCACAAAAAAATTTAGTGTGGCCGGTAAGGGGGTTAAAAACAAAAAAAGTTTATGCAGGAAACCCTGCCAGTCCTATGAGGTGAGTGGACGAAGAAAAAAAGACAACTAGAAGGGGGACGGTCAAACACTTATAGATAACACGTCCTATGGGGTATTGGGGGCGGGGCTAATACCCCGTAGTGCTGCCATGGAGGCTTGGGGAAAGATGCTCGAAACAACCCAAGAATCATTGCAAATCATTTGTTGGAAGTCTTCATATCTGCACGTGGTGTAGTTCATTTTGTTTAAGTTCTCCTGAGCTCTTGAGATTTAAGATGAGTACACACACTTAACTGGTGCTTGATTGCTAGGCTATAGCTGAGGGCAGCACAATAGTGCACTAAAAAATTTTTTACCCAGGGTGTGTATGGGGTTTTAGGCCTTGGAGAAGAACTGATGGTTGCCTCTTCTGCTGCTCACCACTCCACAGACTTAAAGAGGAACTCCAGTGAAAATAATGTAATAAAAAAAGTGCTTCATTTTTACAATAATTATGCATAAATGATTTAGTCAGTGTTTGCCCATTGTAAAATCTTATAAACCCCTGATTTACATTCTGACATTTATTACATGATGACATTTTTATTGTTGGCAGGTGATGTAGCGGCTGCATGTTTTTTTGGCAGTTGGAAACAGCGGTAAACAGCCATTTCCCACAATGCAGCAAGGTTCACAGACAGGACACTGCCAAGAGTACGTACTGAGAATTTCTTTGTGGGAGGGGTTTCACCACAATATCAGTCGTAAAGCGCCCCCTGATGGTCTGTTTGTGAAAAGGAATAGCTTTCTCATGTAAAAGGGGGTATCAGCTACTGATTGGGATAAAGTTCAATTCATGGTCGGAGTTTCTCTTTAAAGGGAACCAGAGACGAACCTATGTTAAAAATATAAAAAAAAAGATGTTATACATACCTGGGGCTTCCTCCTGCCCCATAAGCTTGGATCGCTCCAACGCCGCCGTCTTCCGCTACCTCTATCGCCGGTATTGGGTCCCGTCACTTCCGCCGGATGCAGCCAGTCTTCCACATGCACAGGGGCTCCCTGCGGCTTTGTACGCATGCGCCTGCGCAGTACGGAGGGAGCGCACTGCGCTTGTGTCGACTGGCCGAAATGACGGGGCCAGGTACCGGCGGACAGAGGCAGCGGCGTGGGAGCGATCCAGGCTGATGGGGCTGGAGGAAGCCCCAGGTATGTATAAATATGTTATCTTTTCGTCTATGGGTCTCTAAAGGAGTTATTAGGCTAAAAAAAAAAAAAAAAAAGTTTCACTTACCCGGGGGTTCTACCAGGCCCATGCAGCCATCCTGTGCCCTCGTAGTCACCCACTGCTGCTCTGGTTCCCCTCCGTCAGCTCGTTTAATTTTTGCCAACCTCGGGGTCAGCAGGCCGCATTGCGTACATTTTTTATGCATTCCCGCTGGTGCAGGAACATTAACACATACATTTTTACACGGTTAGAGATCAACGCGTAAAATTTTACCACTAACGCATAAAATGTATGTGTTAATGTTCCTGCACCAGCGGGAATGCGTAAAAATGTACGCAATGCGGTCCGTCGACCCAGAGGTCGGCAAAAACTAAACGAGCTGACGGAGGGGGACCAGAGCAGCAGTGAGTGACTACGAGGGCACAGGATGGCTGCATGGGGCTGGTAGAAGCCCCAGGTAAGTGAAACTTTTTTTTTTTTTTTTTTTTTTTTTTGCCTGATAACTCCTTTAACATGGTCAAGCTGACCACTTGTATCATATCCCAGCATCTAATCACCCTTAATTTCTACAGCAGTCTTATTTCCTCTATGGCAATAAATTAAATTCCACTCATGTGGACCATGAAGGTCAGGTAATCCCAAAATAACTATACCTTGCTTTCAATTGCTGAACAGCCTTAGCAACTGTAGTCATTCTGATCAACAGAAACAAGCACATTGTGCAATCACTCTAAGTAAACACTTTCACTGTACAAAAATAAATAGCAAATCTCCTCAAGTGTACATGCAAGAACTGTGTCAGGTTCACAACATTTGTAAACAAAGACTGAGGTCTCCAATGAAACTCAGACACTATTAAGACCTGCATTGTTGCCTGCTTGCCCCAGGTCTAAGCTCACATAATGCCCAAGTTTGGAAGTCAAACAGCTTAATCTCAAAATCAATGATGACATGGAGGAAATCTGTCTCGCAGTAGAGAAAAGTGTTTGAAGGAACAAAGATTTATGACCAGTTTAACTGAATTGCACCCATAAGCAAGTGTGAAGAGCCCAGAGAGAGGATGTGGGACAAAGAGAGACACCAGGTATCTATTTACATATCAGACTGTAGTACTGTCCTTTTTAAAGGAGCTCAGTCAGTAAGGCTTGGAACACAGCATGCAATTTTCACTTCTGTTCCTGCTTCCCATCAAGAAAGAGTTGGAGTTGACTAATGCAATAAATGCATAACTGCATTGTGACACCGGTGTGCTGACCTGATCGTATGTATGCTTTATGGTGGCGTGGCTTAGCACCAACGTCTAGCACCCAATGTGTGGGTAAGGTGTGCCATCCCAAAATACCACTGTGGACTCCCCCACAGAACAGGCTGCTTAGCAGACAGCTCAGCAGGTTGTTTATGTCAGGGCTGTGGAGTCGGTACAAAAATCCACCGACTCCGACTCCTCAGTTTAGGATTCCACCGACTCCGACTCCTCTAATTTGCATATTACAATCTTGTTGATTGAAAGTATGTAACATGAAATTCGTCTCAACTGCCAACGCTTAGGAATTTTAAAAGACTACTGAAGTGAGAAGGATATGTAGACTGCCATATTTATTCCCTTTAGTCATAGGGTAAAACTAGTCCTTGGTAAGAGTACTTGTAAAAAGTACAGACCGGAACAAAGAACATCTATCAGGCCATAGGCAATGTGACTGTGGGTACATGTAAGAGTGATGTGCAGGTACTCTGCAGGAGAATGAGGCGGTTCTTCCTCTATTACACATTCTTCATGTACAATCTTATCCAGGTTTATGGGGGATAGACAACACCTCTGTGTTCAATGTGTACAACATTCTCAGTGGATTCCCTGCAACTCTGTGGAGAGTGCATATGTAGAGTATAGTACTACTGTGTAACAAAGTAAACCTGAGACAGATGAAATTAAAGTTTTATACATACATGGGGCTTCCTCCAGCCCCCTTCCGGCTAATCAGTCCCTCGCTGTCCTCCTCCGCCACCTGGATCTTCTGCTATAAGTCCAGGTCCTTGAGCCTGTCTGGCGTAGTGCGCATGACCCACTCTGGCACCGGGAGCGTACTACACCTGCATAGCACTATTGCGCAGGTGCAGAACGCTCCTGGCTGTGGGAGCGGCACGCGGCCAGACTGCGCTGACTGGCTGAACTACCGGGACTCAGCAGAAGATCCAGGTGGTGGAGGAGGAGGACAGAGAGGGACTGATTAGCCTGAAGGTAGCTTGAGGAAGCCCCGGGTATATATAAAAAAAACCCTTTTCTTTTCATCTGTCTCAGGTACCCTTTAATTTGTAGTCACCAAACCAAATTTTAACAACATATCAAATTATTTGATATCATGAGCAAAAAGAGTGCACATATTTGCATAAATCAGCATCAACGCAGAATTATTTCCATCTCATTGACCATCTCTATTAGTGACACAGCTACACTTCAGGCTTTATTCTCACAGCATTGATGTTATTTAGTATATATAAGAGATTCCTGTGTACACATCATGTATACTGTACAGTCACAATCAAATATGTATATCTGACTTTAAAAATACGGGGACTGCTGTATTGAAGCAGCACAAGTAACTAATTTTGATTGGTTTATTTCATTTTTGTGGGCTAAGCACAGCTATTACTGTATATATAAATTATTTAGGACTATTATCTGAGAAATAGAACATTTTATCATAGTTTCTATTTTAATTACAGTTTAAATTCATTAGGAGTCAGAGTCGCTGCATTTTTTCCCGACTCCAGGCACCCAAAATTGCTCCGACTCCACAGCCCTGGTTTATATAGCGATCATTCTTAAGATTCCAATTGAAACACTGACTTTGGCCCATTCACATTGGTAGTTAAAATGGACCATTTGGCAGACTGTACCGAAACGGATCCAATGTTAACTAATGGACCTGTTCACATTGCTCCATTTGAACGGACCTGTTTTATTCGTTCCACGGAACAGGCAGCAAGTTTGGGGAAGGAGTGATTTTCCGGATCGATGGACCTGTCTCATTAACGGAATAGAGGTTCATGGATCAAAACCTGATGCTCATTAAAAAATGATCCATCAAGTGTGAACCAGGCCTAATAATTGTTTTGGGTGATAGTTATGGAGTGCCTGTACAAAGCTTTAGATCTTATTTAGCCAACCACTACTGAAGTTAATGCTAATGAGGGATGAAATGTCTCCCAAAGCGATTAGAAAAGATCTTTCAGGCATCCTTTATCACTCGTCTGTACACAACCCAAACGTGCATATATATATTACATTTCTCTCACCCACATATATTGGGATTCGATCCCTTGTGCCACAGATCAGGGTCCAATGCTGTACAAACATGTCTCTAGCCTCCAGGCTAGCAATGCATTCTGCTGCTAAGGAGGGGTGGTAGATGGATGACCGGAGAGGCACTAAGCGGATGGAGTAAATTAAAAAAAAAAAAAAAAAAAAAAAACCTATGCCCCAGGCTTGTGCTCGACTACTGCATTGAGGGGGATCACTATACACAAGCTAGATACTCAGCAGAGGTGGCTCCAAGTAGAGGTCTCACCAGGCCATTATCTGTAGTGTACCAGTATATAATCTCTGGGCACATTTTGTAGCATAGGAACAGGGGTGACATTAACAAATAATACAAGAAAGGACACTGAGTCTAGCAAGGATCCCATCCACTGACATCATGCCATACAGTCCATGCTGCAATCTTGCATTACATCACTACTGTATAATACGACAATTTGCAGTGATATCTTTTTCTGTCACACTCCACTGGTTGCTGTAAGCCCTGGACTTGGTAAGCCATTCCCAGCAGTCACAGACATCCCCCCCAAGTCTCAGAAAACCACGTGGAGGTCTAAATGATGACATCACCACTGAACTGAAGTGTCCTATGAACCCACTGTTTAGGCAAGCAGCCTCCCTCTAAACATGACCTAGTCCTAGTGTGTAGCTGTGCATATTTGGGAATGCAGTAAAATTTCTATAGTAGACTTCAAGGGACCTAGCCAAGTAGCTTACTATATTAGAAGTTTGCTGTACTAGGATTCGTCATACATTGTATATTCATACAAGCGGATGCCATGGACCTGGGACTGAGCTTACTATACACAAACAACAATCCCAGAGCTCAACTGTGAAATGATGATTAAACACCAGGGAGTCAACCAGTCAGCACCTGGATCCAGCAAGGTGCACAGTAATGCAAAGGAGGAAAAAAGACAGGGTCTCTACCTGGATTGTATGCAATTGTAGCAGAAACTTTTATTGTGCCATAGCAGCTGAAAAACACAACGTTTTGGCCTGGGGGCCTTTTTCAAGTGTTACGGTAACACTTGAAAAAGGCCACCAGGCCGAAATGTTGTGTTTTTCAGCTGCTAAGGCACAATAAAAGTTTCTGGTACAATTGCATACAATCCAGGTAGAGACCCAGTCTTTTTTCCTCCTTTGCATGACTGAGCTTACTATAGCCAGGGGTTTACTATGACAAGATTCTACAGTATCAGAATGCAGATTACACCGACCTCAGGGCCAATGTTCTTTGTGGTCCTGCAAAGTATGACATTTGTGGGAAAACACGATAAAACATATGTGACAAAGCATACATTTACTGAGCACCAAGAGAAAATATTTTGGAGAAGATAAAAGATAGGCTATATGCTAAGTCAGGCTAAAAGTGCCCATACATGGTACAATTTTTTCAATTAGATAATTTAGTTTGTTTAGTCCGTTAGATCGTGTAAAGATTTTTCCAAAATCCGATAGGATTTTAATTGAAAAAAAAAAAAAACAGGATAATCTTTCATTTACTTGATCGAAAAAAAAAGGATTCTTTTAAACTTTAATTCGATTGTTTTGGTCAAATAAACTGGAAAATCGAACATTTTTATTGTATCGTGCATGGGTACCATTAGAGGGTGAAGTATCATAAAGAACATAATATAATACATTTGGATAACAATGGTCAGATCTGAAATCTGTGTGATTACTGGTTTTCTTATTATAGCCTGAACATTCCTGTAACCTCAGTCTAAAGCTACGTACAGACATGCGATAACGATCGTTCGTAAGCAACGACGAACGATCAATTAAGGAGAGAAATGAAAAGGTCGTTAGTAAAGAGGTGTTGAAAGTGGGAAACGATCAGATCGTTTCCGAACGAACGATGCGGAAGTGACGAAGGTATGATACAGCGCATCTAGTATGCTAAACGTTATTCAGATCAATGAACCCGGAACGAACGTCATTGTTAATGGCCAGTAGGAAAGAGGAAGTTGCGTACATATATATATATATATATATATATATATATATATATATATATATATATATATATATATATATATATATATATATATATATATATATATATATACACACACACAGGGAGAGAGAGATATAGATAGATATATCTCTATCTATGTCAACATATATCTATATATCTCTATACATCTATCTACATCTATATATATATATATATATATATATATATATATATATATATCTATATACATCTCTCTGTCTCTCTCTCTCTGTCTGCGCATGTACGGTACTTAACGAACGATCGTTTTTGTAACGATCAGCATACACACGTACTTTTGCTAACGATCGTCGTTACAAAAAATCCGCCAGGACGGATTTCCAGTTTGCAACGACTTCAGTCGCTGATCGTTACCCTTAACGATCGTTAGCGGTTATTTTGTAACGATCGTCGTTATAAACGATCGTTAGTCGTTCGTTACCAACGACTTTAGTCGCATGTCTGTATGCCCCTTAACAGTAACAATTTTTAAAGGGCAACTGTAACAAGTGGGATATGGAGGCTGCCATATTTATTTCCCTTTAGACAATACCAGTTGCCCGGCAGCCCTGCTGATCTATTTTGCTGTAGTATTGTCTGAATTACACCAGAAAGAAGCATGCAGATACTCTTGTCAGATAAATGTCAGAAACACCTTATCTGCTGCATGCTTGTTCAGGGGCTATGGCTGAAAGTATGAAAGGCAGAGGATCAGCATGACTGCCAGGCAACTGGTATTGCTTAAAATGAAATATGGCTGCCTCCATACCCCTCCCAATACAGTTGACACACACACTAGGTTGCTGAACATTGTAACTTTGTTGGTTGATTTATATTTTTTTTTTATTCATTTTTTCTTCCATGAAATAAACATTGGCAATCACAACCTTCAATATGCCTGACACAATATTGAGGACTTCCTACATTATTTAATGATGCACACAGGAGCAGGCCAGTAGTGCCCATTGGGGCACGCTATAGAGGTGGTAGATAGAGTAGCAGAGCAGTGAAAGTTATGATCCATGCAGTAGTGGCATGGAGTCTGCTGACATCCAACACACAGCAGTCTGTACACACACACAGTCACACAATAAGCAACACACAGTCACACAATAAACAACACACAGACTTCCACAACCTGTACACATACTAAGCAACACACAGTGGTCCACAGTAGTTCTTGATTGAATTTTTGTGTGTGACTTCCATACACACCTCAGAAACATCTCACGCAATGGCTTCAAACAGCAGCTCAGGATGGAACAAACTTTAGTATAGCTCACTAGGAAACCATACAGAGTAGCTGACCGCGGATGTGATGAGAAATTCTCTTACCTGAGTGTGGGGATAGAGCGCAGATTCAGCTATGGAGCAGCTGCAAGTACAGGGAGGGTAATCCTGTGTCACCGGGCAGGGGAAGTCATCGCATCCCGAGGGAACATGGAGCTCAGTGGCAGCACAAGGGGATGCGGAGATACTCCCTGTCCGGCAGGGAGTTATGTGCAGCAGTGGCAGCAAAGCTCAGAGTCCGGCTACAGGCGGAGCCAGCTTCTCTCTATCATGGTTCTGTACTGTAGAGCTAAGGAACGGGAGCCCTGCTGGGTAGACAGAGAAAGTGCAGCACCCCTGACACCCATCCACCTGCTGCGTCTTCCAGGATGGGGCCAGCCAGATACACCTCCCACCTTCTCCTCTCCTCCTACACGTGTATAGCGAGACGTAGACGTGCAGAAGACTGCACAAAATTGCTGCTTCTGCCCGTCTTCAGTCTGTGATTTTTACCACCGGACACAGCGAATAATATATTTTCTAAATATATACAAATGAAGCGATAATTTGTCTTTAGAGTAAAATGATACACTGTACTATAAATTCCTTCCTAAGTAGCTGTCACTTAGAAGTAGGTAGCAAAAATCTGACAGATGGGCTTTCTACTCATAGGAGATTCTAAGTTTTTTTTTTAAAGTGCTTAGGCCTAGTTCACGCTACAAAACGCAATCAATATGTACTAAGCGATTGTGATTTTGTGGGCTAATAATTTCCACTAATGCGATTGTGATTGGATCGCACTCAGGGCCGGTGCCACCATAGTGGCAAATTGCTCCAGGACCCAAGAGGCCCCCTAGATGTCCCCCCCAATTTAAAGGAAATTTAAACCAATGAGATTTACTTACCTGGGGTTTCAACCTGCCCCCCTGCAGCCATCCTCTTCCCTCAACGGTCCTCTAGGATCATCCGTTCTCCTGCCGTGGCTAAGTTTCTTTCTTTACCGACTGGGAGTCGGCGGGACACTGCGCCTGCGCGGCCCTTGCTAACCGTAGTTTAGCTTGCATTCCCGTCGCAATAGTCCTGCGTATGCACAGGACTGCTGCAGGGGGCTGGTTGAAGCCCCAGGTAAGTAAATCTCATTGGATTAGGGACACTTTAACTGTACTCCCCGGGGACCCTACAAAGTCTTCAGCAGCATAACGTCTCACCTGTCCTGGCGGGCACACTCCAGGGGCAAACTCAGGATTTTCAAGGGGGGGATTCCTGAAAGGTCTCCCTCAGCCACACACAATACAGTACAATAATATACACAATACAGTACAATAATATGGTAGGACATAATGTTGGGTACACATAAGGCAATTTCCCATCCGACCGACCGACAACGGGATCGATCAGGAGCAGTTTGGATACAGATAATAATGAGGACAGCTGACATTGGTAATGAAGGGGAAAGTGAAGCATTCACACAGCAGGGCACAGGGCTGTGCTCATAGCTAACTCTGTTAAGTTCCTCAGAGCTGCTCCATGCTCTGCAGGGCCTGATTTGTGGGCAGGCCAAAGAGGCCGGGGACTAGGGCGGGGCTTGAGCTGGGGCGGTGTTGTAGCTGACAGGAGATCAGCTGTTCTATAATTAACTACAGTGTCTGTGCACGGATCTACTTCTGCTGCTTCTCGAGAGTCTCTCTCATGGCATGCACGCTGTTTGCTCTGACCCATCCCGCCCCTCTCCTCCCCTCTGACACTGGGTGGAGACTGGAGAGGCAGAGAGCAGCAGAGCGGGAGACTTGAAGATAAGGAAGAATTAGACGTCACTACTCTGACAGGTAACTGTGGTGGTGGAACAACTGATCTGCTACCAGGTTCTGTGGGCACTGCTGGCTTTATTGCTGTTCTAATTGCTGGAGGGCTGCCATTCTACACAGACAGCGTCTGCCAGTCTTCTCCCCCACCAGCAAGATTCTGTCAATGTCCTGCTCCATCCCTCCTTCCCTTCTTCATTGTAGCATCTCATCTAGAGCAGGGACTGTCCTTCAAAGTATCTCTGTCCTCCTCTGCATTCCGTTCTGTGTGTATCTGAGAACACACATATGAAAGCTGTGGGGGAAGGGAAGGGAAGTGAGAGATGGAGCATCTGCCTGACATGTAGAGTTTAGTTGTTCACTAAAGGATTCGAGTGTTCCAGCCCAGGCTATGTTCACAGTAGCAGTTGGGTTGTGTTCCCTCTAGCAGCAGACTGCAATGCAATAGATAGGTAAAACGACTTCACACTTTACCATCATGTTGCATCGCATTACATACCGTAAAGCACAGCATCAATGAAAAGTATGCTTCTCTGTAACTGGTAAAGGCATACAGTCTGTTACCATGCTGCACACCCACCGCACAGGTACTGCATTGCAGTGTGGTGAGCTGATTTTCAGAACAGCTATTCTGCTGTATCGCTACACACCACTGTGAAAGTGCCTTAAAGCGACTCAGAGATGAGTCATGTAGCCGTTTTTTTACTTACCCGGGGCTTGTCCAACCCCATAAGCATGGATGCATCCCTCGCCATCCTCCCACAGGAAGATTGCGGCTTAACAGAGGGAGGACTTTGAGGGACATCCATGCTTATGGGGCTGGAGGAAGTCCCAACTAAAAAAAATGGTCACTTGACTCAGAGCAGCCGCCGCCGAGTCACATGTGAGAGATGCACGTGCATCTCTCACATGTGACTCGGCGGCGGCTGCTGTGCGGTGGCGGCGCTGTAAGTGCTCCCGCTCTCTCTCCGTGTCAGAGCGGTCAGCTGTTTGATGTGAGAATAGATCGGCACCTGGTCCTGGGGGGGAGAGGGGGGTCGGGGAGACATAGGCATGCTCTGCATGCTGAAGCAGTATCTGATATGCGGCTTTGTGTCCGGAGCTTGTCCAAAAGGCTACATAGTATAAAAATTACATTGATTTTTAAGTTCTGCATTGGCTTTTTGTCTCACTTAAATACTAAATAAAACATTGCTATAGAGATTTAAATTTCACTTTGGGGGCTAACAGTTACTCTTTAACAAACGGAATCAGAACGCAAAACGCAGGGTAGTGGAAAAGGGCCCTTTTCATCTTTTTCTCTCTGCAGTTGAAAAAAAGTACCAAAAAGGAGGTGAAAAAGTACTGTCAAAATGAATCCGTGTGTGCCTTGGTTCCGCCCTACCGGTTTCATCACATCACGTGACTCATCAGGGGCTCTGATGTGTCACGTGATGTGATGAAACCGGTAGGGCGGAGCCAAGTCACACATGCGCTGAGTACAGGAAGGGAAGGAGAAGCGAGATGCTGAAATCCGTACTGGACAAGGAGATGGTGATATGCAATGCTGTTTATGTCTTTTAAACTATACAGACAAAACTGCTTTTTAATCTAAGTATTAAATTAAGGTTTTACACATATATGGTATCTTTTGAGTCACTTGCAGACATACTTATGTGGATCTAGCCCTGGTGGCAATACTGGCTGTAGATACAAAGTAGTCTGAGTTGATTGCAAGATACATCCATGGTATAAAATCCCAGTGACAGATATTGGCTGTTAAAGACAAGTAACGATCTGGTGAGCAGGGGCAAATGGGGGGGGGGGGGGGGGTAGTGCTCGAGCCCGCAGGTGGTCGACCCCTAATGTATATGCACACCTTGGATTGAATGGCTGTCGTGGATTTGTCACAACAGGGTGATAGATTAGTGAATACAGGCTATACTATACACAGTATGTTTTCTTTCCTAAAGACGTTTTCTCATAAAGGCTACACTAAATTATGGTGAAGGACTATTGAGGAGTGATCGCAACTGTTGTGGAACTTTGTAGGTTAGGTCATAGTAAAATATCCGTAAAGATTAAAATATTTCCTTAACTTTACTTTCTGTTCTGCTTTCAGTTTATGAAATTTCTTAATTTATTTCATAATTTAGGGCTTTGATAAGCGTGTCTATAAGAATGAGTAGAAAATTCACCTAACCTAAACTTCACCTAAATTTCTACAGAGCCAGGAAGTAAACGCTGCACTAGCAAGTGATAGCGACTATATAATGACCAGTTTCTGACATCAGATGAAACAGCTACTAGGTGGCCACACATTACAATTTTTCTGATTGATTTTACTCTCAATTTGATAAAAAGCAAATCACCACTTGTACTGAAAAATTAAAAGTTTTTTTATGGTTTTTGATCAAGAAATTCAATTGAATTTCCCATTTTTCTCGATATTTTGTGTAATGGATTGTCAAATTGTATTCAACCAGAATAAATTGTATATAACTATTCAGTACATACCAAACCTTGTTGTTTGTATAAACAACAAATAGGCTGGAATTATGAAAGAATGTGTCTATGTACTGTATATACATAATAAAAAGATGGAAAGAGTATGTTATGGAATGCTGTGTGAAAATAATATATACATGGAATTGTGTTTTTTTTCTTTGTAGAATTATAATCCTTAACTGTGTTTTGCTTGGTTTATTTATATAATTAATAAACAGCAGTCATTGAGTGTTTGTAGATAAAGTGTGGTAGATGCAGTTGGAAGTAGCAATGTGGTGGTCAGTGGTAATCGTAATGCTAAACAGCAAATGATGATCGTATGAGATATTGATAGATGTAAAGAGATGGAAAATGGTGATAAATATCACAGTGGAAAATGCCGTTCTATGAAAATGCAAAATTATCAAAATTTGATTATTGTGTGAAAGGTAGCCATGCAGAAAGGATTATTCAACCAACTTTTTCGACATGTATGATCTTTTTTCCAAAGCTGCGGCAATCTTGAAAATACGTGTGTGTTAAATCTATCAGTTTCTTCAAAACTACCAATCAACTGAAAAATTGGATCGGATTTGTCGAATTAGATCAAAATAAAAGAATTGTGACGTGGTGGCTACCTTAATTGTTAGGCCACTACTAATATTCATTTGTCATTTGGCTACCATCTTTAGGCAGGAGATAAGGCACTCTTTCCATGGGAGACAAAGCTCAGCATTGAGCTGCTGTGTCTGCAGTCTTAGCTTCAGGTGAAAAGACGTCAAACTTTAGGCTACCCTTTCACCTTAAAAGACCCTGTCATGAGTCTAACAAGGTTACTTTAAAGTGGCATGAAACTCAAAATTAAATTATTGCTCTAAAACATCAAAAAAACATCAGAGAACACTAAGGGCTCGTTCACACTAGAGGCAGGAGATTTGTACAAATCGCCCTAAAAGTGCTTACACTATGCTTTCCAAGGAGATAGTTCTCATTGGGTTGTCTCGTTTGCTTGCTGCTGACAAAAGCGCTGCATGTACCATTTTCAGGGCGATTTGCCCTGACTGGAAGGTATAGGGAAATCGCGAAGCGCTTGATAAAGCACTTTGTATATCGATTTCCTCAGCTCTTTAATAAATAAATACATTGTAATTATTAATTTCCGGGGGCAAAGTAATCACTTTAGTACATAGCAAGGAAATGAGCAGCACTACTTAAAAACAGACTAGTGCCTACCTGCAAAAGAGTGCAAGCCCCACTTGTGGGGTCGAATACACACCGAGCATACACATGACCTGTCTACCACTAGAGGAGGATGTTGGTTTCCATTAACAGCTTGCATGCAACCTATTAAGTACTCGTCCCTCCCACTGCGAAGAAGTCAATCCTCCATGGGAGGGGCCTAACACTAACTAAATCCTAACCTATGTATATGCATAGCCTGGGTGCGGCTAATCAAATAAAATCGAAAATTGAAAATTGCGCAAAAGGTGGATCAGCGCAACACCAGGCCGCCTCTGAATGGCCTCCAATCAGAGATGCGCTGAGCCCCCCCAGGAACTACAAACGCACCTTGAACCCAAACAGAAGCTCTGCATATACACCAAAAGCATGGCTGTTAAGTGGGAGCAGCTGACCAAAAACGAATTACATTAGTACATAGCAAGGAAATGAGCAGCGCTACTTAAAAACAGACTAGTGCCTACCTGCAAAAGAGTGCAAGCCCCACTTGTGGGCTCGAATACACACCGAGCATACACATGACCTGTCTACCACTAGAGGAGGATGTTGGTTTCCATTAACAGCTTGCATGCAACCTATTAAGTACTCGTCCCTCCCACTGCGAAGAAGTCAATCCTCCATGGGAGGGGCCTAACACTAACTAAATCCTAACCTATGTATATGCATAGCCTGGGTGCGGCTAATCAAATAAAATCGAAAATTGAAAATTGCGCAAAAGGTGGATCAGCGCAACACCAGGCCGCCTCCGAATGGCCTCCATCAGAGATGCGCTGAGCCCCCCCAGGAACTACAAACGCACCTTGAACCCAAACAGAAGCTCTGCATATACACCAAAAGCATGGCTGTTAAGTGGGAGCAGCTGACCAAAAACGAACTACATTAGTACATAGCAAGGAAATGAGCAGCGCTACTTAAAAACAGACTAGTGCCTACCTGCAAAAGAGTGCAAGCCCCACTTGTGGGGTCGAATACACACCGAGCATACATACCTTGGGTTCAAGGTGCGTTTGTAGTTCCTGGGGGGGCTCAGCGCATCTCTGATGGAGGCCATTCGGAGGCGGCCTGGTGTTGCGCTGATCCACCTTTTGCGCAATTTTCAATTTTATTTGATTAGCCGCACCCAGGCTATGCATATACATAGGTTAGGATTTAGTTAGTGCTAGGCCCCTCCCATGGAGGATTGACTTCTTCGCAGTGGGAGGGACGAGTACTTAATAGGTTGCATGCAAGCTGTTAATGGAAACCAACATCCTCCTCTAGTGGTAGACAGGTCATGTGTATGCTCTGTGTGTATTCGACCCCACAAGTTTTTTGGTCAGCTGCTCCCACTTAACAGTCTGTATATGCAGAGCTTCTGTTTGGGTTCAAGGTGCGTTTGTAGTTCCTGGGGGGGCTCAGCGCATCTCTGATGGAGGCCATTCGGAGGCGGCCTGGTGTTGCGCTGATCCACCTTTTGCGCAATTTTGAAAGTAATCACTTCCTCACTAACTTCAGGAAGTGATTTAAATAATTCCTCTGCTAAAGCGCATACAAAAGCGCTTATAACACGCAGAGCAATTAGAAAAAATAAATAATCGTTCAGCGCAGGCGAGAGCGCAAGCGAAATGCAATGTGAACAAGGCCTAAGGGCTTATTTTCACTTGGAAGTCCCGTTCTGATACAAAGCTGCAACACAAATCGCTAAGCCGTGCCATGTACAGCTATAAAGATACGGCTGCATGCTGCAGAAATCTGCAGCATGCCATCCAAATTTGCACCGAAGTGTGATTTGGACATCAGGCCATGAAAGAGATAGGCAGTCTCCTGTCCCTTTTGCCTGCGGGGAACCACTGCAGATTTGTCACGGATTCGGGCATAGAGGAAATAGGCCCTTCACTCTCTCTTCTCTTACCACCTAGGCAACGGCCACTGCTGCTGCAACTCGCTGTTCATTGATATGTCTCATTGATGCCACTATTGCACATATGCTGCTGCTTCCTGGCAGCTGCTTACTGTTAACCTGTTTTTGCTTGCTATGTTGTACTACTGCTGCTATTAATGTTATCTGTCATGTTGCACAAAAGCTGCTATTATGTCAATCTGCTATAGTACATGCCTCATCACCATGGTTGAGCTTCAATTCACTAAGCTTATCTCCTGTCTTTAATAACGTTTCTAGAGTTATCACCATGGTGATGAGGCATGTACTATTCAGGAAACATTTTACCTCAGGCAAACCTAAAGGTAACTCTTCTGTCTTTAAGTTAACTCTTGAATCCTTAAAATAACTCCAGAAGTTAAAGACAGGCTGTTAATTAACTGCGTGTGAAAATAACTACAGAGGAGGTAACTTAACTACAGAGGAGGTAACTTAAGGAATGAAGAGATAAGATAACTCTCTCACTGTGTGGAGGTAAGTTTTCTCTTGCCTTATTATCTCCAGCGTGATCTTAGTGAATTGAGGCATCTTGTAGTAATTGCTGTGCAAACAAAATTATCTGCTTCTCCCCTGGATACAACAGAAGCTGTTCAGCATTGTTTACTTAGCTTAGTATATAGCAGAAGTTGATCTGATAATTTTGGTTCAGCAAAGGCAATCTTATAAATTAACTTCTGAGTGAAGTAGTTTGAGTATAAAGGTACGTACACACGCACTGCGGAAGCCAACGACGGGTCCGGCAGACCCTCCTGCTGGGCGGACTTTCAGCCGACAGTAGTGCGTGTGTACGCACTGTCGGCGGACTGATAAGGCTGTTCCTGAATGATCCGCTCAGCAGTGTTTTAATACAAATAGAAAATAATTTATTTGTTTAAATACACTTTAAAACATATACATCACACTTAATATTCTGCATAAAATATTGTAATAAGAGGTATAAAACACACTAAACGCACACATACATATAAATGTCACACACAGCAAGAAAATTGTACGTCAAAACAGCTGAAATGAACTTGACTGCCACAATACAGTTTGCAATTTCAGTAATTCCAATGATACTGAAAATGTCACTGTTATGCGTAAACAGCCCAAGGAGGTTTCACAGTAACATCAGATATAAATTCACGAGGATTCAAAACCTAGGCATAATGGGGAAATGTATATGTATAAAACAACAAGGGAGATTTACTAAAGTGTAGTGAAGTGAGAAGTAAGTCTGTCTTCACCTCACATTTCTCAACTGCATGGAGAAAGTTTCTATTTTATTAGAATTTTCTCTGCACATGACTAGATGTGTGAAATACACCTCACTGCACTTCTCCATGAGTAGAGCACCCACTATATCCTCTATAATAAAAGCCCTGTGTCCCTGAGTCCCGTCCTGTCCCTGTGTCCGTGCATTTGCACTAATGCGCATGTGTGTCACGGGGGTGGACATTGGAGAGCAGGAGGACGGGTGCAGGGAGAGCGCGCCCGCGTGCGCGAGGCAGGAAGCACGGATTGCATGCCGGGCAAGGTGGTGGTGAGAGGGGTTGCTGCTGAGCCCTAGCGCCCGTTTTGAACAGGCGGGCTTAAAGCCTAGTATTATAATAAAGTGTAGAATAAAATCACGCCATCCCTTAACATCTGTACACATTAGGTGGTGTACATTAAACAATGGTCAGCAGATTGTACATCAGATAGACCCCTCTCTGAAACCTTCTCAGGGATGCATCTGTCGTCAGCAAATCAGACACCGTTACCACCACACACCCGAGATTTTGTAGCATACACATGTACTCATTTCAGTAGCCATCTTGTGGTACCAATCTTTATGATCAAATCAGCAAGATATTGATGTTGAAAATTGAGTAATGTATAAGCGCCTATAGGGGTCTATAGGATGACCCTAGTGTTCAGTTTATACAGCTATGCATGCTTGGCTTTCTGTTGAACTGTATGTACTGTGGTAAGGGATCAGAGAGATGAGCCATTAGTAGAAATTACTCCATGCGTTGGAGACATTGCTGCAGAGGATAGGGGTGCTTGTAACAATATCAGATGCCACCTAAAATGACCATGCGTAACAACTGTTTCAAGCCTGTGCAGGACATTTTGATGTTTGAACATGCTGGAAATGTCAAACCACAGAAAGAAAAAATATGGAGGATAAAAAATGCCAGATCATTTTTGCTTTGCTTCATTAGGTAACTGGGGTTGATGGTGACCAGGATGAGGACCTGTGTGAAATGATGCAGGCACAATGGTGGAGATGGAAAGCTTTCCCAGGCTTCATATCACAGGCTAGTAGTCTCTGTACAGAAGACTCCTGAAAGACAACATTATGCAGTTAGACAACACAAAAAGTTATTCGGCAACATAAACATTCTCCACTGAGCACTTAGGGCGGGGCACACTAGCAGCCCTTTTCCCTGCGCTTGCCAATCACTGAAGATCGCCATGATTAACCTATGAGGGTGATTTCACTATGGAAATTGCTTGTCATTTACGATTAGCCTGCAGAATTTTTGAAGTGATTGTATTTTAAAGGAACCCTGAGCAGAGCTTTAAAATTAAAATCTGCAGTTACCTTGGGCTTCCTCCAACACTCGTAGCCCGTGAGGTCCCTCAGCATCCTCTGGGTCCTCTCCGTGCTCCCACTAGTGGCCCCGTTAGTCTGGCAACTTTGGCCAAAGTCGTGCCCAGCTTGCGCGGTTCTCCAAAGACTGAACTGCATATGGCTACAGGGAGCTTGAGGAAGCCACAGGTAAGTGCAGATTTTCATTGTAAAGCTCTACTCAGGGTCCCGTTAAGGAATGCAGGGTAAAATCACATTCCTTCAAATCCCTCTGAAGATCTTTTTTTTTCATAATAAAGCATTTGCGATTCAAAATTGCTTGCTTGTGGGCCCCAGCGCTTAGGGTGAGTTCACACTATGTGCATTGCATTGCATAGTAGTGGTGCATGTGAGCTCATTGCCAATACAATTGTATGGACATGTTCACATCTCTGCGCTGCAATAGATCACATTACTCTAACTTGCTGTATGCACCGAGTTCCTGGATTGTGTTAAAGCTGATTACAAGTGATTCAGTGTCATCCAGCCCTAAAGCTGCCAGTGCCTACAGACATCAGACAGCAGTAAGATGCGTACACTACATAGCACAGCTGCTGGAAGATCTATTATAATATCATACATGCTGAAATTAGCGGATCATGTATATCCATTCCTATGGAAGAGGTAAAGAGACAACACAGCTTACTGAACACCAGCCTAAGTGAGCAAGACCTAACCTCACCTTACATTTTTCTCAGTGTTAATCACAGCACAGGAGTTTGGGGATAGCTGCAAAGATGTAACTTTGTCTAAATTCGCACTGTAAATTATAACATTGACTACATTGTTACAAGCACACCAATCTTGGGCCTGGAATCCACTACAAATCGGTATCGCTAATCGCAATCCCTAGCGTTTTGTAAGGGTCTGTTTCCACTACACGCAGATTGGATGCAGAATGGATGCAGAAAAACTGACTCCAATGAAAGCCTACGAGCCTGTGGGCCTGTTTCCACTAAATGCAATTTTCTGAAGCAGAAAATTTTGGATGGCATGTTTCAGATTTCTGCATCATATTCTGAATGCAAAAAAGCTGACTCCAATAAATGCCTATGGGCCTGTCTCCACTTTGGAAATAGGCCTTAAGCGATTTCATGAGCGTTTTTGGTAGGGTTTTTAAAAAAAAAGTGTCAGCTTTTTGGTAGCAATTGTGTAGCGATTAGCGTTTCTATTTCTGATTGGTCCTTCCAATTAATTTTAATTTTTATACAGTGTGCAGTCATTTCAAAATCGCTCTGTGCAGGTTTTGATGTGCGATTACACCAGCGTTTATATACTTTACATTGCAGAAACGCTAACTGCTAACACTAAGGGCTCGATTCACCAAGCGGTGCAAAGTGTTAGCACCGTGGTGAAAAGGCCCTTATCACGCCTAAAGTCACTTTAGGCATGATAAGAAGAAACTATGGGACTTTGCGCGCGCTCTCACGCGCGTACGCGCGGTAACTTCGCGCGAAGAGCAGGAAAAATCGGTGATAACTCAGTGGTGAAAAGGTCATCACGCCTAAAGTCTTTTAGGCGTGATAACTGGGTTATCACCGCTTTGTGAATCGAGGCCTAAATGCGAAAAATGCTGCATGTCCTGCATTTTGCGATTTGGTAATTGCAATAGCTCCAGTAGAATTTGGCCCATCCATTAACATTAGTTGAGCGTTTAGGGAAATCACTAGCGGTTGAAATCGCTCCCTAAACGCTCAGAAAATCGCTCTAGTGGGTTCCAGCCCTTAAAATGTACCAGAGACTACTGATATTAAAGATTTTTTTACTTACCGGGCTTCCACCAGCCCCATAAGCACGGATGCGCCCCTCACTGTCCTCCTGAGTGCCTTCGTGAAGCGGCAATCAGCTCCGGTATTCGGCTCAGTGATGTCAGCAGGGGGTCTTTCTGCGCATGCGGGGACCTTCTGTGCAAGCACAGAAAACCCCGGCTGATGTCACTGAGTCAGACTGGACCCGACTTACCGGAATAGCAGGAGCTGATCGGGGCTTAACGGAGGCACGTGGGAGTATGGTGAGGGACGCATCCGTGCTCATAGGGCTGGAGGAAGCCCCAGGACCTGGGGCCCAGGTAAGTAAAAATCTTTAATATCTGTCGTCTCTGGGTCACTTTAAGGTGGGACATATTAGGCAAGAACTGAACAGCCAGTTCTTGAAAGTGATGTATTGGTTGCAGGAAAATGGGCAAGCATAAGGGTCTGAGCAACTTTGAAGTGGGCCATATTCCAATGGCTAGGCCAGTGGGACATATCATCCCCAAAAGATATTTTGGTTGTTCTAAGGATCCAGTGGTAACTACCTATCAAAGGTGGTCCCAGGAAGTACAGCAGGAGAATCAGCAACAATGTCATGAGCTTCAAAGGCTCATGGAAAATAAATGCTAACCCATGTAGTACAAAGGTACAGGATTGGTAAATGCTTTATAACACATTACGCTAGACAGAACTTCATGATGAAACTCTTCCAAGCCTTAGATGGAGTGCTGGCCACAAAGTGTTACTCTTCCAGAAGCAGCACAGAGATGGTGGGCAGGGTAAACTCAGAAGGAAAGACTAGCTGATGCCCTCTACCAGCTACTCACTGACTACCTCATGAGGATGGGATAGGGATAGGCATTGTTTGAGTTAGGCATAGCCTCCTGTTCAGTCCAGCTAAACAGCATTTGATATTGAAACAGTAAGGCAGCACACCCAACTAGCCAGCTAAAATATGAATTATACAAAACTGATCTACATGGATTTGTCATAATATATATATTTTAAAAAAAAAGTTCTCTCAGCTGCGGGCCCCCTGTGGTTTAGGGCCAGGGCGGGCCCCATAGCAATTGCTACTGTTGCTGTGGCGATTGCTACACCACTGCCATTAGCTATGGATAGCGAAACATCACATTACTATTGTTCCCATCAGCATGGCAACAGAGGATGCAAATTAACTTTTTGCTCTTTGAAGCCGAATAAAACCTGAAACTACTTGGTAATCTATGTCCAAGTGGTGCTGAAGTGTTTCTGGCATGAAGGTCATAAGTTACTGCAGCAAATGCAAAATCTTTGTATCAATACTGCAAGAGTAAAGGTGTCCACTAACGGTCCAGTTTCAAGCGAAAATTTGTTCCAGCAATCAGATAATTCTGATTGGATGTGATTGGATTGGTTGTAAATAATCTCTGTTGATGAGCACAATCGATTAAAAACTATTATAAAAACGATTCGTCCGACTGGATTTTCGTGGAACCAAAATTTGGAATTTCTTGTTGGATGTGATAGGAAGCAAAGATTGGTTCGTTGGTGGTAACGTGAACAATGTATTACGATATTTCACTTCTGATCAGAATTATCTTATCGCTTGATCGATTTTTCGCTAGAAATTAGATTGTAAGTGGCCACCTTAAGAAACCGACACTCCAACTGTGTGTAACTCCCAGATGCTGGCAAAGTCTCTTCACTCATGTGGATGGCGACACACCAGTTATGCGCCAAGAATAGCTCTGATTGGCTGGTGTGTTACCTAGTTAGCCTATATATAGCCAGTGTATCTTTGGAGATTAAAACTCTTTACTATGGCCTGCTCTGACAAATGCAAGCAAAGAAAGAACAACTGCAAAAACTGCATTGCAAACTTACAGAATTTCAAGCCAAATATACTGTATCTAGTAACCGACATTTTGTATTGTTAATACATCATACATATGTAAGATAACGCTCCAAACCTCTCTTGTGTTGCATCCGTGAAAGACTCAACAAATCTCTAAATGTTTACACAGTGTTGTTTTTTTCCTCATGAACTGAAAGAAAATGAACTGAAAATGATTATTTCTATTGAAAGATATACTCAAAACGTTCTCATTCCCAAAGGTTTGACTTAAAGTTATAGTTATTTTGCTATACACTAATCATCCACAACAGTAAAGCTCCCCTGTGCGGATGCTCCCCTTCCTTCCCAATCACCCAGCACCACCCCTTATATTGATTGAAATGCCTGAAAGAGGTGTTTGCATTGTCAAATTTATAGAAAGAACGCTTTGGCCAGTTTATTGTGTGCCAACAAGCATGTCACTTGTATCATCATGCTCAGTGCACCGCAGCATTCTGTAGGCTAGCTGTACACTAAATTTGTGTCAGTGTATGAGCTTTTTTTTAGGACTAACACAAGTTATTCAGGAAATAAAAATCAGTTTAGAAGCACTTTGTAGAGTTCTACCTTGTACACACATGTTTTGCTAGCTATTAAAGTCAGATCATTCTCGTCAGAGTAAATGAGTCATTCTTTTTCTCTATGCCTAAGAAGGACAATTACCTTTCAAGCGATTTTTCTGGAGACCTGGAGCGGCGCTCTGCAGAACGGAAAGTCCGCTCGGGTGAAAGCCTGGGAGGGCTGGGAGAACGCCCGAATGCAGAGGAAGACTGGAAATTCTGGCGGCGCAACTCCTTCACTGCAAGTTCTCTGTTGGAAATAATCAAAAAATAATAACCAAAACACAAAAAAATTAAAGGAAACATTGAGTTTAAAATCACTTTTACTACTAACCCTTTCATTTAGTACTTGTAACGCTCGGTGAAGCACAGAGAGGTCTGATTACCGGTGATCTGCCATATCACGGGAAATACAGACGTATACCAGATTATATGTGATCTGCAGTATCACCGATAATCCAATATACTAGCTAACCTCTGGTCACCTGAGTAGAGTGTTGTGATTGGTGCAACAGTAATGCAGAGGACAAGCCTCAGTGCAGCAAGGAGAACTGCACAGATTCCTTCCGCAGGTCTGAGCTCTCCAAGACGGGAGGAGTCAGACTGACAGTAGGAAGGGAAGTCCGAAAGTGACACTCAGGCGGAAGTGTCACTAACAGGACGGGGAACCGCCTCCAATCGTGAGGTCGGTTCTCGAGGTCGGACAAGCCAGGTCGTAAACAGACAGACAGATAAGTACAATATCAGTAGGCAAAGGCGGAGTCAAAGTACAGGCAGGGTTCGGCAACGGGGTGTCAGAAATATCGGGGTACAAAATCAGGAGGCAGAGGCGGAGTCAAAGTACAGGCAGGGTTCAGCAATGGGGTATCAGATATAACGAGGTACAAGGTAAAAGTTCAGGAGGATAGTCAAGGCAGGCAAAGGTCATAACAGATAATCACAATCAAACTAGTACTTTAAGCTATCAACAGAATCTAGCTTAGTGTAGGATTACAGCTCCAGCTGGTCCCGGCACACTAACGGATCTGACTACGGATCTGGGTGCTCCCACGTATGTGATCGCAACGCCAGACACCCGAGAAATGACCAGCCAGTAGTATATATACCCCTTTCACTCCCCAGCACCTCCCACCGTGCTGGACCAATGGGGAGTGAAGCCAGAGTCAGCTGACCAGCCTGGTCAGCTGACTACTACTGACTGCCATAAAGGCCCTGCCTGAGTGCGCGCGCGCGCGTCACTCTAAATCTCGAGGGACCACATGTCCCAGCCACAGCAGCCCCGCTCCGAGTCTCTGCCGCCGGAGCATGTGCGCGAACCGCCGCGTTCCGCAACATGCTGCACGGAGGCAGCCGCCTCATGATGCGAGGAGGCGGCTGCCTCTCTGTGCGATGCGGAAAGAGCCGCCCGCCGCTGGCTCATGGCGGCGGCTCTTTCGCGATTCCTCACAGTTCCCCAACCCCCCCCCCCGAGGAGTGGACTCTGGACAGCTCCTTCCAGGTTTTTCTGGATGTACTGCATGAAATTCCCTCACTAACTCATCCGCATGCATGCGGTTCCCAGGTACCCATTGCCTCTCCTCAATCCCGTACCCCTTCCAATGTACGAGATACTGCACCGAGTTCTGTACAGTACGTGAATCTATGATCTTTTCCACCTCATACTCAGGTTGGGCATCGACTAAGACAGGAGGAGGAGGAGTGGGACCCACCTGGACTGCGGGTTTGAGAAGTGATACGTGGAAAGACCTTACTCCGCGCATGCTGGTGGGAAGATCAACGGTATATGTGACATCGTTGATCTTCCTAGTAACTGGGAATGGACCCACGAACCTGGGACCAAGTTTGTCAGAGGGTTGTTTTAGGGTCAGGTGACGGGTTGACACCCAAACCAAATCTCCTGGTTGGAATTTCCACTCTAACGAGCGTCTTTTGTCAGCCTGACCTTTCTGACTCTGGAATGCTTTTACAAGATTATTCTTGATGGTCCACCTCATGTCCTTAAACGACCTTTGCCACGCCTCCAAGGCTGGGAACGGAGTGGCCGCAACTGACAATGGGGAGAATTTAGGCAGTTTCCCTGTCACAATCTGAAATGGACAGAAACCTGAGGATGAACTCTTTAAGTTATTGTGGGCAAATTTTGCATAAGGTAAATATTTAACCCAATCACTCTGTGCCTCGGCAACGTAGCATCTCAGAAATTGCTCTAACGACTGGTTGACCCTCTCTGTCTGGCCATTTGTCTGTGGGTGGTACCCCGAGGAAAATGACAATTTCATGCCCATTTGGTGACAGAATGCCCTCCAAAATTTCGAAACAAACTGGACTCCCCGATCGGAAACTATGTCTTCTGGAATGCCATGCAGTCTGAAGACATGGGTGATAAATAAATCGGCCAGTTCCTGGGCCGAGGGGAGTCCTTTCAGAGGCACGAAGTGGGCCATCTTACTAAAACGGTCAACCACCACCCAAATAACTGACATGCCTTCAGATCTCGGAAGCTCTCCCACGAAATCCATGGACAAGTGGGTCCATGGTTCACTCGGGGTGGGCAAAGGCTGCAAAGTACCCACAGATGCCAGCCGGGAGGGCTTGCTTTTCGCGCACACCGCACATTCCCTGACAAACTCTTTGCAGTCCGCGGCTAGCGAAGGCCACCATGCACATCTGGCCACGAGATCTTGCGTTCTAGACGCTCCAGGATGTCCCGCGTTCTTATGAGAGTGAATCATCTCCAAGATCTGGAGACGGAATGGTAACGGAACAAATAATACCCCGTCTGGCTTCCCTTCCGGGATATCCTGCTGAAAAGGACTCAAGGTCTCTTTCCAGTCCTCCCAAGTCTCGGTGGCGGCTAACACCACACTTCGTGGGACAGTGGTCTCGGGAACAGAGGGCTGTGCTGTCTCCGGCTCAAAACACCTAGAGAGTGTGTCTGCCTTGGTATTCTTACTACCTGGCGTATACGTGATCAAAAATGTAAATCTCGAGAAAAATAGCGACCATCGAGCCTGCCTTGGGCTTAACCTTTTAGCCCCCTCGATGTATTCCAGGTTTTTGTGGTCGGTATAAACCGTGATAGTGTGCTCAGCCCCCTCTAGCCAATGACGCCACTCTTCGAAGGCCAATTTGATGGCTAGGAGCTCCCTGTTGCCTATGTCGTAGTTTCTCTCTGCCGGAGAGAACCTTCGGGAAAAATAGGCACACGGGTGTAGTCTACCCTGAAGACCAGAACGCTGGGACAGCACAGCCCCCACCCCGATCTCCGAGGCGTCTACCTCAACAATAAACGGAAAAGAAGTGTCCACGTGCCTGAGTATAGGTGCTGAGCAGAACAACCCCTTTAACTTAGAAAAAGCCTGTAAGGCCTCGGGAGACCACTGAGTGGTGTCTGCCCCTTTTTTAGTAAGGCTAGTGAGAGGGGCGACTACTGTGGAGTACCCCTTAATAAACCTTCTATAATAGTTCGCAAACCCCAAGAACCGTTGCAATGATTTTAACCCCACCGGCTGCGGCCACTCCAGGACCGCGGAGACCTTGGCAGGGTCCATAGACAAACCTGAGGTGGAGATTATATACCCCAGAAAGGCAACCGACGTGACCTCAAAAATACATTTCTCGAGTTTGGCGTATAACAGATTCTGCCTCAGTTTGTCTAATACCATCCTGACATGGGTTCTGTGTTCCGGGAGGTTGTTAGAGAAAATGAGAATGTCGTCTAGATAGACTAAAACGAACTTTCCCAACACCTCCCGAAAAACCTCATTGATGAGTTCCTGGAAGACGGCCGGGGCATTACACAAACCGAATGGCATCACCCTATACTCGTAGTGCCCATCAGGGGTATTGAAGGCCGTCTTCCATTCATCGCCCTTCCTTATACGCACCAGGTTGTATGCCCCCCGTAAATCCAGTTTTGAAAATATCCTAGCCTCAGTGACCTGTGTGAACAAATCGTCTATGAGTGGTAACGGGTAGCGATTCTTCACTGTGATTTTATTGAGGCCACGATAATCGATGCAAGGCCGTAAACCACCGTCTTTCTTTTTAACAAAAAAGAAGCCTGCCCCAGCGGGCGACCGGGACGGCCTGATGAAGCCCTTTGCCAAGTTCTCACGGATGTACTCCTGCATGGCGAGTTTCTCGGGGCCAGATAAGTTATATAAATGGCCTCGAGGAGGCATACAACCGGAACGAAGGTCAATGGGACAGTCAAATGGGTAATTTATCCGCGGCCTTGGGACAAAACACATCGGCATAATCTGAGTATTGTTCCGGTATACCCTCCACCTGTACCTTAGTTAGACCTAATGTCAGTCTCCCCAAACACTGCTGGAAACAATGAGGTGACCATGCTGTCAACTGTCCTGTGGCCCAGTCTATCTGCGGGGAATGAACCTGCAACCAAGGCATGCCTAGGATAATAGTGGAGGTGGACATGTGTAAAACAAAAAATTGTAACTGCTCCCCGTGCAATACCCCTATGGAGAGCTTCACAAGCGGAGTCTGTGACAGGGGACGATTCCGCTGCAAAGGGGAGTCGTCAACTGCCGTGACCTGAATGGAGGGTCTCACGGGAGTGAGTGGTAGACCCAACTCCTGAGCAAACTCAAAGTTCAAAAAGTTAGCCGCTAAGCCGGAGTCAATAAAAGCTTCAGTGGCGACAGACTTATCCCATGTGACCGTACAAGGGAGAAGTAATTTTTTCTCTTTAAGGGGTGAGGTTTGTGTGCCTAGGGTGTCACCCCCCACTACTCCTAGGCAGACCCGTTTCCCGCCCTGTTGGGGCAGTTTCGCACCCTATGTCCTGCCTCTGCACAGTATAGGCACAGTTGTTCCGTCATCCTCCGCCTTCGCTCCACCTGGGTCAGTTTTGATCGACCAATTTGCATCGGCTCTGGTGGAGGCAAGGCCGGAAAGGGTGAGACAGGCGGAGATGCTGTTACAGAGGATGCAGCAACCGGTGCCGCGTACGAAGTCACCCTGACACGGTGACTGCCCCTGGCCTGCCTCTGATGGCGTAGCCTGCGATCTACTCGAATGGCCGATGATATGGCCTCATCAACTGTCTTGGGCTCGGGTACGGTTAACATGAAGTCGGAGACCTCCTCCGTCAACCCAGACAAAAAATAATCCATTAGGGCGAAGTTATCAAATCTAGAGGTGACTGACCACCTACGGAACTCCGCCGCATAATCCTCGACCGAACCTCTGCCTTGCCGCAAAAGTTTGAGCTTCCGCTCTGAGGACGCAGCAAGGTCAGGGTCGTCGTAGATTATGGCCATGGCCTTAAAGAATTCCTCTACCGAGGTCAGAGCGGTATCGGTAGGAGGCAGGTTATATGCCCAGGACTGGGAGTCCCCAGTCAACAAAGTCTTAATAAAGATGACCCGTTGGGTCTCAGTCCCCGAGGATCGGGGTCTTAACTCGAAATACGACAACACTCTACTCCTGAAATTCCGGAAGTCAGACTTGTGGCCGGAAAATTTATCAGGTACAGGCATACGAATGTCATCACTATGAGGGGATCGCACTGAATCAACTGACGTCTGGAGGGTTTTCACAGAGCCTGTTAGAGCATCGATTAAGGCTTTGTGCTGGCCCAGTGCTTGATGAATGTTATCCACCGAAGTGGCAAGCACAGTCAGAGGATCAGCGCGTGATTCCATCGGTTTTGTGGTCTGGCGTTCTGTAACGCTCGGTGAAGCACAGAGAGGTCTGATTACCGGTGATCTGCCGTATCACGGGAAATACAGACGTATACCAGATTATATGTGATCTGCAGTATCACCGATAATCCAATATACTAGCTAACCTCTGGTCACCTGAGTAGAGTGTTGTGATTGGTGCAACAGTAATGCAGAGGACAAGCCTCAGTGCAGCAAGGAAAACTGCACAGATTCCTTCCGCAGGTCTGAGCTCTCCAAGACGGGAGGAGTCAGACTGACAGTGGGAAGGGAAGTCCGAAAGTGACACTCAGGCGGAAGTGTCACTAACAGGACGGGGAACCGCCTCCAATCGTGAGGTCGGTTCTCGAGGTCGGACAAGCCAGGTCATAAACAGACAGACAGATAAGTACAATATCAGTAGGCAAAGGCGGAGTCAAAGTACAGGCAGGGTTCGGCAACGGGGTGTCAGAAATATCGGGGTACAAAATCAGGAGGCAGAGGCGGAGTCAAAGTACAGGCAGGGTTCAGCAACGGGGTATCAGATATAACGAGGTACAAGGTAAAAGTTCAGGAGGATAGTCAAGGCAGGCAAAGGTCATAACAGATAATCACAATCAAACTAGTACTTTAAGCTATCAACAGAATCTAGCTTAGTGTAGGATTACAGCTCCAGCTGGTCCCGGCACACTAACGGATCTGACTACGGATCTGGGTGCTCCCACGTATGTGATTGCAACGCCAGACACCCGAGAAATGACCAGCCAGTAGTATATATACCCCTTTCACTCCCCAGCACCTCCCACCGTGCTGGACCAATGGGGAGTGAAGCCAGAGTCAGCTGACCAGCCTGGTCAGCTGACTACTACTGACTGCCATAAAGGCCCTGCCTGAGTGCGCGCGCGTCACTCTAAATCTCGAGGGACCACATGTCCCAGCCACAGCAGCCCCGCTCCGAGTCTCTGCCGCCGGAGCATGTGCGCGAACCGCCGTGTTCCGCAACATGCTGCACGGAGGCAGCCGCCTCATGATGCGAGGAGGCGGCTGCCTCTCTGTGCGATGCGGAAAGAGCCGCCCGCCGCTGGCTCATGGCGGCGGCTCTTCCGCGATTCCTCACAGTACCCCCCCCCCCCCCCCCCCCCGAGGAGTGGACTCTGGACAGCTCCTTCCAGGTTTTTCTGGATGTACTGCATGAAATTCCCTCACTAACTCATCCGCATGCATGCGGTTCCCAGGTACCCATTGCCTCTCCTCAATCCCGTACCCCTTCCAATGTACGAGATACTGCACCGAGTTCTGTACAGTACGTGAATCTATGATCTTTTCCACCTCATACTCAGGTTGGGCATCGACTAAGACAGGAGGAGGAGGAGTGGGACCCACCTGGACTGCGGGTTTGAGAAGTGATACGTGGAAAGACCTTACTCCGCGCATGCTGGTGGGAAGATCAACGGTATATGTGACATCGTTGATCTTCCTAGTAACTGGGAATGGACCCACGAACCTGGGACCAAGTTTGTCAGAGGGTTGTTTTAGGGTCAGGTGACGGGTTGACACCCAAACCAAATCTCCTGGTTGGAATTTCCACTCTAACGAGCGTCTTTTGTCAGCCTGACCTTTCTGACTCTGGAATGCTTTTACAAGATTATTCTTGATGGTCCACCACATGTCCTTAAACGACCTTTGCCACGCCTCCAAGGCTGGGAACGGAGTGGCCGCAACTGACAATGGGGAGAATTTAGGCAGTTTCCCTGTCACAATCTGAAATGGACAGAAACCTGAGGATGAACTCTTTAAGTTATTGTGGGCAAATTTTGCATAAGGTAAATATTTAACCCAATCACTCTGTGCCTCGGCAACGTAGCATCTCAGAAATTGCTCTAACGACTGGTTGACCCTCTCTGTCTGGCCATTTGTCTGTGGGTGGTACCCCGAGGAAAATGACAATTTCATGCCCATTTGGTGACAGAATGCCCTCCAAAATTTCGAAACAAACTGGACTCCCCGATCGGAAACTATGTCTTCTGGAATGCCATGCAGTCTGAAGACATGGGTGATAAATAAATCGGCCAGTTCCTGGGCCGAGGGGAGTCCTTTCAGAGGCACGAAGTGGGCCATCTTACTAAAACGGTCAACCACCACCCAAATAACTGACATGCCTTCAGATCTCGGAAGCTCTCCCACGAAATCCATGGACAAGTGGGTCCATGGTTCACTCGGGGTGGGCAAAGGCTGCAAAGTACCCACAGATGCCAGCCGGGAGGGCTTGCTTTTCGCGCACACCGCACATTCCCTGACAAACTCTTTGCAGTCCGCGGCTAGCGAAGGCCACCATGCACATCTGGCCACGAGATCTTGCGTTCTAGACGCTCCAGGATGTCCCGCGTTCTTATGAGAGTGAATCATCTCCAAGATCTGGAGACGGAATGGTAACGGAACAAATAATACCCCGTCTGGCTTCCCTTCCGGGATATCCTGCTGAAAAGGACTCAAGGTCTCTTTCCAGTCCTCCCAAGTCTCGGTGGCGGCTAACACCACACTTCGTGGGACAGTGGTCTCGGGAACAGAGGGCTGTGCTGTCTCCGGCTCAAAACACCTAGAGAGTGCGTCTGCCTTGGTATTCTTACTACCTGGCGTATACGTGATCAAAAATGTAAATCTCGAGAAAAATAGCGACCATCGAGCCTGCCTTGGGCTTAACCTTTTAGCCCCCTCGATGTATTCCAGGTTTTTGTGGTCGGTATAAACCGTGATAGTGTGCTCAGCCCCCTCTAGCCAATGACGCCACTCTTCGAAGGCCAATTTGATGGCTAGGAGCTCCCTGTTGCCTATGTCGTAGTTTCTCTCTGCCGGAGAGAACCTTCGGGAAAAATAGGCACACGGGTGTAGTCTACCCTGAAGACCAGAACGCTGGGACAGCACAGCCCCCACCCCGATCTCCGAGGCGTCTACCTCAACAATAAACGGAAAAGAAGTGTCCACGTGCCTGAGTATAGGTGCTGAGCAGAACAACCCCTTTAACTTAGAAAAAGCCTGTAAGGCCTCGGGAGACCACTGAGTGGTGTCTGCCCCTTTTTTAGTAAGGCTAGTGAGAGGGGCGACTACTGTGGAGTACCCCTTAATAAACCTTCTATAATAGTTCGCAAACCCCAAGAACCGTTGCAATGATTTTAACCCCACCGGCTGCGGCCACTCCAGGACCGCGGAGACCTTGGCAGGGTCCATAGACAAACCTGAGGTGGAGATTATATACCCCAGAAAGGCAACCGACGTGACCTCAAAAATACATTTCTCGAGTTTGGCGTATAACAGATTCTGCCTCAGTTTGTCTAATACCATCCTGACATGGGTTCTGTGTTCCGGGAGGTTGTTAGAGAAAATGAGAATGTCGTCTAGATAGACTAAAACGAACTTTCCCAACACCTCCCGAAAAACCTCATTGATGAGTTCCTGGAAGACGGCCGGGGCATTACACAAACCGAATGGCATCACCCTATACTCGTAGTGCCCATCAGGGGTATTGAAGGCCGTCTTCCATTCATCGCCCTTCCTTATACGCACCAGGTTGTATGCCCCCCGTAAATCCAGTTTTGAAAATATCCTAGCCTCAGTGACCTGTGTGAACAAATCGTCTATGAGTGGTAACGGGTAGCGATTCTTCACTGTGATTTTATTGAGGCCACGATAATCGATGCAAGGCCGTAAACCCCCGTCTTTCTTTTTAACAAAAAAGAAGCCTGCCCCAGCGGGCGACCGGGACGGCCTGATGAAGCCCTTTGCCAAGTTCTCACGGATGTACTCCTGCATGGCGAGTTTCTCGGGGCCAGATAAGTTATATAAATGGCCTCGAGGAGGCATACAACCGGAACGAAGGTCAATGGGACAGTCAAATGGGTAATTTATCCGCGGCCTTGGGACAAAACACATCGGCATAATCTGAGTATTGTTCCGGTATACCCTCCACCTGTACCTTAGTTAGACCTAATGTCAGTCTCCCCAAACACTGCTGGAAACAATGAGGTGACCATGCTGTCAACTGTCCTGTGGCCCAGTCTATCTGCGGGGAATGAACCTGCAACCAAGGCATGCCTAGGATAATAGTGGAGGTGGACATGTGTAAAACAAAAAATTGTAACTGCTCCCCGTGCAATACCCCTATGGTGAGCTTCACAAGCGGAGTCTGTGACAGGGGACGATTCCGCTGCAAAGGGGAGTCGTCAACTGCCGTGACCTGAATGGAGGGTCTCACGGGAGTGAATGGTAGACCCAACTCCTGAGCAAACTCAAAGTTCATAAAGTTAGCCGCTGAGCCGGAGTCAATAAAAGCTTCAGTGGCGACAGACTTATCCCATGTGACCGTACAAGGGAGAAGTAATTTTTTCTCTTTAAGGGGTGAGGTTTGTGTGCCTAGGGTGTCACCCCCCACTACTCCTAGGCAGACCCGTTTCCCGCCCTGTTGGGGCAGTTTCGCACCCTATGTCCTGCCTCTGCACAGTATAGGCACAGTTGTTCCGTCATCCTCCGCCTTCGCTCCACCTGGGTCAGTTTTGATCGACCAATTTGCATCGGCTCTGGTGGAGGCAAGGCCGGAAAGGGTGAGACAGGCGGAGATGCTGTTACAGAGGATGCAGCAACCGGTGCCGCGTACGAAGTCACCCTGACACGGTGACTGCCCCTGGCCTGCCTCTGATGGCGTAGCCTGCGATCTACTCGAATGGCCGATGATATGGCCTCATCAACTGTCTTGGGCTCGGGTACGGTTAACATGAAGTCGGAGACCTCCTCCGTCAACCCAGACAAAAAATAATCCATTAGGGCGAAGTTATCAAATCTAGAGGTGACTGACCACCTACGGAACTCCGCCGCATAATCCTCGACCGAACCTCTGCCTTGCCGCAAAAGTTTGAGCTTCCGCTCTGAGGACGCAGCAAGGTCAGGGTCGTCGTAGATTATGGCCATGGCCTTAAAGAATTCCTCTACCGAGGTCAGAGCGGTATCGGTAGGAGGCAGGTTATATGCCCAGGACTGGGAGTCCCCAGTCAACAAAGTCTTAATAAAGATGACCCGTTGGGTCTCAGTCCCCGAGGATCAGGGTCTTAACTCGAAATACGACAACACTCAACTCCTGAAATTCCGGAAGTCAGACTTGTGGCCGGAAAATTTATCAGGTACAGGCATACGAATGTCATCACTATGAGGGGATCGCACTGAATCAACTGACGTCTGGAGGGTTTTCACAGAGCCTGTTAGAGCATCGATTAAGGCTTTGTGCTGGCCCAGTGCTTGATGAATGTTATCCACCGAAGTGGCAAGCACAGTCAGAGGATCAGCGCGTGATTCCATCGGTTTTGTGGTCTGGCGTTCTGTAACGCTCGGTGAAGCACAGAGAGGTCTGATTACCGGTGATCTGCCATATCACGGGAAATACAGACGTATACCAGATTATATGTGATCTGCAGTATCACCGATAATCCAATATACTAGCTAACCTCTGGTCACCTGAGTAGAGTGTTGTGATTGGTGCAACAGTAATGCAGAGGACAAGCCTCAGTGCAGCAAGGAGAACTGCAAAGATTCCTTCCGCAGGTCTGAGCTCTCCAAGACGGGAGGAGTCAGACTGACAGTGGGAAGGGAAGTCCGAAAGTGACACTCAGGCGGAAGTGTCACTAACAGGACGGGGAACCGCCTCCAATCGTGAGGTCGGTTTCTCGAGGTCGGACAAGCCAGGTCGTAAACAGACAGACAGATAAGTACAATATCAGTAGGCAAAGGCGGAGTCAAAATACAGGCAGGGTTCGGCAACGGGGTGTCAGAAATATCGGGGTACAAAATCAGGAGGCAGAGGCGGAGTCAAAGTACAGGCAGGGTTCAGCAACGGGGTATCAGATATAACGAGGTACAAGGTAAAAGTTCAGGAGGATAGTCAAGGCAGGCAAAGGTCATAACAGATAATCACATTCAAACTAGTACTTTAAGCTATCAACAGAATCTAGCTTAGTGTAGGATTACAGCTCCAGCTGGTCCCGGCACACTAACGGATCTGACTACGGATCTGGGTGCTCCCACGTATGTGATCGCAACGCCAGACACCCGAGAAATGACCAGCCAGTAGTATATATACCCCTTTCACTCCCCAGCACCTCCCACCGTGCTGGACCAATGGGGAGTGAAGCCAGAGTCAGCTGACCAGCCTGGTCAGCTGACTACTACTGACTGCCATAAAGGCCCTGCCTGAGTGCGCGCGCGCGCGTCACTCTAAATCTCGAGGGACCACATGTCCCAGCCGCAGCAGCCCCGCTCCGAGTCTCTGCCGCCGGAGCATGTGCGCGAACCGCCGCGTCCAACGCGGCGGTTTCGCCGCGTTCCGCAACATGCTGCACGGAGGCAGCCGCCTCATGATGCGAGGAGGCGGCTGCCTCTCCGTGCGATGCGGAAAGAGCCGCCCGCCGCTGGCTCATGGCGGCGGCTCTTCCGCGATTCCTCACAGTACTAAACCCAGATTTGTTTCGTTAGGCCCGAGTGAAATATTTCATATGCCTTATTTTTAGCCAGCAAATAAAGGAGCAAATACCCTTGAAATAAGCTTTATTTACAACAAGTATTCCAATTACAAATACTTCACACTGAGCTACCTCTCCTCCTTCCCCCTTTACAATCACATTTTGCTTATTCATAGAAAGTATACCTGATGTGAGAGGGATATGGAGGCTGACACATTTATTTCTTTTTAACCAATACCAGTTGCCTGGCAGTCCTGCTGATCTCTTTGGCTGCAGTATTATCTGGATCACACACCTGAAACAAGTATGCCGCTAATCCAGTCAGACTTCATTTAGAAACATCTGATCTGCATGCTTGTTCAGGGTCTATGGCTAAAAAATTATTATCGGCAGAGGATCAGCAGGACTTCCAGGCAAGACAGACTTGTATTGAGTACAATGACTTCCATCTGTATTAAATATTTATTTTTTAAATAGGGTTGTTTTTTAAAGGAGTTATCAGGCAATATCAAGAAAAAAAGTGCTACTTACCCGGGGCTTCGTCCAGCCCCAAGCTCCCAGTATGTCACTCGCCGCAGCTCTGCCCGCAGCCGTTCGCCACCTCTGCTTCCTGGTCCGTGATTGAGCCTGCGCAGTACGCTCCGGTCCACGTGGCGGTGATCGACAGGATTGACCTGGAGGTCGCCCTGACGTCATCGCCGGGGATCGGAAGGGAGCTGCACCGAATGGCTGACTGCAGAGCTGCGGCGAGGGACATGCTGGGAGCTTGGGGCTGGAGGAAGCCCCGGGTAAGTAGCACTTATTTTCTTGATATTGCCTGATAACTCCTTTAAGGTGGATCCCACCTATTATTTTACTGAACAAGTCTCAAAAGTTGTATATTCATACTAGTAGACCTAAGCCTGTTTAAAAACGGGCTCTGGGTGTCTCTCACCGCCGCATGTCAGCACACGCGAGCACCTGCCCTCCGCCCGCACCCCCTGGCCCCGTCCTCCTCCTGTCCCAACAGCTACACATGCGCAGTAGCTAAAACACACGGGACACAGGGACAGGAGGATGATGCAGGGACAGTTAGGGTTTTATTATATAGGATACATTTTTTGTCCTCTACAGAGTCATTGTATGTATTGTAATATAACTCATATTCAGAGAGCCTGTAGAATTTGCCATGGTGACTGGATGACAATCAGGTGCATTTACACATAAACTTACCTTTCGAATCGTTCTGTGGATAGCTGTCTCCTAGTAATATCAAGCTCTGCCCCTTGTTGAACTAGCTTATTTTTTAGCTGTCCTGCTTCTCGACTATGAGTCCCTCTAGAGGTGGAAAATGAAAAAAACCTAGAAATATACTTATCTTCATGGATTAGTTTAACGTAGTATGTATTATTACTGTACTGTAAGGCCCTGTTCCCACTGCACACAACAAACTGCATTTCGGGTTGCCTGCTTGTTGCTGTCCCAACTAGTGCAATGCAAATGCTGAATCACAAACACACTGCATGCTGCCTGTTCCAAGCCACAGCACTAAGTAACTGAATAACTGAACGGAGGTCTGGAAACACACCAAAATCTGCATAGTGGATGCACAGGAAAAAAGTTTGCGTTTTCCTGTGCACTTTGCATTTCGCAGACGCAACAAGGCCTTATATGCAGTATTTAAAATACAATCATATATGATATACATGTATATATAAAATCCCCAAATCATACACTGATTGTGGCTGTAACATTACCAAGATGCTGAAAGAAATCCTTTCATTTACTCACCCTTAGTTAAGTAAACCCACACTTGTGAAACAAATACCTATATTTAAGATCTAAAAACATTTTAACTTACGGTAGATAAAGTATACACTTGCAAGCAGGGACTGATCTGTACAAAGCTTTCCAAAACTATGTATAACTGAACTAACACTTTTTTTCTACTTTACAATGGCTATCATTCATAAACGTATGTTTGGTAAAAAAATCCGGGCGGGAAAGTACCGCATTCGGTATTTTAGACTTCTGTGTGCTCATTCATAAAAATGTTTACACTTGCGATAGAAGTTCAGTGATTTCCCAAACTAGGCTGGCGTAACATGAGAAGCTGCCTGAGTTGATACATTTTCTCCTGCAGAGACAGGGTTACAATAAAAGAGGCATCCCTAACTTCCCTTTAGATGTGCATTTTTTTTTAACTGCCTCTCTTTGCCCTGAATCTGCGCTGAATCTGTCTATTCGTTTTTCTAAACAATGGGCCTGATTCACAAAGCGGTGCTAACAGTTAGCACTCTGGTGAAAAGCCCTTTATCATGCCTAAACTCAGTTTAGGCATGATAAGTTTAGCTGTGATAAGTTTAGGTGTGATAAGTTTAGGCATGATAAGTTTAGGAGTGATAACTTTAGGCATGGTAAGTTTAAGCACCAACTGGGTTAGCACCGCAGTGCACAGCTGATAAAAAGTTTTGCGCTAGCAAAGTCTGGTGCACTTCGCATAGAGTTTAATGGCGCTGCTTTGCGTGCGGGACTTTGCACACGATCTAAACATATCTAAACTTATCATGCCTAAAATTATCACGCCTAAACTTATCATGCCTAAACTGGCTTTTCACTAGCGTGGTGCAATGGTTATCACGCCTAAAGTCTCTAACTGGGTTAGCACCGCTTTGTGAATCGAGCCCAATCTATTTAATTGCCACAGATTAGAAGAACTTCAAGAAATGTTACACATGCAGGCTTTCTGATGTAAAAAAACATATGAAAACAGGTACCCAAGAGGTTAAAAAACACAGCCTGGGGTATTCTGGAAAGCCTTTTTTGTTCTGCTTTCACTGCTGCTGCCTGGGAGATCTGTCTCCATTAACTTTGCCATTATCCCCACGCTTATCACCTCTTCAAAGCAAGCGGTATTCTCCGTCCCAATACCGCCTGCTCTAATCTTTATGAATTGACATTTAGTGACGCGTTGAGATAATCACCGCACAAGGCAGTAATTTACCTCACTGCTCAGGAATGTCAGCTTTTCATGCAGTAACAGCTTTTATGAATTTACATTTTCCTAAGTGGTCGGTAAAGTCATCTGTTTTCAGCATTACCGCATGCGGGAATGCTTTATGAATGATAGCCCTTATCTGGTCAGAGAAAAGTGTTTGTTCAGTGGAATATAGCTTTGCAGAGCTTTGACTAGCTTCATTCTTGCATATCAGTACATACATACAGTATCTCTTAGCAAATTCCAGATGTTTTGAAATAGAACATGGAGCTATAAAAATATCTTCACTTAAAGGACAGGTCAGAGGAGAAAAAAAAACAATATCTACTTATCTGGGACTTCCTCCAGCCCCTGGCAGCCTATCTGTCCCTCGCCGCAGCTCCGCTCCAGGCTGGTGCCCCGAGGTCCCCTCCATAGCAGCTACCAACCTCTTGAGGTCGGCGGCACCTGCAAAGGCGTGAGCGCGGCCGCACTGACATGGCGGAGAGCTTTGTGCACAGACAAAGTACTTTTGCGCCAGTGCACAAAGCTCCTGGCTACGTCAGTGCAATCGCAAGTGGCACTGCTGCGCGATCATACATGCACATCAGTCGCCGGGTGCTACTTCGCTAGATCGGAATCTGGAATCGAGGGGACCCCAGCACACTGGAGCTGAAGCAAGGGACAGATAGGCTGATAGGGGCTGGAGGAAGCCCAACGGTAAGTAGATCTTGTTTTTATTTCTCCTCAGATGTGTCCTTTAAGTAATATACTTGTAATGAATTTTATATTAGAATACGAATAGCAGCATTACAACAGTCTCTTTCCTACTGCTACAGAATAAAATGGCCATACAGCCTGCTGAATGAAATAGCCATTCAAACTCACCATTATCCAGAGCCTTGACAGCCAACTCCCTCTTCCTATTCGCATTAAATGGGAGGAGGTGCCTCAATGTAGTATGCAATGGGTAAATGTGGCTAATGAAACAGTCTTACCTCAGGTAAGAGGTTTAACGATACATTTTTTGTACACAGGAAAAAAAAAACAATGCGTTTTGCGGGAGCTGCCCGCTTTGTTAGGTCTACAGTACAGTGCCTTATGCAGCTGCATGCACGGACTGGGAGCGTCTACTTCCTACAGCATCACATCAGTGTTTTAGGAAATGTAAATAACAACCAGGGCAAGAAAAGCAATATGTGCTGTGGCTATATATGTAACTTTTTTTTCTAGGGCAGCAGGTTCTCAAAATATGTTTCTCTACCTGTTATGTACACCCTATGTTAAACCGGTCAAGAACATGTCTCTAGGCAGTAAATGACTGTTTATGCTGCTGATTTGTCATGTTTTTTCTTTGGTAATAATGCCCTCAATGATAAACAGATAAATGACTGTACTGAAATAATTTGTAATGTACAGAAACCTACAGAAAGCTAAATGAATCAGGAGAGAATATATTCCTTTTACTTGCCTGGGGCTTATGAGTACTTACACTTTGCTCTCTGCCAGCATCAGCCTATCTGACAGCAGCTGCAGCTCTGACTCCAGATCCTGGACCCGCACTTGGGACTGAAATTCCTTCTCTTGGTTGGAAACTAGAAGAGCCTCCAGATTCTTTATAGTGATTCTCTCGCTGGCTAGTTGCTTTCTCAGGAGTTCTATTTCTGAGCAAGAGGATTCGAGTTCATTCTGTAACTGTAGAAAGCAGGGAGAAAGGCATCAGGATTTCATTGTACATGGATTCCTTTCATCAGCTGAAACCTTAGATAAGCCTCAGTGTTTTGTGTATCAGTGAGCCAGGTTCGTAACATATAAAAACCCTGCGTTGGGTGCTAAAAAGATGCCTAAAAGGTTAAAATGAAAAAAGTGATATAAATACAATAATATGTATATATATATAATGTAACCTCTGAAGTACTGTTATATGATAAGTAGCTGATTAGTGTGTCAGAGGCCCAAACTTATGACTCTTTATGGCAGCATGTAAGTGGATTATTTCAACCTGTGTTATTTTTGGCAAGCGATTATTCTCTCACCTATAGTAATTCATGTTACTACTAACACATGACAGCAGAAAATGTTTGACAAATGTATTACCTGCAAATTACTATGTAAACAAAGAAATAACTAGCACGTGAAAGTGCTTTGTTATGAAATGTCTCATTGCAGTGATTTGCATAGGTTATAGCAGCATGCAACTGCAACTGAGGGAGGTATTCATACCTTAGTTTTCAGTTTATGCAACACCCAACTAAACCAAAAACTATGAAGTACAAATTCTAAGGTAATCGTGTTGATTTGTGTAAATTATAAAAGTTTGCCTGCATAATAGTGGGAGTGAAAATGAGTCCATACATAGGTGAGGGTACGTATACTAACCATTACCTATGTTTCAAATTACTCCTGAGAGGCTCCATTTCGCTGCGGTAGCGGGCGCGACTTAAGTAAGTCGCCAAACATTTAACCCGGAGGTAGCCGCTCCACGCATGCACAGTCTGTCAATTCTGAACGCTGTGACCGCGATCTTCGTTCTCACATGAGAACAAATTATAGGCCACATTAAAGGTGGGAAAAGTTTGGAAATGATTTACTATTTCTATAAGTTCCTATACCTGTTCTAATGTGGTCAGGATTACTGCAGCCTTTTCTAGTTGCACTGTCTCTGTAATATATAATCTTCTTTTCTTTGTCAAGCTTTGTCGACCCAGGGAGGAATGTGCTGCCTCTGCTGTGATAGGGAGAAGTTATGCCCCCCCCCCCTGCTCTCCTGTGTGCTGTGTGTATGAGTCACAGGCAAGGTCTCTGCTCACAGCCAGCTTCTCTGTGAGGCTCATGGAGCTGTGACCTTGTGAACAGCTGTGAGTGCAGAAAGATCAGTTCAAAGCTCAGACAAGCAGCTAAGGCAACAAGTGGGAGTGACATTCCAGCAGTCAAGTCAGGTTTGAGAGGAGCCACTGCAAACAGGTACCTGCTCTGATGATGTATTTCCTGTTTGGCGGCCATCTTCATTGTTTACAAAAACAATGAATAAAACAGTGATTTTATCACCAAGAAAGCAGCGGGGTGCGCCGAAAATGTCAAAGAGGGGGCTAGGAGAAGACAGCAAACAGGCTGGAACGTTTATTTATGTAAGATTTTCACAGTACAGATTCTTTTTAACAGGGGTGTGTAGACTTCTTATATCTACTGTACTTTCTGTCGGCTGCAAAGTCCTGCCTATTCATTTAGCACATGGTTTCTACTCAAATGCAGATATGCTGGGAAATGTAGACTGACCTCTATTGTTCTTCATTCTTTAAGTGTCAAAAGGTCAAACCTGATTGACCCTCCCAGCAGCTGAACCATTTTGCTATTTGCTAACCCATCTTGTGTGTAAACATTAAAAGAAATATACAGTCCAATTTAAAGAGAATCTGAAGTGAGAGGAAAATGGAGGCTGCCATATTAATTTCCTTTTTCAGGAATTATTTCTGTATGTGGGCAATGGCAATTTAGCGTGTATACATGGCTTTAGCAGACAGATCCTCACTGTGGAGTTCTGCTCTGCTCGATCATCAGTCTCCCAGAAGTGATCGCCGCTAAGAGACTGTTAGACGGTGAAACTGCCGTCTATTTATACTGTACTGTGTTGCAATCTACAGCAGCGCTGTACTGGGGACAGCCGTGTCACTCAGCTGTCCCCTCTGGAGGCACAGGAGCGATCGGCTCTCATAGACTAATGCCTATGACAGCTGATCACTGTCATTGGCTGGCGGGGGGAGGGAAGGGGTAAAACATAAATATATAAAAAATAGCTATATTTATTTAAAAAAATAATATAAACATAGCAGCAACCATCAGAGCCCACCAACAGAAATCTCTGACGGTGGGCAGAAAAGGGGGGGGATCACTTTTGTGCTGCGCTGTACGACCCTGCAGCAAGCACTTAAAGCGGCAGCGGCCTACTTTGTACAAAAAATAGTCTGGTCACTGGGGGGAGGGGTAGGGGGGGAGAAAGCCTGTGGTCCTTAAGTGGTTAAGCCTGAGAGGCAGCTGCAAACAAAGTAAGGCAAGATAAGGCTGCAGATATACTTCTTTCATAAGCAAGCCTACACTGCTGTAATTATCATTTATGACCTATTTACCTTATTATTATATTATTATTGTGCATTTACATAGTGCTGACATCTTCTGCAGCACTTTACAGAGTAAATAGTCATGTCACTAACTATTGCTCATACTCAGTCTTAAAGAGGAACTGTAACGACAAAACGTCCCCTGGGGGGTACTCACCTCGGGTGGGGGAAGCCCCCGGATCCTAATGAGGCTTCCCACGCCGTCCTCCATCCCTCAGGGGTCTCGCTGCAGCCCTCCGTGCAGCGGTGACGTCAATATTTACCTTCCCGGCTCCTGCGCAGGCGCTCTGACGGCTGTCGGCTCTAAAGTAAAGTAGGCGGAAATACCCGATCGCCGTCGGGTCTGCTCTACTGCACAGGCGCAAGTTTCCGGCGCCTGCGCAGTAGAGCGGACCCGACGGAGATCGGGTATTTCCGTCTATTTCCGTGCCGAAAGCAGCCACAGCGCCCCCGCTGGAGCCAGCAAAGGTAAATATTGAATCTACAGTCGGGTCTGTCGCCGGCTGTTCGGAGGGCTGCAGCGAGACCCCCGTGGGACAAAGGACGGCGTGGGAAACCTCATTAGGATCCGGAGGCTTCCCCCACCCGAGGTGAGTACACCCCAGGGGAGGTTTTTGAGGTTACAGAGTCTCTTTAAGTTTCGTTGAAGGCATTTTTTTTTCTTTTAGGGAGAGCCAATTAACCTATATGTTTTGGTTTGTGGGAGGAAACCAGAGTACCAGAAGGAAAGCAACACAAACACAGGAATGACATACAAACTCCATGCAGTTATTGTCATGGCCCACATTTGAACTGGGTACACTAGAGCTGCAAGGTGAGAGTGTTTTCCACTATGCCACCGTGCACCTTTATTTCATTCCCACTCTATAAGCACACATATTACAATTTGTACTGTAACGTACTCTCTCCAGGTCTTGGGTTTTGGCACAAAGCTGGCGGTTTATCATTTCTTTCCCAGAATCCAGCTTGACACACAGCTCCCGCGTAGTGGCCAGATCACTGAGCGCTGAAGACTTCTCTGCTTTGATCTGTCGCAGCTCTTCCTCCATCCTTGCTACAGATTTGGTTAAGTTGCTTATGTGGGACTTGTAGGACTGCTCAGAGGTAATATGCTGAAGAAAAAAGTCATGAAATATATATATATATGTATTGTATGGAATATAAGGTGATTATGCTTGCTGTATTCCTTCCTGATCTTACTCACTTTACTATACCAGAAGCAAATTTGTGTTCACTGAGGGAAGCACAGGTAAGAGAAGCCGAGCTTAGCCACAGAACAGTTATGTATTTTTAGGTATTGTGTAACCAGAACATAGAGTATGGGAGCTGTGCAGACTCAGCAAGGTTTATTTCGTAGATGCAGGGAAGGGTAAAATTAGCTTTGAGCGCAGAAAAAAACCTTAAGGCCTTGTTCACATTGCGTTCGGCTCACATGTCTGTCCGCGATGGGTGTTTTTGTTTCCTGCGGTTTTTTAAATCGCTTTCCAGCGATTTTCTGCACGTTCGCTCGTTTTTGTGGCCCATTTTGTAAGCGCTTTTGCAGAGCGCTTCTGTCTTTTGATCCGGAAACAAAATCTGGAAAGAATAAATACTATATATTTTTTTTTTTAAAACGCTCACGCAATCGCTTGCCAAAGCGATTTTGTGAACGTTTGCATTTTTCCTATACCTTCCATTGAGGCAAATCGCCTCAAAAATGGCCCAAGCTCCGCTTTTCTAAGCGGATCACAAACAAACAGCTCAGATATAAACTCTCTCATAGAGAATCATTGCACAAGCGTTTTCAGGGCAATTTCGAAAATCACCCGTGCTTAAATTTTTATAAAAATGCCTATAATGTGAACAAAGCCATAGAGCTGATACCAATATAAACTGAGTTAAGTTGTGAGTAGCCATGATGATGGAGAAATGGAGTACAGATATTAGTGGCTATGTGGTGAAGAATAGGTTAAAGGGTAATTCCACATTAGGAAAAAAGTGATATAATATACTTCCTCATTATGCAAGTCATTTCTTAATTGACTGCCACTAAATATTACCTTTCAACTTCAGTATGCAGTTGCTATAAGTTATCATTTTTTACTTTGTTTAGCAAGCTTTTAGTTAACCTAATGGGGACCGACGTAGTACGAATCTACGTCCAGTGCTGCCACTCTGATGGGACGTAGATTCAACGTCCGAGAAAATGAAGCGTCTCGCCACGATCGTGCGCACCCGAGAGGGAAGATTAAGCTGTCATATGACAGCTGACTTGGCTTCTGATCACGTGATCACTACGTTCGCCGGCGGATCGTAGTGATCACTGTTAGTACGAGCAGGAAAGCAGGCCAGAGCGGAGGGTTCCACAGCGGCTCATCGCTGGAGCCTGGGAGGTGAGTAAAGGCTGCTGGCTACAGGGGGGACACCATGCCCAGCAAGCCACACTCGGGATCCGGCTGCCTGACCCCCTCCCCCAAACGGGACCGCCCCCCCCCCCCCCATGCAAAATCGTCTGGTCCTTAAAGGGGGTTAGGCAGCCACAGCCGAAAGGGTTAAAGATATCCATAATTGCCCTCTCATGGTTTGCATGTTATAGGGCCAGTGTTAGGACACATATGAACACTGGGGAGCCTCTACACAGCGTATGTGAATACGCAAGAGAATGTATTGTTTTGTAGCGAAGGCCCCAACTTTTGGCTTGGCTGTGGCGATAACAGTGGTTACCAGATGGTTGATTTGCATGAAAGCGTTTGCATGTGAGTGTGCAGGAGGTTAACTGATTTGGCTGTTTTGTTTGCAACATCCCCTTTGGCACCACCCTTATAACTTATCTATGTCCTAACTTGAGGTAATGAGCCTGGATTCTGTGTTTTTTCTTGTTCTATCCTTGTGGACAGGGTTTTATCCAGTGTCTGTGTCCATTGTCTGTATGCAGTGGCGGACACAGCCAGCAGTGGGCCCCGGTGCAAAATTGCAATTGTGGGCCCCTACGGGCAAAAAATGGGCGTGGCTACAACCTGCAAAAATAGGTGTGGATAGAACCTGCGGCGCTAATGGGCGTGGCAATGACCGGATGAGGGCGGAGCTAACTGTAATTTAAAGCGAACCCGGGGTGGGAGTTTATTTCCTTTTAAACAATACTAGTTGCCTGGCGGCCCTGCTGATCTATTTGGCTGCAGTAATAAACTGAATTACACCAGCAACAAGCATGCAGCTAATCTTCTCAGTTCTGACAATATTGTCAGAAACCCCTGACCTGCTGCATGCTTGTTCAGGGTCTATGGTTGAAAGAATAAAAGGCAGAGGACCAGCACGGCAGCCAGGCAACTGGTATTGCTTAAAAGGAGAGAAATATGACAGCCTCAAGATTATTCTCACCTCAGGTTCCCTTGAAAAGTGCAACGCAAAGACAGTGGGCCCAAGTTTTGGTGACCCTTTCCCCAGAAAATTCACATAATTGTGCAGGTTTTCTCAAGAAAACACACATCATGTCGGCAGATATGCCCAGAAAATACGTGCAATATTGTCGGCAGATATGCCCAGAAAATACGTGCAATCATGTCGGCAGATATGCCCAGAAAATACCTGCAAACATGTCGGGAGATATGCCCAGAAAATACGTGCAATCATGTCGGCAGATATGCCCAGAAAATACGTGCAATCATGTCGGCAGATATGCCCAGAAAATACGTGCAATCATGTCGGCAGATATGCCCAGAAAATACGTGCAATCATGTCGGCAGGTATGCCCAGAAAATACGTGCAATCATGTCGGCAGATATGCCCAGAAAATACGTGCAATCATGTCGGCAGATATGCCCAGAAAATACGTGCAATCATGTCGGCAGATATGCCCAGAAAATACGTGCAATCAAGTCGGCAGATATGCCCAGAAAATACGTGCAATCAAGTCAGCAGATATGCCCAGAAAATACGTGCAATCAAGTCGGCAGATATGCCCAGAAAATACGTGCAATCAAGTCGGCAGATATGCCCAGAAAATACGTGCAATCATGTGGCAGACCTGCCCAGAACATACACCTGCTAATATAAATAAAAAAACAAAAACATTTACTCACCTGCAGCAGCAGACCTCCTGTCCCAGCCTCCATCCGGCGCGCAGCTCCCATGGGTGGTTGGGTGGATAGGTAGCCTGGTGGGTGGGTGTGTGGATAGGTAGCCTGGTGGGTGGGTAGGTAGGTAGGCAGCCTGGTGGGTGGGTAGGTAGCCATTAGCCGGGTGGGTAGGTAGAATGGTGGGTGGGTGGGTAGGTACCCGGGTGGGTGGCTGATTAGCTGGGTGAGTAGGTAGCCTGGTGGGTGGGTAGCCTGGTGGGTGGGTAGGTAGCCTGGTGGGTGGGTAGGTAGGTAGCCGGGTGGGTGGGTAGGTAGCCCTTAGCTGGGTGGGTAGGTAGCCGGGTGGGTGGGTAGGTAGCCTCAGTGTTCTCCCCAGGCTTTTTTAGAAGGGTTCTCCACCCAGCTAGTTTTTGTGAGCACCCGGCTGTCATCGGCTTACCTCCTCCTCTGCTATAAGCAGAGTTGTGCACAGAAGCACCGAACCTACATTCTCTTATATTGTCCCACCCGGCTACTTTTTCATGCCACCCGGCTACTTTTTCATGCCACCCGGCTGGAAAAAAATTCTGGGGAGAACACTGAGCATGGTGGGTGGGTGGGTAGGTAGCCGGGTGGGTGGCTGGGTAGCTAGCCTGGTGGGTGGGTAGGTAGCCTTGTGAGTGGGTAGGTAGCCTGGTGGGTGGGTAGGTAGCCTGGTGGGTGGGTAGGTAAGTAGGTAGCCTTTAGGTAGGTAGGTAGCCTGGTGGGAGAGCGGCAAATACAGGAAGTCTTCAGGGCTCCAGGCAGACGCTAGAGGCTCAGCCGCTTGGTCTCCAATATGTCTCCAACTCTGTATACTGCTCGCTACTTCCTGGTTTAGTAGCGAGCCGTATATAGAGTTGGACACATTGGAGACCAAGCGGCCGCTGAGCCTCTAGCGCCTGCCTGGAGCCCCGGAGACATCCCGTATTTTCCGCTCTCCCGCCGCGCATACCGGGAGGGGGGCCCCCGAGGTGAGGGAGGGAGGATAGGAGTCGGGGCCCCAGAGGGGAAAAAAATAAAAATAAATATATATAAAAAAAAAAAAAAAAAAAACATACTTAATGGGCCCCTGAAGCAACGGAACTTCAGGGGCCCTCGTGTGGCGGCACGGCCTGCACGGCCGTATGTCCGCCACTGTCTGTATGCACACAGCTTGTGCTAGTGTGGGTACATTGCACATGGATGTATTAATATGATGAATTATCTGTCCCAACAGAGGATGTTAGGGTATGTGTTCCTAATCTTTACATACTGTATATTATGTGCATCTCATTAACTACCTCTACTCAAGTTTTTTCTGGATCTCTGCATAATCTGCAGTCTTTGTGTCCACCTGCAGTTTACGGAAACAAGAGTTTCATCCATCCATACATCTGGCATTTTCCATACTGTTCAGGACTTTACATATGTGGGTGAAGCTTCCAAGTGTGCTGGGCATGGCCAGGGCTGGACTGTTGCAACCTTCTATCTAGTGGCACATAAAGGGAGTCTGAAGCATTTAAAAAAAACAAATCCAAAAACACAGATACTCACATAAGGAAAGGGAAGGCTCTGGGTCCTAATGAGCCTTCCAATTCCTCCTACAGTCCCCGCGTTCCAGTGCTGGATCCCCCATTAACTGCACTCTCGAGGCTTCGGAGGTCTTAAGGAGCCTTAATGCGCCCAAAGACGAACCACTATGCACAAGCATGCTGTCTTGCACATGCATAGTACAGAGCCGCCTGTTTTCGAGACCACTCAGACTCCCAAAGGCTTCCACAGCCTCCCGCGGGAACCATGAAAGGAGCAGGAAGGCTCATTAGGACCCAGAGCCTTCCCTTTCCTTAGGTCAGTATATGTTTAAAAAAAATAGCTTCAAATTCACATTAAGTATGCTCCACTATGAGAATGAGCTTTTAGTAAAACTGGACTCTGGACCAATAACTAATACTGAGCATGATAAAAAAAAGTAATCAAACATGTTGTTCACCTGCTCAACTTCCACTTCTAAAGAATCAACCCTTTCTTTAAATCTTCGACGGTTGGATTCTGCATCAAGGAGATCCAGTTTGACAGAGTTGAATTCTTTCTCAAGCTGGTGAAATTTATTCTCCCAGATCTCTGCCTGTGATGAGGATCTACGAAAATTTTCAAGTAGGTCTCTGCTCTCCTTTTCCTGCAAAGATAAATGAATGTATGTCTTTTGTCTGTATGCACACTCTGAGGTTTCATCCATATTACAGAAGTCTGTGAGTAGGCAATACCATGTTACAATGGATTGAGTTATGGCTGCAATGCTACAGAAGACTAAGTGACAGGTGCCATGGTACATGAAATTAAGCGACCACTGACAGCTACTGCCATTCTGAAGGGAACACTGATATGTTACAGGATACTGGGCAACCACTGCCATCTTACAAATAATGAAGTGGTCATAGTAACAATGATTTCCAACATAATAGTGAATGGCACGGCTAGAGGGATTCAATGGGCCTGATTCACAAAGCAGTGCAAAGTGTTTGCACGCCTGTGAAAAGCCCTTTATCACGCCTAAACTCAGTTTAGGCGTGATAAAATGAAACTCGCGCGCAAAGTCTTGCACGCGCAATCGCGCGGTGCACGGTGCAGTGCGCGCGATGCGCCCATTAAACCCTATGGGCGCTGCGCGCGGAGTTGCGCGATTGCTTTGCGCGCGATAAAGAGCACAAAACTCACCAGTGCAAAGGTTATCACGCCTAAAGTCTTTTAGGCGTGATAACTGAGCTTTGTGAATCAGGCCCAATGTGTTTCATGCATTGTAATGTGCTGGCAGACGCATGCCAAGAAAAATGGAAAAATAGCCTTGGGCAACCTTTATATTTATCTCTGTGATTTCTGGACATGTTTTTTGCAATTCTGTTTTTTTTAGGTTCCAAATCGTTTTTTTTGGTTTGCATTTTTAAGCGAATCTTCATATTGTGATTTTTGCATGTATACCAATGAAGTAAATTTACATGACATTGTATGTAACTTTATTGACGTTACTTACGAGCCATTAAAAAACTAACATAAACACTGTAATAAGTGTCACCATGGATGAAAAGGCACAAACTAATTCTACATAGAAGAGACATCCATCCATATCGGAGAAAGTGTCAGAAAAACTGATGCTAGCACTTGTTAATATGCTATAATCTTTATTGTGCTAGCATCAGCTTTTCTGACACTTTCTCCGATATGGATGTCTCTTCTATATAGAATAAGTTTGTAATTCATTTTACATCCGCATGATAATTTTTACAATTAAAATGTGAATATTTGCAATTCCCATTGACTTGCATTGTATGTGAATGTGCATTTCTGGTGCAAAACAAAGCATACATGCGGACCACTTTTTTTCTATCGAAAATGTGTGCACAACGCAAAAGCCATAGATTTGCATTAAATGTGCGGCAAACGCGAATTTGAAAAAAGAGGATCACACCAGAATTCTGTTATGTGTGAAAGTGATCTGGCAGCTCCAGTTCTAAGCACTCAGGAACACTGAGTGACTCAATTTGTCCCATTCTCTCCACCCCTCCACTGCTCGTCACACCTGTAGCAATCTATCCTGAGACGTTGGAAATAGGAACACAACAAATACAAAAGACAATTGTGGTTTGTCTTTTAGTGCTGTGGGATTCGGGACAGGAAATTTGCAAGGTAACCTACAAAGTATGCAAATACTGATAGATGGCCGCATATGACAGGCAACTTCAAAAGTGAAAACAGAATTGACATGACGCTGTTATATCTAAGTGTAAGCAAGCTGATGATGCAGACTAGCTGCAGACACTTTGTGAGCAATGCACATGCCTGTCGTATGCCTGTCGTTTGCTTTGCACTGGATCTTCAGAGCACTCTCTATAAAGGTTACTGAGGTGTACAGAGGCAAAACTACTGATCGTTTTGCCCCAAAGCAAAATTTTAATGGCAGTGTCACAAGAGCCCCAGAGAGAAACTACTATATATGAACTATTGACCATTTTTGGTTTCAATATTTTTATTGAATATTTTATATATAACAATAAAAAAGGGTGAACAAGTGTACATGAGTGAAAGGAATGCATCCCGCACAGGGGAGCAGGTGAGCATAGAAAACCATGGTACAGAGGCAATCTGGCAGCACATGGCATCATATACCAGAGAGCCAAGACCAGGATAATGGGCATGCACATACAAAACATCACAACAAAACATACAGCATAGATCCTAGAACCAAGGACCTGTAGTCCTGGATAGGGATAATGGAGAGAGAAGAGGGAAAATCATCCCACCCTGTCAATATACCATCCCTCTCGCCTAAGAGAGAAAGAAAGAAAGGAGGAGGGGGGGGGGGGGGGGGGGAGAGGGGTAAGAAAACAGAAGATGAAGAAGAGATGAGAAAGAAGAGAAGTAGGGGAGAAAAATGAGAGAGTAGAAGGAAGGAGTCCTGAAGATCACACTATTGACCTTTTTTTATCTATCCCTCACTCTCAGTGATCTGCAGGAAAATCTTTTTGGCTCAAATTCCCTATAATCATCTGACAAGGTATGACAAGAGAGAAGCTGTATCTTGCATGCTTGAAGATTAACCCCTTCTGGCAGAAAAATAAAAAATAAACGCAGCCTAGTTATTAATTTGGCACAGTAAATGCACGTTTATCTCACAACAACAACAAATAACATTTGTAGAGCGCTTTTCTCCCATAGGACTCAAAGCGCATAAGCATGGCTTTTATAAGTCCGGAAATGCCAGGCTAAACAGGTGGCTTTTCAGTCTGGATTTGAATAGCTCCAGAGATGGATTTTTGAGGTGCACTCTGGGAGTGACCAAGTTTATAGAACTAGCTGATCTGAGGTTGTGAGAGGTGTGGTGCAGCTTCAGCAAGTCCTTCATGTATCCAGGGCCCAGATTGTGCAGGGATTTGAATGTCAGTAGTCCAATCTTGAAGAGTATTCTCCATTCTACTGGTAGCCAGTGCAGTGAGCGAAGGATCGGTGTAATGTGACAGTGGCGAGGCTGGTTTGTTAGCAATCTAGCAGCAGCATTCTGCACTAATTGCAGGCGACGCAGGTCCTTTTTGGGGAGGCCAGCATAAAGGGCATTGCAGTAATCCAGCCATGATGTGATGAAGGCGTGAACTAGGGTTGGAAGATCCTCTGGGGGAATCAGATGTTTAATCTTTGCAATGTTCTTCAGATGAAAGTAGGAAGATTTAACTACAGATGAAATTTGGTTTCTGAAACTTAAATCCCCATCGATTAGTACGCCAAGGCTGCGCACAAGGTTGGAGCTGTTTATGTCTGAATTCCCAATCCTGATTGGTGTTACTTTAGGATAGAGCTGTTTTGATGGCGAGCACTGGCTTTGGACAAAGAGGACCTCAGTTTTGTCAGCATTCAGTTTCAACCAGTTATCATTCATCCATGCCTGTAGCTCAGCTTAGCAAGAGTTTATTTTTGGAGTAGGGTCTGTTCCACCAGGTTTGAAGGACAGGTATAGCTGTGTGTCATCGGCGTAGCAGTGGTACGTCAGGCCATGTCGTTGGATAAGTGTACCGAGTGGCAACATGTAGATTGCAAACAGCAGAGGGGATAGGATTGATCCTTGTGGCACTCCGAATTGTAGAGGTGCAGGTTTGGACATTATAGGTCCTAGGGATACTCTCTGTGTTCTGTCAGTCAGGAATGATCTGAACCACTGGAGGACTGATCCACTGATGCCACAGTACTCCTGCAGTCTGTTAAGCAGGATTTCATGGTCAACTGTATCAAAAGCCGCTGAGAGATCAAACAGGATTAGGATGGAGCATTCCCCTCTGTCCCTTGCCATGAGCAGATCGTTGCAGACTTGGATGAGGGCTGTTTCACAGCTGTGGTGTTTCTTAAAGCCAGATTGTAGAGGGTCCAGGATGTTGTTTACTGACAGCCTGGTTTCAAGTAGCAGATAGACAGCCTTTTCAATAACTTTACCTAAGAAGGGGAGGTTGGAGACAGGTCTGTAGCTGCTCATTGCATCTGGATCCATGGAAGGTTTTTTAAGAAGGGGCTTGATGATTCCTTCTTTTAAAGAGGTAGGAAACCTCCCTGCTTGCAGAGAGCAATTTACTATTTTGTGAAATGCTGGGCCAAGCAGGTCAGGACATTTCAGCATATGTTTAGTTGGTCCAGGTCGCAGGTTGTCTGGCGGAGGCGGCGGAGGATGTCATAGATCTCTTCCTCACTAATACTTTTGAAGTCAGTCCAGGGTGTTAGGTTGTTTTTGCAGCTATTTCCACGAGTTGCATGAGTCTTGGGTGCTATGGACTGAATGAGAGACCGAATAGAGGATACTTTGTCAGCAAAGTAGCACGCAAATTTCTCACATAGCTCCTTTGAGGGAGTTATAGTAGGCTTTAGGCAGGATGGGTTACATAGTCTATCAACTGTGCGGAATAGTTGGGCTGGTCTGTTGGCGGCCTTTGCGATCTTCTGTGATAGGTAGGAGGATTTTTTCTTGGTGATCGCATTTTGGTAGCTTTCCAGGTGAGAGACAAGGGTGTGTTTATCTTTTGAATTCTGAGATTTTCGCCACTTCCTTTCTAGTCTGCGCACTTCTTTCTTTAGGTCCTTTAGTGAGCTGTCAAACCACTGTGCATGGTGAAGTGGTGTAGACCGTTTAATGCGAACTGGAGCAAGGGCGTCATAGGCAGATGACACTGCATGGTTGTACATCAGGACCATGGAGTCTGGGTCTGCGCAATGATTGGTTAATGCGTCGAAGTTGAGGATATTCTGAACGTGCTGGGGTGAGACATCTTTCAGAGAACGGTATTTTATGAGTTCTTTCCCTCTGTGTTTTATCGCTGGTGCTGTCAGAGAGAAGTGGATGGTGTGGTGGTCTGACCATACCACTGGGTTTATATCCATGTGTGATATTAAAAGTCCACAATGAAATATAAGATCCAGGGTGTGCCCTTTCTTATGGGTGGGAAGGTAGACAGCCTGAGAGAAACCCAGTTCACTCATTATGAGAAGTAGTTCACTTCCTAGGCGTGAGGCGTGATCATCCACCCATGCATTAAAATCTCCCAGAATGATCCATCTAGGGTGTTCCACTGTAAGGCAGGATAAGAGTTCAGAGATTTCTTTAAAGGACTTACGAGGCCAAAATGTCTAAAAAAAGCAAAGTACCTGTAAGCTGTTTAAATGCACGGAGGACGCCGTCCGCGCCCTCCGTGCAGTTCCGCCGGGTCCCCTTCCTGAGATCGCCCCCCGCGCCGACCCCGACCCCCCAGGCCGGGTCGGGCTCTCGTGCCGCTCTCAATATGGCCGCTTCCATTGGCCGCGGCTGCGCAGTCCGCCTGGCCGCGAGTGCGGCTGCGCAGCTCTACGGCCAACCCCTCCGATCCACGCTACAGTGCGTGGTTCGGGGGGTTGGCCGTAGAGCTGCGCAGCCGCACTCGCGGCCAGGCGGACTGCGCAGCCGCGGCCAATGGAAGCGGCCATATTGAGAGCGGCACGAGAGCCCGACCCGGCCTGGGGGGGTCGGGGTTGGCGCGGGGGGCGATCTCAGGAAGGGGACCCGGCGGAACTGCACGGAGGGCGCGGACGGCGTCCTCCGTGCATTTAAACAGCTTACAGGTACTTTGCTTTTTTTAGACATTTTGGCCTCGTAAGTCCTTTAAGAAAGACTGGACCATTTTTTGGGAGGCGGTATATGAGCAATATGTTGATGTTTACTTCTGCTGACAATTGGGCTGCAAGACATTCAAAGGTTTCAGTGGGGCCTATGGCCAGGGGCCTTATGTTCAAAGAGGATCTGAAGCATATGGCAACACCCCATGTTACATGTTCCCATCGGGTACACTTTAAGCCACACTGACGCAAAACGAAGAAACAGATCTGTCTGCTCACAGAAGCCATGCTTTTTTTATGAATCAAGTGTTTGATTCAGACACTGCTAAAGCCAGAAGGATCAGCATATCAGCCAGGCCACTGGCAATGTTTAAAAGGAAATAAATATGGCAGCCTCCATAGTCCTCTCACTTCAGGTGTACTTTGAGAATCCCATCAAGTCTGTGAAATGCATTTATTGCTGAACAATTGTGGTTTTTCCAAATTTTTTGAAAATGTCCTATTTATAAGCGATTGTTAAACAGGAAGAGTTAAACAGTATCACTACTCTCCTTGCTTTGCTGCTTTACTGGTGCAGGTGTTGTTTGACAGGTACAGCAGGCATTTAAAAAAAAGAAAGGAAACCTTCTTAAAGATACTCAGTAAAGAAAAAAAAACATCTGGACAATACTTACCTCGGGAGGCTTCCCCCTCCCCTGTGCTTCCGGGCATCCAGCACTGGCTCCCCCGAATCCTCCCCCGACAAGCTTGACAAGGTTTGATTTATTTACCTCTCCGGGATGCAGCGCAGGCACAGTAGCGGCTCTTCGTTCGGGCTAGGGGAAAATAGCTGAGTCCAATTGTATCCGCTCTACTGCGCAGGTGCAAAAGGACTCGCGCCTGCGCAGTAGAGCGGATGGATTAGGTTCGGTTATTTCCGCCTTAACCCGAATGAAGAGCGTTAGTGCATCTGCGTAGGATCACGGTAGGTAAATATTTACCTCGCCGCACTTCAGGGGACCCTGGCACTTGAATAGAGGGACGGGGGAAGCCTCGTTAGGAGGTAAGTATCCCCCAGAGGGATTTTTTTTTATTACAGATTCTCTTTAAAGAAAAACCGTAACCAAGAATTGAACTGCATCCCAATCAGTAGCTGATACCCCCTTTACCATGAGACAATTGTTGGTTGTAGAGTAGCACCCATCCACTAGAAGAATCAATGACGTGCCTCAGCTCACAGCTCTCCACACCACTGGGGTTGAAATCTGCAGAAATCCACTCGAGCAGGCACCATCAGCATATAAGTAAGCTCTTTATTGATCACATGGATAAAAGCAGTTAAACAACGACAGACCGCTGTTTCGGGCTCTCAGCCCTTTATCAAGTTGTCAAGAAACTGCAATACATTAAAATCTCCATTCCCACAAAATATATATCCAATGCCCACCAATCAAAGTGCAGTGTTTCAAAATAACCAATCAGATAACGCCATCACATAGGAGGACCTGATGGGGAACTTGCAGAGTAAGCTTAGTCCCTCCCATCACTGTATACTTTACCTAAAATATCTGCAAAGCTAAAACAGTAAGTACTAGAAAGGTAGAAATTGCCATGTGTCTCACCTACATTGATGCAGAGACACCGCACTCCTGCCGTCATGCAAAAAACAAAAAGCAAAAAACAAAAGACGGTGCTATCCCACTGGGCTTAAGCCGCCGACCAATCAGATTTCAGACTGATCTGTTAGCAACCAATGGGAAGGAAGGAGGGCACGCGCTGTTATGACTCACACGCCGCCGACCTATCAGCAAGCCATAGCCCGTCCAGCGACCAATGAGGAAAAAGGGGCAGAGGAAGACGGACATCCGTACTAGGATGGCTCAAAAGGCGCCGCCCAACCAGTACAGTCACATCTTGTCCAGCGACCAATAGGCGCTGTGTTATAAGCGTCCTCTGACGCCACAAAAAGGCCATAGAACGCCGGCCAAACTGCTATATGACGGCACGGCGATCGCAGTAAAGAACGCCATACGTGCAGGAATCCGCCTGCAACCAGGCGGATTCCGCATAAAGCCTCAAAAGTAAGGGAACAGCCCACAGTTACAATGCCCAATAGGATTTCTGAACCTAACCACATAGTTATCCATCATAGGTAATCAGCAGTGCATGTGTCTTCACATCAAATAGGCAAAAGGTATAAATAACACATATCCTCCCTCACTGCTGTCCACAAAAAGAGGTCCACCACAGTGAAGGAGATATTAAACACAACAAACCCTACAAACTGAAAGAATAAAACTGAAAAATAATGCAAAATAAAAGTTAATATAGAAAAATGCATATCTGACTGGAAATGATCCACAGTGCACTCGTTGGTAAATATCCCCCAAGAAACCCCCATAAGAACAAAGTACCCCTCAAATGCAAAACGATAAATCATACTCAATATTGAGGCCCCCATTGCCTAACACCCCCAGTTTTTTTATCCAGAAATTTTCCCGTCTGGATAATTCCTTGTCACGATCTCTACCCGCTCCCCATCCCACCGGGACCCCATCAATTACCTGTACTCTCAACTGTGAGACCCCATGTCCCGCCTCCACAAAGTGTCTGGCCACTACCTGAGTGATGTCTTTATTTCTAATCGCTGTCTTATGGGAGGATAATCTCACTTTGAGAGCCTTTGTGGTCTTGCCAACATAGGCAAGGCCACAAGGACACTTTGTAACGAGCAGTGCATGCAGATTTGCACTGAATGCAGAATGTCACTTAATGTGGAAATACTGAAGACCAAAACCAGGGTAAATGTGAAATAAAGTAATGATTTATTTACAAGGACAGGATATATACACAAGTGATGCTGCAATTGGTGCATGAACATAAATACAAATGAATTGTACAACTAGCAATATGATTGCAGGCAATTGTCTTGCGATCAGACATACACAAACCAATAATAATATATACAGTGTGCACACAGTGAACCCCGAACCCTGTCTAACTAAGCTAACTAACTAATATATACACAGGATAATATACAACCAAGCGCAGGACATATGCAGCAGGCAATAGGTTAGTCAACAAGCCGAGATCAGATACCAGGACATCAAGCAATACAATCAGTGAGCAGAAGAATAGTCAGACAAAGCCAATATCATAAACCAGGGAATCAAGCAATCAGGTAACAGGCAGACAGGTTACAGGTAACAGGTAACAGGAAACAGGTATCAGGTATCAGGTAACAGGAGCAATGACCAGAACACAGGCTCTAGGGCTATCCACATCAATGAACTAGCAACAGTGTTCTGTTGTAGCTGGACTTATATACTCTGCAGGATGGTCATGTGACCTCTTCCAAGGCTGCAGAGACACAGTTCTTGAATACAGAGACCTCTGCTGGTGGGCAGAGGGAACTTCAGGAGGAATGTAAAATCTTCTTGAAATGAGGGGACATCTGCTGGTGAACAGAGGAAGTCCATACAGTTCACAAACGTCACCAGCAGGAACAGATCGTGACACACTTCAAAAGATATACGACAAAGGTAGAGTTACAATCAAAATGTTCCCTTATCTTAAATGGGGTACCCTTGGACGGGTGTCTAAAAACATCACCCTTACTAATAAAACTACACAAGTGACAACTCAGGCAAGGGTATGTACCCTTTCTGCCTTCTCTTAGTCTATGTGTGTTAGTTCTAGTATGAACCAATTTGTCTCGTATCGTAGGGGCCCTTTTAAAGGAAAGGAGGGGTGGTGATGTTTTTAGACACCAGTCCAAGGGTACCCCATTTAAGATAAGGGAACATTTTGATTGTACCTCTACCTTTGTCGTATATCTTTTGAAGTGTCCCTGTGGCCTTGCCTATGTTGGCAAGACCACAAAGGCTCTCAAAGTGAGATTATCCTCCCATAAGACAGCGATTAGAAATAAAGACATCACTCAGGTAGTGGCCAGACACTTTGTGGAGGCGGGACATGGGGTCTCACAGTTGAGAGTACAGGTAATTGATGGGGTCCCGGTGGGATGGGGAGCGGGTAGGGATCGTGACAAGGAATTATCCAGACGGGAAAATTTCTGGATAAAAAAACTGGGGGTGTTAGGCAATGGGGGCCTCAATATTGAGTATGATTTATCGTTTTGCATTTGAGGGGTACTTTGTTCTTATGGGGGTTTCTTGGGGGATATTTACCAACGAGTGCACTGTGGATCATTTCCAGTCAGATATGCATTTTTCTATATTAACTTTTATTTTGCATTATTTTTCAGTTTTATTCTTTCAGTTTGTAGGGTTTGTTGTGTTTAATATCTCCTTCACTGTGGTGGACCTCTTTTTGTGGACAGCAGTGAGGGAGGATATGTGTTATTTATACCTTTTGCCTATTTGATGTGAAGACACATGCACTGCTGATTACCTATGATGGATAACTATGTGGTTAGGTTCAGAAATCCTATTGGGCATTGTAACTGTGGGCTGTTCCCTTACTTTTGAGGCTTTATGCGGAATCCGCCTGGTTGCAGGCGGATTCCTGCACGTATGGCGTTCTTTACTGCGATCGCCGTGCCGTCATATAGCAGTTTGGCCGGCGTTCTATGGCCTTTTTGTCGCGTCAGAGGACGCTTATAACACAGCGCCTATTGGTCGCTGGACAAGATGTGACTGTACTGGTTGGGCGGCGCCTTTTGAGCCATCCTAGTACGGATGTCCGTCTTCCTCTGCCCCTTTTTCCTCATTGGTCGCTGGACGGGCTATGGCTTGCTGATAGGTCGGCGGCGTGTGAGTCATAACAGCGCGTGCCCTCCTTCCTTCCCATTGGTTGCTAACAGATCAGTCTGAAATCTGATTGGTCGGCGGCTTAAGCCCAGTGGGATAGCACCGTCTTTTGTTTTTTGTTTTTTGCATGACGGCAGGAGTGCGGTGTCTCTGCATCAATGTAGGTGAGACACATGGCAATTTCTACCTTTCTAGTACTTACTGTTTTAGCTTTGCAGATATTTTAGGTAAAGTATACAGTGATGGGAGGGACTAAGCTTACTCTGCAAGTTCCCCATCAGGTCCTCCTATGTGATGGCGTTATCTGATTGGTTATTTTGAAACACTGCACTTTGATTGGTGGGCATTGGATATATATTTTGTGGGAATGGAGATTTTAATGTATTGCAGTTTCTTGACAACTTGATAAAGGGCTGAGAGCCCGAAACAGCGGTCTGTCGTTGTTTGACTGCTTTTATCCATGTGATCAATAAAGAGCTTACTTATATGCTGATGGTGCCTGCTCGAGTGGATTTCCCCTTTACCATGAGAAATCTTTTCCTTTTCACAAACGGTTCATCAGGTGGCTCTCTCTGTATGGCAGATATTGTGGTGAAACCCCTCCCATAGTGTGATGTCAGGGAAATGGTTCTGACATCACACTGTGAGAGCCTTGTTGCATTGTGGGAAATAACAGCTGTTTACAGCTGTTTCCAAATGCCAAAAAAGCAAGCAGCATCTCCTTCTACTGACATCACCTGCCAGCAGTAAAAATGTCACCATGTGATGTTAGAATGTAAATCAGGAACAGAAAAGATTTTACAGTGGGAAAACAGTGACTAAATCATTTATACACAATTATTGTAAAAATGAAGCACTTTTGTTATTACGGTACATTATTTTCACTAGAGTTCCTCTTTAATTGCCATTGTAGCAATACATTGATTTTGCCAGCCTCATAATGATGATGTTGCTGAAAGCTAATAGGAGTATCTGACAATTCTCTCGTCTGTCAGATATTGCTGCCTTACCACCGTTTTTTTCTCATCAGTTAATTTCTTGTTGGGGTTTAAAGAAAAGCATTTCTAATGGTTTAAAATTGCTTTGCTTTTCAATGTTAAGTACAAAATGTTTCCCCTCTTTTTTTCTTCCCCCAACACACAACCTGAACTTGAACCCCAACTAACCATACCCCATCTCTTACTCCTCCCCCCCCCCCCCCCCCACACACACACACTCCTCCCCATCCTCTCTAATATTCCTTCTCCCTTAGCCCTCGCCTTCTGACTTTTCTTCCCTTCAACTCTCATGGACCTTAGCTCAAAAATGGTTCTAGAGGAAGAGGTCACCTTTTGGAACTGAAAATGTGACAACATGTCAACACTAATATATGATGAGACATATCATGGGAATTCCTCTGTAACTGTATAATGTGGCTGTTATATATTGTTTTGATACTGATATGGATATGACTGTTTATACCTCTATCCTGTTTGAACTTAATAAACAGACAATGTATTAAAAAAAACACAAAATGTTTACTTACTTTAGAATTTATTGAATTTTCAAGTCGAAGAACATCTGTTTTAGCTCCCTGCAGTTTTATCTTTGTGTCTTCAAGTGCATTTTGACAGTCTTGTAGCTTATGTGTTAATGTCTAGAATAAATAAAAAAACAGGAATAATGCTGTAATTAAGTCTGCTGCCGCTGCTGTCATGCTTGAGACATACATAATGGATAGCAGTGCCAGGGTCTCCTTCACTTTTGCACATATTAAAGCTGTGTGCAGAAGTAACTGCGTAGTCTGACTTTATCATTGGACTGAAGAAGATCTATGCAACAAGAAGCATTTTGCACCTTTTTGAAAGGGCCACTGGCCTTGCAAATCATCCAGTTTTTACTTCTAAAGAAAACAGGGCTCATCTCTACTTGACAATGTCCATTGTCTTTCTAATACTAGGTACACACGATACAATTTTCAGATCTGATTCCATTTACGATTGATAAATTTGATCGGATTGGCTGAATATCTTAGTAACTACTCTAGCAGTCCGATTCTGAGGACAGAATTGTTTGTTTTATCAATCAGAATGTGATCGGACATGTTGAAAATAATTGATCAGAATAACGATTATCTATCATTGTGGATGTGTAATCGAGGAAGTACGATCGATGCACCTCCCACAAGTCTTCCCTGCCAATCGATTGTTTATAGAATCAGAATTTCCTGAATGCATTCCGATTACTGTTATAATTGACAAAGCGAACAAAATCGCTTCGTAGATCGCACATGTGTGGTGCAGTAATCATGATAAGATCGATTATATTCAGTGCGAAAAATCAAATGTTGTTATCGATTGAAAAAAAAAATTCAAAAAATCTTAACATGTGCACCAAGCATTAGCGATATGCATAGAGATGGATTCAGATGGATCCTCTGTCTTTTTTAGGGCTTGTACACATGTGCAACTATTTTGCCCGACTATCGTCCAAACCTGGTCTGTTGGACAATAGCTGGGCATGTGTATGTGTGGCAAACTACTAGATGAGTGAGTGGTAACAGGCGGATTGCCCAATTCAACCAGTGGTTCAACTCCAATGACTGTTGTGCTGATATCATACAGTTGGCCACGTGTGTACAAGTTGTTTGAACGACTTGTGCTTGTTTTGAATGCGTTCATATCATGCAGTCCGTCATTCCGCTTGTGTGCGGTGTATGTACTTGAGTTTGTCGTTTAGTTGGTTCGGCCGTGTGGAAACACAGGTCCTGTCAATGGGTTGTCGTGCGGTTGGTCATATTGCCAAGTTGGTTGAGCTCTTTGTTGGACATGTGTACGAACTGTTACTTGGATCTGCTGAAGGATGCCCAAGATGTACTGCTAGTCTGGGAGGTTCCAGTAAAGGAATTGTGCAGATTATATGTACAGGAAGCCAAAAGTATGAAATGGTTAAAAAGTAGAACAGAACCATTTGCCTCCATAAATGAAATCACATAAACTGCACCCCTTCAGTGGGCAAAGGCTTTATTAATGGGAAGGTTCAGGGAGTCTGAAAAAAAAATAAAAATCCATATCCACTTACCTGGGGCTTCCTCCAGCCCGTGGCAGGCAGGAGGTGCCCTCGCCGCTGCTCCGCAGGCTCCCGGTGATCTAGCCGACCTAGCCAGGCCGGCTGCCAGGTCGGGCTCTTCTGCGCTTCAATGACGGGCTCTTCTGCATCCCACGCGGGCGCGCTGACGTCCTCGGACGTCCTCCGGGCTGTACTGCGCGCATCCGATGACGTCAGCGCGCCCCCGTGAGGCGCAGATTGGAGCGCAGAGGAGCCCGACCTGTCAGCCGGGCCTGGCCAGGTCGAGTCAGCCACCGGGAGCCTGCGGAGCGGCGGTGAGGGCACCTCCTGCCTGCCACGGGCTGGAGGAAGCCCCAGGTAAGTGGATATGGATTTTTTTTTTTTCAGACTCCCTGAACCTTCCCTTTAATACCAGCAAACAAACATGTTTTGCAGGAGTGGCCTGCTTCCTCAAATTACTGTGCTGTCTGGCTGTTCCCAAACAGCAGGAAGCATCTCAGAATTTCCAAATGTTATTACTATACAATGCCCAAATCACTGACAGTTCACCAGTTTCTCTTTTTAAGGGGAACCTGAAGTGAAAGGAATATGGAGACTGCCATCTTCATTCTCTAACAAACAATGCCAGTTGCCTGACTTCTGCGCTGGCATTGACTACTACTGGATGTATTTGTACAAGAATCAGACAGCTTCCCGCAATCTATTCATGGTGACTATCTGAAGCCTATATGCAGCTACAGCTTATCTATTCATTGATCCTACATTAACATTAAATAAATAAATAAATAATGCATTGAAAACAGTGGAAAAATTTGGATTCGATGTAGTCCACACCTGTATCTCAACTTTGCTCTTGGACAGCTGATCATGGAGGTCACCATTTTCCTGAACAGCTGCCTCTTTTTCTCTTCCAGTATGAGATAACTCATCACTTATCGCATCCAGCTGACGGCGTAGGTGATTTATCTCCTGCTCATGGCTGCTGATTGTCTTGGAGAATTGCCTGTAAAAAGAAAAATAAAGGAAATAATAAAACTGTGCACTGCAGTACTGTGTGTTTTGTGGGCTTTGAGTCCTACTGGAGACAAGTGCTTTACAAGTAGTGTAGTTAAATTAAGTTGTACAAATGAATGCCATAAAACTTTTTCCTGCTGAGAACAATTTCCAAGTGCAGGGGATATATACAATAAAGGTCACTAGTACATATATTTTAATTATGGGACACTTTGGGCTTGATTCACAAAGCCGTGATAACTCTTATCCCGGTAGCGCGCATAACACTTTTTGTGCGCAGACGTGAAATTGCGAGTGAAATCGCAGCCATTTTCGCAAATGGGTGTGATTTTGTGCGTAAATTCACGTTTGCGTGCGAAAACCGTTACGCGCATTATAGCACACTCCAAATGCTAGCGCAACAGTGATAAGAGTTATCACAGCTTTGTGAATCAAGCCCTTTATAGACTTCCATTAACAGAGACAATAATACCCTGAGGCTAGGTTCACAGGGGACGTTGTGTTGTGTTCCTGTTTTACCAGGTTCCTGTTTTAACCGGAACACGACACAAAGGAACAAAAAAGTCATACCACATGTTACAGCCGCGTTATGTCACATACAGTGAGGTACAGTGAAGCATACAGACAAAGAAAAGTATGCTTCCCTGTACCTGTGTAATGTGTGCGTTTAGCAGTAATTCACTGCAGCAGAACGTTTCTATAATGCAACACGTTACACAGCAACATCGCAGCGTTTAGCTGTAAGTCACTGCAGCAATACGTTACCATAACGCAACCCGGGACACCATGATACCGCACAGTGATCGTCGCATAGACTTATCATTGCAGTGTGTCGTTCCACACCACAATGCAGCCCTAACGTCCCTCCATAATACCCCACTGTGAATGTAGCCTAAATCTAATTTGTAAACATTTAATTATTATTTAACCACTTCACCACTGAGGGGTTTTACCCCTTGAACACCAGAGAAATGTTCACCTTTCAGCGCTCCATCCATTCATTCGTCTATAACTTTATTATTACTTATCGCAATGAAATGAACTATATCTTGTTTTTTTCGCCACCAATTAGGCTTTCTTTAGGTGGGACATTATGCCAAGAATTATTTTATTCTAAATGTGTTTTAATGGGAAAATAGGAAAAAATTTGGGAAAAAAATACTATTTTTCAGTTTTCGGCCATTATAGTTTTTAAATAATGCATGCTACTGTAATTAAAACCCATGAAATGTATTTGCCCTTTTGTCCCGGTTATAAAACCGTTTAAATTATGTCCCTATCACAATGTTTGGCGCCAATATTTTATTTGGAAATAAAGGTGCATTTTTTTCAGTTTTGCGTCCATCCCTAATTACAAGCCCATAGTTTATAAAGTAACAATGTTATACCCTCTTGACATAAATATTATTTTTTTTTTTTATTGTATTTTTTTTTTTTTTTAAATTACAAAAAAAAAAAAAAAAAGAATTGGGGAGTGTGGGAGGTAATGAGTTAATTTATTGGGTAAAACAATGTATTTGTATGTGTAAAATGCTTTAGGGTGTAGTTTACTATTTGGACACAAGATGGCCACAGTGAGTCTGTTTACATGCGACCTGTAAGCGTCCAGAAGGACGCTTACAGGAAGCAGTAGGAGGCTGGGAGAATCACAATGATCGCGCTGTTTCTAATAGAAGCAGCGGATCATTGCGGGGGCTTAGATCAATTAACGGGAATGGATTTTCCCGTTCATTGATCTCCAGGCGAGCGGGCGGCGGCGTGCACGAGCGGCGGGAGCGCGCGCACGAGCGGCGGTAGCGCGGACAGCGGCGGCAGCGCAGAAGGTACGGAGTTCTCCGTCCCTGGCTTTTTAGGGGGGAAAAAAGGGACGGAGAAATTCGTACCGCCAGGGGTAAAGTGGTTAAAATAACACCATGGGATATCTTAAAAAAAAGGTAATTTTTAGGAGTAGAGGGATAGATACAATTGTTTATCTCATTAGTTTATTTTCACTTCAGGTTCATTTAACATGTATATTGATTAGTGATCCTTACCTTTTAGACTCTTCCATTTCCCTGAGCATACGCTGTATGGTGCTTTCCTGAAAAGCACATAATGGGAGATGATCATCGCAATAAATACTCCTTACTGAAATATCCCAGATTGAGGCCCAGACAACTGGGGATCAATCAGGTTTAAAAGCGAGAGAGAAGCAGATCAATGTCAGGGAACACTACAGGTGGTTTAGAACTGCTTCCCTGTCTTTGGGATCAACTCACGCAATTATATATAATACATTTAACCTGCATGGATCCTAGTAGAATCTGGAAGTCTAGAAGGAACATATATAGCATCTGTTTTTAGTCCTCTCTGATGTTGTACTATGTGTAAAATATGAATCTTCATTATTTATAATTTGATCAATGATGTTTATAACCATGAATTAGTATGATTTATGTTATGTGTCATCATCTGTATTTTAAGACCATCTGTATTGACTATATGACAACTTATTGGGGATCGGTTGAAAAGGGCGCCCGAGCTGCCTGTATGAAAAGGGCGCCGCCATAGACATCAATGTTATTTCTGGAAATATGGGCTACAAGGTGTAGAAAAGGGCGCCCGAGTTTTGATATAGGCTACAAGTGGGCTCCCCTTTGTAGCCCATATTTTTTCGGCTACAAGGTTTTCGGCTACAAGCGGGCTCCCCTTTGTAGCCCATATTTTTTCGGCTACAGTAAGGTGCCCCTCTGTAGCCCATATTATTGACTTTTTTTTTGTAGCCGAAGTTTTTATATGGGCTACAAGCACTGTAAGCCGAATTATTTCATTCCCCCACTATCCATGGCGGCCTGGAGGGGGAATAGTAATTAACACATCCCGGAGTTTTTTTTTGTAGCCGAAGTTTTCATATGGGCTACAAGCGCTGGAAGCCGAATTATTTCATTCCCCCACTATCCATGGCGGCCTGGAGGGGGAATAGTAATTAACACATCCCGGAGTTTTTTTCTAGCCGAAGTTTGTATATGGGCTACACGCGCTGGAAGCCGAATTATTTCATTCCCCCACTATCCATGGCGGCCTGGAGGGGGAATAGTAATTAACACATCCCGGAGTTTTTTTGTAGCCGAAGTTTTTATATGGGCTACACCAGGCGCCTTGTTTTTTTTGTAGCCGAAGTTTTTATATGGGCTACACCAAGCGTCTTTTTTGTAGAAGAAGTTTATATGGGCTACACCAGGCACCTTTTTTGTAGCCGAAGTTGGTATGTATATGGGCTCCACCAGGCGCCCTTTTTTACCGGCGCCCTTTTCATGTAGACCCACTTATTGCTCAATTTTCCCGAGTTTATTGGGATACAAATGTTATGCTCACGTAATTGGATATATTGTAAAGATACTGGTCAATAAACTTTACTTTTTGGTCAAAAAACAAAACTTAAACAAAAATCAGGTTAAACGGAAAGGTTCGGAGAATAACAAAATGCCATAACTTAAAGAAAGACATCAGCTGTGTGCAGCTTTAGAGATTCATTTTCAAAACTTATCTCATGAATTATCTCTTATTTCTCAACTTATCTAAAAGAAAGGAAAAAAAAGGATTTTCAGCTATCTAAACAAAAATGGCACTGAGGACAGTTGTTCTTAAAGTATACCTGAACCAAAGCAAAGCTACCTAAGGTAAGTACTGAGGTATGTTCATGCTGGATCCCCATACCTGTATATGTTGTTCGTTCTTCTCCTTGTTCTCCCCGGTTGCCATAATCACTCCTTGAAATATTGACTTTTGACTAAAGTAAAATTTTCATACATGAAGATGCAGGCTTGCTGCAATGTTTTCTCCTATCACTCCCCCATTCCTTCCTATTCCCCAGAGTCAAAAGAGGTAACATCATGACAAGCCTGCCTCTTCCTGTCTGAAAATTTGACTTTAGCTGAAAGTAAAGTTTTTCACTGAGTAATTTTGGCAATGGGGGTGAGGTAGTTAAATAAGGAGCGGAATGGACAACGCACATAGGTATGTTGATTAAGCATGAACATACTTCTGTAGTTACCTTAGATAGCTTTTCCTCGGATACTCAACTTCAATAGTACTTTCCTCATGGTATTATTAGTATTTTAGCTTGTTGGAGGCTAAGGTAAGGTAAGGTAAGAACAGATAAAGAAAGAAAATGTTTTGTGTATCAACTCCATAACGCGATGCAACATGAACACTGAAAAATGTAAAGTGCTTTATGGAGACATTCCAAGCAACACATACCAGTACATCACTGAGAAACATCCATTTTACCTTTAGAGCAAGGCTATCTTCAAGTGTAGAAATCTTTTCGGTTCTCTCATCAATGCTGTATATTAAACCGTCTTTCTCCTTGTCCAGTCCAGATATTGTTCTTTGAAGGGCTGCTATTTCTTCATGCTGGATGATACTTTTGCTGGACTGCTCATCTTTAAATGTAAAAATATAGCAATGTATAAGCAGCATGGCAGAAAGACACTCCTACCATGAAAAGCTCTGTTTGACAGGGCTCCCCTTCCTGTGTGCTCTTCTACACCACCATATGGAATCAGCGACTCATCAGTTATATGTATCCCTACATTGCAATCTGTGCTGTATTGTTCATTGCTATGTCACTATTTTGTATACCATTGTTTAACACTGTAATGTCCCAGTGTAGCACTCTTCAATGCTGTAATGTCTCCCATATCTATTGTACAGTGCTGCATAATATGTTAGCACTTTATAAATAAAGTTTATCGATAATAATAAGTAGTTGTATTACCCACATTCAATGCCATAGACTTGAGTGTTCTATAAATTTCTTCCTACAACCTACTGTAACAAGAGATTATTTTTATGGAGGACTTTTCAACATGTGTAAAAACACTTAGAAGTAATGGAAACTGAATTAGGGATAGATTAGGATAGCACACATCAATGTCATCCATTACTACAAAAAAATCATTATGTTAAGGAAGCCATCTCTTTCATGAGATTAGCTATATTTGTTCTTTGTTCTTTGTTTTTTTTTGTAAAGAATATAAAAAAAAAAAACATTGCTTTCCAGACAGTTATCTGGCAGCACAATACAATGCAGTACAAGGCAAGTTTTTACAATCACACTGTCATAGAAATACAGTTGGTCTTGATCTTCTTGCATTCGAGTTCATCTTCTGTAAACTGATCAGGGAGATAGAGCTTCTGTGTAAAATTTTAAGTGATATTAACCTGTCTTGGGCAGTGACAGGTACTACAAAAAAAGTATCCCAGTATGTATCATTTCCCATACCTCAAATAATTCAGCAATATCCACTTGCCATTTACACCACAAACAAACCATATTATGGCACAACCACAAGAAAAATAATTGGCCCCATGGGTGCATACAAAATACTTATTTTATTCAATTGTAATAATTTCACAAAGAATTAATAAAGCATAAATATACAGTACATATAAGCATATAGACAAACAGCACTGTTTGTCTATATGCTTATATGTATTTGTACTGTATATATATATATATGCTTTATTAATTCCTTGTGAAATTATTACAATTGAATAAAATAAGTATTTTGTATGCAGCCAAAAGCCAATTATGTTTCTTGTGGTTGTTTCTAGTTGTTTGTTGGCATGGTGCATACAAATGTAATTAATATGTTTAATTACATTCATTATTGGCATACATTTATAGGTTAATCCCTGTTTCTGGCATCCAGAAAGGCTGTGCTTCCATATTATGGCAGCCCCGAGAAGGGAACTTTTGATAGAAAACATAGATAACATGCTCCAGGTCCTGTTAGGCAATTTCTGCCTTGGTGGGGTCGGACTGCATTACTACCGAACGACCTCCAGACTAAAACTGTGCTGCAAAGCCATGCTGTATTTGCAGGTACCTCAATTGCGTTTGAGGGGTAGATAAAATTCTCTTTTTAGAACTGCAAAGAGTTTGAGGGTATTGTTCTCAACAATGTGACAAACCCGACAATCCCCAGACCAAAGCTTAGGGTCTGGTATGGAGAGGAATTCTGGGAGAGTGAGGTTAAACCGCAGATGTGTGGGTGGAGATATTTAACCCAGAGACCAGATCACCTGGTTTACTTTCTCCCACATTGTAGAGTAAAAAAAAAATAATAATAATAACATTTATATTGCGCTTTTCTCCTGGCGGACTTAAAGTGTCAGAACTGCAGCCACTAGGAAGCACTCTTTTGGCAGTAGCGGTGTTAGGGAGTCTTGCCCAAGGTCTTATACTGATTAGGTGCTGGGTTTCTGAACATAAAGAGCAAAGATTCAGACCCTGGTCTCCTGTGTCAGAGGCAGAGCTCTTAACCAGTGCACTATCCAGCCCCTGCTAGAGGAAGCACTCATATTAGGTGTGCTTCCCCTAAATAGCAAACTAGATAGTGCCGTACAAGACCCCATAATCTCTGCCTACAGTGCCCTAGGGGGATTGTGAGGTGACTGCTCAAACCACCGTGTAACAGCAACCCAATAGTATAGCTCAAAATCAGGTACAGTAACCCCAGTCTCCCACTCAATTGCAATGTTTTCAGGGAAATTCTTGGGTTGTTGGAAAACAGGAGGAATTAAGAAATTGTTTTATTTCCTTAAAGTAACTGAATTATATGTGGCAGTTTCTAAAGTAGCACAAAAGCTATATTTGTTCTTTAATCTGCCTTTTCTGAATTGTTCTAAAAGGAGCACAGGAGAAACAAAAAGACACAAATCTAACCACACTGTAAAATCACTTAATAAGAACAAGTACTGTATATCTCTATATTCTCTGTTGGCAAATGAAAAGGAGATAGATTTTCTAATATGATTCACTGGTAATTTTGCACCCATATTCATATTGCTGGATATTTTTGTGTTTTTATATCACGTGTAGGAGCGGGTCAATGTTTTAGCTTCCCACAGAAAGCAGGGGTGAGATCGTGAAAAGCCAATCACAGACTTGCAAATCAATCAACTGATCAATTTATTGACATGCTTCTCCATGGATTCTAGTGAAGGAAATTAATGTTTTAAAAAAAATATCATAACTAGTAGTAACTAACATCAGTTTAAAGGATCAACACCTTGTGGGCCATTGAGGTAATCAAAGTTAAGTGTTGAAACCTCAACACAATATCAAAGAAAGCCTAATTGGTGGCGGAAAAAACAAGATACAGATCAGTTCATTGTGATAAGTAGTCATAAAGTTATTGTGAGGAAACGCGGAAAAGCCGCCGCGTGTGCCAAGAGCTAGGCGGCTGACTCCGCGTCCTACGCGGCGGTTTGCACGCGTCTGGTTGTGTGGTGGAACGCGGAAAAGCCGCTGCATGTCCTAACAGCAAAGCTGCTGTTTGCATGCAGCAGCATGTGCTTGGTGTGGCTGGGTCTGTTAGTGCACCTAGGCAGATGGAGAGCTATGCTCGCGCGGGCCTGAATTCAGGACCTTTATACCTGCAGAGGAAGTGTCAGCTGATCAGGAAGGTCAGCTGATTCCTGCAGGACTCATGATTGGCTGAATGGTTCGGGCGGGGCAGCAGAGTCCAGCAACTATATATTCTGCTGCTTATTCAGTTGCTGGTTGTCTGGCGTTGCAAACACATACGTGGGAGCACTCAGACCTGTAGTCAGATCCTTAAGTGTGCCGGGACCAGCTGGAGCTGTAATCCTACACTTAGCTAGATTCTGTTGATAGCTAAAGTACTAGTTTGATTGTGATTATCTGTTATGACTCTTTACCTGCCTGACTATCCTCCTGAACTCTGATCTTGTACCATGCCATTCTGATACTCTGTTGCCGAACCCCGGCTCGTCCTTAGACTCTGCTTCTGCCTCCTGATCTTGTACCTCGATATTTCTGATACCCTGTTGCCGAACCCTGCCTGTACCTAGACTCCGCCTCTGCCTTCTGATTCTGTACTTTATCTGTCCGTGTGTTACAACCTGGCTTGTCCGACCTCGAGAACCGACCTTACTATTGGAGGCGGTTCCCCGTCCTGTTAGTGACACTACCTCCTGAGTGTTACTTTCAGACTTACCTTCCTACTGTCAGCCCGACTCCTCCCGCCTTGGAGAGTTCAGGCCTTCGGAAGGAAGCCGTGCAGTACTCCTCACTGCACTGAGGCCAGTCCTCTAAGTGTTACTGTTACACCAAACACTACACTCAACTCAGGTGAACAGAGGTTAGCTGGTATATCGGATTATCGGTGATACTGCAGATCACTTATAATCTGGTATACATCTGTATTCCCAGTGATACTGCAGATCACCGGTAATCAGATCCTCTCTGTGCTTCACCGTTCGTTACACCTGTCACCGCCAATTCACTCAGATTATGGAAAGAACTGATCAACTTAAGTAGAAATAAGGCATTGGCGGTGACAATACCCACTTCCTTAAACACTCTGAATGCAGTTATAAAAAACATAGAATTGGAGACCTGGTTAGAATATGGAATAAAATCCATAGGGAGCTTGTTGGGAGATTCTGGAATTAGGCCTTTTGATGATCTAGTAGCAGAATGCGGAATCCCAGTAACAGAAAAACCCAAATATGACAGATTAGCTAGATTTTTAAATAAACATCCATACCTTCCCATATCTCTTGAACCCAAAATTATAAAACTAACCCAACCACAAAATACCCACCTAAAAGGAACTTCGGTTCTTTACAGAACGCCAGACCAAAATACAAAATGGACGCAAACACTGATTGTCTGGGTGTACTTGCCGCTTCGGTGGACAAAATCAATCAAGTACTGGGCACCCACATAACTCTTATTGATGCCCTATCAGGGTCTGTACAAACCCTCCAGACATCAGTGGATCATGTGCGATCCCCTTTTAGCTCTGACATACGTATGCCTGTACCTGAAAGTTTTTCCGGTCACAGATCTGACTTCCGGAATTTTAGGAGTAGGGTGTTGTCCTATTTTGAGTTGAGACCCCAATCTTCGGGTACTGAGACCCAGAGGGTCACGTTTATTAAAACTTTGTTGTCCGGCGACTCCCAGTCTTGGGCGTATAGCCTGCCCGCCGGAGACAAAGCTCTTACCTCTGTAGAGGAATTCTTTAAAGCTATGGCAGTAATTTACGGCGATTCGGACCTTGCCTCGACTTCTGAGCGGAAGCTCAAGCTTTTGCGTCAAGGCGAAGGTCCGGTCGAAGATTACGCGCCCGAGTTTAGGAGGTGGTCAGTTACGGCCAGGTGGGACACTTATGCCCTGTTAGATCGTTTCTTGTCAGGGCTGTCCGATGAGGTCTCTGATTTGATGTTAAGCCAGCCCGAGCCCAGAACAGTTGATGAGGCCATCTCAGCGGCCATCCGAATCGACCGCAGGCTGCGCTACCAAAAACAGACCAGGGGTAGTTCCCGTCTCAGAGGGGTATCTTACACCACGGTCCCAGTGACTCCACCTCCTACTATTTCACCTTCTCCCGTCTTGCCTCCATCCGAGCCGATACAGATTGCTCGGTCAAAATTAACCCCGGTAGAGCGAAGACGGAGAATGACCGAACAGCTGTGTCTGTACTGCGCTGAAGGGGGGCATATAGTACAGAACTGCCCCAATAAGCCGGGGAAACGCTACCGCTTAGGAGTGGTAGGGGGTAACACCCTGGGCGTCCGACTTTTACCCCTAGAAGAAAAACGATTGCTTCTTCCCTGTACCGTTACGTGGGAAGATAAGACTGAGGTCACGGAAGCCTTTATCGATTCAGGCTCTGCGGCAAATTTTATGGATTTTGAGTTTGCTAAGAGATTGTGTATTCCGCTCACACCAGTACAACCACCTATACAGGTTACGGCAGTGGATGACTCTCCTCTGCAAGGGAATCACCCACTGTCTCAGACACCAGAGGTGGGGGTCATCATAGGGGTACTGCACTGGGAAAAGTTACAGTTCTTTGTGTTGCATATGACAACCTCCACCATTATACTCGGCATGCCATGGTTGCACCTTCATTCTCCACACATTGATTGGGCCACCGGCCAACTAATTTCTTGGTCAGCACACTGCTTTCAGCGATGTTTAGGGAAGGTGACATTGGGCCAAACCAGGGTTCATGTACAGGGGGTACCTGAGCAATATGAGGAATATTCTGATGTATTCTGTCCCAAGGCTGCAGACAAATTACCCCCACATCGCTCTTTCGATTGCCCCATTGATATCCGTTCAGGTTGTATGCCCCCTCGGGGTCATTTGTACAATTTATCTGGGCCAGAAAAATTGGCTATGCAAGAATATATCCGTGAGAATTTGGCCAAAGGCTTCATCCGGCCGTCCCGATCGCCTGCTGGAGCAGGTTTCTTTTTCGTTAAAAAGAAAGACGGGGGCCTGCGGCCCTGTATTGATTACCGGGGACTAAATAAGATCACAGTAAAGAATCGCTATCCATTACCCCTGATAGACAATTTATTTACGCAGGTCACTGATGCTAAGATCTTCTCAAAGCTGGATTTGCGGGGCGCGTACAACCTGGTGCGCATAAGAAAGGGCGATGAGTGGAAAACGGCCTTTAACACGCCAGACGGGCATTACGAGTACCTGGTGATGCCCTTTGGGTTATGTAATGCCCCGGCCGTTTTCCAGGAACTCATCAACGAGGTCTTCAGAGAGGTGTTGGGGAGATTTGTTCTGGTCTATCTAGACGATATACTTGTTTTCTCCAACAACCTCTCTGAGCACAGAATGCATGTGAAATTTGTACTCAACAAATTAAGGCAAAACTCACTTTGCGCTAAAATTGAGAAGTGTATTTTTGAAGTCACATCTGTCGCCTTTCTGGGGTACATAATTTCCACCACGGGCCTGTCTATGGACCCCGCCAAAGTCTCCGCTGTTTTGGAATGGCCTCAGCCGGTTGGGTTGAAGTCTTTACAGCGGTTTTTAGGCTTTGCGAATTATTATAGAAGGTTCATAAAGGGGTATTCCACGGTTATCGCACCCCTCACCTGTCTTACGAAAAAAGGGGCAGATACCACCCACTGGTCTCCTGATGCATTAAGTGCTTTCTCCACTTTAAAAGATTTGTTTTGTTCCGCACCCATCCTGAGACATGTAGACCCCTCTTATCCTTTTATTGTTGAGGTGGACGCCTCGGAGGTTGGGGTAGGGGCTGTGCTGTCTCAGCGGTCAGGGTTGCAGGGAAGGCTACACCCTTGTGCGTATTTCTCTCGTAGGTTCTCTCCGGCAGAGAGAAACTACGACATAGGCAACAGAGAGCTCTTAGCCATTAAACTTGTTTTTGAGGAGTGGCGTCACTGGCTGGAAGGAGCAGAACATACAATTACGGTATACATGGATCACAAGAATCTAGAATACATCGAGGGGGCTAAGAGATTAAGTCCCCGTCAGGCTCGATGGTCTTTGTTTTTTTCGAGGTTCAGGTTCGTAATTACGTATACCCCGGGTAGCAAGAACATTAAGGCAGACGCCCTGTCCAGATGCTTTGAGTTGGAGACAGCACAGCCTTCTGCCCCAGAGACCATTGTCCCACAAAATCTGGTGCTGGCCGTAACAGAGACTTGGGGAGACTGGACAGAGACCTTGAGTCCTTTTCAGCAGGATGTCCCTGAGGGGAAGCCTGAGGGGGTTTTATTTGTGCCTCTGCCATTCCGTCTCCAGGTGCTACAGATATTCCATTCACACAAGAATGCGGGACATCCTGGGGCATCTAGAACGCAGGATCTTGTGGCCAGGTGTGCTTGGTGGTCGTCTTTGGCAGCCGACTGCAAAGAATTTGTTAAGGATTGTGCGGTATGTGCTAAAAGCAAACCCTCCCGGGCTGGCACCTGTAGGGACGTTGCAGCCTTTACCCACCCCGAGTGAACCATGGACTCACTTGTCCATGGATTTTGTGGGTGAGCTTCCCAGATCAGAGGGCATGTCGGTCATTTGGGTGGTAGTCGACCGCTTCAGCAAGATGGCCCATTTTGTGCCCTTGAAAGGACTCCCCTCGGCCCAGGAATTGGCCGACTTGTTTATCAAACACGTGTTCCGGCTGCACGGCATTCCGGAAAACATAGTGTCCGATCGGGGAGTCCAATTCGTATCTAAATTCTGGAGGGCATTCTGTCATCAAATGGGCATGAAGCTGTCGTTTTCATCGGGCTACCACCCACAGACCAAGGGTCAGACAGAGAGGGTCAACCAGTCATTAGAGCAGTTTTTGAGATGCTACGTTGCAGAGGCGCAGAATGACTGGGTCAAATTTCTGCCCTTTGCAGAATTTGCACAAAACAATTTGAAAAGTTCTTCCACTAGATTTTCTCCGTTCCAGGTAGTGTCTGGAAGATTGCCCAAATTTTCACCGTTACCAGTGGCCTCCACTCCGTTTCCAGCTCTGGAGGCTTGGCAAAGGTCTTTTAAAGACATTTGGCGGACGGTGAGAGACAGTTTGGAAAAGGCGTTTCTGAGTCAGAAGGGTCAAGCTGACAAGAAACGGTCTTTGGAGTGGAGATTTCCACCAGGAGACTTGGTTTGGGTATCCACACGTCACTTGGCCCTAAAACAGCCCTCAGACAAGTTGGGTCCCAGGTTTGTCGGGCCTTTCCCGATAGCCAGAAGGATCAACAACGTCACTTACGCCGTTGATCTTCCCGCCAGCATGCAGGGCCGGATTTGTACCGTTTACCGCCCAAGGCCCACTATCAGCAGCCGCCCCCCCCCCCCCCCCCCTCCCACACACATACACACTTTAAAAAAAGTTTTTAGCAGTGAGCAAGATTTCACACAGGGATTCTGTATAAGATGGATCATACTGCATTTCTGGAGGCAGTCGTCTTGGAAATCTGATGTACAGATCATTGGCAAGTTACAAGCAAGGAATTCTTAACCCAGGGCTGGATTTGTACTTTTTACCGCCTAAGGCCAACTTTCACCAACTGCCCCCACCCAACAGCATCTTAATTAACCCCCACCTCCTCATCTGTCCCTCCGAACCCCCCACCCGACACACGCTTCCATGTTTCCCCCCATCACCATGAGCAGCCTGATTATTTTTATTATTATGTATTTATAGAGCACTGACATCTTCTGCAGCACATTACAGAGTACATAGTCATGTCACTGACTGTCCTCAGAGGAGCTCACACTCTAATCCTACCATAGTCCTAGTCTAATGTTCTATCATATTATTATTATGTATTTATATAGCACTGACATCTCCTGCAGCACATTACAGAGTACATAGTCATGTCACTGACTGTCCTCAGAGGAGCTCACACTCTAATCCTACCATAGTCATAGTGTAATGTCCTACTATATTATTATTATGTATTTATATAGCACTGACATCTTTTGCAGCACATTACAGAGTACATAGTCATGTCACTGACTGTCCTCAGAGGAGCTCACACTCTAATCCTACCATAGTCATAGTCTAATGTCCTACCATATTATTATTATGTATTTATATAGCACTGACATCTTCTGCAGCACATTACAGAGTACATAGTCATGTCACTGACTGTCCTCAGAGGAGCTCACAATCTAATCCTACCATAGTCATAGTCTAATGTCCTACCATATTATTATTATGTATTTATATAGCACTGACATCCTCTGCAGCACATTACAGAGTACATAGTCATGTCACTGACTGTCCTCAGAGGAGCTCACAATCTAATCCTACCATAGTCATAGTCTAATGTCCTACCATCTTATTATTATGTATTTATATAACACTGACATCTTCTGCAGCACATTACAGAGTACATAGTCATGTCACTGACTGTCCTCAGAGGAGCTCACACTCTAATCCTACCATAGTCATAGTCTAATGTCCTCCCATATTATTATTATGTAATATATAGCACTGACATCTTCTGCAGCACTTTACACAGTACATAGTCATGTCACTGACTGTCCTCAGAGGAGCTCACAATCTAATCCTACCATAGTCATAGTCTAATGTCCTACCATATTATTATGTATTTATATAGCACTGACATCTCCTGCAGCACATTGCAGAGTACATAGTCATGTCACTGACTGTTCTCAGAGGTGCTCACAATCGAATCCTACCATAGTCATAGTCTAATGTCCTACCATATTATTATTATTATGTATTTATATAGCACTGACATCTCCTGCAGCACATTACAGAGTACATAGTCATGTCACTGACTGTCCTCAGAGGAGCTGACACTCTAATCCTACCATAGTCATAGTCTAATGTCCTACCATATTATTATTATTATGTATTTATATAGCAGTGACATCCTCTGCAGCACATTACAGAGTACATAGTCATGTCACTGACTGTCCTCAGAGGAACTCACACTCTAATCCTACCATAGTCATAGTCTAATGTCCTACCATATTATTATTATTATGTATTTATATAGCACTGACATCCTCTGCAGCACATTACAGAGTACATAGTCATGTCACTGACTGTCCTCAGAGGAGCTCACACTCTAATCCTACCATAGTCATAGTCTAATGTCCTACCATATTATTATTATGTATTTATATAGCAGTGACATCTCCTGCAGCACATTACAGAGTACATAGTCCTGTCACTGACTGTCCTCAGAGGAGCTCACACTCTAATCCTACCATAGTCATAGTCTAATGTCCTACCATATTATTATTATTATGTATTTATATAGCACTGACATCCTCTGCAGCACATTACAGAGTACATAGTCATGTCACTGACTGTCCTCAGAGGAGCTCACACTCTAATCCTACCATTGTCATAGTCTAATGTCCTACCATATTATTATTATATAGCACTGACATCTTCTGCAGTGCTTTACAGAGTTCATAGTCATGTCACTGACAGTACTCAGAGGGGCTCATAATCTAATCCCTACACACTCATATGGCCATCATAGTCTAGGGCCAATTTAGGGGGAAACCAATTAAATTATCTGTATGTACCCGTTTTTGGGAGGTGGGAGCAAACTGGTATGCCTGGAGGACGTAGGCATGGGGAGAACAAACTCCATGCATAGTGTCCAGTGTGGGATTTGACCCAGCGCTGCAAGGTCACAGTTCAGAAACACAGCTGTGGGGAAGTTAGATGCACTAAGGTACAAGTAGGAACGTATTGGAAAGACAGGTGAGTTGGCTAGCAAGGCTGCATTAGTCCTCTGGGTGCAGCCCCCTCAGATGGCAATATCGCTTGTGGTCCACACCATGATAGTGAAGACAGTGCAGGCAGTTTCAGAATGACTACTTTACAGACATGCTGTTAGAAAGCTAGTCTGTAAAATGTTGTCCAATCTTACCAACATCTATGTAAAGGGGTTTTAGGCTCCTTTTAGTGTGTTAAAAAAAAATCCTAGTCGTTCTAGTTTACAGTATCATGACTTAAATAAGTATTCTGTTCAACATCTATGTAATAGGAGCTAGCATATAGGATGTATTGCCCAGGCCCTTGTCTTGTATAGCTGAGGTAGGATAAGATTTTATAATCAGATCACACACACACATACACACACACGTACACACACACTACACACACACTGTACACACACACTGCGCACACACACTGCGCACACACACTGTACACACACACTGTACACACACACTGTGCACACACACACTGTGCACACACACTGCGCACACACACACACACACACGTACACACACTTTATTGACATATGTATACAATTATAGAATAAAGAGCCAAAACCATGAGCTGACAAGTTTCAGACCTAGCGGTCCTTACTTCTGTAACATCAAAAATTCCCCTGGGGGGTACTCACTCAGGATCCTAATGAGGCTTCCCACGCCGTCCTCCGTCCCTCAGGGGTCTCGCTGTGCCCCTCCGTACAGCGGCGATGTAAATATTTACCTTCCCGGCTCCTGCGCAAGCGCTCTGGCGGCTCCAAAAATAGGCGGAAATACCCGATCGCCGTCGGGTCTGCTCTACTGCGCAGGCGCAAATCTCCGGCGCCTGTGCAGTAGAGCGGACCCGACTGAGATCGGGTATTTCCGTCTACTTAGGAGCCGAGAGCAGCCACAGCGCCCCCGCTGGAGCCTGCAAAGGTAAATATTGAACTAACAGTCAGGTCTGTCGGGCGACTGTTCGGAGGGCTTCAGTGAGACCCCCGTGGGAAGCCTCATTAGGATCCTGAGACTTCCCCCACACGAGGTGAGTACCCCCCAGGGGAACTTTTTGAGTTTACAGTGTCTCTTTAAGGAGAACCAGAGTTGAAAGCTGCAGCAAAAAACAGATACTTACCTAGGCATCTTCCAGAGGCTTTGTGTGTCCTCCTTGCCCTCGCCTGCAGCCTAAGACCCTCTGCAGCGTTCTTACATGAGGACGGTTGTACTGCCTGCGCAAGTATGGCCGCACCTTTTCAGTAGCAAGGAGTTGCTCGTGGACAAGCAGTTCCAGCTTACCTCGCAGGCGTGTCCGTACCTATGCAGGCACAGTACGGCCCTGGTCGTACACAGTGGAGAGTGCAGCCACGACAACAACGGTGAGGATGAAGAAGACACAGGAAGACTCTCAACTATCCAGAGACCTAGGTAAGTATTTGTTTTTTTTCTTGCAGTACATTTTAAGGTCTTATGCTGGGAATACATGGGTCGATCCGGCGGGCGATTAGCCACCGGATCGACTCCAGCCGGCGCTTCCTACTCAGCACTCGATTCCCTGCCATTGTCCGCCGGCGGGGATCGAGCGGGCGGGAGTCGAGCGGCTTGATCGGGCCAGCTGAATATGATCAGCTGGTCGATACACGGTACAGAAACGTACCGTGTATCCCCAGCAAGAAGCATGACAACTTTGGCTCTTTGTGAATATAGATGCTTATAGAGATTTTCTAATATAATTGTGGATCCATTTTTTGCCTTTTTGAACAGTTTAGTGCTGATAAATGTAGTGGATGCACAGAACATTTCTACTTACAATAATCACAGCACTTCTCTGTACTGTAAACATAAAATACTGCCAGTTTATAATCTTAAAATAGCAGTCTGTTTTTTAAAACTGAGCACAAAACAGCATTGATCAGAAATCAATCACTCAGATGGATCCCTATATATTAACACAACATTAGGAGCTGGGCATACAGTTTTGCATTCACAATACTGTACACTTCAAATAAACAAGGGACAAAGAGGGATGAGTACCGTGTTTGGTAGTTCCAGAACAGTGAGGAGCTGAGGACTGGGCTGCATTAGGCTAGATCTCTGCACAGTGTTCCTGCTCCCATCCCCCACAACACAGGGGTGATGTTTTCGGATAAGATGAGTGGTCTTGCAGCTCTCTTCTCTCCGTGAGTGTTATACGAGGTGTGGGAAGAGGAGGGCACACTGCTATAGGAAGGCAGCAGTATCAGACCTCGAAGCTGCTACTGCACGAGGGAACCACGAGGCAGAAGGGCAGCGAAATGTAACAGCCTTCTTTCCTCCTTTGAGCAGTGCATCAATGGGCGCATGTGTGCATCTACTCAGTGCAGTGCTGAAAGTAGCAATTTGAAAGGGGCGGGGAGGGAAAAGTGACGCTAGACGATGGACACCCAGCAGACACACGGCACATGATCTTTGTACCGGGAGAGCAGCTATAAATGCATTCGGTGTGCAGAGCGACACAGGGGTGGGTTGGGACGGCTGCAAACAGACTTGGTGTCAGTAGATCATTGTGGGGAATGGCGAGGATGGTTGCCCAATTCCAATTTGGAGACAGGGCATTGTAGATTCACTGCCTGTGTTTTAACCCGCCCCTTCCATAGCTCCGCCCTAGGAACGGGCCTATGGTGCCTTCCCACAAATCCGGCCCTGCCAGCATGCGTGGGGTAAGATCCTTCCACGTATCCCTGCTTAAGCCAGCAGTCCAGGTGGGTCCCACTCCTCCTCCTCCTGTGTTGGTGGATGACCAGCCTGAGTACGAGGTAGAAAAGATTTTAGATTTACGCTTTGTACAAAACTCGGTACAATATCTCGTACATTGGAAAGGGTACGGCATTGAGGAGAGACAATGGGTACCGGGGAGTCGCATGCATGCGGACGAATTAAGGAGGGAGTTTCACGCTTTACATCCAGAGAAACCTGGTAGGAGTTGTCCGGAGTCCACTCCTCGAGGAGGGGGGGTACTGTGAGGAAACGCGGAAAAGCCGCCGCGTGTGCCAAGAGCTAGGCGGCTGACTCCGCGTCCTACGCGGCGGTTTGCACGCGTCTGGTTGTGTGGTGGAACGCGGAAAAGCCGCCGCATGTCCTAACAGCAAAGCTGCTGTTTGCATGCAGCAGCATGTGCTTGGTGTGGCTGGGTCTGTTAGTGCACCTAGGCAGATGGAGAGCTATGCTCGCGCGGGCCTGAATTCGGGACCTTTATACCTGCAGAGGAAGTGTCAGCTGATCAGGAAGGTCAGCTGATTCCTGCAGGACTCATGATTGGCTGAATGGTTCGGGCGGGGCAGCAGAGTCCAGCAACTATATATTCTGCTGCTTATTTAGTTGCTGGTTGTCTGGCGTTGCAAACACATACGTGGGAGCACTCAGACCTGTAGTCAGATCCTTAAGTGTGCCGGGACCAGCTGGAGCTGTAATCCTACACTTAGCTAGATTCTGTTGATAGCTAAAGTACTAGTTTGATTGTGATTATCTGTTATGACTCTTTGCCTGCCTGACTATCCTCCTGAACTCTGATCTTGTACCATGCCATTCTGATACTCTGTTGCCGAACCCCGGCTCGTCCTTAGACTCTGCTTCTGCCTCCTAATCTTGTACCTCGATATTTCTGATACCCTGTTGCTGAACCCTGCCTGTGCCTAGACTCCGCCTCTGCCTTCTGATTCTGTACTTTATCTGTCCGTGTGTTACAACCTGGCTTGTCCGACCTCGAGAACCGACCTTACTATTGGAGGCGGTTCCCCGTCCTGTTAGTGACACTACCTCCTGAGTGTTACTTTCAGACTTACCTTCCTACTGTCAGCCCGACTCCTCCCGCCTTGGAGAGTTCAGGCCTTCGGAAGGAAGCCATGCAGTACACCTCACTGCACTAAGGCCAGTCCTCTAAGTGTTACTGTTACACCAAACACTACACTCTACTCAGGTGAACAGAGGTTAGCTGGTATATCGGATTATCGGTGATACTGCAGATCACTTATAATCTGGTATACATCTGTATTCCCAGTGATACTGCAGATCACCGGTAATCAGATCCTCTCTGTGCTTCACCGTTCGTTACAGTTATAGGCTAATGTTATATCAGTTACGACTAAGGACCCGGTAGGGTCAGAAACGCGTCAGCTTGTATGCTGTTCTATTTTCTGCTATTTTCTACGATGGTCTAATAAAGTATTTGGTCTTAACTTATAGAAGGTGTGCGGAGGAATCTTTGAACATTTAAACTTTTAAAGCCAGTTGCCTGTGGTCCGGTATTAGTCATGGAGAGAATCCGAAGACATAACAACAAAAGTTGTTTAGGCGATACCTTAATGACTAACTGTACAAGATTCCTTTGCAAGCTTTCAAAACTTTAAGTTTCTTCTTCAGGCATGTTTCAGAGCTGGATCAGAACCATGTTTCTGATGGTTCTGATTCAGCTCTGAAACATGTCTGAAGAAGAAACTTAAAGTTTCGAAAGCTTGCAAAGGAATCTTGTACAGTTAGTCATTAAAGGTATCACCTAAACAACTTTTGTTGTTATGTCTTCGGAAACTTTTAAAGGACATTCGAGGTGACATGTGACATAATGAGATAGACATGTGTATGTACAGTGCCAAGCACACAAATAACTATGCCGTGTTCCTTTCCTGTTCATAGATTTTAGCTCTGGCATACTTCAATGAATGTGTCATTGAGCAGAGACAATGAAACAGTAATAACCTAAAAAGTAGATGCAAATTTAAAATAAAACCATGGGGTGTCTTACAAAGTGATTTTTAGGCGAAGGAGGATAGATACGATTGTTTATCTCATCAGTTACTTTTCACCTCGGATTTAAACACAACTTTGCTTTGATTTCAATGTGATAAAACATACCAATCTTTCCTTCCAGCCTCACTATTTTGTCTTGTGAAATTTGCAGCTCATTTAACTTCATTGAAAGCCTCCTCTGTGTCTCCTCCAAGGCTTGCTCTGTCTTGTTGTTCAGCAGTCTGCAACAGTGAAAGATCTGTCAATTTAACCATACTTTGGAAGAACGTCTGAAATGTACTGAAAAATATAGGTATACAGACCTACTATAGCTTGCAATTATTTATACAATATATATATATTCTACATACAGTGGGGTAACTATGGAGCTTAGGGCCCCAGAGCGAGTTTTGCATGGGGCCCCAAGCACTTTATTGATATGGAGCCCCAAAACCTACCAAGGACAACTGCAGCATCAGAAAGGTGTAATCAGAGTAAGGAAATAGCTTGTTAAGGATTACAACTATTCAATGCACATACAGAGGTGTTCATTATCAAAAATGGCACCAATAAAAAGCTAATAAGATTGCTGAAGGAGTGCTACTAGTGGGCCTCTCTGGCACAGGGGCCCTGGTGCAGTCCCAACCTCTGCATCCCCTATTGCCTACGCCACTGTCTACATGCGCATATCCCAAGTGATGCAGAAAAACCTATATTTGCCCAGTATAAACTAGTTATACTCTGTTTTATGAGTTTTTGTGCTGCTGTGGTACATAAAACTACACTGCACAGTGCCCCAAATGCAGCCATTATTCAGTGGTAATCACAAACCCTGATACATTCACAAATGCAGCGTTTTATAATATTTTTTTAATACTTACAGTATAAAGACAGGTATTTGACCATTCCAGAAAATTAACAGTATACATAAAAATAAACAAAGCTTTTAGAAGAATCCAATATTCAAATCATTATAGCATATAATACACTGAATGCAACAGTAAAAAAAACAAAAAACTCGCAATTATAAAAAAAACTAAATTGGTATTCCTTGTACTAGTAACGCGCAATTACTATTACTCACATTGGAACTCAATCCCTCAAGTGACAGTTCAGGGTCAAGTGCTACCCAGACATATTGCTAGCCTCCAGGCTATCAATGCATTCGATTACTATGGAGTGGGGAGGAGGTTAGGCGCATGACGGAGCGGAAGGGATAGGGAGGAGAATTATGCTCTTGGCCACTCCCGGTCAAGATTATCCGGCATTCCAGTTTTCTCGGCGACACACCAGGCCAGTTCTTCCAGCTGTCTTCATCTGTAACTGTGCTCAGGAGACACCTGTTCACCCATTCAATTCTCAGCAGAAGAGGCCATAAATGACTGGCTCAGCCAAATTTAGTAAAGCATGTGTACGCACTTTAAGTCACTCACAGTGACCTTTAGGCCTGGTTCACATTAGCGCTAAAAAACGGTCCGTTCCCGGATCAGATACAAATGGATCCAAAGTTAACATATGGATCCATTCACATCCATCCATTCGAACGGATCCCTTCCATGCGATCTGCTAAATGGACCGCAAGTTTCCTGCTGCAGCAATATTTCCGGACCGCTGACCCCAGCGGAATGGAACCGGATCCTGAAACACTGAATTGGGGCAATGAGAAAACAGAATGTTTCTTCACACTAGTGAAGAAACGGACCGTTCTAAGGGGCAAAATCCACTTTGGGGGTGGGGGTCTGGGGGAGGTGGATGTGGGGAAATGGAATAGTGTACTACTAGCCATACTGGAGTGCACTACTAGCCATACTGGAGTGCAGGGTATGACCATATGAAGAGAGTCTTCTCTGGAATATGACTTGTATATAACTGTATAGCAGCAATGGCCAACATGTTATGTATCACTGTTTCAAATGTACCTCATGTTTTCACACTCGGATTTCTGCAGCCTCAGTTCACTTTCCAGATCTGATGATCTCCTAGTAAGTATTTTCATTTCATTTTCCATTGATGATAATGTGTCCTTCAATAGAGACAGTTTAGACTTCTGTTCCTTCCGTTCATTCTCTGTCTACATTGTGACATCAAGAAATAATATTATTAATACTATTATAAGGATCCCACCAAAGAAAGAAAGAGGACTAGTTCAGTCCCGGGATTAAAAAGAGGCAACTGATATACCAGAGGAAATATTTATTAAATCGTATTTACTATCTGAATGGCTGATTGCAGTTCTTCTATCCTTTGTTCTAAATGAGCCCTGTCACTGATAGCAGTCTCTTGAGAAATCTGTTGAAAATTTGTAAAAAAAAAAATAAAGAAATAAATCAGTTATTTATTCCAGTTTGTGTACGTGATTCCCTGTTAACAGGCAATTCTTTTCATACAGTATGCAAGTAATGCAGTATCAGAAAGCCTATGAGAATGATTGTATGTGTTGATCACTATACCACTCAAATAAGCAATGAAAATAAAGGTGTTATATAGTAACAGCAAATTTTCCCCTTACATTAGTGGAACTAAACTCAGAACTTCTTATGTGCTCTAAAAGATTAACCACAGCAGGGCCTCTCTTGAGAATCTCCTTATCTCACCCTTCTCTTGGAAAGGCCTTCTTTGGTCCCACTCCAAAGATTTGACCTTGGTACGCAATAACTCAATAACTTATTATTCCCTGAAAATTTGGAGATCATCCAGATAATTTGGATGATTAAGCTAAATCCTGCATCTTAACTAAAATTAAATTGAACCCAGGCTTTCAAGAAGGTCTCCAAGCAACAATCTTCTCGTGGTGGTTAAGGGAAGACAACCCTACAATTAAAACATATCTACATAGGGGAGCGATCCCAACCTGGCCACAATTATTAGAAGTAACAAGACCCGCCTTTCTGATTGGCTTAAAATTAGTCAACTCTATCATTTTTTACTATCTTTGGCCAAGCCTGGCACCTTTTTTCAACCCTCCCAATTAGAAAGCATATGTTTACATGATCCTATGCGGAAGGGAGTACTCTCATTTCTCTACTCTATTTTTAATTCTCCCCCACCTAATTATGCACAGGCGTACCAAAAACAATGGGAGCTTGACCTGCGTTCACAACAGGATAACAAAAAATGGACCCAGTGCTTTGAGACCTTATCAATAGGCAGTCTGCAAACTACAAATATGGAAATCTCCATACGGTTGCTTCACCGCACGTACCTAGTCCCACACAAACTACATGTTATCGACCCTGAAAAAAGCCCCCTTTGCTTTAGAGGCTGTAAAGTGCCTGGTACAATGTATCATATCTGGTTCTCCTGTCCAAGTGTCTCCCACCTCTTGGAAAGAATTTGTCACCTGATAAATAAATTAATTCCCACTCATATAACCCTTGACCCTAAAATCTTCCTACTACGCCTCAAACCAAATTCTACACCCCATGCTCAGCATAAATTAATGCAATTTATAATTTTAGCAGGAAAAATTCATATTGCTGCTAATTGGAATACGCCAAATCTCTCCTACCTTCAAGTGTTAGATAGAATACATTTCATAATGACGTGTGAATGTATTAATGCTATAATTATTGATCAACTACCACAATTTCAGAAGGTATGGGACCCTTGGATATCCAATTAACTCTCGAGGGGTGCACAAGCACAAATGGGCCTTAATCACCCCACATAATTGCCATCAAATTCTCATAGACCTTGTACTTTTTATATTCATGTTTATATGCATTATCGTAACAATTTTACGTGTATGTAAAAATATCACCAAAGATTCTTTATAACCTTCAAAGCCTGACTGTGATATACTGTATTCCCCTTCCCTTTTGTATATTTACTGTTCTTGTTTCACAAACATTTACTGCTTTTCTATTCTTTTGAACGTGATTATTGTTATACCTTATCTGGCTAACTTTATGATTTATCTAACCCATGTTGGGTGTCTACAGAACCACTGCATGTTATATTTGCAAAATTGGCACACTTGTGCCCAATAAAAGTTTTTGAAATAAAAAGATTAACCACAGCATGATGACCTTTATCGAGAAAAATATTTATGGAAATTTATGGAAATCCTAAAAAAAAATTGTAAGTTGGTTTCACTTTTGCAGAAGGCACTGAAAGAGCTAAGCCACGGTGTTTACTATATGGAGAGCTGCCTCAGCAGAGCTCTCTTGCAGTCTAGTCACAGTTTCTGGTAAGAACTAATTTGACAGGTTGATCTGCCTAAACAAACACAGAACACAAAGAGGTGATTTTCTTTAGCAATTATATGTGGTGTACAGACTTTTCATTGTGTGCTGTGCAAGAGTTCTGGTCCGGTTTAAAGCAGAACTTAAGTTAAGTTGCAATGTATTTTATAGAGTGTAACATTTTTTTATATCTTTCCACAATCAGCTGCTACATATATTAACTGGAAAAGTGGTTCAGTACATGGCAGTTCAGCAAGAAAGGAACCAATGAATGACTGTAATGCTGTTGCAGGAGACACCAGTCAAAGGGAGCAGATATTGCTTTTCCCTTCCATATGTTGTGGATAAACAGTTTATTGCTCTGTGATCAACTATTACACTGCAAAGAATGTGCCATGCTGTATGCAACATTTTCATACTGGATGGAGGGAACGGTGTCTATTCACAGTACATGTTTGTTGAGTTCTGCCTTTCATGATTTACCTTTAACCTTTCTCTTAAGCTGTCTCGTTCTGTGGTCATTCGGCGTAAATCTGAAACAGCACTATCACGCTCAGTCTCCACACGTCGTAGAATAGTTTGAGCAGTTAAGCTGGCTTTGGGTGTCTTTGGCGACTGCATGAGTTCTCTTCGAAGCTGAGTTATTTCTTGTTGTGCCTGAAATGTATTCAGCATAAACTAATCAAAATTGACAGGTAGCATACACAATGTATAGCATTAGTAAAAAGACACCCTACAAAATAAATTTAAAAAAATAGACCTATTTTGACATTCAAAGTGTAAACTCCAGAGTTGATAGAAAATGGGTACAAAGAAAAATAAGCAAATGTGCAGTGATTCCCAGAGCAACCAGTCAAATTCCTTGTTTGAAACCTGATTGGTCATGGTGAGCAACTGCATAACATTTTGCTCCAGTTTTCTTTGCACCTGTCTTCATGAATACCCCTATTTCTGTCTTCTATGGATTTTACCACAATACACTAAAATCTTTTACTTCATGAAAGCAAACCTGAAGTGATAATAAACTTATAAGGTAATTCATTCTAGGCAGAGCAGTAATAAAATATAGAACTTTCCTGGAGTCCCCTTCAGGAATGGTCCATGGTCGGTAACAGGGGACTAGAGGATGGCGTTGGAAGCCTCTACAGGATGCAGAGGCTTTCTTTCTCTTCTTAGCTAAGTACACATTTCTGAACCCAAGGTTCACCTCGGATACACTTAAATGCCAGTGCTTCCTTCTTTCTTCACGCTGCCACGATGCTGAACAAACAGGTAACCCAAGCAAAAGGAATTTCCTATTGGTTCATTGAACTGACCAATGAGAATCATTCCTGCTGAAAGATTTAAATCTAGTGAAAAATGTACAGTAAATATTATTTTGCCAGTATATAGAAGAGAGCGGGTTGGCACTATGGTGTAGCAAGATCGCTATAGTAGCCCTTCAGGTATCCCCTTTCCAGCAAAGCGTGGTCTGGTGAAAGATATATGCAGAGTGGCAGGAGAGATAAACAGGCAAGAGAAACCTGCACTGCTAGTAAGCTGTCTTTATTCTTAGCTTCATGCATAAAAGCATACATGCAGAGGCAAAGCTGGCTTGCATATTAGGTAGGTATAAGTAGAAGTGGGGTACCTGGTGGTGCGGTGGGTGCTGGGTCGTTAAGCCTGGCGGCCGTTTCGCGCACGTCTGCGCATCTACGGAGGCTGCAAGAAGAGGGGAGCGGGCTGTCGGCGTTTATAGCCTAATGTGCATGGCGGAAGTATGCCGCCTGTCCGCTCCGCCCCTACATTATCCCTCTCACTGGAACAGACGGCTGGAACGCATACGTGTCAGAGTGGCAGGAGAGATAAACAGGCAAGAGAAACCGGCACTGCTAGTAAGCTGTCTTTATTCTTAGCTTCATGCATAAAAGCATACATGCAGAGGCAAAGCTGGCTTGCATATTAGGTAGGTATAAGTAGAAGTGGACAGAGTGGCAGGAGAGATAAACAGGCAAGAGAAACCGGCACTGCTAAAATGCATGTATGCGTTCCAGCCGTCTGTTCCAGTGAGAGGGATAATGTAGGGGCGGAGCGGACAGGCGGCATACTTCCGCCATGCACATTAGGCTATAAACGCCGACAGCCCGCTCCCCTCTTCTTGCAGCCTCCGAAGATGCGCAGACGTGCGCGAAACGGCCGTCAGGCTTAACGACCCAGCACCCACCGCACCACCAGGTACCCCACTTCTACTTATACCTACCTAATATGCAAGCCAGAAATATTATTTTGCTGGGTTATCGTTAGTTCAGTATTGTGGCAGGGATAAGGGAGAGCCAGGATTTAAGAGGGATAAAACTCTTATCCTTATTGTTAGGTACAAGAGTGTTAGTTTAACATGGATTCCATTTTTTTTTTAAATATACATATAAAACTATGATTACCTGGCCGAACCTCCAGTGCCAATCTAGCAGATAGTTCTACTAGAACAGTAAATTATGTTTATGGTGTCATTTTTTTCCTTGAACTGTTTGTGGTAATCGGTAAGGAGTACTAACGTCACACTAAGTTCATTCCGAACCCCTAGTGGGGTGCAAACATCTGTAAAATCTTCTAAATGCCACCATAAGTCACCCTCCCAAAGTCTAAGGTGTTGGGCCTCGAGGCAGGGGTGAGTCTTTTCTCCTCGACATGGAAAGAGGTGTATTAAAAGAGGGGGGTCTGCTCCTCTTACTGGCCACCCCCACACCTAGGACCATGGAAGCTGGTATTGCTCGGGTAACAGAGCCCCAAGCTGGCTGGCGCATCTGCTCTGGTATCATAACACAGTACCTGGATAACTTCTTTCAACATTGTAATAAAAAAATACAGTGTTTTTTTAGATTACCCTCTCATAAAGTGTATTGGTTTTGTCTCGCTCTGAAGTTAGAACCTTGACATTGGCCTGGATTTCTGCCATGTGCCGTTCATACTTTGTAAGCATGTCTTGGAGGTCATCTTTTTCCCGAATACTCCTCTTCATTTCAGAATCATGCTGTAAAAACACAATCGATTATGCCACTTAGCAGGTAGTCCCAGTTCAGGCACAGTGGCAACAAAGCAGTTTGGGTGATTGGGGGACAATTTCATTGAGGCGGTGCATGGGCGTCAGTGTGGCTCTATGGGTAGGACTTGGAATAAGTAATACCCAGATTGCTCATGGTGACCCAGAACTACTACGAAAGTATAAGGGGCTAATAGAGACTGAAAAGCCCTCTTACTTAATGGTAAATATAATTTTGCTGTCTGAAAACAGGACTCTCCTAAAATTCTATTTGAAATATTCTCCATCAGTCCATATAATAAAGAATATCACATATACTGTATAGCAATAGTAAATACTGTAAGCAATTTCTGGCAGCAGATGTACATTTAAAAAGTGAAGTAGTTATGTCTGTTCGCCGCTTCTGTCTATCTGAGATTTTTCTTGGTCTGCCACTTTGAGCCTTAACTTGAACTGAGCCTGTGGTCTTCCATTTCCATAATATGTTCCTAACTGTTGAAACAGACAGCTGAAATATCTATGACAGTTTTCTGTATCCTTCCCCTAAACCATGATGGTGAACAATCTTTGTCTTCAGGTCATTTGAGAGTTGTTTTGAGACCCTCATGTTGCTACTCTTCAGAAAAAATTTAGAGGAGTGAAACTTACAACTGACCCCCTTAAATACTCTTTCTCATAATTTGATTCACCTGTGCATGTAGGTCAGGGGTCACTAAGCTTACCAAGCCAATTTCAGTTCCAATAATTAGTTCTAAAGGTTTTGGAATCAATAAAATGACAACAGTGCCAACATTTATGCACCTGCCTAATTTTATTTAAACAATTATTGCACACTTTCTGTAAATCCAATAAACTTAATTTCACTTCTCAGATATCACTGTGTGTCTCCTATATGATATATTTAACTGACATTTTATATCATAACAACCAACGATTTATACAGGAAAATCATGACGATTAACAAGGTTGCCCAAACTTTCGCATCCCACTGTATAGCAATAGTAAATACTGTAAGCAATTTCTGGCAGCAGATGTACATTTTAAAAGTGAAGAAGTTATGTCTGTAATTAAGGGCACTCTCTGGATAGACAGCTTAAAGTAGAAAAAACATAGCAAATACAAGCCACACCATACAAACTTCAACCTCCTTTTCCTCAACTGACTGCACTACTCCCTTAATCAGGGCCGGTTTAAGCAACAATGGGGCCCCAGGGCAAAATAAACCTGGGGGGCCCCCCCAACAGATACCCTGGAGCAAAAATTGGCATTAAGGGACCTTTTTTGCAGCTGGTATAGTCAGGGTTTGAAGCCCCAATCGGCCGGAGCTCCACATTCTGGCTACCCCAGCTTGCATGGGGGACAAGGGGTTAAAAAGTTTCAGGAGGGGGGACCCCACATAATTAAAAAAAAATTCCCACACTCTAAACATAAAAAAAAAATTGGGAAATTAGGAAAAAAATGCCAGGGATCTTCATACAGCCATATTGCGGCTGTATAGCAATCCCTGGCCAAAGCGCTGCGGCTGCATATGGACCCCCTGGAAACCCTGTCAGGAAATATATTGCGCTTTCTTTTGATACATGTAAAATTACACTACCGTTAGGTACTAAAGGTGACATTTACCGCATTTAAAAGTATACTTTTTCCTTCGAAACGTTAAAATCGATTTTCTGAAAAACTATAAGGTCTTTTTGAAAAATAGTTTTTTCCTCTTATTCCCAATGATCCTGCAAATTTAGGGTTTCTAGAATTTAAGGTGGATTTGCTATTAACCATTAAAGTCGGCGGGTTTTTAAATGTGTAATTTTTTTCCTTTGAAACTTTAAAATCGATTTTCTCAGGAACTATAAGGTCGATTTGAATTTTTTTTCCCTCTTTTAGCCACTGGGGGCCCCTACAAGCTCTGGGGCCCTGGGGCAGCTGCCCCCTTTGCCTTTATGGTAGTGCCGGCCCTGCCCTCCATTGTCGCCTATGGGAGGGTACTGAGTGACAGGCCAGCCACACACATTTCTCATGATCCCATTGGTTGGTGTGCTTTGTTGCAATTAACCATTGCCTCCCTTCACCCACAGTACAATCATTTGTAACAATGTATTTATGCAATATCCTACTAGATAATGGAAATGGGAGGGGGCACATGAATAAGGTCTTAATTGGCATGCTGACAGCTGATCATAGTCCCATGCCAGGTATATTTAAGCATGTTGTGGTTACTTCAGTGATATAACTGACCATAAGAAGACATTATAGAAAATGGTCAGCGATGTCACTACCGGAACCCAGGCACATGTACTCATGTAACTGGAAGTTGGTATTCCTGTGATTTGTCTGTGGGGCATTACAGCATGAATTAGTAACCTGTGTCTACTAAATGAGGATGATAAAAATATACTGTATATATTTTTTTAACTGAAATACTTTACATATATAGTTTGTTGTTTTTCTTTTAGTCCTTGTACCACTGATAAATAAGTAGGGGGTCTTAAAAATACCCCTTTAGTCATTCACCTAGAAGGGGGTAACTATTTGCTTGTCACATCAACAGAGCAGAAAGGATAGCACATAAACCTCTTCCTTCAATACCAGCAACAGCTCATGGCCACAGAAAACAGAAGAGTCTGATACTTTTCAGCATTGGGAACTGAGGCTTTGCAAATATTTTTTGGATTTTGTGGCATTTTTTGAAAGAACTCCTCTCCGTGCTATTTCAACTAGATGACCATGTGACAGGTTACACAGTGGATGACTATCTTTTTGGGACAAGCAGTGTGAATGGGATCCAGGTTGCCTCTGTTGGAGAGAGCCATGAGACAATTTACTCTCCTGTTACTGCAACCTTTCCAAATTAACACTGTCTATAAAATGTATGCCTAGCACCAAATCTGGGCACTGTTTACTCTAAAGGGTCAAATATTATCCCTGATATTGGAAAAGTCTACAGTGAGGAAGTCAAACAATTATGTATCTGTAATATGCAATATTCATTAAAATGGAATTTTGTCTAATTCATGTAATATTCCAAATTTGTGAATACCACTGATTTATTACAATTCATAGATAGCTACTATGTAAAAGAAAACTGTTATACATAGGGGTGTTTTATGTGTTGAGTTGTGCATATCTGGAATATTATTCCTGTGCCAGTGCCAGTTCCCAGATCATATACCCACTATCACTGCTCCTGGATGGAGATGGTGAGGATTTTGTGGTAGTGCAGAACTGGAAGTGAAAATTGATCGAATTCCCATTTAAACAATAAAGGGTCCATCCCTTCTTCAGAGTGGTACATTGCAGGAGGCTGAGTGAGACTTCCCAGTTTTAGCTGTAAACTGCTGAGAGGTCTTTACTGCTGCTGTCCAGCACCATCAATGGATAAAGAGGGGGACAGTGCATAATTTGTGAGCTTTCGTTTCAAAGGGTCTTTATTAGGCCATGGGCCAATTTCTTTTTACACAATTATGCAGTTGTATGTCCTGGTAGCACATTTCAAAATAAATGTTAACAGAAATAACCAATACATAATGAGTTACAACATTGGTCATAGTTCATTGGCAAGTTAGCATAATACGTGAGCTTTACGTAATTGTTTTCTTTTAATAAAACCCTGATGTACAATACACAAAATGTGATTCTTTTTCTGTACATTAAATGAGCACAGTAATGTGACCAGATACAGTTTGCTTCTTTTTGTTTCATAGGTTTCTTATTCCTGCTTACCCGGGAAGGACTACGCCGAGGACTAGCACTGCGACCTCGAATCATTTTCCTCAGACGATCCGCCTCCCTTTTGTAGTGATCTCTTTCCTCCTCCAAGCTTTTGACAAAAGAGTCTAGTTTAGAGGGAGATGTTGCTTTACTCTTCTCATTTGCTAAAACTCTCTTCTTCTCTGGTAAATTGAGAGGGAGCACATTTTAATAAATTTTAATAAAAACTTTCATAATACATATATAAAAAACAATATTTTATTTTATTAGTATTATCATTATTGATTCATAAACATATTCCAACATATTCCATGGCGCTGCACAAAATAAATTAACAAGGGGTACATAACAATAGACAGTGGTATACACAAAATATAGACATTGCTACATAATATACAATTGGCAGCAATAATAATTCTTACATTTGTATAGTTCTTTTCTAATGTTGGGCTCAAAGCACTTGAGAACTGCAGCCACTAAGGGTGGGCTCAGTAGACCACCCAGCAGTGTTATGAAGTCTTGCCTAAGTACTTAATGAACAAAAACTGGCTTACTGAATTCATACCCTGGTCTACTATTGTCAGAGGCAGTGCTCTTAACCAGTATACTATACAGCCAGCTATGGTAGACATCATACTTATTACAGTGATACAAGTAACATGGTGAACAAAATGTTTAGCAACTTCCAAGACATAAAGAGTAAGAGAACCCGGCCCTTGCAAGCTAACAATCTAAAGGAATAGGGAATAAATAAGAGGGTGGATACTATTCAATATGTGCACCTAGAGGCACTGTGTTTTGAGGTTATATTTAGTAAGGAGCACAACCTGGCCAGAGGCTAAAGGGGAATGGCCAAAGTTAGAACTTGCTTGTCTGAAAAAGCGAGTTTTGAGAGAGCGCATAAAGATTGCAATGGTTGAAAAGTGATGGATATGTTTTATACGAGAATTCCAGAAGAGGGGTGAGGATCATGAGGCATCTTGTATACGTGAATGGGAGGAGATAATTCTAGAGGAGGGCAGAAGGTTGTGTTTAGAATGAGATTGCAGTTGGGGTGGTACCTAGAAAGTACTGGGAAATGTGCAGGAGAGAAAAATGTGAACATCTTTGTAGGTTAGTGTTAAGAGTTTGAAGTGGATCTTCTGGTTAACTGGCAGCCATTGAAGAGCTTGGCAGAGAGAAGAAGCAAAGGAAGAGCGAGAAGACAAATAAATGAATGAATCAAGAAGCCTAGTTCAGTACAGATTGGAGAGGTGCAAGTCTGTTAGTTGGTAGGCCACAAAGCAGTATATTCCAATAATCCTGATGAGATATTATAAGATCATGCACTTTAGTAATGTCCTGGGTGTGATATGTTTTTGAGTTGGAAAGGACAGGAGCTGGTTAGAGTGTGAATGTGAATATGCATGGTATTGGAAACCAAATGAGTTAATTATACCGTGCATATAAATAGAAAAAAGGAGAGGACAAAGGACAGAGCCCTGAGTTACCTCTACAGAGGATGTGGAGAGGAGATATGGTCTCTATGGAAAAGCTTCATACATACACTCGACCACCACCACTTAAAACAAACAAGGAATGATGAGTCAGTCAAGAATCATTAAAAAAGGTCGCCCAACGACAGTAAAAGACATGTAGACCAATCCATTCTAGCAGATTGGTTGAGATGATAATCCCTATCAGTCATTTGTATCAACTGATAACAAACAATCGCTCCATTCAAACTACTTACATGTGGCTAATTAAGCACTTCTATGTCCTCATTTTTATGTTTCTGCTAATGATCAAATTGGTGGACCGTTTTTGTGCCTTCACTGAACTCAAAGATGCTTTGAGGTTGTTTGTTGATCGTTAACTGTCGGATCGCTCATTTTGTAACAACGGCAGTCGAGTGTGTATATGGAACTTAAAAGACTCTGAAAGACCTTTCGGATAGATAGGACGATATACAGGAGAGAACAAGAACCTTAATTCCTAAAGATGACAGCATGGGTCCATTTACATTACATCAGTTATTATTAGTTATAACTGTACGGACCACTGATGTGCAAGGTAAACTTCATGTTTCCCTATGACTCAGTTCACATTATATGCATTATAAATAAAAGCTTTTTCATAATGCACTGCTATGGAGAGTTCAAACCCACCAGTTTTTAAGTGTATACTGTAGTGTAAAAGAGGCCTATCTGTAAAAGTAAGGTGTAGGCAACAATATCAAACGCAAAAGACAAGAAGAATAAGCATTTGGATTTTGAATGGATTTAGCTGTAAGATCATTGACCACATTAGAAGAGCTGTTTCTGTTAAGTGGTTAGAGTGAAAGCCAGACCGACCAAGCAAGTAGTTAGAAGATAAATAATTGCTGAATATCCATTCAGCATGGATATGATGTTCTAATAAATTGGATGCAGAAGAGAGAAGTGACACAGGGTGGTAGCTGGATAATGCTGTGGGATCTAGAGATGTGTTTTAAGTAATTTTGTAACAGCAGCCTTTTTGAGTGAGCATGGGAAGATGCCTGTGGAAAGGGATAGATTAAATAGAAATGTTAGAGCAGGGAAGATGAGGACTGCAGTGTAATGAGATGGGGGGTGTAGGATCCAAAGAACATGCACGGTTATTACGGTAGATGGGATTTGGAGATTAGCGAGGAGAGAGCGTGTTCAAAGAGTGGAGAGAAGGCAGATAGAGAGCAGTCAAAAAAAAGGACACAAATAGGATGTGATGGATGCATAGAAAAACCAGTATGGATTTTGTCAATTTTATCAGTGAAGTATGCTGCAAATTCATAATTATTCATTCACAGATAAGTGAGGAGAAGAGGGACAGAGAAGAGAGTTAAATGTGCTAAACAAGCACTTTGGATTGTAGGAGTGTAACGATTTTGTAATTCTCTCCGTGGTCAGCGCACAGGATGCGCGCTGACACTGCGGAAATCCTCCACAAGCGTATAATCTGAGAGAACCCAGCAATGGTGCTATGCACCAGTAGAGGGGAATTCCTGCCGGCAGATGGAGCTGTGGAGTGCAGAGGAACAGATCCTCTGCACAGCCACAGATGCCAGATAGGAATTGTACGAGGGGAAGCCCTTAAAGAGAGAGAGCACATAGACAGGGTGTATGTGTGTCCACCAATCTAGTCGCCATCCAATGATGGAGAACACACAACAGCAGAAACAATGTAGGAACGCAATCGCGAGAGAGGCGATTGCCAGAAGTGACACAAGACTGAGCAGGACAGAGCACGAGAGAAGCAAAGGCACAGCAAACAACAATGAGAAGATAAGGAAAATAAGAAACGCTAGCTAAACGCGAACATCGCACTCATTCGCAACAGCGAACGCGTTCACGGCGCGGTCTCCGCACGTTAAGCGCAACAGAGACAAGCACGCCACCCTGACTAACGAATGTACACAAATGGACAAAGAACAGGAACGCTTGCTAAACGGCTGCCTTACCGCAGACAACCGCAAGCGTTTGCTCCAGACAGACAGACGAACGGAAAACAGGAATAGGTCAGATAAGATCCACCGCTCTTCCACCAGAGTGAGTGCGATCCAGCTTCTGGACCAAACGATTCACCATCGCCAACCGCTGGCGACAGTGCAATCGCAAAGACAACAGAAGACAGAACAGGCAATACAAATAATTCAACCTAACTGCACTAGAGGAGCTGCCTAGTGCAGTCCCGAGGAATTACTCTAAGATAGACTTTAACAAACAATAGCAAGACTGACACTCCAGGAGTCTTTTAGCAGTAACAAACCATGATGACCAGCAAAGGATTGTGGGATCACATGGTATTTATGCTGCAAGCCTTCAAGGGAGGCGACTAGGCAATTTGCATAATCAGTATATGCAAATTCCTCAGCAGCAGAGCAGGTCTGAAGCTTGCAAAGCAAAGACAGGTCTATTATCCAGAGAATCGTACTAGGTATGATAGAAGACAGAAAAAACACAGGGACACCGGGAGCCCGATATCATGTGATAACGTCTCAACAATGGGACTATAAGGTAAAGGATGATATACACACAAAGGTAGGTTGCTTTTGAAGGCAACCACCATCAGCATATGTGGAGAAGTACCGTCTCCATTTGGCCTTTTTGGTCGCTGCTCCTAAGATAAAAGTGGTGCCCTATACCAGGATAGGAACAACCTCCCAAAGCAGTAGGGTATAAAAGTTCAGGAAAAAACAAAAGTAGGAGGCGCCCTCTAATATAGCACAATAGCACTTGACTGTTTAAAAGATTTATAGCTTCACAGGGTAAGAGTAAATAATCCTACCTGTGCTGAAGATACTCAGACCGGTAAATTGTAAAAACAAAACAGAGGACACCAAGAGCCCAATAGTGCAATATTGTCTGGTAAGCTCATTATATAATGTAAAGTCAAAGGTTCTTATACTCACAAAGGTGGGTTACCATTAGGTAACCACTTGACAGGCAGGTGGGGAGTATTAGTACCTGACCCCACTCAGGTATAAAAGTCGCTCTCTGTAGATAGGAAAATGGGGAAAGAACCCCTCCACCAGGGGTGGACTTAATCGTGCTGTAATATGTACGAACAGAGGCGCCAAGCAGAGTAAAACAATGTTCTAAAAATGATAAAAAGAGGGAAGTCGAGGTGGACTTACCTCCCTCTGGTAGTGGACATATACTCAAATGCAGAGTAAAAAATATACAATTTATTCACAGCTCCATAAAATCGCAACGCGTTTCGCGGTCAACAATCCCGCTTCATCAGGCAGTACAGGCGCATATAAAACTGGTTCAGGTCCATAAAGCGACAGAGGCGCTCACACGCTTTATTTTACTCTGCATTTGAGTATATGTCCACTACCAGAGGGAGGTAAGTCCACCTCGACTTCCCTCTTTTTATCATTTTTAGAACATTGTTTTACTCTGCTTGGCGCCTCTGTTCGTACATATTACAGACCGGTAAATTGATCAACAACTTTTTATTGATATTTCGAGACCTGCATCCCACAGACTTAAGGAATGGTCAAACAGCTGTCTTCCTGTGCAGCCAGCTGAGCGGATAATTACAGGGAGTGAGTGGATATGAGGGAAGAAAAATAAGACTGTTTTGTAAAAGAAAGTGCATTTCTAAAGTAATTCAGAGCTTTTTTGTATGACATGAAGTCCTCATTAGTGTTGCTTTTTCTCCAACGATGCTCAGTTACTCAAGAGCACATTTTCAGTAGTTTAGTAGCTTTGGTCAGCCGGGGTTGGTGACTGACACGTTTGGTAAGAGGGGGGAAAAGTATCCATGAGTGCTGTGACAAAGCTGTGGTAATATGTAGCTGCAGTGTCTGGGTCAGGAAAAAATAATGTGAGAAGAGGTGTGAGGGCATCAGAAAAAGTGCATGTCTAGGTTGGGATAGTTACTATGGCCTCAACTCACGGAGCATTATCAAACGTTTATCAAACACTTTATCAAACGTTTGATAATTTACCTCATGGGTAAAATCTCATTTTAAATTCACTAATGTGTTATATATTTATCGAATGTTTTACCGATAAAACGTTCAACAAATATATAACACCTTAGTGAGATTTTACCCATGAGGTAAATTATCAAACGTTTGATAAAGTGTTTGATAAACGTTTGATAATGCTCCGTGAATTGAGGCCTATGTAGATCTGCATGTACTTGTGCCAGAGTAGTTGGAAAAGGGAAGGAGAGGGTGAAGTTGAATTAGTTATTGTCAGAAAGAGAAATTGTAGCATTAGTAAAATCCGTGATAGAACAGAGACTAGTGAATATGAGATCAAGAGTGTGGCCATCAGTGTGAGTTGGGCAGTAGACCACTAAGACAAGCCATAGAAGGAGGTGAGTGAAAGCATTTTGGTGGCAAAAGAATTGCTGATGTGAATAGGAATGTTTAAAGGGACTCCGAGCTCTAAAAAGAAACAAAATTGGTACTACCTGGGGCTTTCTGCAGCCCACCGTAGGTCGGGAGGTCCCCCGGCGTGGTCCTGGTTCCTCTCCCGGTCCCTCCGCCGCATGCCGCACCGCCGACACCCGGGCTGGGTGTCGGGCTCCCACTTCCTGAACAGGGACGCTCTTGATCATTCCGGCCGCTGCGCATCATCACGGCGGCCAGCGTGACAGTACTACTGTCACACCGGCCGCCGTGATGACGCGCAGCGGCCGGCGTAAAGGCGAAGAGCGTCCCCGTTCAGGAAGTGGGAGCCTGACACCCGGTGCGGGTGTCCCTGGTGCGGTATGCGGCGGAGGGACAGAGAGAGAAGCCAGGACCGAGAGAGGAGCCAGGACCACCAATTTTGTTTCTTTTTGGAGGTCAGAGTCCCTTTAAATCACAAATGATAATGGTAGGGATTTCAGTGGACAGCACTGACGAAGCCATGCAGAGAAGTATTCTGAGAAAACAGAAGCAGGGTCAAGAAGGCCATAGATGACTTTGAAGGTGAGAGGGGAGTATAGTCAAAGCATATGGACTTCAAAGGATGGGAAAGAGAGAAAGAATAGCAGTGAGTGGCTTAACTACTTAAAGACCGCGTCACGCCAATGGGCGTGACCGCGGTGGCAGCCCCAGGACCGCCTAACGCCAATTGGCGTCAAGTCCTGAGGCCAGCTACTGCAGGAGATGGCGTGCAGGCGAGACTGTTAGATGGTGAAACCGCCGTCTTTTCACTTAGCACAGCACTGCGATCCGCATCAGCGCTGTACTGGGGACAGCGGTGTGACACGGCTGTCCCCTTCATAGACTGGGGAGTGATCGGCTGTCATAGGCTGAAGCCTATGACAGCTGATCACGCTGATTGGCTGGCGGGGGAGGGGAGACATTGAAAAAAAACAGGAATATTTATTAGTAAAATAATAACAAAAATATTTATTAAAAACAAACATCTGGGAGACGATCAGACCCCACCAACAGAGAGCTCTGTTGGTGGGGAGATAAGGAAGGGAGTTGTGCGGCCCTGCAGCTTGGCCTTAAAGCTGCAGTGGCCTATTAAGCAAAAAATGGCCTGGTCTTTAGGGGGGTTTAGCACTGTGGTCCTCAAGTAGGAGCATCGATCATCCTTGTCTATTCCCACTTAAAACACAAAAACAGATTTATAATTACTAAGGTCATATAGGCCATTTTACGTCAGAACCAGGATGGAAGCTAAGTGTACTGTATGGTTTATTGATAATACAGCCTCCAGATAACCTTGTTCCCAGGTGTCGAAAGACAGATGCATGATGATAACTTAGTTATCAGCCACCCAATCCAAGCGCAGCTTCCAGATTTATCAGGTTCCATTGTGCCAATGCCAAGCCCATCTGCCCCCATACCTGATTTCTCCAGCTTCTCTACTTTCTTGCTCAGCCTGATGTTGTCCTCTTGCAGCTGATCCAGCAGAACGTTCATAGCTCTGTTCTCTTGTTGTCTTTCTTCAAAATCTGCTCCAACTTTCTCTAACTGTTTCTTTGCAATTTCTAAATCCTTATTTTGAAAGAAAACAACATATAGTATAATGGTAATGGCACAATGTATCCCCTTTTCTTATATCTCTCTGCTTTAAACACAATAGGGGAATGATAGCTATGTGAGTTGTGCACCCCCTTTTACACTGCGCCCCGAGGCTGGAGCCTCTCTCGCCTCTGCCTCGGCCTGGTAAGTATTGCTTAGTCTATGTACAACGATATTTTAAAATAGCCTCAGCACATTTGATGGTACCCCTAGAAAAGATAAAAATAATTGGATTAGAGCAATTTTTCAAACTTGTTGTTCTCTTTAATTAGTATACCACGTCACTGACTGTGCAAAATGCGTTCAGCATATTTAAATGAAGTAGTGACCTTCATGTTTAGTATCATCATGTTTCACGAAATAAATGATTCTGATTTTGACTTGAGCTGTTTGCTCCTTTTTTTTTTTTAAACATTGTCAATCGGCTGACATCCTCATAGCTTTTTTTTCGGCATGTCTGGGATGTGTGTACACAGTTGGAATCTGCCAACTCCCAGTACAACCATGGTGACCATCTTTGTTATGAGCCGGATGGTAGGGCACTGGCTCTCTGCATTTTGTGTTTGTGTGAGATTTTTAACCACTTAAGGACCAGGGGTGTTTTACAGGATATGTGCTGCGTGGGCTCTCCAGCCCGCAGCACAGATCAGGATTTAGCCAGGGCGATCAGACTTACCCCCTTTTTTCCCCACTAGGGGTATGTCCTGCTGGGGGGGGTCTGATCGCCGCCGGCTTGCTGCGCTTTGCGGGGGGGGCTCTTCAAAGCCCCCCTCCGCAGCGTTTTCAGCGCTCCCTGCCTTCCCGTCCCTCCCTCTCCCTCCATGGGCTGCGCAGGACGGATATCCGTCCTGCGTATTGAAGGATAGGCTTCAGCCTATCATATGCCGGCGATCCCCGGCCAATCAGAGGCCGGGGATCGCCGATCTACGTCACGGCGCTGCTGCGCAGCAGCGCCGTATGATGTAAACAGCGGGGATTTCTTCCCCGCGTGTTTACATTTTGCCGGCGAGCCGCGATCGGCGGCTCTCCGGCTGTTCACGGAGACACCCTCCGTGAACTGACATGGAAAGGCCGCTCGATCGAGCGGCCGTTTCCATGGGAAACCACTTAAGACCTGCCGACGCCTATGGACCTGGTCCTGTCATGAGTCATGACACATCAGGTACAGTAGGTTACTTACCTACTGATGTGCCCGTTTCTTGCCTGCCACTGTACCAGTTACCCTTCATTTCAGCTACCTACATCAGGAAACTCTTCACAATCTGACAAGCTTATTAAAAGGTGTGAGAAGCTTATTAAAATGGTGTGTCAAGTTGTACAAAGTCATGATCTCTCTCCTTTTTTTCTTACAGCATCTCTTAACATGGAACACCACAAAACAGAGCAGGTGGAAGCCCATTGGTAGGGGGTCTCTTGTGGACAAATTAAAAAGAGAGCCTTACTAACTTAACTGAGAAAAGCAGGGAGGTTTCCTACCTCTCTAAGGCTGGTTTCACACCAGGACGTTGCGTTTTAGGGGACGTTATGGTCGCATAACGTGCCCCTAACACAACGCCTGGTGCTCCCTGCTTTGGACGTCAGAGTGAGCCGCGTTGTGGAGCTCACTCTGGCGTCCGTGATGCGCACTCTTGGACGCATGCGGCATCACGTGGTCCCGCCGGCCAATCGCCGCACAGAGCGGCCGTTCCAAGAAGTAAACACTGCACGTCACTGAGTGCAGCGAATATTAATTAGCCATGTGCCTGGCCGCTCTCCGCTCCTCCCCAATGTTACTGAGCATGTGCAAGCAGTGTAACGCGGCTCTGCCGCTTACAAAGTACTGCATGCAGTACGTTGACTTATGGCGCAGCGTTACTGTGTAACGCAACGTGGGCACTGTGAACAGCCCATTGATTTTTCATTGCTGTGCGGTGGGCTGCGTTACAGGCTGCTCTAACGTGCGCCTGTAACGTCCCACTGTGAAACCAGCCTAAAAGAAGGAATCATCAAGCCCCTTCTTAAAAAACCTTCCATGGATCCAGATGCTATGAGCAGCTACAGACCTGTCTCCAACCTCCCCTTCTTAGGTAAAGTTATTGAAAAGACTGTCTATCTGCAACTTGAAACCAGGCTGTCAGTAAACAACATCCTGGACCCTCTACAATCTGGCTTTAAGAAACACCACAGCTGTGAAACAGCCCTCATCCAAGTCTGCAACGATCTGCTCATGGCAAGGGACAGAGGGGAATGTTCCATCCTAATCCTGTTGGATCTCTCAACGGCTTTTGATACAGTTGACCACGAAATCCTGCTTAACAGACTGCAGGAGTACTGTGGCATCAGTGGATCAGTCCTCCAGTGGTTCAGATCATTCCTGACTGACAGAACACAGAGAGTATCCCTAGGTCCTATAATGTCCAAACCTGCACCTCTACAATTCGGAGTGCCACAAGGATCAATCCTATCCCCTCTACTGTTTGCAATCTACATGTTGCCACTTGGTACACTTATCCAACGTCATGGCCTGACGTACCACTGCTACGCCGATGACACACAGCTATACCTGTCCTTCAAACCTGGTGGAACAGACCCTACTCCAAAAATAAACTCTTGCCTAGCTGAGCTACAGGCATGGATGAAGGATAACTGGCTGAAACTGAATGCTGACAAAACTGAGGTCCTGTTTGTCCAAAGCCAGCACTCGCCATCAAAACAGCTCTATCCTAAAGCAACACCAATCAGGATTGGGAATTCAGACATAAACAGCTCCAACCTTGTGCGCAGCCTTGGCGTACTAATCGATGGGGAATTGAGTTTCAGAAACCGAGTTTCATCTGTAGTTAAATCTTCCTACTTTTATCTGAAGAACATTGCAAAGATTAAACATCTGATTCCCCCAGAGGATCTTCCAACCCTAGTCCACGCCTTCATCACATCACGGCTGGACTACTGCAATGCCGTTTATGCTGGCCTCCCCAAAAAGGACCTGCGTCGCCTGCAATTAGTGCAGAATGCTGCTGCCAGATTGCTAACAAACCAGCCTCGCCACTGTCACATTACACCGATCCTTCGCTCACTGCACTGGCTACCAGTAGAATGGAGAATACTCTTCAAGATTGGACTGCTGACATTCAAATCCCTGCACAATCTGGGCCCTGGATACATGAAGGACTTGCTGAAGCTGCACCACACCTCTCACAACCTCAGATCAGCAAGTTCTATAAACTTGTAAACTTGGTCACTCCTAGAGTACACCTCAAAAAATCTGATGATAGAGCCTTCTGTCATGCTGCCCCTATTCTTTGGAACTCCCTGCCACACCCAGTAAAGACAGCACCATCCCTGGAGCTATTCAAATCCAGACTGAAAAGCCACCTGTTTAGCCTAGCATTTCCAGACTTATAAAATTCTTCCTCTGTACCACGATGGTCGGAGCCATGCTTATGCGCTTTGAGTCCTATGGGAGAAAAGCGCTTTACAAATGTTATTTGTTGTTGTTGTTGTTATTTGTCCACCCACTCAGGCCAGTTGGGAGCCAGCCTGGCAACCTTTGAGAGATTACTTACTGATTTCAGATTTCTGACTGTCAGCTCTAAGTTGTCAATCGTTTTTTGGTTTCTTCTAACTTCACTCTGAAAACAGAAAAATAACAGGTTTGCAGTTTTGCAAAGATCTCATAGGCTGCTTTTTTACTTGGTGCAATGTAATCTGCACACGTTAAAATTGCAACTGCACCGCACCATTGCAGACATTTTAACATATGTGGCAGACTGCATTGACAAGGCAATTGGCAGCTAACTGTATTCAAAAGGTCCCACCCTTCAATCATACTGCTAAACAGGAAGTATGTCATCTGAAAATCTGCATTTTGAGTTAAGCTCTTTAAAGGACAACTGAAGTGAGAGGGGTATGGAGGTTGCCATTTATTTCCTTTTAAGCAAAACCAGCTGCCTGGCTGTCCTGCTGATTCTCTGCCTCTAATACTTTTAGCCAAGCCAGCAGCAGATCAGGTGTTCCTGACATTATTGTCAGATCCGACAAGAATAGCTGCATGCTTGTTTCTGGTGTTATTCAGCCACTATTACAGCCATATAGATCAGCAGGGCTGCCAGGCAATTGATATTGTTGAAAAGGAAATAAATATGGTAGCCTCTATAGTCTCACTACAGTTGTCCTTTAAAGGGGACTCTTTTCTTTGTTACTAATGTTGTGTTTCTAAGCTGTACTGCACATACAATTCATTATATCATAAGCTTATTTTCACTTCAGGTTTGCTTTAAAGGGAACCTAAAGTCTAAGGAAAAAAGCCAGTTTTACTTACCTGGGGCTTCTACCAGCCCCCTGTAGTCCCCTTGTGCCTGCGCCGTTACACACCGATCCTCCAGTCCCCTGCCCAGGTCAGTTTTGATTTTGCCGACTGAGCCTCTTGCTGGCCACCGTGGCCCTGGCTCCACGCATCCTCGTTTGCACTCCTGTTGCCAGGAGCATCCTGTGCAGGCACAGCAGAGATTGCAGGGGCCCGGTAGGAGCTCCCAGAGGTGGGACAAGGTCCTCCAGCACCCAAGGCTGAGACACCAAAGTGCGCCCCTCCATCCCTTCCACCCCAGCTGTCACACACTCATTGCCATTACACCATTACACTAAGAGGTGCCACAGGGCCCACAACCTCCCCAACACCTTAATATCTACTTATATGGCTTGCAGTCACTGCTATGTATCCCCTTTTCTTTTTTCTTTCTGCTTCAAACACAATTAGAAATGACAGCTGAATGAATTGTGCGCCCCCTCCTACACTGCGCCCTGAGGCTGGAGCCTCTCCAGCCTATGCCTCGGCCCAGCCCTGGGAGCTCCAAGTAAGTAAAACTGGCTTTTTCCCTTAGACTTTAGGTTCCCTTTAAAGCAAACCTGAAGCGAAAATAAACTTATGAGATAATGAATTGTATGTGTAGTACAGCTTAGAAACAGAGCATTAGTAGCAAAGAAAAGAGTCTCATATTGTTTTCCAGTACAGGAAGAGTTAAAAAATACTTCAGTTGTGCAAAAAGAGCTTCTCTGAGCTCTTCGACCCACCTGTTTTCTGAAGCACTTAAAGAGAACCCGAGGTGGGGATTTACATAAACCAAAACAAGGCTACCTGATTCGGGGGCTAGGCAGATCAGGTTGCCGCCATCTCCGCTGCTCTGGTGGCCTGTACTCTCCCACTTTTGGTTTCGTGACCCCTGGGGTCACAACATGCAGGGAGCAGCATGCAGGGAGGCGGGGGAGCAGCAGGGGGCCTGGCTGTGAAGAGGCAGAGCTGCCCAATGGCAGCATTGGAAGACCTGCAGGAATGCCCCTAGTGGGCGTTTAAGCAGGGAATCCCTCTCCCCCCTTACCCTTCGGCATAGCGACAAACGCGTTTCGCTAATTTTGGGAGGCTATAGGGGGTGTGGGGGGGGGTTGGCAGTGAGTGGGCACAGAGGCATTTTTCTGTGTCCCCCTCCTCCCCCCCCCCCCCCCCCTGAATCACCTCGGGTATTATTTAAAGGCAACGTCCAAGGAACTAAAGAAAAAAAAATCCACTTACCTTGGGCTTCCTCCAGCTCCTGGCAGACGACCTGTGCCCTCGACGCAGCTTCGTTGGCTCCCAGTCCCTTCGGGTGCAGATGTCGACCTCGCCAGGTCGGCACCTTCCTGCATTCCCCTGTGCGGCTCAGAGTCGCACTGACGTCATCCGGGCTGTGCGCAATACAGTCCAGATGATGTCAGCGCGACTCTGAGAGCCGCTCGGGCAGGCGCAGTCGGCATGTTGTGCCAGAGGGGCCCCGCCAGAAGCGCTTCAAACTTCCCCCAAGTGCCCACGCGTGCAGCAGCAGCTTTGGACTCACCTCCGAACCGAGTTCATTGCTGTCTGTTCTTCTCTCTGCCTCCTGCTCCCTCTAGCCGCGTACATCATCACTTCGCTTCCTGTATGTCACGTGACATACAGGTTCTTGTATGTCACATGACATACAAGAAGCGGTGATGTACGCAGCTAGAGGGAGAAGGAGGCAGAGTGGCTAGAAGGAAATCGCTGGACTCGGGCAGGAAGATGAGTCCAGAGGAGGCAGAGTGGAGGTACAAAAGGGAGCAAAGAAGACGGCTTTCAAAGAACAGAAGTGAAACCGAGAGCCCAATATGGTGTAGCATGTCAAAGAAATTGAAAATATAGTGTAAATTAATGGTAATGTACTCACAAATATGGGTTACCACAAAGGCAACCACTGGACCGGCAGGTGGGGAGAATTATAACCTGACCCCTCTCAGGTAATAAAAAGTCGCTCTCTGTAGATAGAAGATAATGGGGATGCACCCCTCCACCCAGGGTGGACTAGATCAGCAGTAAAATAAGAGTAACAGAGGCGCCAACAAGGATAGAATAATTAAAATCCGCTTAAAAGGAGGGAAACAGGTGGACTCACCTCCCTCAGGTAAAAAATGACCAGCAAATAAGCCGTTATAAAGTAACAGTAATATTTATTGGGAACTCTCCAGGTATGCATAATCAGAGGCACAAAGGGGGCAAAGCAGAGGCACAGAGGGGCAAAGCGGAGGCACAGAGGGGCAAAGCAGAGGCACAAAGCAGAGGTACAAACAGGGGCAAAGCGGAGACCCTGAGGGGCAAAGCAGAGGCACAAAGGGGGCAAAGCTGAGACACAGAGGGGCAAAGCAGAGGCACAGAGGGGCAAAGTAGAGGCACAGAGGGGGCAAATCAGAGGCACAGAGGGGGCAAAGCAGAGGCACAGAGAGGGTAACGCATAGGCACAGAGGAGCAAAGCAGAGGCACAGAGAAGGTACAGAGGCACAGAGAGGCAAAGCAGAGGCACGGAGTAAGGTACAGAGGCACAGAGGGGCAAAGCAGAAGTACAGAGAAGGTACAGAGGCACAGAGAGGTTAAAGCAGAGGCAAAGAGGGGCAAAGCAGAGGCGCAAAGAGGGGCAAAGCAGAGGCGCAGAGAAGATACAGAGGCACAAAGGGGGCGAAGTGGAGGAACAGAGGGGGTACCGTCGGAACTGGGGGTACAAATAGAGGCACAGAGGGGGTACAAATAGAGTGGGGGATGAAAAGACGCACAGAGAGGAGACATAGAGAGGCACAGAGGGGGGGGGGGGGCAAAACGGATACAGAGGGGACAAACAAACACTGAAGGGGACAAACAGGCACAGAGGGGGACACTGGAGGCAAATGGGGGCACATAGGAGGAAAAAGGGACAGAGATGACACAGTGTTCCGACTTCAGGTTAAGAATGAACCTACAGTCCCTATCTCGTTCATTAACCAGGGACTACCTGTATAACTTGAAATAAAAATATGAGACTTTTTTTCTTTGCAATTAATGTTCTATACAATATCTGTAATACACATACAATCATTTTATTAATAGAAAAAGCAATGGGGAGTAAATCAACCCCATTAAATGCACGTCATAAAAATACTGTACTTAAAGTGAACCTCCGGACTAAAAATCTACTCAGCAGAACTGAAAAGGCTTGGTGTTTCTTTAACAGTTTCACAGCATCAGAACTTTGTTTATCTTACCAAAGCATCATTTTTAGCTGCATTTTTATCTAAGCTCCGCCCATAAAAGAAAAAAAGCCTGGGGGCGGCGCCTAACCTTCGTGCAGGGCAGACGCATGGCGGATTAGCTCCGGCAAACTTAGCCGCTTACAGCACGCCCTGACCCCGCTCCTTCTCCCTCTTCGCTGCGATCCTCTCCCGCAAGACACCCGGAGCACTTCGGCATGGGTCCTAAGAAAAACCAGGCGTCCACGGACCCCGGAATCCCTGAGCTCTTCTCTAATAAGCAGAATGGGACCGTAATCCAAGATGGCGTTCGGCCTAGCGGCGAGAGCAGCTCACAAGGCGGTAAGAACTTAGACGCTGACAGAGTCACCAAAGCGGACCTACAAACCCTTTACCTGAACCTTGAAAGGCTTATCAATGCCTCCAAAACGGAAACCGTTAAGCAGATTAGCGAAGAACTGTCAGCTCTCGGTGAGCGAGTACACGAGGTTGAGGAGGGGCTGGAGGGGGTCAAGGCCTATTGCAGCCAGGTGGACGCTGATATCCAGGGGATGCGTGCGGATATCGCCACATTATTCGAGGCAAGGGAAGATCAAGAAAACAGGGACAGGAGAAGCAACTTCAGAATCCGGGGGGTCCCCGAGTCCATTACGGAGGTACGAGACTTTTTACTAGCACTATTCCGCCACCTTGTCCCTGATCTCCCAGAGCCGAGCTGCGGATGGATCGGGCACATAGGGCCCTGAGACCCCTGCCCAAAGAGGGCGACCCTCCCAGGGATATAATCACCAAACTCCACTACTTCAGCTCCAAAGAAGCTATCATCATGGCCTCTCGGAACCTACCTCATGTGGACTTTCAGACCCATAGGATCCTGATCTTTCCGGATCTCTCCCCCATCACCCTGAACAAACGCTGGGAACTCAAACCCCTGACCACTGCCCTTATCAAGCACGGGATTAAATATCGGTGGGGCTTCCCCTTCAAACTGATTATCCCCCACAATGGTCGGCAAATCACCATCTCCGACCCCAGCTTTATCCCGGAGGTTTTTCACAAACTAGGCCTTAAATATGTTAAGCCACCCCGCGGAGTGGCAGCAGCTTCACCTAAGAGACTTTCTCCACCAAGGCCCACGTGGTCCACAGTTCCAGAACGGAACCCCCAAGACAGAGGCCAGTCTGATGTCCCCTCAAGCAGTCCTGCTAGCCCCGCTTCCCTGGGCTCCAACGCCTGATCATCCACCACATCACCTCGCATTATACCCCTGCTAAGCGCCTGACTATATCTCTCAACACATATAAGTGGCGAGCTATGACCGGCACTCCCGCCACCCTGCCCTGACACTTATGTGGGTGCTATAGCCCTGAACTGACCTGTAGTCTTAGCACTACAGTCCTGCGATGCTCACTCGGGACACTTGGATAAGTGCCCCCCTTTCTTTTTCTTTTTCTTTTTTCTTTTTCTTGTTATTGTTTTATTTACAGCTTAACGTTAAGAATAATGTTATACAGTTATATGCTGTTCCTGTTTTAGGTGGTTCCTCCCCGGGCCAACGGGACCTTAACAGGCCCTGTTGCTTTATCTTTACCTTAACTTTTCTTTTTTTTTTTTTTTGTTTCTGTCGGATCACCGTAGTTTTAAAATATGTAGGACCGACTATATATGTTTTTTGGGGATGTAAAGGTAGTATCTTTATGTTTTCATTTGTTTCTGACTCTTTGCATGAACCATGGCCACACCAATAGTAACTACAGATAGCCCCCCTAGATCCTTAGATACTGAGGCCCCCCTTTCTGTGCATACAGATTCCTCTGCCCCCATGACCATTATTACCCATAATGTCAAGGGTCTAAACCAGGCATGGGCAAACTCGGCCCTCCAGCTGTTACGGAACTACAAGTCCCACAATGCATTGCAGGAGTCTGACAGCCACAGTCATGACTCATAAAGGCAAATGCATTGTGGGACTTGTAGTTCTGTAACAGCTGGAGGGCCGAGTTTGCCCATGCCTGGTCTAAACGCTCCCCAGAAAAGACGCCTAGCATGCCAGTATTACAAGAACGCCAATGCAGATATCATCTTTTCACAAGAAACTCACTATACTTCTAAAAAAGAACCTAAATACTGGCATAAACTCTACCCCCAGGTTTATTATGCTTCCGCCCCTCAGAAGAGATGCGGTGTAGCTGTGGTTCTCCATAAGAGGCTTAACTTTAATGTGCACAAAACTATCCGAGATCCTGAGGGCAGATACCTAATCTTAGTCGGGGATTCTAACGGATTGCTATTAACACTAGTAGCTGTTTACGCTCCCTCTGAGGGGCTGCGCCCCTTCCTCGCTAACCTGTCTTCCAAAATCTCCACCCACAGAGCAGGTAAACTCCTGTTAGCGGGAGACTTCAATGCCTCATTGGACGGAGGGCAGGGTCGTCATCGCACCCCTCCTAAATGCCTACTGAAATTTTTGTCTGACACTGGGACCTGGGACGTCTGGAGGGCGCTTCACCCCGGGGAGAGGGGGCACACCTTCTACTCCCACCCACATGACACATATTCACGTATCGACTTCATCTTTATGGATGCCACACTCCTTTCTGAAGTAATTAAGGCGGACCACTCTGGGATCTCATGGTCAGACCATGCGTCTGTCTCGGTGCAGTTCTCTTCCCTGACCCCTAGACCTAAAAGCACATGGCGCATTAATGAATCCCTGCTGGTGGATAGTGAGATCAAGCTAAAAGTGGCCTCTGAAATCTCCTCCTTTTTTAATATTAACAAGGTGGGTGATACCTCCCAAGGGATCAGATGGGCAGCTCACAAAGTGACTATCAGGGGAGAACTGATTAAGATCTCTTCTATTAAACGTAAACTAGCAATGGCTAGGATAACTGAATTAAAAAAGGAGATCAGGCGCATGGAGCTTAAGCACGCCGCTGGGACACCTTCTGTGTCTCTCTCTCGTCTCACTACTCTGAGATCCGAGCTTAAATCTCTCCTATTCCAGAAGGCTGATAGGGCCATGCGCCTGACCGCTCAAAAATTCTATGAAAAAGGAGACAAACCAAACACTATGCTAGCCAGGAAACTGAGCAATCGCCTAACACTTAACAGATTGCATCCCATCAGAAGCAGCTCGGGTGCTCTGATTCACAACCCTAACGCCATAGTGATGGAATTTCAGAAATATTACGCCCAACTGTATGATGGCACCACTACGGATAAGCTCCGCACCCCAATAAGTCACATCCAGGAATACCTGCACGATACCCCTATCCCTAAACTACCGACAGATAGTAGCCTCTTACTAAACTCTCCTATCACAGTTAAAGAGGTCCTGTCTGCCATCAAGGGCTTAAAGTCATCCAAGGCCCCTGGCCCGGATAGATACACTGCTTCGTACTACAACACCTTTAAACAATTGTTAGCTCCAGAATTATCTACCTTCTATAATAACATTCTGAAGGGTAAGGAAGATTTCCCCCCAGACTTGTCCAGGGCGTCCATAGTGGTAATACCTAAACCTGGCAGAGACCTAGCGGAGGTTACCAATTACAGACCGATCTCCCTTATCAATGTAGACGTCAAGATTTTTTCTAAAATCCTGGCGAACAGATTAAACCCCCTCTTACCAAGTGTCATCCATCTGGACCAGACAGGCTTTGTCCTGGGGAGACAAACTACGGATAACATCCGTAGGATCACTGGGTTGATTGCTGAGATGAAGCGCTGTCGAACGCCTTCTCTGCTCCTATCTTTGGATGCGGAGAAGGCGTTCGACAGGGTGGACTGGAGGTATCTCAGATTGGTTTTGCTCAAATATGGTATAGGGGGTGAATTCCTGAACGGGGTGCAAAGTCTCTACACTAACCCTACGGCCTCGGTGTGCAACATGGGCATTACCTCCCCCTCCTTCCCTATTAAGAACGGCACTAGGCAGGGGTGCCCCCTCTCCCCTTTGTTATTTGCCTTATGCATAGAGCCTTTGGCTATCAGGGTCAGGCGCTCCTCGGACGTATCTGGGATTTCAGTTGGCAGATCTGTCTTCAAAACTGCTCTTTTTGCAGATGACACAATTTTTACTCTTTCCAACCCCCTAATCTCGGTCCCAAATCTATTCAAAGAAATTGAACATTTTTGCACCCACTCAGGGTTTAAGATCAACAACTCTAAATCTGAAGCGATTCCGTTTGGTCTCACAGAGGCGCATCAGACCTCTCTCTCTCACTTCTTTGGCTTCAAATTTAGACCCAATGGGCTGAAATACCTCGGTGTCACAGTCCCCCAGGATCTCGGAGATCTCTATAAACTTAACTATGTACCTATGCTTAAAAAACTTCACAGACTTCTGGATGACTGGCAGCACTTTTGCATTTCCTTGCAAGGTCGCATATACGCAGTTAAAATGACACTACTCCCCAAAATTCTGTATCTTTTTAGAGCCTTACCCATAAGAATTAATAAAAGAGATATAGAGGGGTTGCAATCCAGGATCACTAACTTTGTATGGGAGGGACGCAGACCCCGCATCAAATACACAAATTTGGCCCGCCACAAACTACAGGGGGGACTGGGTGCTCCCAACCTCCTACATTATTACTATGCTGCCAGACTTTCACAGCTCCTTCAGTGGTCCTCCCCCAGAGGCGTGGTAAGATGGGTTGATCTAGAACAGGAGCTCATCTACCCCTTTCCAATAAAGTCACTTCTATGGACCCCTAAACCTTGTCTGGGTCCAAATTCCTCATTTTTTCCAATAAACGAATCCCTATTGATCAAAAGGACGCTGAAAAACTTTTTGACCCCAAAGGGCCATCCCTCTGTCCTCGAATCTCTACTTTATAACGAAGATTTCCCCCCTGGGGTTTGTGGCTTGGCCTGGGGGAACTGGAGAACTAGTGGGGTCCACACTGTCAATGACATGGTGTCAGATGGGACCATGCTCCCCTGGCCCCAACTTAAGGAAAAATTGGATTGGCCAGATTCTGAAATATTTAGATACTTACAAGTCTGCCATTTTATCCAGTCTCGTCAAACTGCAGGATTACAATTATCGCGCTCCTCCATTGAGTCTATTTCTTGTTCCCACCCCCTGCCACAAGGTCTTATCTCCACTATATATTATGACATCTGGTACACTAAATACTCAACCCCCTCCACGGCCATGGTGAAATGGCTGGAGAGACTTAATGGGCCTGGGGACGAAAAGCACTGGGAGCATATATTTAGCGCCATGGCCAGCTCCTCCAAACATACTCTCACTAAAGAACGCAGCTACAGAATTTTCTATGACTGGTTTCGTACCCCTGCCCAGCTTGCTAAATGGGGACTAATCCCCACTAGCTTATGCTATAGGGGTTGCCAGGCAGAGGCGGACCAAACCCATTGTTGGTGGTCTGGCCCGTGTGTGGCAAACTTCTGGGACATGAGCTTTTCCCTAGCATCTGAAGTATTGGGCCTAGAAATCCAACCAAACCCCTGGTCAGCCCTTTTCCACAAACCCCTTCCCCAACTCAGCAAACCCCAAAACAAATGGCTGGGCCAAGTATGCAACGCAGCTAAAACCCTCTTAGCCAAAAATTGGAAGACACTTCCCCCTTCTAAATCTGAGCTAATTAACAAAATCCAATCGATTTATATAATAGAAAAACTAACCTCCACCCTTAGAGAAACTACCCCATTATTTGATAAGATTTGGAACCCCACCTGATGTAAGTTCTATCCCTCCCCCCCCCCCCCCCCCCTCATTTGTCCGCTTGGTTTAATGCGGCCCTAACGACCCTGTTAAATTTATATCGCTACGATATTTGTAATAACTATGGATAATGTGCCTGAATATAATGTTGTAGTACTGTTGATATAATGTATAGTACCAACTGCTTCCTCCCAGGTTTTCTGGGCCCTTATCTGTACTTGTTATATTTAAACTCAAATAAAAACAAATTTGAAAAAAAAAAAGAAAAAAAGCCTGGGCTTTTTTCCCTGATGCTGTGCAGAGCATGATGGGATTTCCTATGTTGTTATTCACGTTGCCTAGCAACTGGGAGAGGTTCTCAGGACACAGGACAGTTGAAACTGTGTCTCATGCTTCCTATCACCTCCTTTCAACCAAAAAGATGGCTGCCATCATGAAAGCAAACATTTGCCTGTTCTTTTAAAACAGGGTGGGTAAGAGGATTATATTACCTATCTATTTTAATTAACAGTATGTTTGTTTAGGCTGGAGTTCCTCTTTAATGTTTGAACCCTGTGCTCTTTAAAATAAGAATGGTATGATAAATGCTCCAGTGCGTGCATTTGTTGCCTTGTAATAACCTATTTCTATCCTGATACAATCTACTGTGGCCCAATCCACCACCTGGCCCTTCAGGAAACAGGACATATGGAAGGAATCCATACGCTCTGTAACCCTCTTAGACGTACTCACTGGTGCAGGATCTGGTTAGGCCAAACCATCAAATACAGCGAAAAAAGGATCCGCACGCTTCAGCTGAGTTCATATAAAAGCCAGTATAGTTTATTGCAAAAAATCCACAAATAGAAAAAGACATCCACAAGGTCAAACTGACGCGTATCGGGCTCAGATACGCGTCAGTTTGACCTTGTGGGCTATAATCTACAGTGGGTTGCAAAAGTAGTCTGCCCCCTTGAAGTTTTCCACATTTTGTCACATTACTGCCACAAACATGCATCAATTTTATTGGAATTCCACATGAAAGACCAATACAAAGTGGTGTACATGTGAGAAGTGGAACGAAAATCATACATGATTCCAAACATTTTTTACAAATAAATAACTGCAAAGTGGGGTGTGCGTAATTATTCGGCCCCCTGAGTCAATACTTTGTAGAACCACCTTTTGCTGCAATTACAGCTGCCAGTCTTTTAGGGTATGTCTCTACCAGCTTTGCACATCTAGAGACTGAAATCCTTGCCCATTCTTCTTTGTAAAACAGCTCCAGCTCAGTCAGATTAGATGGACAGCGTTTGTGAACAGCAGTTTTCAGATCTTGCCACAGATTCTCAATTGGATTTAGATCTGGACTTTAACTGGGCCATTCTAACACATAGATATGTTTTGTTTTAAACCATTCCATTGTTGCCCTGGCTTTATGTTTAGGGTCATTGTCCTGCTGGAAGGTGAACCTCCGCCCCAGACTCAAGTCTTTTGCAGTCTCCAAGAGGTTTTCTTCCAAGTTTGCCCTGTATTTGGCTCCATCCATCTTCCCATCAACTGTGACCAGCTTCCCTGTTCCTGATGAAGAGATGCACCCCCCGGGCATGATGCTGCCACCACCATATTTGACAGTGGGGATGGTGTGTTCAGAGTGATGTGCAGTGTTAGTTTTCCGCCACACATAGCGTTTTGCATTTTGGCCAAAAAGTTCAATGTTGGTCTCATCTGACCAGAGCACCTTCTTCCACATGGTTGCTGTGTCTCCCACATGGCTTGTGGCAAACTGCAAATGGGACTTTTTATGCTTTCTGTTAACAATGCCTTTCTTCTTGCCACTCTTCCATAAAGGCCAACTTTGTACAGTGCATGACTAATTGTTGTCCTATGGACAGAGTCTCCCACCTGAGCTGTAGATCTCTGCAGCTCGTCTAGAGAGTCACCATGGGCCTCTTGACTGCATTTCTGATCAGCGCTCTCCTTGTTCGGCCTGTGAGTTTAGGTGGATGGCCTTGTCTTGGTAGGTTTACAGTTGTGCCATACTCCTTCCATTTCTGAATGATTGCTTGAACAGTGCTCCGTGGGACGTTCAAGGCTTTGGAAATCTTTTTGTAGACTAAGCCTGCTTTAAATTTCTCAATAACTTGATCCCTGACCTGTCTTGTGTGTTCTTTTGACTTCACGGTGTTGTTGCTCACAATATTCTCTCAACCTCTGAGGCCCTCACAGAGCAGCTGTATTTGTACTGACATTAGATTACACACTCTATTTAGTCATTAGCACTCATCAGGCAATGTCTATAGGCAACTGACTGCACTCAGATCAAAGGGGGCTGAATAATTATGCACATACCACTTTGCAGTTATTTATTTGTGAAAAAATGTTTGGAATCATGTATGATTTTCGTTCCACTTCTCATGTGTACACCACTTTATGTTGGTCTTTCATGTGGAATTCCAATAAAATTGATTCATGTTTGTGGTAGTAATATGACAAAATGTGGAAAACTTCAAGGGGGCCGAATACTTTTGCAACCCACTGTATTCCGACAATTTTTGCAATACTGGGCTTTTTAAAGAACTGCTATGGTTTTATATTTTCCACTGTATGTTACTTAATATTCACGTGTCTCTTTAAAAATCAGGTGACTCTAACCTTGGTTAGTGTGGGTGGAGTTTTCTTCCCCACCTATAAAGGTCCCACCTTCAGGAAACAGGGCTCTGTACCACTTACCAGTAATATAATCCGGACAAAAACCCTACTCCATAGTCAAGAACGGGAAGGAAGAAGAAGCATCAGCAATAATGAAAAAACAAGTTAACAAAGATATATGGTACTTTTTGATGTTTTCTTTTTTAAAGAGAGCCCGAGGTGGACTCAAAAAATGAAAAAAAAGGTAGGCTACCTGATCCTCGGGAACACTCCCGTGGGCTGCAATGGCCCACTTTCACTTTCGTGACCTCTGGGTCAGGACGCTGCACTGAGAGACTGTGTGTCTCTCATACCGTGCAGGGAGGCGGGGAAGCACAGGAGGCGTGGCCACGGAGAGAGAACTGCCCAATGGCAGCTCAGGAAACTATGCAGGAACACCCCTGGCGGGCGTTTTGAACAGGGAATCCCTCTACCTGTGTTTACCTCCGAGTTAGCGACAAATCTTGTCGCTAAACTCGGGGGGCTATAGCGTGGCGGGGGGGGGGGGGGCAGAGAGAAGTGGTTGGGGGACACAGAGCCATGTCATTAGGCAGAGAACATGCCTCTGTGGCCAATGTGCAAGATCCACCTCGGGCTCTCTTAAGCATAGGGCAGTCATAGGCAGGGGGTATGGAGTACCGGGCCCTCATCACTCTGCAGTATAGTTATGACCAAGTGAAAAATACTAATGATATTCAATACAAAAAATGAACACAATACCAGCAAAGATATCTAAGAAAGTGTTGTTAGAAGACTGTTGTTCCACAACACCTACCTTTGCTTCCTCCAGTTCTTGCTCGGCAGCATCCAGAGCCTGCTCCTTTTCTCTCTCCAGTTCCTCTGCCAGCTTGTCTATCTCTGTCAGCTCTTTGCAGAGATGTTCATTTTTGCGGGTCAGGATATCCACATGGTTGCTCACATTCTCCTTATTTTCTGTTAGGTGCACAATGTGCTGTTCCAGGCCTCGGATTGTATTTTGAAGTTCTTCAATCTACAGACAGCAAAATATCTCATCATCATCATTATCTGAAGGAAACAGATGACTGTTGGAAAAAGGACCAGGTCAACACAGGCCAAAGTACTTTTTCTGTAAAGAAACACTTGTTTACATGAATAAATTAGACCCTCGGAGATCAATTAACTTCACACTCAGAAAAACCTGTGGGCCTCATCTGCCAAAACCAACATCAAGTATACAGTACAGTACCACAAGGAAAAAACACAGTGAAGCCATTCAGGTTCATAGAATCAGTAATTTTACTTGGGTGATTAAGTAGACAACAATACAGTAGTTCGAGTATCCTAAACAAGTATCATGTGCATTGAAATACAATATACAGGTTCCCCATGACACTCTGTTCTCTGCTAAAGGCACCGTTAGCACCAATTTTTTAACCTGGATGTACTCAGCTGCGCATGCGTAGTATGTCCAACCCACCCCCCTTGTACTGCGGTCTGGACGGCAGCGAGCATGCCGGGAACAGAAGAGCTAGTGGGGCGCAGTCACAGGGGGGGTGCATCAGCCGAGTATGTCTGGGTTAAGTAGGCACAGTTAAACCACGGGGTATGAACAAAATGTTTAGTCTAAAATGTTTCCTATAATTATGCAGAGGTGATGGTGATGTTGATGTTTGCCTCTCTCCCTTTTTTTTAATTGACATACTTACCATCGTGATGGTTGGGGATATCGGTTGGAGGGTGGTCCTAGTCTGCTTATGTATATGTATTGCTTTGTATAGTTATTTACCCAGAATTCGCTTAACATGGATTGTTTGTCAGGTATCTATTAGGTAGACACTGCATGTAGTGCCTGTGGAGTATACCCTGTAGGGGTTTAAGGAACTTTGGACTAATTAGATGAGATCATTGGTCAGCTGACCATTTGGAGGCTGTCCAAGATTGGATGTGGCACACTCTACTGTTGTATATATTCACTGTGTGTTATTTGATGCATGTACACCTGATGAAGGGGGTCACCCCGAAACATGTCGTGTATTGCTGAAATTTGATAAGCGCAAGTTTAAAAACCATTTGAGTGCCTCCTTCTTGACCAAGGATCATATGTTTGTGTGGAGTGGTGAACCACAGGAGGATTGTGCACTGGCTGTTTAGGCCTGACCAGGCTTGAACTACACAGATGCCCAAGGCCACCTGGGGTAAGGGTTGCAAGGGTAAGCATGGGAGGAGCGGTAAGCATATGCACTGATCCAGACACATCTCTGTGTAGTCTCCATTTAAACATACCTGTTTGGTTCGGGTTTCCTTTAACCACTTCACCCCCAAAGGTTTTTCCCCTTAAAGTGACCCAGAGATGACTAAAGCTTCCGCTTTTTTACTTACCAGGGGCTTCCTCCAGCCCCATAAGCATGGTTGTGTCCCTCGCCGTCCTCCTACGATGTAAGCGGCTCAGTGACGTCAGTGGCGGACCTTCTGCGCATGTGCAGACCTTTTGCGCTAGCGCAGAATGCCCCGGCTGACGTCAGTCAGTCAGACTGAGTCCGACTGAGCAGCATACCGGGGTTTGAGTGCGGCTGCACAGAGAATTCCAGAAGGACTGCGGGAGGACAGCGAGGGACACAGCCATGCTTATGGGGCTGGAGGAAGCCCCGGGTAAGGGTAAAAACGGAAGCTTTATTTATCTCTGGGTCACTTTAAAAATCAGAGCAATTTTTACCTGTCAGCGCTCCTTCCATTAATTCGCCTATAACTTTATTTCTACTTATTACAACAAAACAATCTATATCTTGTTTTTTTTTGCCACCAATTAGGCTTTCTTTGGAGGTTACTTTTTGCTAAGAATTATTTTATCCTAACTGCATTTTAACAGGAAAAATAACAAAAAATTGAAAAAATGTATTATTTTTCAGTTTTTGGCCATTGTAGTTTTAAAATAATTTTAAACTCACACATTTTGGGGGCGCATGCGTGGCCATGGCCAGGATGGACACCTCTCCCTAGAGCTGCATGTGTTCCCGGCCTAAATCTCCTCCGTTAGCTCACATTAGCTTACTTTAGCTGGTTATTCTTACTGATTCTGGCGGCGGGGAGACTATGAGGAGAATACAGAACCAAAAGGCGGACCCCGGCAAGGTGGCTCCAGCCAGTTTAAATCGCTTTCTCCGAGACCCGCGTGCAAGCCAAGATGGCGGCGATCAAGCTGAGGAGGCTGCTCCCGCTTCACCCGCTAAAAAGAAGGGTGCGTAGGCTGTGAAATCTCCACCTCTTACCACCGCTGTATTGGACAAGACGCTGAAAAAGAACTGGTGATGATTAATACGATGCTGCCCTCGGCGGTCACGGAGCTCAAGTCAGAGCTGTAAGCATTGGATCCCGCACTGATGCGATTGAGACTAAACTTAACGAGTTAAATCAAAGCCACAATCCCCTTACTGAGGAACACTTGCAGACACAAGCGGGCATTACATTTTTACGTATAGCACAGGAGAACACACAGAACCGACAGAGAAGATAGAACTTGTGGATTAGAGGGGTGCCCCATTGGATTCAGAATGCGGATCACAGACCCTATCTGCTGGAACTTTTCTCATATTTAGTACCACATATTCCACCTGATCAGTGGTGCATGGATAGGGCACATAGACCCATTGCGTAATTCCCAATCTCCGAAAGATGTGATTCTGTGTATGCACTATTTTGAATCGAAGGAGCTGATAATTAATGCTACTCGTAATAAGTAGTCAGTGATGTTTAAAAGGACACCCTGGCTATTTAAAATGACCTGTCACCGGTTACTTTGGCTAAGAGAAGGGCCCTGCGGCATGTCACTCAAGCACTCAGAGATGCTGGCCTCCCATATAAGTGGGGATTCCCTTTCAAGCTTATTGTGAATAAAGGTGGGAAAACTTTATTCAACAGGACGGGGACAATACTGGTTCGTTTCTGGAATCTCTTGGTGTGCAGCCCTCTGCTACTTCCTCTCCTCGGGGAGACACCACCTTGTCTGAGACTGCAGCATCTTATAAACCCCAAAGGCAAAGACCTACCACAGAGTGGACTACGGTCCCTTCAAAGAAATCCTCTCTTGCAGGTAGTCAAAATTAATCTACATCTTGGAACAGTTCTCCTAGAATAGACAGGCCTACTTGATGGTCTGGCTCTCCACCAGGTTTTTCCTTGCTACTTTATTGTTGCCGATTAGGCCAGGCTCATGCTAGAGTTCAGTAAGACCTTGTCCCTTGATGGGTTTTGACTGGCTACTATCTGGGCTACCCCCTGACTTTACCCCATTTGAGGCCTTCCTGCATTCCGGTCTTATTTCAGTGCTGGGTGTGAAAAATGTTCTAGGTAACACTGCTGTAACATTGCAGGAAACAAAAATGGTTGCTGATAGTTGGAAAACTGAGGGCCAGTGCACACCAAAAACCTCTAGTAGATCTGCAAAATGCTAGAGGTTTTTGAAGCAGATTTCAGAGTGATTCTAGGCATGTTTTCTAAACATGCCTAGCGTTTTTTGGAGCGTTTTTGGGTAGCAGATTACAAATATTGTTACAGTAAAGCTGTTACTGAACAGCTTCTGTAACAAAAACGTCTGGAAAAACGCTCTGATGTAGCGTTTTTCAGAGCGGTTTTCCACTTTCCTATACTTTAACATTGAGGCAGAAACGCCTCAGAAATCTAAAAAATGCTGCAGCCCAGAGTTTGTGTTTGTGGGAAAAACGAACCTCTCTGGTGTGCACCAGCCCATTCACTTTCATTAGCCAAGCGGTTTTCCCCCTGAAATTGTTTTAAAAAACGCTCCAGAACCGCTCCGGTGTGCACCAGCCCATACATGACAGAAGATGGGAAATTTCAAAATCTGTTTAATTTGTCTGCCATGTGTAGTGAAAGCCCCCTGGTGGTAGACATGGTAACCACAGGTATAGAGGTGCTGTCTAATGCTAAAGAGTACTCTGACCTGGTTCCAGCTGAAAATGAGATTTCTGATTTAAGGGAACCTAAACTGAGGGTGATATGAAAGTTTCCTTTTAAAAAATACCAGTTGCCTGGCAGCCCCGCTGACCTCTTTGGCTGCAGTAGTGGCTGAATCACAGACCTGAAACAAGCATGCAACTAATCCAGTCTGACTTAAGTCAGAGCACCTGATCTGCATGCTTGTTCAGGGGCTGTGGCTGAAAGTATTAGAGACACAGGATCAGCAGGCGAATCAGGCAACTGGTATTATTTTAAAAGGAAAAATCCATATCCTTCTCAGTTTAAATCCTGGTGTGAACCGTTCCACTGTTGTCTATAGGAATTGTGTTTTTCCACTGATATTCCTGCAACTGCTGTGGAAGGTTCTTTTGATAGAGAGATAGCGTCAGACAGCCAGGAACAAAGGTTTCCACAAATTAACCTTCCCAGCGTTCAATTTCCCCAGGATTTCTGTGCAAACAGTGATAAAATTTATTTTTAAAACTTTTTTTTCCTGTAACTTGCCAAAATGTGTCAAGCAAGGGTCTAGTATACAGTGCAGGAGAGTATTGATGTGTATGCATGTTTATACTGTTCACAGCATGTTTTTTTGAACGGACATTTCTGTCCATACCGCTAGGAGGGTTAACCCTTTCCCTTCTGACAACAGTGTGTGCAACTAAAATGCGGGTCTAAATGAAGTCCAGTGTAAAAACTTTACTGCAGCTTCTTTTGAATGTGCTGAATTCACAGTCACCAGTAAAGTGTCAGTTAGTCAGGAAAGATGTTCATCTGATGTTATCCCTGTTTTTCCTGATATCATTTGCAAGCAAAGTTCTGAGGTTAATGTCGGCCATAATGCAAAAATATGTGAAGTGATAGATGATTTCAGTCACCTAGAGGCAACACAAGTGATGGTAAAAGTTCCTATTAACACCAGTATAAAATCAGAAAAAAATGGTGGGTGTACTGAGAATAGTTTTGCAGGAAAACCGAATGCAAAAGAGGCAGAAAATGTGGATGTTGTCCCTTTAATTGCCAGGCCAGAAGGTGTGCCAGTTGAGATGTTTGCCCTGGGAATAATTATGTGTACTGTGATTAAGTATATTATGGATACCGATCCCAAACATTCTGATAGTGTCCCCATTAGTGTGGTGAATTCAGCAGGTGGGAACTGTAAGGAAAAATCTGTACAGGGCGTATTATTAGCAGATTTGGTAGATGAGAGTTTTCATCTGCATTCTAAAGCTGTGTACACACTTGAAAGATTAATGAAAGATATCAGACCAATATTACCCCCTTTCATGTAGTATGAGAGCCATACTCTACACAGTCTATTCTATGGAGCTGAACTCCCCATCAGATATAAATCTTTGCAAGATCCTGCACACAAAGATGCTGTACACATTTAAAATCTGTTCCTGCAAAAGATCTGTTCCTGCAAACTGTATTCATAGTCTATGATATCTGCAGATCTCATACACACCTTGTTTAACAGATATTCATCTGCAGATCTGAAAATCATCTGCAGATCTGAAGATCCATCGTGGTGGATCTGATCTGCAGATGAATGAGTGTTTTTGAGGCTGTTGTGATCTATGTAGTGTATTGCATTTTGCTGACACTTTGTTGGATTATGCTTGGTCATGTGACTTTTCTTCACTTTTTTATTGTAATGCCTTCACTGTCCTCAATAAAAACTTTAAGTACTAAAAAGAAAAAAAACAAACACATTTTATTTGCCCATTTGTCCAGGTTATTGCAACTTTTAAAATATTTCCCTAGTACAATGTATGTCGCAAATATTTTTTCCATATGCCTCCATGGCAGCATACATATAGGTTAAGCCCCACCCCTACGAATTAACAGGACCTTAGCTATAAAAGAAAGTGACCCCTAGCGAGCAGCATTCTCATTTTTGTCCTCACCTCCGAACAGGTTGCTTAGTGTTTCATCGCTATTTATTTTTATTTTACTCTTACCTCGCCGACATTCCTGCGGCGTTCCGGCCAGGTTCAGCCTCTCCTGGTCGCAGCCCTGTTGTCATGACTAAATGTCAAATTATTCAGGGACCTTATATCTGGGGTGATGGTGGGAGCTTGATCTAAATGATCTTTTCCCCCCTTTATGGCTTCTCTGCATGACTTAAATACGATTGCAGAGCACAGTGTGATCCTTCTCACCTTTTTTTCTTCCTGTCTGCTGTCTGCAGCTGCACAGGTTAGTGGTGCATATTTCAGCCTCTCCTCCTGGGTGTTCAGTGCTGCTGAGTGTTCAGTGTGATCCCTCTCACCTGTATCTCTTGCTCTGTCTGCTGACTGCTCAGGCTCCATTATGTGAGGCATACTTCAGCCTCTCCAGGTCCTGCAGCGTCTCCCTGCTTCCCCTCTCTCAGGCCTGGGGCACACCAGAGGAGTTTTTCTGAGCGTTTTGAGTTTTTAAATCTGCTGCTAATGTTATCCTATGTGTCTGTGCACACTGGAGCAATGAGGTTTTGTAAAAAAAAAACATAGCATTACATTGGGAAGAGCTTTTAGAGGTTTCAAAAGCTCTTCCCAATGTAATGCTATGTTTTTTTTTTTACAAAACCTCATTGCTCCAGTGTGCACAGGCACATAGGATAACATTAGCAGCAGATTTAAAAACTCAAAACGCTCAGAAAAACTCCTCTGGTGTGCCCCAGGCCTCACAGTGAAAGGCTTTGAAGCTAGAGTGACCAGATTTTTGTGGGTCCAACCTGGGACGGGAGGGGGGCGGCGCGCACAGCAAAAAGTGGGGAGGACTGAGGAGCGCGCAGCGACGAAGACTGGGGGAAAATGGGCAACATGTCAGTACAAAATAAACGCAATGCGGGCAAACATGTCAGTACAAAATAAACGCAATGCGGGCAACATGTCAGTACAAAATAAACGCAATGCGGGCAAACATGTCAGTACAAAATAAACGCAATGCGGGCAACATGTCAGTACAAAATAAACGCAATGCGGGCAAACATGTCAGTACAAAATAAACGCAATGCGGGCAACATGTCAGTACAAAATAAACGCAATGCGGGCAAAAGTTTCACCAGAAAAATAACGCAATGCGGGCAAAAATTTCACCAGAAAATTAACGCAATGCGGGCAAACATTTCATGAGAAAATAAACGCAATGCGGGCAAACATTTCACCAGAAAATTAACGCAATGCGGGCAAACATTTCACCAGAAAAGAAACGAAATGTGGGCAAACATTTCATCAGAAAAGAAACGCAATGTGGGCAAACATTTCACCAGAAAAGAAACGCAATGCGGGCAAACATTTCACCAGAAAAGAAACGCACTGCGGGCAAACATTTCACTAGAAAAGAAACGTAAGGTGGGCAAACATTTCACCAGAAAAGAAACGCAATGCGGGCAAACATTTCACCAGAAAAGAAACGTAATGTGGGCAAACATTTCACCAGACAAGAAACGCAATGCGGGCAAAGTTCACCTGGAAAAAAAGCATTTACTCCCCTGGCAGAAGTCTCCGGCCTCTAGCGCGCTCCTCCCGGGACCACCTTCCCCCTGCATATCTCCCGCGATGACAGGGCTACGGCAAGATGGCGTCCGAAGCCCTGTACTGGAGACACAAATAGTGTCCAGTACAGGGCTTCGGCAGCCATCTTGCCGTAGCCCTGCTCGCCTGCCGGTGTCGGAACAGACACCGGAAGAGGAGGCTGGAGCAGGGCTGCGGGCAATGAACTGGCACGGCGTCTATAGACGCCGCTGCCAGTTCATGAGGAGAGAGTGGCCAGAGTCCCGAGGCCGGGACGTCCCGCTGCTGAAAGCGGGACGTTTCCCGGGACCTCATTAAGCCTGGGACAGCGGACCCCGAATCCGGGACGCGTCCCGGGCGATCCGGGACGTCTGGTCACTCTATTGAAGCACATGGCTTAGAGTGCATTCCAGCTTGGAACGCACAGCCATCAGACCAGGAAGTGTTTGCAGTAACTGCTCTCCAATCCCTGCTCTGGACACAGCAGAGATCTCCTCACAGCTGAGCTCTCCTCCCCTCCTCTCACAAGGCTGGATACACACAGGACTGTGCTGGCTGCAACACTACCTCCCTCTATGTCTGGCTTAAAGGTAAAGGCACTTTCCTTTCCAGGTCCATGGCAGCCTTACTACGGGGTTAATCCCGCCCCTTAACCCCACAGGACCTGTCTGTATAAATTTTGAGACCCTCCCCCCAGTCCAGTGCTTTTTTTTCCTCGTCCTACCCACAGGACTGTCATTTCAACTTTTTTTTTTTTTTTTTTTTTTTTTTTCGTTGTTGTTTTTGCCTACCTCGCTGTATTGGTGGTACAGCGTCCACGCAGCCAGCCCTTCTGCTGTGTGATGGCCCCGCTATTTGAGCTTAAACAGCTCTAAGCGGTGGATTGCCCCCTCTTTCTTGCCTGATTTTTCTGGGGGCACCTTATGGAGCGGAGTGCGCAGTAAACCTGCGCGAAGCGAGCGGGCGGCAGACTCATCCGGCGTGCGTTCCACCTCTGGGAGGAGGAAACTTTGTTTCCGGCTTCCGGGTCGGATCCACTTCCGGGGCACAGCGCATATGACGGCAGCATTCGGGAGTCTGGCGCAGTCTAGGAGGACGCGCTGGGAGACGGACCGTCGCAGAGACGTTGTTACTGCCACTCACAATCCTGCAGGAAGCAGGAGCCAAGTAAGTGCCGGCTAGAGGGATTTAGCAAGGTAACAGGAATGTGTCTCCTACCTTGTTACCGCTGCTAAAGGCAATATTTCCATTGCAGGGCAACTGTTTTGCTGCCTATTGTCCATCAGCTGCACACGGATTACTACAGATTTAAAGGTACATTACCCTACAAATGTATTATGTCCGCATTTTTCTATTCACGCTCCTCATGGCATTCCCTTTTTCTTTAGCTCTGCTGAAGGAATATGGAGGATGCTGCTGCCGCCCGCGCAACAGATCAGGCACCTCAGGATAGGTAGGCACGGTTACTAATTATTGTTTGTGGCACATTGTATATCAATTTGCTCCTCTGGTAGTAATTAACAGAAATATTTATTTCTGTTTTTTTCTACTCCCATACAGCCCAAGTGAGCACTTGGAGGATGCTGCGACACACAGAAGAGACTCTTCTGCACGTTCAAGCAAGTCAGGAAAATCGCAGACCCACAAGAGGTCTTCATCGGACTCTCGTCCGCGGAAAACCAAGCCCTGTTGGGCATGTGGAGAGACTTGTATGCCGGGGAAACTCGTATGTGCAGACTGCTTTTTTTCCATTCCTATGGAAGAAGAGCCTGTACAAGATTTGCCCTCTCTTGTCCAAGAGATCGTCCAACAGTCCCTCTCACAGCATTCTGCCCCTTATAGCACCTTGCAGGATTCTAGGGGAACGGAAGGCGCTTCAACATATGACATTCCGGAAGAAGACCCCACTATAGGCTTCGATTTTTCATTAGTTGACCCTTTTGTAAGATCTGTCAGGGAGGCGATACAGTGGGAAGAACAGGAGGAGCCCCCTGCCAAAACCAAACGTTATTACCCTCACCTGAAGAAAAAACCTGTGGCCTTCCCTGTGATGGAGGAGGTCACGGAAGTGATCCAAGATGAGTGGGCGAAAGTGGACAGGAAGATGTCCATGACGAACAAATTAGCTAAACTCTACCCGATGGAGGGAGACATAATCACCCAGCTGGACACCCCTCCGGCAGTGGATGCTTCAGTCATGCGCTTAGCTAAGCATGTGACCTTGCCATTAGAAGACGCAGTTTCATTCCGAGAGCCCCTGGAAAGGAAGGTAGACTTTGACCTAAAAAAGATGTATTCTTCGGTAGGAGGCGCATGTAAACCCGCCATAGCCCTTACTTCCGTATCTCGCGCCATTAGAGCATGGGCAGATAATTTAGATGGTGCTATCCAAGCTAATGTTGACAGAAAGACCTTATCAAGTTCCTTGGAGGAGTTCAGAATCGCGGCTGATTTCGTCAGCGAGGCAGCTTTCGATATTATCAGGGGAAATGTTAGGGGCATAATTCACTCGGTCACAGCGAAGAGGGCTCTGTGGCTAAGACCCTGGTCAGCCGATGGAAATTCCAAAACTTCCTGGTGCAAGATACCCTATGACGGAAAAAATCTGTTCGGCCCCAGAATGGACACAGCTATATCTAGGGTAACTGGGGGCAGGTCGGGACTTCTTCCCCAGGATAGAAAGCAAAGAAAATTCAGACCAGGTGATAAAAAACCATTTCAAAACAGATCAAGGGATTTCCGCAACTCCAGGCAGTCCTTTCGGAGAAATTGGCAGGGGACGCAGTCCACCCTGTCAAGGTTCAACAAACAACGTAATCCTAGCCCCAGTACTTCAGCAGCCAAATCGTTCTGAGATCAGGCCCGCCTCTCTGGAACCGGTTGGAGGCCGACTGCAGAGATTTGTACATCAATGGGCGGGAGAAATAAAGGACAAGTGGGTAACCAGTACGTTAGCTCACGGTCACGCATGGACATTCAAGAAAGAACCTCCAGAGTCAATTTTTATGTCTACAACAATTCCGAAGTCAACTCGAAAGGCGCAGATACTAGACGAATACATACAGGAGTTGATGCTGAAGAGAGCAATCATAGAAGTACCAATGGAGGGAAGGTTCCAGGGCCTTTACTCCCCCTTATTTTTTGTAACAAAAAAATCGGGTCAGTTAAGACCCGTCCTAGACCTGCGTGTACTAAATCAGTTCATATTACAGGACAAGTTTCGCATGGAATCTCTGCAGACTATCACGCCAACAATACACCTAGGGGACTGGCTGCTGTCGGTGGACTTAGCAGACGCCTACCTGCACGTACCAATTCGACAGTCTTTTCAGAAGTATCTAAGGTTCGCGGTAGGAACTGCTCATTACCAATTCCGAGTATTGCCATTCGGCATCTGTACTGCACCCAGAGTCTTCACAAAAATATTAGTGACATTAATAGCTTTGCTACGTCTGCAGGGACTCCACATACATCACTATCTGGACGATATACTACTGATAGCATCATCAAAAGAAGGGCTGTATCAACACAGGTCAATTTTACTACAAACACTCAGCCGGTTCGGCTGGCTAGTAAATTGGGACAAGAGCCAGTTGCAACCAACCCAGACGATTATCTTCCTAGGTGCGCAATTAGACACCCGAAAGAACGCGGTATCTCTGCCAGAACAGAAGATTGCGAAGGTGATATCAGTAGTGACGGAGGTCATGGGAGCAACATACCTGACAGCGAGGCAATGTTTAGCAGTCCTGGGAACCCTTACAGCAGTAATTCCCATGGTAAGATGGGCCCGCTGGAATATGAGATGCCTACAGATACCATTTCTCGAACAATGGAAGGGCGTCGATTACTTACAACGGATATTCATTATGCCGCAAGTAAAGCAGCAGCTCACATGGTGGTTGAACACTCGAAACCTTACCAATCATCATCAATTGGTCATGGAGCCACCGGTTCTCATAACCTCAGATGCCAGCCTCTGGGGTTGGGGGGCCCATATGATACACCATCATGCTCAGGACAGATGGAAACAGAATGTGTCGCAAATCCCAGCCAATATTCTGGAGATAAGGGCGGCGTTCGAATCACTCAAACACTTTGCCAGCAACATCAGGGGCAAAAGAGTGCTGATGAGGATGGACAATGTCACCGCCGTGGCATACATCCAAAATCAAGGCGGCACGCACAGCCGAACGCTTCTCAAGGAAGTAGAACCGATCATGGAGTGGGCTCAACAGAATCTCCTGCAGCTGCAGGCGGTGTATATACCAGGGGTGAAGAACCAGACAGCGGACTCGCTGAGTCGCGCCTGGGTGGACAACAAAGAATGGAGTCTCAATACCGATGTTTTCCAGATAATCTGCAGTACATGGGGAGTTCCCCAGATCGACTTAATGGCAACCCCATGGAACACCAAGTGCCAGAAGTTCTTCTCGAGGTACAAGTACCCGCAGGCGGCGGGTTGGGATGCTCTATCACTTCCTTGGAACTTTCAGATTGCATACATTTTTCCGCCAATCCAGTTGATGCACAGAGTCTTGAGAAAGATTCAGCAGGAGCAGGCGGTGGTACTCCTAGTGGCTCCTTATTGGCCGCGCAGGCCATGGTTCCCGTTACTACAGAAATTATCCACCACCACTCCGATCACTCTACCATGTGTGGAAGACCTGTTAACACAGAATCGCTTATTTCACCCTCACCCGCAGATACTGAATTTGACGGCATGGAGGCTGAGAGGAGGAAATTACGGGAACTAGGCTGCTCCCCAGAAGTAATTGAAACATTACTGAGATCTAGGAAACCAACCACCAACACAACCTACCATAGAACTTGGAAACGCTTCCTACTATTCTTGGAGGAAAAAGCTCTGAATATTTCCACCATTCAGGTCAATAACGTATTGGACTTTTTGCAGAGAGGTCTAAACTTAGGACTCGCTAATAGCACTATTAAAACGCAGATATCTGCGATCTCAGCCCTCACCCATCACAGGTGGGCTGTAGAACCACTGGTAGTCCAGTTCATGCAGGCCGTTGTAAAAATTAGACCACCAAAAAGGAACTGGTATCCGCAGTGGGACCTGCCTCTCGTTCTAAATAGTATGACAGGAGCGCCTTTTGAACCTCTGCAAGATTGCTCTCTACTTAACCTCACTCTTAAAGTTGTATTCTTAGCAGCAATCTCCTCGGGGAGGAGAGTATCCGAATTACAAGCACTTAGTTGTGATCCTCCGAATACACAGTTCTTTTCAGACCGAGTAACCCTTAGGCCGGTGGACGAGTTCATACCTAAAGTGGCCACACAATTCCACTTCAATCAGGAATGGAATCTACCATCTTTCTCAGATACCAATCTACAGTACCCCAGTACACTGGATATCCCTTTGCTGCTAAAGCATTATATAGAACAGACAAGTGAATTCCGCCTCACCAGGAGGTTGTTCATAGTCCCTAACGGATACAAGAGAGGACACCCAGCAACGACCAGAACGATCGCAGCCTGGTTAGTTAGAGCCATCAAAACAGCATATACCAGCAGAGGGCTCAATCCACCTCAGGAAGTAACGGCCCACTCTACCCGTTCAGTGGCTTCCTCTTGGGCTGCCCTAGTAAAGGTTTCTCCAGATATTATATGCAGGGCCGCAAACTGGACGTCAGAACACACGTTCATATCGCATTATAAGGTCCATCCGGGTAGTCTATCAACTATGGAGTTTGGTACAGGTGTATTATCTGCTGTAAGAGACTCTAGACTCTGATAGCCATAGTATGAGATGCATTAGGATATAGGACCACGCATACATGATGTAATGTACTATTTATGATTTACGAATTAAAATGTTCTGTTTAAGGCATGTTGACCCACCCTCTTCATTTATAATCTACAGAGATCCCCGTAGTAAGGCTGCCATGGAAATGGAAAGGAAAACGGAAAATTGTATACTTACCTTCGGTAATTTTCCTTTCCTTTCAAGGTCCATGGCAGCCTACGGAGATCCCACCCTAGTTAGTTCCAGTCAGTTTAAGGACTAGTAAAAAAGAAGCACTGGACTGGGGGGAGGGTCTCAAAATTTATACAGACAGGTCCTGTGGGGTTAAGGGGCGGGATTAACCCCGTAGTAAGGCTGCCATGGACCTTGAAAGGAAAGGAAAATTACCGAAGGTAAGTATACAATTTTCCGTTATTATTTGCTGTCCCTCTGATGTAATGCTTCTCAAGCTGCAGGATGAGGTAAGTTATTCCAAGTATCTTGGTAGTACTATGTACTATATTTTATCATCTGCCATTCTCATTATAAACAGTTATATGAACAGTATTGTGTACTATGTGCAATATAAATGACATAGCATTAATTGCATGAAAGTATTATCTGATTCTTATTTTTCTGCTACGTTTCATGTACCTCTTATCTTACTTATTTCATCTCTTGTGGTCCGTTGGACTGCATTCTGGATCACACTGTGCCAGAAACAGATAATTCTAAGGTCAATAGGTAAGAGTCATACAGGTAAGTGACCCCGCTTTTCTACAAAAAAAGAGAGCACACCTTCCATAAATGGGCTGTACTTTTTTTATATACAAGCCCAGGAAGAAGAGAACAAAGGAGGGCAAGTTCCCACCACAGTTCTAGGACATTAGTTCTTTGTCATCATTTGAGATCCTGCTTTAGATCTTTATATCATAACTCAGGATCCTGCTCAAGGAGCAAGTAAATAATCTGCCTGGGAACTGGAGGAGCAGGTCCCAGTTAAAGGCACCATAGCCCCCCAGATTGCTGGGCTTGTGGCAACAGAACCATGCCAGGGAAATCAGTAAAGTAGATCTGTTTCCACCAAATGGGAAAAGAGCCAGAGTTCCACCAGATGCACACATCCAAGATTATAAAGCAGGCTGTCCAGGAATCAATGGACCCCTATGTAGGCTCTTTGGTCCCCAAGCATCCTCCCAGCAAGTCAATGAAGATACTGAATATCCTCAATTATCTATGGTTTAGCATGAATCCAATGAGAGTGAGCATACAGATATCTGGTTTCTATTTCTCCTTTATCCAAACCATCTGTAAAGCCATTCACTGGGAAGAGGAAACCCTTCTCCAGGCTAAAAGAAACGTCTGAAATAATTATCATTCTCCTTTCCTGTCTTGAAAGAGATCAAATAAATAAAGATGAATGGGAAAGGTAAGGAGAAAGTCCTTCCTGAAAAAGCAGACTTTCCAAACATCATCCTTTTTCTTCAAGAAAATTCTCCAGTCCTAGCGTTCGCTTCCATGGTGGATATGTCAGTCATGTGTCTTGCATGCCATGTAAGGTTAAAAGTCTTGATTACTTTTTAAGATGTCCTAGAGCAGTGTTTCTCAACATTTCATTGGAATGTACCCCTTTTAAAACCCTGTACTCACCAAGTACCCCCTAGCATAGTAAAAATTACCACAAGTACCCCTTGACAAATATATGTTTAATCATAGTACATGATAATTGGTTCTAAACAATGTTGAAGCATTTACGATTGCTTTTAATTAGCTAAAACAGTAATTTGGTGTTTAAATAAGAGGTATCATTTTCTGAAACTCTACATTTGTTATTCTTGGTTAAGTATATCAAGCCCGAGTACCCCCTGGAACCATCAGAAGTACCCCCTGGGGTACGCGTACCACACGTTGAGAACCTAGGTCCTAGAGGACCTAGACCATAAACTTGATATAGATTTAACGATGGTATATACCACTACTGGAGGGGCATGTAAACCAGCCCTGGCTCTATCTTTAGTTGCCACGGAAGTGGACAAGGATTATGATTCTATCCTGGCAACTTAGAGAACTTTTATATTGTCTCTAAGTTTATTAGGGAAGCGGCTATAGATTTTGTCTAGTCCACTTAATATGCCAGGCTTTTTGCCATGACAGTGAATTGGCCTGTTAAAAAAAAATAAAAAAAAATCTAGTCTGCTGATCCCAGCTTCCAACAAAATGTGTTTAAAATTCTGTTTGATGTTAGAAATCTTTTTAGTAACAAGTTGGATCTGGCAACCAACAGTCACCAAGGCTGGTATTATACCAAAGTAGAACAAACAAAAAATTGCTTTCCTAAAACAGAAAGAATTTGCGATAATTCAGGTTGGAGTGAGCTCGAGATGTCTCCCAGAGCACCACTGCTGAATATATGCAAATTAACCATTGTACCCTTAGAAGCTAAACACACCTCCAGAACCGCTGGAATGCAATGATGTGTCAGCTTGTTAAATTGTACAGAGCCATAATAATCCAACATGCATACAGACTGTTTCGGATTGTTTGATCCTCATCAGTGCATGGCATGGATTAATTTGGCTCTATGGAGTAGGGCTTGTAAACCGAGAGGTACAGACTAACCAGCAAGCTCATGGTGACCCAGAACTCATTGGAGTGTGTAAGGGACTACAATGGTCCTAAAAGCCCCCTTACTAAGATGTTAAGAAAAACAAAAAATTGCTTTCCTAAAACAGAAAGAATTTGCGATAATTCAGGTTGGAGTGAGCTCGAGATGTCTCCCAAAGTAGAGAAGACATTGCGGAAGGAAAGACCAGACCATTAGAATTGGCAAACTTCACATGCTAATCTCCATAAGCTCACAAAGCAGTGAGCACAGAGTCCTATTGACAATTCTGAAGTCCAGATAGTAGCTGCAAGACTTCAGCAGTTCCATATTATCTGGACAAAAACAATAAAGGAAGTCTACTCTCCTCTCTTCATTGTAAAGAAGTCAGGTGATCTGCGTTCAGTACTGGATCTGAGATTCCTAAATCTTCATCTTTCTGAAAACATTCAAGATGGAGTTACAACAAATGAATGGACCAGCCATTCCCTTACAGAACTGAATATATTCAATAGACTTGGCAGATACATTCATTATTTCAAACTTCTTTCCACCATGAAGTTGGTAACATTCTTCTCCAGTAACCATCCTCCTTCTCGACATTATCACAGCCATGACAACCTTTTTTGGTACTAGTGTGTCTGGTGGCTCAGTTGAGAAAGCAAAGTTAGGACTTTATCACTATTTAGACAATCTTTTGTTGCTAGCCTCAGATCCCAAGGCTCTACTGTGTTAGCAACATTCTTCTTCTTCAAACACTGTCTGTCTTTGGCTGGTTAACAAACAAGGAGGAAAGCCACCTCACTCCTTCTGAGGATCTAATCTTTCCGGGAGCAAGATTCCAATCTATATCCAATGCAGTAACCAGATGAGAAAATTGCTGCCAAAAGTTCGCGAGTGCTGATTATTATACTATATTCATTAATCAAGGTGTTGTATACACCTCCTGGGCACTTCGTCATCTACAATCCAGATGGTCAAATGGGTTCACTGGCACATCTGCCTATTCCAACTAGGGTTTCTCCATCAATGAAACCACCAGAGTTACTCTCCGACCATCCTCCTCACTCCCACGATGAGACTGTCTGCGGTGGTGGCTAAACACAAGCTCAACAACTATTAACCAATCGTTCACCCATAACTCGTAAAGATGCAAGCATGGTTTGACATGTCTACAGGTCGTATTAGCCTAGGTAAAATAGTCACAACAAAGCTGATCGATTCCTGCAAATATAATTAAAAACACAGTGTCACAAAATGCATCTGCTGGCGAATTTCCTGAACTATTGATGAACTTCCTCCATTTCGCCAGCAGATGTCATCTGTGTCCTCAGAGTTTGAAACTGCTTGAAGTATCCTCTGCCACCAGCAGAGGTCTCACTCACAAGAACTGTGATTGCAGATTTAATGAGGGCAGCTCTGTAATCACCTGGACTCTGTCATCTGACTTTCTTGGACACGATTTAAGCTGCCTTAAGAGACCACTCTGTGCTAGCTCATCAAAGTCAGTTCCTGATCCTGAGTTCTAGCCTTCCTGTCTTGCTCAGCTTTGTATCTGTAATTATCGTGTTTGACCTGTTTTCTGTATTCGACTAACCCTTTGCCTAGCGATTGTATCTTGTTTGTATCTCTGGTTTGACCCTGCATGTATGACGTTCCGTTGCCTGCCGATTATAATTCTGATGCTCTGCCTTTGTATATAATGTATATGATTCTCATGTGTATATAGTAGTCAGGTCTGGGGTTCAGTGTGCACACTATTGTTATGCTTGGATACCTTTGCATATTATTCTATATGCAGGGGGTCCATAGCATCTGCAATACCTGATAGATTCTGCTTATGTGTTAGATTCCAGTTGCACCATTGCTTATATTACTTGCCTGACGTCTGCATGATTCTCTGCATAAACTGAATACTTATTGTTTATGCATCCTGATAGAGTAATTCTCTGCATAAACTTAATGCTAATTGTGCACGCATTCTGATGGTCAGATTCTCTGCATAAACTTATCTTGTTTATGCGTCCTGTTTGTTTGATTCTCTGCATGATCTTAATGCTGATTGTTTGTTTGTAAGCTGTGTAACTGTTTAGTTGCATAACTCTGTGCATGAACTTAATGTGCAACATTTATGCTGATAACAATAAATCTTTATGTTTATTCCTTTAATTACAGTCTCAGTGTTTCTTGCATACTGACAGAGCAATCTTCCTTGCGATTCCCTTGCATTGTATACCAATGCATCAGAGTCATAACACACAGGGTGACTTATATGGTGCTTCAGACCTTCAGCCATCACTGGGATGAGTCGTCAGTCTTTGATATCAGGTAGCAGAGGGACACAAGGAGTCTGTTCCTCATGTTAAGAGGTCAGCAATATTATCTCCAGTGCAGAGAGCAATCTCTGCAGCATCATGGCAGCTTATCTCATAGGGCCTCAGAACTCTGCGGCAGATTCTCTCAATCAAGGGGACTGAGGCAATAGCTTGTGGCCACTCAATAAAATATATCCAGAGTGATCTGTGACCATTGGGTAGGTGGACCTGATGGCAACCTACATCAACTAAATGCCAGCTCGAGGAGATTCGCCCCCACATTTAAGGGCTCAGGGTGCTCTGGCAACACCTGAAATTTCTGAATGGTCTTTTTTTTTTTCCTCCAACTCCACTTATCTTCAAAATTCTGAGGAGGCTCCTCCTAGAACAAGTGGTACTCCTGGAAGTGGGTCCATTTTGGCCATGTCAGCCATGAGTCCCTCTAATTTGGAGCCTGAAGTTGGAACCTCCTATTCCTCTTCCAGTCAAACCAAACCCCCTGTCCCAGGACTCAATTTATCATCTGTCTCCTCAATCCCTTAATGTAATGGCTTAAGGATTGTGGGAGGAAGCTTAGAGACCTGGTAAACTCAGAATCATTGATAAACACACTGCTAAAAGCAGGGAAAACTACCACAAACTGGAAAATATGTTTTCTCAATTGCTCTGGTAAATAATTTTGATCCAATGGCTCCACCAGCACAACATATTCTTAGCTTCCTCCAGATTGGCCTAGAAAAACAATTGGCTCGCACTCTCAAAGTGCAGGTTTCTGCTTTGACGGATCACTGCTGGGTCTCTCACCCTCTAATAGTGCAATTTATGAAGGCTGCCACCAAAAACAAGCATCCTAATTGCAACCTTTTTCCAAAGTGGGAACTGCGCAGGTTCTCAGTTACCTAGCAAAACCTCTTTTTGACCCAGTGGAAGACTGCAGGAGATGAGACTTAAAGCGGAATATAACCCTGCATTTCAACTTTGCTCTAAAATATTATTTACAGCATATTATATGCAAAAAGCATTTTTTTTTTTACTAGACCAGCATTGGAAGGGTTAAACACAGAGGTTTAAAGTTCCGTGGAGAGATATGCAGAAGTTCAGATTGTTACATTCTATTTAGTTATATGTATCTATTGATAAATGTTACACACTCTTTGGCTGTCCTCCAAGCTCCTTCTCAGTCAGAGAGATGAGTCACATTCAACATTTAGATACATTTATGTAAACAAAATGTATCTATTTTAGCTTCGGATGCGTCTGCAGAAATCTCCAGGAACTTTAAATCCCTGTGTAACCCTTCCAATGCTGGTCTAGTAAAAAAAAAATGCTGGTTGCATATAATATACTGTAAATAATGTTTTAGAGCAAAGTTGAAATGCAGGGTTATATTCCGCTTTAACCTTAAGAACTATGCCTCTAGTCGCTATCTCTTCAGACAGAAGAGTTTCCGAGCTCCAGGATCTAGGGACTCATTCTTGACATTCTACTCAGTAGTTTTGAGACCACTACAGCACTTCACTTCCGGGCTTCCCTTTAATCAGGATCGGACTGTGCCATCTTTTATGGATACAAATTCCTCTGATCTGCATGTTCTAGATGTTGCAAGAACACTTAAAGCCTATGTGAATGTAACAAGGGAGCTTCAGGAAATCAGAACAGCTCTTCATAATTCCATCAGGTCTGAGAAAGAGTCAGCTAACTTCAAACTCAAAAGATCTCTTCATGGCTCAAATGAATCAACAAAGCCTTTTATTAAGGCTAGCCTATTATCAGGGTTTTTGACCTTGTCCCTCTGGGTGGTATCACAGTGCACTCTTCTCAGCTGTCCCCTGTGCCACCTTCGCTATCCAGGCAAAGATTCACCAGGCTGCCAACTGGTCCTCTGTCCATACTTTCATTGCCCATTTCAGAGTCAATCCAGCAGCCTCCGCTTCAGTTTAATTTAGAAAGAAAGTTATTTCTAAATCTGTTAAAGCCTAAATTGAAATTATTTTTGGACAGCAAGTCTTGTCCCACCCTTACTTTTTTCTGCAAGTGAAATCCCTAATGTATGCTGCCATGGAGGCATATGGAAAACAGAAAATTGTATACTCACCTAACGGTAATTTTCCTTTCCATGTGCATCCATGGCAGCATAGGGATTTCCCTCCCTTTCCTTTTGTTGACTTTTTGCTGTTCTCCGGTTCGGCTAGTCAATGAGAATGCTGCTCGCTAGGGATCACTTTCTTTTATAGCTAAGGTCCTGTTAATTCGTAGGGGTGGGGCTTAACCCATATGTATGCTGCCATGGATGCACATGGAAAGAAAAATTACCGTTAGGTGAGTATACAATTTTCCGTTATTTGGGAGTTAGGCTACTTGCACACCAAGACGTTGCGTTAGGTGCTACGTTAAGGTCGCATAACGTGCACCTAACGCAAGGCCTGGTGCTCTTCGATGTGGACGTCAGAGTGAGCCGCGTTGTGCAGCTCACTCTGGTGTCCGTGATGCGTACTCTTGGACGCATGCGGCATCACGTGGTCCCGCCGGCCAATCGCCGCACAGAGCGGCCGCACCAGGAAGTAAACACTGCACGGCACAACGTGCAGTGAATATTAATTAGCCATGTGCCTCCGCTCCTCCCCAACCTGATTGAGCATGTGCAAACAGTCTAACGCGGCTTAAGCCGCTGTAACGCCGTAGCATGCTGCACTTTCGGAAGAACGTGCAGCGTTACATGTAACGCAACGTGGGAAGTGTGAACAGCCCACTTGTGTTACATTGCTGTACGTTGGGGGAGCGTTACAGCTGCACTAACGTGCGCCTGTAACGTCTTAGTGTGTAAGCAGCCTAAAGGTGCATTTTTTCAGTTTTGCGTCCGTCACTATTTTCAAGCCCATAGTTTCCAAATTAACAGTAATATACCCTCTTGACATACATATTAAAAAAAAGTTCAGTCCCTAAGGTAACTATGTAATTTTTGTTATATATACAAAATAAAGGGATAATTATGGGATAGTGTGAGAGGTAATGTGTTAATTTAAAATGTATTTGTGGGTCTTTTTTTAAATTAAATGTGTGTAGGTGTAATTTTACTATTTTGCCACAAAATGTGCTTGCGCATTACTTCCTATTGTGTCTCTATAGTACACTAAATAGGAAGTAATGTGTGCATGGGTTCCGTCAGAAGTAAACAAATGATCGCGGCATCTCTTTGATGCCTACAACCATTCATACGGGGACAGAGATAAATGAATGGGAACTGGTTTACCACACTTATATCTCCCGTCTAACGATCGGCACCGATAACAAGCGAGCAAGCGGGAGTGCGCAGCAGGAAGGGACGTAGTAGCTAAGTCCCTACAATGGGAAGAGGGAATTTGCAGGGACGTAGTTACTCGTCCTGGCGGAGGGGAAGTGGTTAAATAGAATCTGCTGTACACAAAAAAAATCATGCAGCAATGCTTTGTGCGCTGTAACAGATGCATTAGGGTCTCAACATTGTGAGTCATTAAAGTAAGACAAGCAAAACAGGAGGAGCACTTGGTAGTGTTAACTTTTAATCAAGGTTAAAAATGCGCAGTATTACATGCACTTACTAGATGAAGTTTAAAAACAGGCATCTGATTTGGCATGAAACCAGGTTAACTGATGAAGGCGTGGACATGCCGAAACGTGTTTTGACGTTACCTGCACACGATTACCCCACAGGGGACACCTCGGGTCACCTTTCCATCCGGACCCCACTGCTGCTGGCCACTGCAGTCTTCAGGTTGTTCCTCCGGTGTGATGTATTCTTCTGGGCTTTATGCCAAATCAGATGCCTGTTTTTAAACTTCATCTTGTAGGCCACATTCACACATTCACATTATCAAATGTGGATGGGCGTGCGATCGGAACGCAACGGGTACGAACGCACGCCATTGGTGTTTGCATGCGTTGCGTGGCTGATCCCATTCACTATGCTGAATGGATCAGCCACGCGTTTTGTTAAAAAATGCATGCAGCATGCGTTCGCGGACCACACTGGTTCCGGAACGCATGCAGTGTGAACATCAGACAGTGCAGTCTATGCATTGCTGATGTCGTGTATTTCTGCCTCCCGCACGTGTTGTGGAAATTCGGACGGCAACGCGTGCAATGTGAACGGGGCCTAAGGCCCCATTCATACTTGAGCGGGAATCGCGCGATTCCCACTCAGTGCAAAACGCTAGCGGTTTTTAAAAACCACTAGCCCATGTAAGCCTATGGCAGTGTTTTCACTGCCACGTTTGCGGTTAGCGTTAACCGCAAATGCGTGACATGCAGTGTTTTCCCGGTGATTAACGATTAGCATGCATAGCACCGCTAATCGCAATTGCTCCCAAAACGCTGAAGTGTCCAGTGATTTTTCTGCGTTAATCGCGGAAAAATCATTCCCACAAAACGCTGGTGGTAATCGCTGGCGTTTTGCGGTTTTAGGTGTGAATGGGGCCTTACTGCATGTAATACTGTGCATTTTTAAAGAGAGTCTGAAGCGAGAATAAATCTCGCTTCAGACCTCATAGATAGCAGGGGCATGTGTGCCCCTGCTAAAACGCCGCTATCCCGCGGCTTAACGGGGTCCCTTTACCCCCAAATCCCCTCCGTGCAGCCGGGGAGCGATTCCGCATTGGGGCAGGGCTAACCGCGGCAGCCCTGCCTCATGCGCGTCTATCAGACGCGTACCTCCGCCTCTCCCCGCCCCTCTCAGTCTTCCTTCACTGAGAGGGGCGGGGGAGAGGCGGCGATGCGCGTCTGATAGACGCGACTAGAGGCAGGGCTGCAGCGTTAGCCCTGCCTCCAGGAAGAGAAAATTTACGACCAAGTTTACGACCAAGTTTTGCGGGGGTGGGTTTGGGGGTGAAGGGACCCCCGTTTAGCTGCGGGATAGCGGCGTTTTAGCAGGGGCACACATGCCCCTGCTAACTATGAGCTCTGAAGCGAGATTTATTCTCGCTTCAGAGTCTCTTTAACCTTGATTAAAAGTTATTACACTACGGAGCGCTCCTCATGTTTCGCTTTTCTTCTTTTAGTCCACTTACAGCCGAGTGCTGAGGAGGTGCTAGAGTGTGACTGCATACCTGTCTTGATTGATGCTCGATCTTCAGCAGCGCAAGATTTCCCATCTTTTGAGTAATTTAAGTGTAGCAGTTGTGTACAGGCCCTTATTATGTTATCAATGGCGCGGCAACAGACATGCCAAGGCAACACAGGAGCCAGAGAAAACAGAGGCTTATGGTCCGTACACATGCTAGATTAAAGTCGGAACAAACAAACGAGCGACAACGCTCAAATGACATTACCGGGCAAAATGAAACAAGTTTTTCGAAACATTGTTATTCATACACACCGATCATTACCGGGCAAAATGAAACAAGTTTTACGAACCATTGTTATTCATACACACCAATATCCTACCTAATAAAAGGCAAGTGTCCCTGCGTCCTGTCCCTGTGCTTTTGCGCTACTGAGCATGTCCTGCATTGACAGCCATTGGTACAGGACGCAGGATACAGGACGCAAGCTTGCGATAGGCGGTTGGGTGCGCGCGGCGGGTGGGCGGGTGCGTGCGCGGAGGTGACAGACCTAGAATCCATTTTTAAACGGGCTAAGGTCACTAGTTCCAAATAATTATGTTGTATGTGCAAGCAAATGTGATATTTCATACGACATGTGCGCATGCTCTGAAACAATCTTATTTAAATGACATTGTAGACACCTGGCCGACTGCATGTTATCTGCTGAATAGTCAACTGAATTGATTCGCCAGTTGGATAGGGCAAGAATACTTGATATCGGTTGCTCATCATTGTCATTTAAAGGACCACTATCGCAAAAATTGAAAAATTTTAAATGCACGTGTACATGTGCAATTAAGAAGTGCATTTCTTCCAGAGTAAAATAAGCCATAATTCCATAAATGACTTTTCTCCTATGCTGCTGTCACTTACAGATTGTCACCTGCTACTGCAATATTTGTCGTTCATCAGACAATTTAAATGACTTTAATGTAATGTGTGAAGCTTAAGTGAAAAGATACTGTAATGCTGGGAATACAGTATGAGGTTTTTTTTGGAAAGATTTACTTTCCTATCGATTTCCATTCACTTCTATGAGAAAATCTATTGAAATCAGATCGGACCTGTAGGAAATGATTTATCATCAAGCCATCCATCTACGGAAAAAACTCATGGTGCATTCCCATGATAAAGCGTTGCAGAAGATGTTAGTGCTAGATAAATAAAGTGTACAGGAAGCTGCAGAAAGACCAACATGATTCTTATCAGGCTTGGTACAGTCACAGTTTACTTTTATTTACCTTCAGATACAAATCTATGCTAAAACTCGACTAGTCCTCCTAGCCTCCTAGCCAAGCTTGTATCCATGGTAACCAAAGCCTGCTACCATTACTACAGACGCGGAGAAGGCAGTTCTCTGTCTGTACTGATGATGAAAGGCACATGTGACCTCCGTGTAGCCCTCATCACGTTATCCTACAGCTGCTTCCAAAAACCATGCAAAGTGTACTGCTTTATCCTCACTACAAGTACTTATTCCTTTCATGTTAGCATATCATGCAAAGTTTTCGGCAGTGGGGAAGGCAGACAGAAGAAATAGAGTACCGATCTTTGAGGAGAAAAGTTTCAGAAAACGTTGGTTAATGGATATACAGTACCTTAATCTGCAGCTCTGTGATTTCCTTCTGATCAGCGTGGCATTTAGCAGCCATGGTTAGGTGCAGCAGCTCCTTCCTTGTGTGTGTGTGTGTGTGGAAAGCTGTGTCTGCTTTCCCGAGCCTGTGTGTTGCCACCTCCTGCTCACCCAGTTACCCTACTCCCGCACTTTTCCCTCTATTCCCTCCTTACTATTGTCACTGGAGGTGGCTAGGCTACAGTAATGCATCTGTCACTGTGACCCCTCCCATCCCACAAGTCTAACAGGTACCTGGATGCTGCATGGATACCTCTCTCTCTCTTACACACACACACACAAATGAAAGCAGATTTCAGGTCACTAGTATACTTTCTGGGGTAATTAAAATCACTTAACATAACATTAAAAAAATGTGTTTTTGTTATTTGGGGGTCTATTTCTTTGTTAGCAGATTGCCACTTCTTTAACCATTACTTTTTTTTTTTTTTTTAAATCTGATCAACATATTTTTAAGCGGCAATTCATTCACAGGAAGTGCCTATGCCTGTTTTCTTTCCTTTGAGCACAAGTCATTCCTTTTACTGGGCATTGATCGTTTGGGAACTTGCAGACGCACAGTAAAAATCCTCATCACGTTTACTGGGCATGGGCAATTTATGAACTTGAGTATGCTGAGAGCATATTCTCATACGCTGCCCCGGGCTCTGCTGGATGAAAGCATTCCAATGCCGATGCGGCCCAATAATAAAGCATGCTGGAAACAGGAGCAGGAAGGACATTAAAGTGAACCTAAACCGTACAAAATAAAGAGTTTAACTTGCCTGGGGCTTCTACCAGGCCCCTGCAGCCGTCCTGTGCCCGCATCGGTCCTCAACGAGCCTCCATTCCCCCACCGCCGCTTAGTTTCGATTCTGCTAACTGATCAGTCGGCGGTCCACTGCGTCTGCGCGGCCGTGGCCGCACACATCCTCGTATGCGTTCATGTTGGCGAGAGCATCATGCGCAGGCACAGTAGGAGATTTTATCTTACTGCACCTGCGTAGGACACTCTCACCGAGTTGAACACATACAAAGATGCCGTGGACCTCGAAACTAAGTGGTGGCGGGAGAATGGAGGCTCGTTGAGGAGCGATGCGAGGACAGGACATCTGCAGGGGGCTGGTAGAAGCCCCAGGTAAGTAAAGCTCTTTTTATTTCGTACGGTTTAGGTTCACTTTGAGGGCTCAAACCAGCTAGCAGATTTTTGTAAGCGCTTGTGATTTGAAAAAGCTCTTGCTAATGCAATGCTATGGGGGATTTTTATAAAATCACATTGCTCAAGTGGGATCACACCCATAGCATTCCATTAGCAAGAGCTTTTCAAATCACAAAGCACTCTGAAAAGTGCTCCTAGTGGGTTCCAGGGTTAAAGGTGGCGACACACAATACAATAAAATGATCCGATTTTACAGCAATTCGATAAATATGATCGAATCTCCCGAAAAAATCGACAGCTTTTTTTCCACTTCACTGAAAAATCTGATCAGATTTCCCATTCGTTACGGAATGCTGGTAATTTTTCTAAAGATTGTATGGTGTGTGTTAGATTGTCAACTTATTAATATACACACCCTAGCAATTTTCTCAGAGTTTCCAATCATTTTTATCATAAGTAATTGGGGAAAAATGTATCATGTGTGTGGTACATTGGCCATATTTTTAAATGTTACAATCAGTCAGAAAAATTGGTTGCAATTCTTAAATTGAACAGATATTTTAAAAAAAAAATTACGGTGTACCAGAGGAGTAACCTGCAAGAAAAAAAGATCTCTACCTAGGAAGAAGGGAGTCTCTGGAAGATCCAGAGACTTCACACTCGCTAGGTAAGTACAGTATCTGTTTTTTCTTGCAGGTTTCACCTTAGATTTACTTTTTAAAAGACACCTGAACTGAGAGTCATATTTATTTGCTTTTACATGAAACAAGTTGCCTAAGGCTCAACACACACCATACAATCTTGGTTGTACAGATTTACCAAATGTATGTAGTATAAGGGTCAACAGATTGAAAATACCTTGAATGATTGATTGGATAAGTTCTTATACTACATGAAAGTGGTAAGATTGAACAACCAAGATTGTATGGTGTGTGTTGAGCCTAACTGTCTAGCCAGGGGAGTTTCTAGGATCCTTGGAGATCGGGGGCACCAGGTAGGAAGGTATATGCGCTGTGGCAAAAAAATGGGTGTGGCCATGAGGTGAGTGGGTGTGGCCATGAGGTGAGTGGGCGTGGTCATGGGTGGGGCCAAATGTACATGAACTTAGCAGCGGTGTAAGCTACAGATAACGGGCCTGCCCATCGAAATATTGAATGGAGCCCCCTGTCCTTTATTTAGATAATTTACAATCAGTATAGGCATAGATCAAAGATGTATACGCACATACAATTTTGATTGGTCAATCACTGACCCCTAATTTTACCACCCCCGTGCAGTAAGTAGGCCAACAGACTATGAATTTTATGAACAGAGCTAAAATTGGCTAATCAAAATTGTATGTGTGTACCAGGCTTTACAGCCAATACTGTACATACTAAAAGTAGCAGGGATCAGCATACAATACAGCTGGTTTACAATCAGTAAAGGCACAGAGTAACACCTTACACTGTACAAACTGGAGGTAAATCAGCACACAGTGCAGGCACTAGAGAACAGCGTATACTGTACATACTGTAGGCAGCAGAATTCAGCACACTGCAGCTAGCGTGCCAAAAATATGAGGATCACGTTGTGCAGCGTGCTTATCGCGCCGCACCGAAAAATGGGTGGGCCATGGACCAGAATATAGGTGTGGTAACGGGTGGAGACAAATTTACATGAACCTAGCAGTGGTGGGACATTAGATTATGACAGTGGTGGCGAACCTTTTGGAGGCCAAGTGCCCAAACTGCAACCCAAAAGCCACTTATCTATCGCAAAGTGGCAACAGCCATTTAAACTAAATACTGTACAAACATTTTAAAGAGAGTCTGAAGCGAGAATAGATCTCGCTTCAGACCTCATATATAGCAGGGGCACTTGTGCCCCTGCTAAAACGCCGCTATCCCGCGGCTTAAAGGGGGTCCCTGTCCCCCCAAATCCCCTCCGTAATGCGGGGGAGCGCTTCCTGGTTGGGGCAGGGCTAACCGCCGCAGCCCTGCCCCACGCGCGTCTGTCAGCACGTATCTCCGCCTCTCCCCCGCCCCTCTCAGTCTTCCTTCACTGAGAGGGGCGGGGGAGAGGCGGCGATGCGCGTCTAATAGACGCGACTGGAGGCAGGGCTGCAGCCATTAGCCCTGCCTCCAGGAAGACAAATTCTACGACCAACTTTGCGACCAACTTTTGCGGGGGGTGGGTTGGGGGTGAAGGGACCCTCGTGCAGCCGCGGGATAGCGGCGTTTTAGCAGGGGCACACGTGCCCCCTGCTATATATGAGAGCTGAAGCGAGATTTAGTCTCGCTTCAGTGTCTCTTTAACTCATACATGAACATTATAGAAAATACAAGTTGAAAATAAACTGTGAAGATAAACAATTTCATCCATCCTACTCCTGAAAAATGTATTCAATTTTTTAGAACCTCCCAGTTTTATTTTCTGTTTTAAAAAGCTAAAAAAGTAGGTTTAATGCTATTGTCTCATATGATAAGGATTCAGCTTTTCTCATAGTCTCGCAGTTAGCAATCATGTGACCCCCAACAAGACAAATTCAGCAATCATGAGGCCCCCGACAAGACAAATTCAGCAATCGTGTGGGCCCCGACATGACAAATTCAGCAATCGTGAGGCCCCCGACATGACAAATTCAGCAATCGTGAGGCCCCCGACATGACAAATTCAGCAATCGTGAGGCCCCCGACATGACAAATTAAGCAATCGTGAGGCCCCCAACATGACAAATTCAGCAATCATGAGGCCCCCAACAAATCATGAGGCCCCCAACAAGACAAATTCAGCAATCATGAGGCCTCCAACAAATCATGAGGCCCCCAACAATACAAATTCAGCAATCATGCGGCCTCCAACAAATCATGAGGCCCCCAACAAGACAAATTCAGCAATCTTGAGGCCCCCAACAAATCATAAGGCTCCCAACAAGACAAATTCAGCAGTCATGAGGCACATAAATAGACAGCATTTCACATAAATAGGCAGAATGCCCCCTTAATATGGTAGCCCCCCAAGTTAGGTAGTGAGTGACAGGGACCCCCAGGTTAGCTAGTGAGTGACAGGCGCCTCCAGTTAGGTAGTGAGTGACAGGGACCCCGATAGTGAGTGACAGGGCGCCCCTTTAGGTAGTGAGTGAGTGCCAGGGAGCCCCTTTAGGCAGTGAGTGAGTGCCAGGGAACCCCTTTAGGTAGTGAGTGAGTGCCAGGGAGCCCCTTTAGGCAGTGAGTGAGTGCCAGGGAGCCCCTTCAGGCAGTGAGTGAGTGCCAGGGAGCCACTTTAGGCAGTGAGTGAGTGACAGGGAGCCCCTTTAGGTAGTGAGTGAGTGACAGGGAGGCCCTTTAGGTAGTGAGTGAGTGACAGGGAGGCCCTTTAGGTAGTGAGTGAGTGACAGGGAGGCCCTTTAGGTAGTGAGTGAGTGACAGGGAGGCCCTTTAGGTAGTGAGTGAGTGACAGGGAGGCCCTTTAGGTAGTGAGTGAGTGCCAGGGAGCCCCTTTAGGTAGTGAGTGAGTGCCAGGGAGCCCCTTTAGGTAGTGGGTGAGTGCCAGGGAGCCCCCGCCGCCGCTTCCCCCTTACCTCGCACTCGCAGACCTCAGGATCAGCGGCGACCCGACCAATATGAGCGGGCGCCGGACGGACATCACTTCCGCATATCAGTGCGGGCGCTGGGTCCTAGCGCCCGCACGATTGGTCGCCGCCTGATCGAGGTCTGAGTGACGCGGCGGCAGCTGGAGGGAGCCGCGGACAGAGGGGGTGAGCGGCGGCCAGGCGGCGCCTGTCAGAGACAGGCGCCTGGGTGCGATGCACCCGCCCAGGCGCGGCCCTGCGGGCACCCCTGGGGAAGAGATCCGTGGCACCCCAGGACAGATTGGGGGCACGTGCCCCCCCAAAATAGGGCTAGCGACGCCCCTGTGTCTAGCTATTCATCTGTCCCAAATACTTTTAGATCCTGAACAAGCATGCAACTCAAGTGTTTCTGACTGGATTAGCCCCATGCTTGTTTCAAGTGTGCGGTAGAGTTGGCCCAAACGGTTCGCACGCAAACTTATTTGCGCAAACTTCAGTGGCTCGACCCGCCCCCTACACTACATCATTAGGGTCAACTTTGACCCTATACATCACAGTCAGCAGGCACAGGGTAGCCAATCACAATTTTTTGTGTGTGTCTCACAGACACTTGTGTTGCTTATACAGCCCTGTCAGTCAGTCTTAGCTGGTGGACCTTGGACCTACTGTGTCACTGTCGGGCCCAACACATTCAGTGACTACCTGTGTGTGTGAAAGCTGCACATTTGTAATATCCATCATTGCATATACCTACCTGTTGTTCAGTGCACCCACCTACCTACCTACGGGCCGCACGCAGTGTCACTGCACCTGTTCACGGTACCTGTGTGTGTGTGCGTGTGTGTGTGTGTGTGTGTGTGTGTGTGTGTGTGAGACAGGTGCACATTTGTAATACCTATCACTGCATATACCTACCTGTTGTTCAGTGCACCCACCTACCTACCTGAGCGCACGCAGTGTGATATTTAATACCACCAGTCACTGTACCTGTTCACGGTACCTGTGTGTGTGTGTGACAGCTGCACATATGTTATACCCATCACTGCATATACCTACCTGTTGTTCAGTGCACCCACCTACGTGACCGCACGCAGTGTCACTGCACCTGTTCACGGTACCTGTGTGTGTGTGTGTGACAGGTGCACATTTGTAATACCCATCACTTCATATACCTACCTGTTGTTCAGTGCACCCACCTACCTACGTGAGCGCATGCAGTGTGATATTTATTACCACCAGTCACTGTACCTTTTCACGGTACCTGTGTGTAGTGTGTGTGACAGCTGCACATTTGTAATACCCATCACTGCATATACCTACCTGTTGTTCAGTGCACTCACCTACCTACGTGACCGCACGCAGTTTCACTGCACCTGTTCACAGTACCTGTGTGTGTGTGACAGGTGCACATTTGTAATACCAATCACTGCATACCCACCTGTTGTTGTTCAGTGCACCTACCTACCTACGTGACCACACGCAGTGTCACTGCACCTGTTCACGGTACCTGTGTGTGTGACAGCTGCAAATTTGTAATACCAGTCATTGCATAATTGTTCACAGTACCTGTGTGACCGCACGCTGTGTAATATAACACGCCGTGCATACCTGTTAACTGCACCCGTGTGACAGCTGCACATTGTTTTGTAATACCAGTCACTGCATACCTTTCACTGCACCTGTGTGACTGCACATTGTATTAGTCTATGTATATGGTACGCTCCCAATTTCATCTCTCGATTGTCTATCTGATTGCAATATCTGTCTGTATATGGTACGCTACCAACTTCATCTCTCGATTGTCTATCTGATTGCAATATCTGTCTGTATATGGTACGCTCCCAACTTCATCTCTCGATTGTCTATCTGATTGCAATATCTGTCTGTATATGGTACGCTCCCAACTTCATCTCACGATTGTCTATCTGATTGCAATATCTGTCTGTATATGGTACGCTCCCAACTTCATCTCTCGATTGTCTATCTGATTGCATTATTATATGTCTGTTTATAACATACCATGTCCTGCTATCTGACTATGGGACATTCTTGGTTTTAAATTTGTGTCAACCTCTGATCATTGGTTCCATTCCACTAGTTCCTAGCTTTTGGCCTTATCTAGGTCTTGGCCTTAAATTAACATATAATTTATTGCCTTGCCAGCTGTTTATGCAGTGTTGTATGCTGTGTTTGATCTGTGAGTTACATTTCTGTCCAGCCACATGCAGAGTCTCCTTTAAATCCAGTCTACAAGGCTGAGACTTGCATTCAAACACTCCACCATCTCACCTGCATTCAGCCTGTTAATTAAGATGCTGGCAGCCTGTTTGCATATAGCTAGGATAGGAGGTCAATTTTGACCACTGGTCAGTTTTGAGCATCTGAACTCAAAGTGCATCTGTAACTCTAAGTGTAAAGAAAATACAATGACCAGAATTGAACCAGAAGGGAACAGAAGGAACTGACAGAAATCTCTGCTTCTCTGGTTAGTTGCAAAAATGTTTAACCTAGTGTTTTCTATTTGCCTGCTCTCCCCAGCCATCCTCAAAACTTTTCACACACTACACCCCTCTGCTGTCAGCAATATGCTGTACATTTCACCATCCCTCCTATACACTCCTCAGCTCGTCTCTCATGAAATGTTCTCATACTTACAACCTCACCTTCCGTGTCGCACTACATCTACATATAAGTCTATACCGCAACCTCTGCTCCGCTCTGTCTGCCTTCTCCTCCTCCTTGCTGCTGGGGACATTTCACCTAACCCTAGACCCCCACTCCCCCCTGCTAATAACACTGTTTGCAACAAATCAAATTCCCCTCCCTCTTACTGTAACCGTATTAATATTCCACTCCTTCCCCCTACACCCCCTCCTATCTTGGCTGCCCTCTGGAATGCCAGCTCAGTCTGCAACAAACTGCCCTTTATCCATGATCTTTTCATTTCCAATGCCTTCACATTCTTTGGGATCACTGAAACCTGGCTGGCCCCTTCTGACACAGTCTCACCTGCCACCCTCTCCTATGGAGGCAGGGCCGTTTCTTGCCCCGTTCAGCAGGTTCTGCTGAACGGGGCGCCCATGAGAGACTGCTTGGGGGGGCGCCAGGCAGAAGGAGAAGGAAGTGACGTCACGTCACTGCAGTGAAGAGGCTGGAGGAGCTGTGCGCACCAGCCAGCGCGATCACCGGCCTCAGTTCCCTGCTGGAGGATCCTTCTGGGCGCTCCTGGCTGCGTGTTGACGTCACCACCACGTCACGTGACAGGAGCGGCAGCGCGAAGATCCTTCCTGTCACGGACGTTTCCTGACTGCAGCCAGCAGCAGTGTGCGGCGGAGCCCAGCCAGCCCCAAGGTGGAAGAAGTCTTTTGGCAAGTCGGACTGGGGCTCCTCACTGCCGCTACTGTGTCTGTGCCTGCCTGCCTGGCCCTTGCTGCCGCTGCCCACCGCTAGCAGTAGCACCTGTGACCTGTCCCCCGCCCGGACCCCCACCATGGTAAGAAGAAGAAGGCAGGCTCTGGCAGTCTATGTACTGCGCTCTCTTTCTGACGTGGGGGGAGGGGGAGGGGGGCGCTCTTTTTGCCCTGGGCTGGTGCCTGGTCACTGGTGGTCAGACTCAGGCTGGCAGAGGGATTAATGAGAAGCTGAGCGCTGCAGAGGATTCTGGGAAGCCAGACATATGTGCCACTGCTAGGCAAAGTATGAATGGTAAATGTACATTCACTGTACAAGGCCAGTGCATGTGATAGGTGCGCACTTATATAACAGCTAACTGTGAACTTCAGTAGGGAGGAACTAAAAGGAGGCTGTCATCTGCGCATTGTTCATTAATGATGGGATTAGGTTAAGAGGGCATGAGTTAAACAGTAAATTATGTTTAGAGGATAAGGTAGTGTTGTTAACCATAAACTAACAACTGAATTTCATGCTGTACCTGTATATTCTTGTTCCCCTTGCTGTGAAGGCAGAAATACTGATAAACAGTTAGAACCCACCATGGTGGTGGTGAATGGTCTGAAAGTGTGACTCCCTGGCTGGGGGTAGGGGGGCGCTCTTTTTGCCCTGGGCTGGTGGGCAGACTCAGAACCCACCATGGTGGTGGTGATGGTCTGAAAGTGTGACACCCTGGCTGGGGGTAGGGGGGTGCTCTTTTTGCCCTGGGCTGGTGGTCAGACAGAGTCTGACCACCAACCAGCCCAGGGCAAAAACAGTACCCCCCCCCCCATCCCCAACCAGGGAGTCACAGTCAGACCATGGTGGGCTCTGACCACCAGCCCAGAGTCTGACCAGTGACCACCAACCAGCCAGCCCAGGGCAAAAAGAGTACCCCCCCATCCCCAGCCAGGGAGGGCCGTTTCTTGCCCCGTTCAGCCGGTTCTGCTGAACGGGGCGCCGATGAGAGACAGTTTGGGGGGCGCCAGGTAGAGTTGGGCGAACAGTTTGGCTGTGTTAGCCGAACTGTTCAGCAGCCCAACCTGTCATTTTATCTATGCGTCTTACTACTTCCGGGTCGCAATGACCCGGAGTAGTACGTCTGCGCTGGCAGGCGGAGCGCGCCCTAGCGACGCGCTCCCGTTGCCGGGCACTTTCTGCGCATGTGCGTGACGTCACGCACATGCGCAGAAAGTGCCCGGCAACGGGAGCGCGTCGCTAGGGCGCGCTCCGCCTGCCAGCGCAGACGTACTACTCCGGGTCATTGCGACCCGGAAGTAGTAAGACGCATAGATAAAATGACAGGTTGGGCTGCTGAACAGTTCGGCTAACACAGCCAAACTGTTCGCCCAACTCTAGCGCCAGGCAGAAGGAGAAGGATGTGACGTCACGTCACTGCAGTGCTAGGAGCCGGTGACGCGGTGCAGCAAGAGGCAGGAGGAGCTGTGCGCACCAGCGCGATCACCGTCTTCAGTTCCTAGCTAGATGATCCTTCTGGGCGCTCCTGACCTGCGTATTGACGTCACGTGACAGGAGCGGCCGTGCGATGATCCTGTCACGGACGTTTCCTGTGCAGCAGCAGTGTGCGGCGCAGCGGCGGAGCCCAGCCCCAGAAGAAGGTGGAGTCTTTTGGCCAGTCGGACTCGGGCTCCTCGCTGCCACTGCTGGCCCTTGCTGCCGCTGCTAGCACCTGTCCCCTGCCCGGACCCCCACCATTTCTGGCCTGGCGCCTGACTTCCAGAATCCAGTTCTGATGGGCAACATCATGGTAAGTAGGCAGGCAGTCTATGTACTGCACTGCCTCTCTCTTTCTGACGTGGCGGGAGGGGGGGCGCTCTTTTTGCCCTGAACTGGTGGTCAAACTCAGAACCCACCATGGTGGTGATGGTCTGACAGTGTGACTCCCTGGCTGGGGGTAGGGGGGTGCTGTTTTTGCCCTGGGCTGGTGGTCAGAGTCTGACCACCAACCAGCCCAGGGCAAAAAGAGTACCCCCATCCCCAGCCAGGGAGTCACAGTCAGACCATGGTGGGCTCTGACCACCAGCCCAGGGCAAAAAGAGCACCCCCCTACCACCCACAGCCAGGGAGTCACAGTCAGACCATGGTGGTCTGACTGTGACTCCCTGGCTAGGGGGGGAGGGGGTCGCTCTTTTTTCCCTGGGCAGGTGGTCAGACCACCATACTGTGACTCCCTGGCTAGGGGGCGGAGGGGGTCGCTCTTTTGCAACATGTACTGGGAGGGGGGTTGTGGGGTCAGGCCAGTGGGAATGCAACATGTACTGGGAGGGGGGTTGTGGGGTCAGGCCAGTAAGATTGCAACATGTACTGGGAGGGGGGGGTGTGGGGTCAAGCCAGTGGGATTGCAACATTATTATTAGTTAGGATTTATATAGCACTGACATATTACGGAGCGCTGTACAGATAATATAGTCTTGTCACTAAGAGGAGCTCACAATCTAATCCCTACTATAGTCCTATGTCTATGTATGTACTGTGTAGTGTATGTATCATAGTCTAGGGCCAATTTTTTAGAGTGAAGCCAATTAACTTATCTGTATGTTTTTGGTATGTGGGAGGAAACTGTAGTGCCCGGAGGAAACCCACACAGACACGGGGAGAACATACAAACTCCTTGCAGATGTTGACCTGGCTGGGATTCGAACCAGGAACCCAGCGTTGCAAGGCGAGAGCGCTAACCACTATGCCACCGTGCTGTTCCATGTACTGGGAGGGGGGTTGTGGGGTCAGGCCAGTGGGATTGCAACATGTAGGGGGGTGTCTCTGGCTTAGGTGGCCTGAGGTGGTATTGTATTATTTATAACTTACAATACCACCCAAGACCCCCTCAGCCAGAGACCCTTGCTCGGTGCATGTTACAATGGCACTCATAGCCTAGTTCCAATTTATGATTTTACAGTTGTCTGGGCGTTTAAAAAAACAAAAAAAAAACAGATCTACTTACCTGGGGATTACTCCAGCCCTGGCAGCATATGTGTTCCTTGTTGCAGCTCCACTCCCAAACGGGGTCCCCTTCGTAGCAGCAGGTCAGCGGTTTTTGCGCCTATGCGAGCCTGCAACCTCGCTGCTTGTGGTTTTACTAGCGTTCAACACGGCCAGTATTTAGAACGCTGCCAACTACAGGAGTGCGATCAGTGTGGCCGTGCACTTGGGAGGCACAGAAGCTGCCGACCTCTTCAGTGGCTACTATGGAGGGGACCTCGGGATACCGTCTGGGAGCGGAGCTGCAGTTGAAGTACGCATAGGCTGTCAGGAGGTGGAGGAGGCCCCAGGTAAGTAGTTTTTAGTTTTTTTTTTTTTTTTTAACGCCCGATGTTTCTTTTAATCGCAAATGAAAACAGATCTGTACATACCTTTGACTTTATGCAGCTCCATAAGCCCTGATCGCTCCCACGCTGCAGCCCTCAGTTTTTTATACCGGCTCCCGTTACTTCCTGGGATCGCGGCTGCGTTCGCAAGTAAAGTGCGCTCCTTGCGGATCTCTCCAGCAGCCACTGGAGAGGTCCGCAAAGAACGCACTTCACTTACGTTAGTTAGACTGGCCCTGACGTAAGTAACGGGAGCCGGTGCGTCAGACGGCAAAGAATGAGGATTTGCGGCATGGGAGGCTACTACATGGTTGGTGACTACAACTTAAAGTGAACCTAATATGGGCAATAGGAGAAACAATATACATACCTGGGGCTTCCTCCAGCCCCCTCCAGGCTAATTGATCCCTTACCATCCTGCTCTGTCTGAAACTTCGGCAATTTGCCCCGGTAAGTCCTCCGGTCTGGGGCATACTGTCCAAGCGTGACGGTGGAGCTTGCATGGCTGGACTGTGCCAACTGGCCCTGACTGGAGCGAGGGAGCAATTAGCCTGGAGGAAGCACCAGTCTTCTGTAACGCTGTGCAGAGTATATAGTCTTGTCACTTAGTTGTCCCTCAGAGGAGCAGAGCTCACCATCTAATCCCTACCATAGTCATATGTCTATGTATCTATTGTGTAGTGTATGTATCAGAGGAGCTCACAATCTAATCCTACCATAGTCATATGTCTATGTATGTATCGTGTAGTGTATGGAATGTAGTGTAGGGGCAATTTTTTTTTGGGGGGGGGAGGTGCCATTAACTTATCTATATGTTTTTTTTTAATGTGGGAGGAAACCGGAGTGCCTAGAGGAAACCCACACATACACAAAGAGACCATACTTACTCCATGCAGAGTGCACTGGCTGGGATATAAATCCAGGGACCTAGCACTGCAAGGCAAGAGAACTAACCACTATGCCTTCGTGCTGCCCACAGTAGTACTATACTCTGTGCACTGCCCGCAGAGCTAATGTACACATTGAGCGCAGAGGTGCCGTCTATCACCTGTAAATCTGATTGACAGATTGTGCACAAAGATTGTGTAATAGAGGAAGAATCCCCTTATTCCCCTGCAGAGTACCTGCACATCACTCTTACATGTGCCCACAGTTACATTGCCTAGGGCCTGATCGAATTTTTTTTGTTTTGTTCCTATTCTAAAACTTCTGTTTCTAAACATACTCCTTTTTTTTTTTTTACAGCCAGGAAATAAGAAATTACTGAGCCATTTCTTTTGCTACTAACTTTTCCTGTTTACTAACTCGTCATGTTACAAAGGTATGAGCATATGATAGAGCAGCTGTTACTAAATATATATATATATATATATATATATATATATATATATATATATATATATATATATAGTGTCTAATATCTAGCTAATACTGTGTGTTGTCCAATAATGGACAAATCTTTTGTTAAGGTTGGTTATTGCGTAATGGTGGGGTTGCGATGCCTCTGTCGCATCCCACTACAACGTAAAAAATGACAAACATATTACCCTGCGGCAGAGTGGGGTCATATGCATAGCATATATCATATGCAAAGTACGTCACCAGGATTTCTGTCGGTCGGGCGTGCATGTTGTGACGCACCGTGCTCAGTTGTTTACACGTACTGTGTCGCCCATTGAATTGCATTGTTGCATAATTTGTGCAGCAGGCACGGATCACGTGGCAACATGCTGCAGGCTGTGCGTCGGGATGGCATCGGTACTAACACTTTCAGCGCCGTGTGGTGAGCGTTAAAAGTCGCCTTGTTTTGCACTACTGTTGTGTTACCCTGCGATGCAAGTGTGGAAGGGTCCAATTTTTAAAGGACCAGCAGCTTTATGTGAAGCACTTTGAAAATCCGCTGGGTGTTGTTTTGCAGATTGGAAAAGTTCCTGGTCTTATGCTGGGTACACACGTTGCGTTTTGCACTCGATTCGCATCGATTCAACTATTTCCAACATGTTCGATTGCAAGGATCGACATATTAACAGGTCGATTCGGCATACTTTGCATTAGAATCGACCTGTCAATCATCAAAACGCGATCGGAAATGTTTGGAAATTGTCGAATCGAGCGCCAAAACGCAACGTGTGTACCCAGTGACCAGTTCACATCGCTTGAGGTTTGTAATGTCACATTTCGCTGAACTGCCCTTTAATTCCATAGCTGCCTGTAACCAGCAGCTGACTGGAGGTCACTCCATAGAGTGGGTGGGGCTTGCTCTGCATGATGTGAAAATGAAAGAGGCCTGTAACAATGGGTGGCAGCAAGTAACAGATCTCTGATTATTTGGTGATCTGCAGTATCACCAATAATGCAGAAACTATATCTGATTATGTGGTGATCTGCAGAATCACCAATAATACAAATATAGCAATAAGGACTGGAACAGCTTTAATGTACAGAATGGTGCTCGGTGCAACAGTAAATAGTAGATGCCAACAAGTCTCACCAGAGGAGCTGGTGGACTCTAAGCAGTACTGAGAACTCCTCACCAGTGACAAGGGCTCACTGGTGAGAGGAGCGTGTTCAGACAATCCAATTGGCAACAGACGGACAGATCAGGTACAGAATCAAAAGGCAGAGGCAGAACGATATTCAGGCAGAGTCGGCAACAAGGTCAGATGGGCAAAGGTACAGAAGCGTAGAGCAAAGATTATTCAGACCAAGCCAGAGTCATACACATAAATCCAAATAGTAATAATTAAGCTATCAAACAGATCCTAAGCTTAGTGTGAATTCCCAGCTCCTGCCGGTTCTAACACACTAGGAAACTGACTAAGGTCTGAGCGCTAACACAAAGTATTCGCAACAGCAGACAAGTTGCGAGTGAATCCGCCGTGCTTAAGAAGCGGAGGAGACCCCGAGGCACGCCCACCGCATTCAACCAATCAGAAGCGGCGAGCGTGCCCTCTGACGTCATCCGCCCCGCCGGTCAGCTGACGCGCCTCCTCTCGGCATAAAGGTCCTGACGGTGAGCACCCGCTAATGCGACCCTATGAGCAGCAGAGATACCCGTCCTCGGCGTGCTAGACGCCCAAGGTGCGGGAAGACTGGCACGCAGAGAGGCAGGAGCAGCCGCGGTGGTAGCGCCATTCACCGCGGCTGCCATATCACCATTCATTACAAGGCCCTATAGTGACATATAGTAGAATGCAGTAAATTATTTAGGATACCAACTTTAACGTTAAATATCCTGGTTTCAGCATCAGTAACACTTCCTGTAGCTATTTATTGCTACATTATGGTATGTAGTGCCACCCTGAAGCCTGGTACACACCTTCAATGTTTATTGGCCAAACAGTGACCAATTTTTCAATCCCCTGGTAGTATGAGGACACTCAAATGTGAATACGAAGGCCCCATTCACTCCTAAAAATGCTTGCACTTTTGCTAGTGTTTGACGTTTTTCCGCGAAATTGCGAAAAAACACCATTCTCACCTAGGCGAACTTTCGTGATTTGCGTTTGTGATTTAGCGAGTTTTGCTAATTTGTTAAATATCATATTTTATCTATTTTTAACGGAGTACCCTGGTGTTTCAGTACGACAATTGATACACTGTGGGCAGAAGACTTCCATTGACAGCGTGGCTCCATGACTATGTTCACCTTCTTTAAGGATTCTGTGATCAAAAAAGAACATTTTGCACATGGAGGCATCCTCATTGCTTTATAATTTTGCAAGTAAAAAACATGACTGGGTCTCCAAAATGGAAATTTATTCATGACTGGATCTCCAAACTGGAATTTTGTTAATGACTGGATCTGCAAACTGGAATGTTATTAATGACTGGGATTGTCAGGAATCGCTGTATCTGAATCAGGAATCGCCTTGCATGCGACACACGGCTGCTTGACTAACACCAGCAAGGAAGTCTCTAGTAGAGTTCCTCACTGGTAAATGTAGCATACAAGTCAATACCAAAAGACCCAGTACAGCAGACCCTTGCAATACCAAAGAGAACAATGATAAACAGGTAATTTAAGACAGTCACCTGAGTTCCTGAAGCACAGGGCACTCCAGACGAGATATGGAATGCAGACCCTATTGAGGATTGGGCCTATGGGATTCCAGTGAACTTGACAGTCCAAACAGATTCCAGGGTTGCATAAAGGTAGTTGCAGTATACTGATTACAAGTCAGCGCTGAGATGCTGCAGACATAGTTCATAGACAGCGGAAGGAACCGCTAGTATACAGATTACAGGGCAGCGCTGACACGCTGCAAACACAGTTCATAGACAGCAGTGGATGCACCCTGAATCACTGAGGCTCCTACATGCGGCAATGCCACTGACAAACAGAGTCCAAAGTTAGTGGATACACCACGCTGTATACAGGTTCCCAAACGGCGGGGAAACTGACATCACAATAATTAAAGTAACTAAAATGCTGAGGCCTAGTATAGACAGAATTCCTGGAACCAATCCTAGCAAAGGAAAGGCTGCTGGTGCTAGAGTTGGACCAGGCAAGGCTTGAAACAAGACACATGCAGCACATGGCAAATGCAAGGTAACATAAGCTATCACGAGCACAGAGGGAAAGTCTGGCTGAATCAAATAGGCCCAAGCTCCAATATTAACTGTTTCAGCACCTCTGCAGGGATGCTGAGAAATAAAAGTATGTGAGCCATTATGCATCCTAGCATTTCTAGAACTACCTGTCCAAGCAGACCTTACAGGGATTTTATTAATGACTGGATCTCCAAACTGGAATTTTATTAATCACTGGCTCGCCAAACTGGAATTTTATTAATGACTGGATCTCCAAACTGGAAGTTTATTAATGACTGGATCTCCAAACTGGAAGTTTATTAATGACTAGATCTCCAAACTGGAATTTTATTAATGACTGGATCTCCAAACTGGAATTTTATTAATGACTGGATCTCCAAACTGGAAGTTTATTAATGACTGGATCTCCAAACTGGAATTTTATTCATGACTGGATCTCCAAACTGGAATTTTATTAATGACTGGATCTCCAAACTGGAATTTTATTAATGACTGGATCTCCAAACTGGAATTTTATTAATGACTGGATCTCCAAACTGGAAGTTTATTAATGAGTGAATCTGCAAACTGGAAGTTTATTAATGACTGGATCTGCAAACTGGGATTTTATTAATGACTGGATCTGCAAACTGGGATTTTATTAATGACTGGATCTGCAAACTGAGATTTTATGGGACAACACTGGATGGTTCAAAATTTCATTATCCTGTTATGTATAATTCTGACCATCACTTGACTAAGAAAATTGTATTTTTTCATCAGTTACCTGGGTGGCAATACAGATTTAAAGAGACTTCCAAAGAATTTCCATCTGGGCAAGGAAAGCTGGTGAATCTTGGTAGTCCTACGAGGCGTACTACATTCTTAGGATGTAAGTAATTACATTAGAACTTTACCTAAGTACATCATTCTTTGACATTTATACAATTAATTATTTTTTTTGTGCTTTTCTCTTTGCAAGACCATTCAAAATGCCACCACCTAAGCCTTCAGGTGCACAGGGACGCAAAAGGAGACAGAAGCAGAAGAGTGAAGATGAGAAAGGTGCAAAATTCATGGCTATGTTCTTGCAGAAGGAAAGTCCATCAGATAATCAAAATCAACAGCATGCTTCTACTGAAACTGCACCAAAAGATTCTGAAGGTCAGGCCACTTTGTCACTTCAAGAACATGGTACCTCATCTGGACATGTGCAGCAGGCATCAAGTAGTATGCTCTCTACACTTGAACCTGAAATACGTGGCTCAGAATTTACATCCGAAATTGAGCAATCTGAACCTGAAAACACAGAGGCATTGTCATGTCCTCATACTGAAAGTACTGTGGAAGCTAGGGATTCTGTAGAAGAATTGACATCAGAAATTGAACAATCTGAACCTGAAAACACAGATGCATTGTCATGTCCTCAAACTGAAAGTAGTGGTGAAGTTAGGGATCCTGTTGAAGCAACTGAACTCCCACAAAGTTCACAAAATGAGACAGATTTACGCAGCACAGATATTTCATTATGGCCAAAATCTATGAACAGTCGTATGAGAGACCACATTGTCTTGCAAGGACCACAGCCCTTGCCTGCTTTAAATTTTGTGTACCCCCGAGACAGGGACAAGCGTCATTTTTCATCATTCTATGGTTATGTTGTGCTACCAAACAAGGAGCAGGTACTTAGGCGATGGCTTCAGTACTCTGTTTCCGCAGACAGAATTTACTGCTTTTGCTGTAAATTGTTTGATCCTAATCCAAAATCAAAATTTGGAACTGAAGGTATGAACAACTGGCACCATCTTACTGAGTACATTTCATCGCATGAATTATCTAGTGCACATATAAAAGCTCGTCGATTCTGGATTGATGCGGAGAACAGTCTTAAAAAAAATACAGGCATTGATAAAGATTTGCAAGGCCAGATTTCGCAAGAACGTAACCGCTGGAGAGAAGTGTTGGAAAGAATTATAGCAGTAACTGTGTATTTGGCAACTAATAATTTAGCTTTTCGGGGCTCATCAAATAAGTTGTATACACCAAATAATGGACATTTTCTTGGGCTTATCCAGCTTCTTGGCAAGTTTGAACCAGTAATGCGAGATCACTTAAAAAGAGTTACCTCAAAAGAAGTCCATGCACATTACTGTGGAAATATAATCCAAAACGAAATAATAAACTTAATGGCCTCTCAGGTGAAAAATTGTATTTTAGAAAGAGCCAAAAAAGCAAAGTACTTTTCTGTGATGTTAGACTGCACACAGGATGCAAGTCGTACAGAGCAACTATCATACACCGTACGATTTGTTGACATTGATGGTGAACATGTTGCAATAAAGGAGCACTTTATTGGCTACCGTCCTGTTAGTGACACATCTGGTCAAGGTCTTGCTAACATCCTTTTAGATGAAATGACAAAATGCAGCCTGGATATGAACAACTGCCGAGGACAAGGATATGATAATGGTGCCAACATGGTTGGCTTGAACAAAGGAGTACAGTCCAGAATTTTACAACAGTACCCCCGGGCATTTTTCAACCCATGCGGTTGTCATAGTTTAAATTTAGTTACTGGTGATGCTTCAAAGTCATCTGTGAAATCTGTCAATCTGTTTGGTGTTTTGCAGAGACTTTACACTCTATTTGCCTCATCCTCTAAACGGTGGTGTATTATTAGTGATCATGTCAAGCATCTCACCCTGAAGAAAGTATGTGCTACACGTTGGGAATGTCGAGTCGAGAGCTTAAAAGCAGTCCGATATCAATATGTTGAAATTCATAAGGCTCTCTTAGATTTAGAGCAAAATCTTGATGACCCCACTCTTGCTTCAGAAGCAAGATCTCTTTCTGCAATGATGGAAGACTTCAGCTTCATTGTCACTCTCATCATATGGTACGATCTTCTGTTTCAGGTACACATTGTGAGTAAATCCATGCAGTCCAGAGACATGGAGATTACACGATGTAATAATTTGTTAAAAAATTGCACTGAATTTGTTAAGAAATTTCGGGATTCTGGATACGAATCTGCAAAGATCGCTGCCAAAGAAATAGCCTTGGCCTTGGACATTGAAGCACAATTTACAATGAGAAAAAGGCCTAGGAAGAAAAAAAGGTTGTTTACTTATGAGAGTCAAGATGAACCTATTACGGATGCAGAAGAGCTTTTCAAAATATCCGTTTTCTATCCCTTGGTTGACAACATGACTGCTTCACTGGAAAGGCGCTTCTCTCAGCTATCTAACCACAATGAACTGTGGGGCTTTCTGTACAATATTATGTGTTTGCCGGAAAATGATAAACTTCAAAATATGTGCAAGACATTAGAAGCCATTTTAACCCAGCCTGCAGTGGTAGACCTTGAAGGGAAACAGAGTGACATTGACGGGAAAGAGTTGTTTGAAGAGCTCAAACATATTCAGCCAATGATTTCCCATTCTTCAATTACACCGCTTGAAGTTTTGAAACTCATAAATGACACACAGTCACATGACCTTTTCAGAAATATATGGATTGCAATGAGGATTCTGCTGACTATTCCCATTACAGTTGCAAGTAGTGAAAGGAGCTTCAGCAAACTTAAATTGATAAAAACCTATCTACGTACCACGATGACGGATGAAAGGTTATCATCCCTTGCAATTCTTTCCATCGAAAGTGACTTAGTTGAAAAACTGGACTATTCAGCAGCTATTGATGCTTTTGCAGCTGCAAAATCTAGAAAGGTGGATTTCTCCTAAAACCTTGTCCATCACATTTGTTGAACAGTTTCCAGAAATCAGAATATGCTCTCTCTCAATCCAATTATTTTGCCCATATGCCATTGTCACATGTCCTTAGATCACAATATTCGACCATTCCATCCTTTCAGAGTCTGTCATATTCAATATCCTCACTGGTCTTTCCCCTAAAAAAATGATCTCGTTATTATGTTCTGCTATTATGTTGCCAGGTGCTACCTGCAGAGCCTATATTAAAAAAATGTACTTGGGAGGAGGAGGTTGCAACTCCTCATCATCCAGCAGACCAACCTTCTTCTCCCAAGTACATTTTTTTAATATAGGCTCTGCAGGTAGCGTCTGGCAACATAATAGCAGAACATAATACTGGGATGATGAGGAGTTAGAGAGTGCCCTCTCTGCTGTGGTCCAGGTCTCACAACACTTGCCTGATGGACTTCTTGCCCTTTACACCCTCCATGTAGCCCATCTAACTCTGGTAGCTATGCCTAAATACCACCAAAGCTACTCAGAACTTTGCCCTTAAAGTGGCTACATGGGTTCAACTGTTGGACCCTTTGAGAAAGACTTGATCTGGTTGGTTAATGCTATTCTCCTGTATACAAAGCACTTTATCAGGCAAGAGATGTGCATTATTAGTTTTTCAAAATTCTGTTGTTTTGGAAGCATCCCCTGCATACTTCTATATGAGCACCACCATCTATGCGTTAAATATTACTTGTTTTTTTTTGTACATTTACTTGCATGTGCTATTTATTGACTGTTAACATGACATTTTTTTTTTTTGTTGGTTTTGCACATGATGGATAATTGTATTTTATGACACTATGGGCCATATGCAATTCTCTTTTTCACCTGAGTTTTCTCCTAGGAGAAAAATGTTTATCTTTGATTTAAAATAACTTTTTAGCACTTTGCAATGGAAAAAAGTATCAAAGTATGTAAAAAGTACTATCAAAATTATTTTGAGTATTTTTTTTGCTTGCTGGTGGTTTAAAAGGGATTTTATTGACAAGTTTTAAAATATCACCTAGGAGAAAACTCAGGTGAAAAAGTGAATTGCATATGGCCCCTTGAGCTTGTTGGTTAGTCTGTAGGACTACTCTTTTTAAGTTTATTGCCTACCTTTACAATACAGTTCTCCTGTATCACCCTGCCTGCACCTTTTAGTGAAGTTTTTGTAATTTATTATATTCTTTTTCTCTAAATAAACCTTGTGTTAAGCATAATTAAAAACCTTTTTGAAAAAAAATAAAAATGGTGAGTTGGTTTCAAGAAGCCTTTTGACATGATTTCACTTAGCAGCTCTGATTTTGGGGAGGGGGGCATATTTTTGGACTCTCGAACTGGGTGAAATTTAGCCTAGAAACTGCCCTGTATGGAGGTTTCCACTTTAGCCACACTCATAGAAGTGGGAATAAACAGGGTGGAGGGGTGGGCATTCTTCTCTCAGACAAATGCTCCTTCAAGCCTCTCACTCCTATTCCCTCTCTCTCCCTGCCATCCTTTGAAGTCCATACAGTCCGACTATACTCTCTCTCGAACCTCCAGATTGCAGTTATTTACCGCCCTCCAGGCCCTGCTTCTGTTTTCTTAGATCATTTCTCTGCCTGGCTTCTCCAGTTCCTGTCCTCTCACATCCCAACCATCATTATGTGTGATTTTAACATTCCTATTGACACCAAGAACGCTGTCTCCAACAAACTTCTTTCACTCACTTCCTCCTATGGCTTGTCTCAGTGGTCCTCTACCTCAACCCACAATGCTGGTCACACGCTTGACCTCGTATTCACTCGTCTCTGCTCTGTCACTGACTTTACTAATGATCCACTACCACTCTCTGACCATAACCTACTTACCTTCTCTCTCTCTCCTCCTCTTTTCCTACCACCCTGGCACAAGCACGCTCACATATTCGCAGAAACTATGCAATCTGTCTCTGTTGCCCTGGCACCTCTCCTCACACAATCCTTCACTGACCCAGACTCAGCTGCTATACACTACAACAGCTCCATTACAAAAGTCATGGATGACTTCGCCCCCCTCGTCAATGTCCGCCCTCACCGTGTCAGTCGCCAACCCTGGATGACCAAAGACACTAAACAGTTAAAAAGATGCTCTAGAGCAGCAGAAAGACGTTGGAGGAAAAGTAACACAAATGAGGACTTCATCTCATATAAAATAGCCTTGAACAACTTCAGAAACGCACTCTCTGTGGCAAAACAGTCCTATTTTTCCTCCCTAATATCCACCCATTTACACAATCCAAAACGCTTGTTCAGCACCTTCAACTTCGTTCTCCATCCCCCTCCTCCTCGTCCTTCATCTTGCTTATCAGCTGAAGAATTTGCAACATACTTCACTGATAAAATTGACAAAATCAGAAGTGAATTCGCCACGCAGCCCTCAAATCCCACCTCCACACCTCTCATTGACTGCTCTCTAACTGCCTTCTCTACACTCTCTGAACATTCTCACTCCTCTATAATATCCAAAGCTAATCTAACCACTTGTTCTTTAGATCCTATCCCCTCCCATTTCATTCCGCAGCTATCCTCATCTCTCATGCCTGCACTAACATCGCTATTTAACCTGTCCCTCTCCACTGGCATCTTTCCGCCGCCACTCAAAAAGGCTGTTGTGACACCACTACTTAAAAAACCATCTCTAGATCCGACCACACTCGCCAACTACTGCCCAGTCTTACTTCTCCCATTTGCATCAAACTAATTGAACGCCACATACATGCAGAATTAAGCCATTATTTATCAGCTAACTCCCTACTTGATCAGTTCCACTCTGGCTTTCGCTCCAACCACTCCACGGAAACGGCCCTTACCAAAGTGGCCAATGACCTTCTTACAGCTAAATATAAAGGTCAATTTTCCATACTCATCCTTCTTGATCTGTCATCAGCATTTGATACGGTCGACCAAACCTTACTCTTACAAATACTTTCAAATGTAGGAATAAAGGGCCTCGCTCTCACATGGTTATCTTCCTACCTCTCTGGAAGGTCCTTCACAGTCTCCTACTCAGATCAGATTTCTTCTCCTCTTGCTTTGTCTGTCGGGGTTCCTCAAGGCTCTGTCCTTGGTCCCCTCCTCTTTTCCATCTACATGCACGGTCTTGGTGACTTAATCAACTTATTCGGGTTTCAATACCACCTGTATGCAGACGATACACAACTGTACCTCTCGGACCCAGACCTCAACTCCCTCCTCAAACGTGTTCCTGACTGCTTATCTGCTATATCCTCCTTCATGTCCTCTCGCTTGCTAAAACTTAATATGAGTAAAACGGAACTAATAATTTTTCCACTGTCTCTGGCCACCTCTCTACCTGAAGTAACTATAAATGTTAATAACACTCCCATAACTTCAGTTCCCAAAGCACGGTGCTTGGGGGTAATATTCGACTCTTCTCTCTCTTTTATTCCTCATCTTAACTCCATAACCAGCTCCTGCCATCTCCAACTCAAAAATATATCTCGCATCCGTCCAACCAAAATGTTAATACATGCTCTTATAATTTCTCGTCTGGACTACTGCAACATACTACTTTATGGACTACCTTCTAACAAACAGGCCCCGCTCCAGTCGGTACTGAACTCAGCTGCTCGTCTCATTCATCTTTCTACTCAATCATCCTCTGCTGACCCTCTCTGTCAAGCTCTTCACTGGCTGCCAATTAACCAGAGGATCCAGTTCAAACTCCTAACCCTAACCTACAAAGCTCTCCACAATTTATCTCCCCGGTACATATCCTCACTAATTTCCAGATACAAACCCAATCGCAATCTCAGATCTGCACACGATCTTCTGTTGTCCTCCTCTAGAATCACCTCCTCACATTCACGCTTACAAGATTTTGCACGCGCTTCTCTTCCCCTTCGTGATCGTTACCTTGCCGCGGTGAAGGGGCTTGCGTATCACAATAAAGCAATGACTGATGGCTATATGAGTGTCTCGGGGGGGCACACCCATGATAATAAGGTTGTTGCTTCATTGTGGACAGACCAAATGCGATCAGTTGGACGGTCACTGTTCTGTCATTCAGCTACCTCAGCCCAGCGACCATGTGGGCTGGAAAGCCGCCATCACCTGCACTCTAGTCATGGTGACACCAGTCCAGCATGGCTGTCACTACACAAACAGCTGTTTGCAGTCACTACATACCTTTCACTGCATCTGTGACTGCACATTGTATTATACCTGGCAGTCAGTGCATACCTTTCACTTGAATGGATGGCAGATTTGCCCTCCTAACAGATTCTCATTAAAGGATTTAAAGTTGATTCGTCTCATATACAGCAGGGCCTCGAAAGTCCTCCTGTATTGTTGTTTTTTGACACTATCTCGGGACTTGCATGCTATGCCTGCTGCCTTCCTTGGATGTGTGGTAGCTGTTCCTGCTCCTTTGCCCACAGCGTTCCTGCTGCCTTCCTTGGATGTGTGGTGGTAGCTGTTTCTCAGGCTCCCCCTCCGGACCGGGATCGAACCCTGACTCACCGGCCGCACGCTTTCTTTAACAATGGTAGAGAAAGAACCATCGACAGTATGAGCAGCGATGGACTACTGGGTGCGCAGGCTTGACCTGTGGCCAGAGCTGTCACAATTTGCCATCCAACTTCTGGCTTGCCCTGCCTCAAGCGTCCTAAAAAGGACCTTCAGCACAGCTGGAGGCATTGTCAGTGAGAAGAGAAGTTGCCTAGGTCAAAAAAAGTGTTCAGTACCTCACCTTCATTAAAATGAATGAGGCATGGATCCCAGAGGGCTACTGCCTGCCCGAAGACTAAGTCAGTCTCGACTCCCCACACACACACACTGTTGTTCTATCATTGAGCTACCACAGCCCGGCGACCATATGGGCTTGAAAACCGTCATAGCCTGCACTCTCGCCATGGTTCGCACCAGTCCAGCAAGGCCGTCACTACACAAACAGCTGTTTGCAGTGCGTTACACAGTGAGTTTGGTGTGTCAGTGTGAAGCAGTACTCTAATTACACTACCTGATTGATGTATACACATGCAAGATGTTTTAAAGTACTTTTTGCCTGCAATTTAGCATGCAATGTGATTCCTGCTCTTAAAACGCTGCTGTGCGTCAAATCTAGATTTTTCCCCAGGACTGTTGGCGTGTATCCCACTCATCCATTCAAAAACTCAGATGTTAGACCCCTTGAAACATCTTTTCCATGACTTTTCTGGCCAGAATTAATGTTTCTAGTTTTCAAAGTTCGCCTCCCCATTGAAGTCTAATGCGGTTCGCAAAAGTTTGCGCAAACCGAACTTTTGCGGAAGTTCGCGTTCGAGGTTCGCGAATCTAAAATCGGAGGTTCAAGCCATCTCTAGTGTGCGATGCAGATACAACTGCAGCCAAAGATCAAGGCTGCCAGGCAACTGGTGATGTTTAAAAGGAAATATGGCAGCCTCTATATTGTTCTCAGTTTAGGTGTCCTTTAAACCCACATACAGCAGTAAGGCCAGGTTCACATTGGCAGCTAAATCGCTCTATTTAGCGGACCATACCGGAATGGATCCTAACGGGTACCAACGGATCTATTGTTAACTTATGGATCCGTTCACATTGCTCGGTTAGAACAGATCCATTCGGCATGTTCCGCCAAATGGATTGCAAGTTTGGGTAGGCTGCAATAATGCCGGAGTGATGAACACGTCACATTGACCGCTATCTAACTGCTCACTAATGGAACAGTTTCACGGATCAGTTTTTACACGCATCAGGTTTTGATCCGTCCAGGCTGGTTTCTATCTGCAACAGGTCTGTTGGGTTCAGAGCAGAGCACATAGTTCGTCTCCGCTCCATTTTCTCATCAGGTTTATGTCCAGAGCGGATGTTTTTCCAACATGGGTTACTATAGAAAATGCGTCCGCTATCTGGGAACAAATGCAGTAGGTCGGGACTTTGTGTTTCATTTGCTGCAATGCAGCAAACCAATACATTTTTAAAATGCGGTACCACGCCCTGTTGTTTTACATAAGATCCATTTGCTGAGTTCTGTTCCAACGGACAAGATAGTCACAACATGATGCAATTATATTTCGACTAGTGACCTTAGCCCGTTTGAAAACGGGCTAGGCCTGTCACCGCGCGCCTGCCGCGCACTTGCGCGCACCCACACGTCCGCCACGCCCGCCCACTCGCACACACTCCAGCCCCTTCCTCCCCTTCAGTGTCTCTGCATCCCTCCCTGCACATGCGCAGTACAACAAAACACGCAGGGATATGGGAAGCAGAGACACTTGGGTTTTATTATAGAGGATGGTACGCTCACAACGATGCATCAGTGCTCCAATGTGGCGGTTTGCATCAGAATAATGTGCAGCGACATGTGCGTTTACAGTTGCAGTGAAACATCCTTCTATGTACTGTATGCCTCAATACAGGTGTTGCATCGCACTGGTAGCGTGCGATGCAACTATTCAACACTGTTGCATTGCGATCCTCTAAAACTCTGGTGGTTCTGGATTTCCAAAGGACATTCCCTCTTTTGGAAGCAAATCCATATGCTAACAGCAGATGCATTTACTGTTGGGAAGACCACTCTAGGAGACTGTCACAGGAGCCCTGGTGGTCAGACCGCAAATGGCCTTCCAAACGGTGCCAGCGCACGGATCGTGCGAACTCTGGTCGCAGTCAATGCGCAGGAACCGTTGGGACAAACCGCAGACAAACCAGAAGGGAGCCCGTGAGATATGGGTAATTACAAATTTACACGATTTCAGGGTATCTGCCACCACCTCGGTTACCATGGGACCGAGGAGCCCACTGACTGACTAGTCCTGCGAATAAAAAACGGTTAAACACACTCTATTCTGTCTAGTTAACCACAATACAATAGTAGTAGCGTCTCTCCAGAGGTCTGGTTCAGTTGTGCGGCTGATAAGCAGGGTAGCGGACAGTGAATGACTTTGATAAAGTCGTTTATTCACGGCAATATAAATAATTAATATATACAGACAATTATTAAAATCAACAATTATTAAAACAGTAATAGCCAGTATGAAAAATAAAAGAAGGGAGAAAAAATACTTAGTTCCTGGAAAGATGTCCTTTTTGTGGGAAGAATCATAAAGTTCTTGGTTTCAATCAAAGTTCAGAGTTCAGACCAGGTGGATGCCAGCATATCCTCAAGCTGGCACAGATGAGTTCAAGATGTTTCAGGGTGGAGGACACTGAGTTTGTCTCCTCTGCCATTCTTATGCCCCTGATCCAGTAGGAGGGAGTGAGGGCAGGGCCACACACCCCCTTAGAACATTAAATGATTCCTCCCCTTGTCCTGGCCCTGGGGACCAGAAATCATGTCTTAACCACATATGGGCTCTATCTCACAGAACCGTACAGGTCAGGGCAGATTTACTAATATTTTCAGGTCTGCCTCGATTTACCCAGCAGCCTGATACCAAACATGAGGGGTGGGGCCCCTATAGTATCATCAGGGCACTTTCGAACTGCCTAACTGACAGTCTTTACCTCAGAATGTTCTGAAATGTTCTCAGAACCCGCGCCAGACAGGGCCCTACATGCTCTGTTAGTTTGGAGGGTCTGCCAGCCTGGCAACACAGAAAATATGACACATATAGCAGTTTATGGAATATGATCTGCATCTGGGATTGACAGCAGGTCATCCCTAGGTGAGGTTGTTTTTGCAGCTGGCAGCAGCAAGCCACATGTCGGCTCCCCTGCTGGGGAAGGAGCCCGAGTGTCTGAGTTTTTCCACTCTAGATTGCTTCTGTCATGGTGATTGTCACCTACCCCTGATGGATGGGCCATCAGCACAGCTTGAAGCCAGGGACTCTCTGCAGATGACTAGGGCCCTGTTGGTGGAAGGAGGGAAAGGGAGAAAAAAGAAAAAAAAAGAAAAAAAACCCCCAGGGATGTCATTTCTGATTCCTGTAATGGTCCTTCCAATTCGCCCGCGTTTCTCACGGCTGTTCCGTGACAGAGACCACTCTAGGCGATTGACCATGACGCTACATTTGTCCAGTCGTGGATACGCTTATTGTGTGTTGGATGTGGATGCATCCACTGTTAGTGTAAGGACTTCTTTATGATATTGGCCTTGATAGGAGCAGGGGGGCTTAACCACCCTGGCAGTATTGACTGTTATACACATCAATACAAAACATGCTGTGAACAGTATTGGCATGCATGCACATTAATACTCTCCTGCACTGTATACTAGACCCTTGCTTGACACATTTTGGCAAGTTACAGGGAAAGCAACTCATAGAGAGGTGATTCCCATTGAACCCCCTCCACCTGTCACCCATCCACAGGATTCCATGTTCACACACTCATCAGTCCTGTTAATGGCACGGTACCACTTGTATCTTAGTTTGGGTGATGGTGGACTGGCCAAGACAAGTAACCTGGCAACTGGACAGGCTCTTGTAGGAAAACAAAAAAGACACAGGGAGATCGGGAGCCCGATCTGGTGTATTATGAAAGAGGCACCAGAATACGTGTGTGGTAAAAAGATATACTCACAAAATTGGGTTGCTGGAAAAAGCAACCACTTTTCTCGCGTGTGAGGAAGAGCCATCCTCACTCGGCCTTGCTTCTGATAGTGTGGTAGGTCGCAGCTCTAGGCAAAAGGTAGGCCACTGGAAAAACTTGTGTGCACTCCCCTATACAGGGGTGACGAATACTGGGAGAAGGTAGGAGGCGCCCGTGGACATATATCAGTAGTTCTAGTAGGTAATATAGTAGTTAAAAAAAAGGGTACTATTGTTCCTACCTTATAGTAGTGAAACTCACACGTAAGGTAGTGGTAAGTACTTCTTAAATTTTATTGGGGTACAAATGACAACGCGTTTCACGGCCACAGCCGCTTCCTCAGGTCTATAGGTGTGCCTAGGGTCAAGAGTCTCTCTATCTTGGGCACCAAGGAGAGGAGAGGGAATGCTCTATGGCAGTGTTTCTCAACATTTTATCGGTGTGTACCCCTTTTAAAGCCTTGTACTCACCAAGTACCCCCTAGCATAGTAAACATTATCACAAGTACCCCTTGACAAATATATATTTAATCGTAGTACATTAGAATTGGTTCTAAACCATTTTCAAGCCTTTACTATTGCTTTTATTTAGCTAAAATACTAATTTGGGGTTGGGGTTAAATAAGATTTATCATTTTCTAAAACTCTAAATTTGTTATTCTTGGCTAAGTATATCAAGCCTGCGTACCCCCTGGAACCATCAGCAGTACCCCCTGGGGTACGCGTACAGCACGTTGAGAACCTAGGCTCTATGGGACCCAGAGCCTCCCTCTCCTTAGGTGAGTATCTGACTTTTTTTTTTTAAATGGGTTCCCATTAGCTTTAAAGAGACACGAGACACCTTGCGAAAAAAAAATTATGATATAATAATTTGTATGTGTAGTACAGCTAAGAAATAAAACATTAGGAGCAAAGAAATAAGTCTAATTTTGTTTCCAGTACAGGAAGCATTAAAAAATTCCAGTTGTTATCTATGCAAAAGAGCCATTAAGCTCCACCACTTTCAAAGTCACAGAGAGCTCTGTCTTCTGAAGCTTATTATCTCAAGTGTCTGGCACTGTATTTTTTTTTCTCTGCAGAGGACAGTTCAAAAGTTTACTAGCCTGCTCTGTTAAATCATTAAGGGCTCTTTCACACTACAGGCAGTGGTAAAAGGCTAAAACGGTGTGCTTTGGCTGCAGGAGTTTTGAAGGTGTTTTGAAGGCGTTTTAATGCCAACACATTACTATCAATTGTAATGAGAAACGCCGCGGTCAGCCCTAAAAAGCTCCTGGGAGCTTCAAAACGCAAAGCTCTAAAACGCAGCATTAAGTGTGAAAGGTAAAATGAAAGTCTGTGGACTTTCATTTTACCTTTGGAAAACGCCAACTATGGCCGTGGCGTTAAAACGCCGAAAAAACCCTATAGTGTGAAAGGGCCCTTAGAGTGCTACTAATGTTCTAGTTGTTATCCATGCTACGCAAACAATTCATTATATCATAATTTTTTCCGCTTCAGTGTCTCTTTAAGTCCCAGCAAATGTGTCTGTTTAAATATAAAATGTATGATCAATTCTTATATTGTAAACTTCTTATATAGTAATCTACTTATTTTGTAGGTCACATTGGAAAAATTGCTTTTCCCTTGATATTTACCAGATATTTCTGAATAATAAGCATAAGTGAAAAGATTTATTTTTAAAATATGTGACCAAAACAAAGCCTTGCCTGTCTCTCCAGGAAAGCTATGCAGCATCTGCATTAATACAAAGGTTATTAGCAGTGGATACTGCAACATGACTATTGGTTCTCATACCTAAGGTGAGACATATCCTCAGTCATAAAGGGGTGTTAGGAACTATCCATGACCTACACATGTATTTGTGCTGGAAGATTGTAGTAACAAGAAATCGCCAGAAGGTGGAAGTACACCTATAGAAAAAGGCACTTCAATGACTCATGACGTATTGACTTCGTCAGCAAGAAGGACAGAGGGACTAACCAATCAAAAAAAAAAATGAACCCCTTACCAGCCAATGGCGGTGCACTTCCGATGAGGAAGTGTATGTGGAAAACATGAGGCTTTGCTGAGCTTAGACTGTCCTCAAAGTCACGATAGGTAAGGCAGGCTGAGAGAATATCTGCGTGCAAGGTGTAAATTAGGATTCTTGGACTCAGTTATCATATATAAGTGTAGGCTGCTGAACGGGGAGGCGATGCTACATGTAAGATGCCGAGTTGCCTAGAGAAAGATCTCTACATACAATAAGTAATCAAAAGGGTCGCCAAGTATACTGCTTGGTGCTTTTCCCATCTCAGGGTAACTTTTAAGTAGTATCTGCAGTTATTTACTAGATACTAATGCATGTTAAATTTCTGATTAAAAATGTTTGTGCTTTTAAATTCATTAAAATAAAAAAAGACTTGTGGAGCAATTCATATGTTTTGGACTCTCTCTACTGGTGAACTTGACTCCAGAGCTTCCCTCTCTCTTCCTGACGTTCTTGCCTTCAGCAGTGACAGTGACACTAGTCTATGGGGTAAAAGGGGGGAGTTTGCTGTTCCCACCAGATGTATGTCAGCAGGGTTACTTTACTCCAGACCTAGCAGGACTGCTAGTGATCATGAGGAAAGAGGCTTGCATGACACTGAAACATCCCTGTATATTTTCACACTGACACTATATGCATTTGGTATACATGAGTTAGATTTTTACAGATCAGTTTCTGTACATGCACACTGCGCGGTCCTAAGGAGAATAAAGGTGTAAAGGACAAGCAAAAATTATCTTGCAGTGAACTGCTTAGGGGACTAACGTGACGCCAAAACTGGACAAAAACATTATTATTTAGTATTTATATAGTGCTGACATCTTACGCAGCGCTGTACAGAGTATATTGTCTTGTCACTTACAACCAAAGATGGGTATACAATTTACCAATTCCTTGGCAGATGCAATCATTTTGATCAGATATGCCAGTGACCTGTCAACTATGGGTAGACTGGTCTGCAAACTTCCAAATAATTTCAGATACAGTAGTTTATTTGAGTTTGATTGGAGAAAACAGTAATTGGTCACATAGCTTTGAACAGCAAAAGGTAGTATAGTGGTAGCATATGCAGCTGTGATCTAATCGCCAACATATTTATGCTTGAGCTAATGGTTCAAGACTAAAGGTGGCCATACAACTTTGGATATCGACATATTTTAGCAAACAGATCAACCCCTCTGATCTGAAGCAGGGATGGAATCCCCCATACACTGTATACAGATTTTCAATATATTTTTTCATGAAATCTATAAAAAAATCTGTTGAAGTACAACGCTATGGGCTGCTGGTATAACACCGTCCTAAACGCCCCTAAAAAAACTAGCAGATTTGATCATCCCGATTTAATCTGCTGGTAAAAATTGATGCATGTTTGGCTGGCTTAAAGGGAACCTAAACTGCGAAGGATATGGATTTTTTCCTTTTAGAATAATACCAGTTGCCTGACTCTCCTGCTGATCCTGTGTCTCTAATGCTTTCAGCCACAGCCCCTCAACGAGCATACAGATCAGGTGCTCTGACTGAAGTCAGACTGGATTAGCTGCATGCTTGTTGCAGGTGTGTGATTCAGCCACTGCTGCAAACAAAGATCGGTAGGAATGCCAAGCAACTGGTATTGTTAAAAGAAACATCCATATCCTTCTCAGTTAAGGTTCCCTTTAAGTTGAACTGTGTTTCAAATTAATTGATCGTTTCCTTTATTGGGCTGCAGATGGTCTTTGTATGGCCACTTTAACAATCAACATTGTGTAATAACCTGCCTAGAAAAGATGGCAAATATAACCAGCCAACATGTTATTCCAATTACAATTAGCTGTATGAATTTGCAAAACAGAAATTTGCCTTCTTAAAACAGAAGGTATTTGTAAATATTCAGGTTGGAGTGAGCATATGATGTCTCCCACAATGCATTACTGCTAAATATCCACATTGTCCCTTTGTTGTCCTTGAAAGCTAAACACACCTCCAGAACTGCTGGAATGCAATGATGTGTCAGCTTGTTAATTGTACAGAGCCACAATAATCCAGCATGTATAATGACTATTTGAACTCATCAGTACATGGTATGGATTAACCACTTCGCATCCAGACCTTGTTTTCCCCTTATTGACCAGAGCAATTTTGACGTTTTAGCGGTGTCCCTCTTTAATCAGCCATAACTTTATCCCTACTCACGACACCTAAATGATCTAGGTATCGTTTTTTTCAGGACAAACTAGACTTTCATTGGCGGGTATTTTGTCCCTAGACCAAAAAAGTTTTCTATGCATTTTAATGGGAAAAAGAGGGGGAAAATGAAAAAAATGTATTTTTGCTCAGTTTTTATCAATTCCAGTTTAAAAATAAAAAGTGCCACAGAAGATAAAAACACGTCACCAGTATTCTGTCCCCCAGTATAGATAGCAAAATGTGTCCCGAGTATCAGACCCCCCTCCCCCCTATAGCCAGATGTGTCCCCAATATCAGTCACCCCCAGTATAGCCCGATGTGTCCTCTGTTTGGCACCTCCCAGTATAGATAGACAGATGTATCACCAGGATTACTGCCCCTCATTATAACTAAATGTGTCCCCAGGAATAGTGGTCCCCCATTATAGCCAGATGCGCCCTCAGGATTAGCGGGTGCACCCTGGATTAGGGCCCCCCACCATTATAGCCAGATCTGCCCCCAGTATAAAATTATGCACATTAAATAAAATTGTATCCCCTCTTACTTTATCCTCCCCCCCTCCCCCAGCTGCACATTTTACCCCCACCAGGGGTTCAACAACCCCCATAAGGGCCAGCCAGATGTCCCACCCCCCACCCAGGCAGCCCCCTCGGTGGCCAGATCTGTTAAAAAAAAAGGATTAGAAAGCCTGACTCACCTTTTCCTGTTCCAGCGATCAGCCTGCAGCCCAAGCCTCCGATCGCCGCTCTGCATGCAGCCCTGTGATGCCGGTTACCGGGTCCCGGCTTGATGACGTCATCAAGCCAGGACTCGGCTATTCAGCATCACAGGGCTGCGTGCAGAGCGGCGATCGGAGGCTTGGGCTGCAGGCTGATCGCTGGAACAGGAAAACGTGAGGCAGGCTGCTTTCTAATCCTTTTTTTTAACAGGTCTGGCCACCGAGGGGAGAGATGAAGGATCACCGCTGTTTGCTGGTGATCGTTCATCCGTGGAGGGGTTACTATTTGGCTACAAAGGAACATTTTCCCTTTCACCAATTAGTATTGCAGCTGTTAGTGCCGGGAGGTGCACTCTGAAGCGCACCTGTTCCTGCACAACAGGGCTGTAAGCAGGTCAGTAGATCTACGTCGATGTGGCTTGGAGAGAGCCACAGCTGACGTAGATATACTGTATCAAAGGACAAAGTGGTTAATATGGCTCTATGGAGTAGGGTTGCAACGGTATGAAATTCCACGGTATGATAACCGTCAAAAAAAATACCACGGTATGACGGTATTACGGTATTTAACAATTATTTGGACCTGGGCCCCGCCCCCTTACATTAAATAATGTGCCCCCACCCGCCAGTAATAGGTGGCTGCAGCATAGGTATAGCCAGTGGTAGGTGGCCGCAGCGTAGGTAGCCAGGGATAGGTGTAGCTAGTGGTAGGTGCTTGCAGCATAGGTAGCCAGGGATAGGTGTAGCCAGTGGTAGGTGGCCGCAGCATAGGTAGCCAGGGACAGGTGTAGCCAGTGGTAGGTGGTCGCAGCATAGGTAGCCAGAAGTAGGTGGTCGCAGCATAGGTAGCCAGGGATAGGTGTAGCCAGTAGTTAGTAGGTGAGTGCAGCATAGGTAGCCAGGGATAGGTGTAGCTAGAATTAGGTGGCGCAGCATATGTAACCAGGGATAGGTGTAGCCAGTAGTAGGTGCTTGCAGCATAGGTAGCCAGGGATAGGTGTAGCCAGTAGTAGGTGCTTGCAGCATAGGTAACCAGGGATAGGTGTAGCCAGTAGTAGGTGAGCGCAGCATAGGTAACCAGGGATAGGTGTAGCCAGTAGTAGGTGAACGCAGCATAGGTAACCTGGGATAGGTGTAGCCAGTAGTAGGTGAGCGCAGCATAGGTAACCAGGGATAGGTGTAGCCAGTAGTAGGTGAACGCAGCATAGGTAACCAGGGATAGGTGTAGCCAGTAGTAGGTGAGCGCAGCATAGGTAACCCGGGATAGGTGTAGCCAGTAGTAGGTGCTTGCAGCCTAGGTAGCCAGGGATAGGTGTAGCCAGTAGTAGGTGAGCGCAGCATAGGTAACCAGGGATAGGTGTAGCCAGTAGTAGGTGAGCGCAGCATAGGTAACCAGGGATAGGTGTAGCCAGTAGTAGGTGCTTGCAGCATAGGTAGCCAGGGATAGGTGTAGCCAGTAGTAGGTGAGCGCAGCATAGGTAGCCAGGGATAGGTGTAGGCAGTAGTAGGTGGTCGCAGTATAGGTAGCCAGGGATAGGTGTAGCCAGTAGTAGGTGCTTGCAGCCTAGGTAGCCAGGGATAGGTGTAGCCAGTAGTAGGTGCTTGCAGCATAGGTAACCAGGGATAGGTGTAGCCAAGTAGTAGGTGAGCGCAGCATAGGTAACCAGGGATAGGTGTAGCCAGTAGTAGGTGAACGCAGCATAGGTAACCAGGGATAGGTGTAGCCAGTAGTAGGTGAGCGCAGCATAGGTAACCCGGGATAGGTGTAGCCAGTAGTAGGTGCTTGCAGCCTAGGTAGCCAGGGATAGGTGTAGCCAGTAGTAGGTGAGCGCAGCATAGGTAACCAGGGATAGGTGTAGCCAGTAGTAGGTGAGCGCAGCATAGGTAACCAGGGATAGGTGTAGCCAGTAGTAAGTGCTTGCAGTATAGGTAGCCAGGGATAGGTGTAGCCAGTAGTAGGTGAGCGCAGCATAGGTAGCCAGGGATAGGTGTAGGCAGTAGTAGGTTAGTCGCAGTATAGGTAGCCAGGGATAGGTGTAGCCAGTAGTAGGTGAGTGCAGCATAGGTAACCAGGGATAGGTGTAGCCAGTAGTAGGTGAGCGCAGCATAGGTAACCAGGGATAGGTGTAGCTAGAATTAGGTGGCCAGCACAGAGAGCCGGAGGGAGGGAGAGGGGACAAATACTCACTTGTCAGCAGCCAAGTCCTCACGCGTGTACTGTGCTTCATTCTACCTTCTGTTTGTGCTTGCATCATCTCCTTGTAATAGCACCCAGGGGGCGCTGTTTCAGGGAAATTTGATGAAAGAACAATGAAGCCCAGTACAGCGTGGAGGACCGACCTGGCTGCAAATGAGTATTGCCGCAAGTGAGTGTTTATCCCCACCGCTGTTCGTGCACCGCCGCTAGGTCGCTCTGCCCCCCAGTAACCCCGCCCCCTGAAACCAGTAAAACGAGATTGTCCACGGTACGATTACCGTGCACAATCATACCGTGGTATATCGTCATACCGGTATACCGCGGCAACCCTACTATGGAGTAGGACTTGAAACACCCAGAGTTACAAACTATCCAGCAACTATCCTTAAACACTCCTAGGAGTTCTGGTTTACCATGAGCTTCCTGGGCAATTTGTAACTGTATACATTAAGGCTCCTTTCACAGTTAGACGCACAGCAATGAAAAAATGAATGGGCTGTTCACAGGAGTACATTTGAATTCGGCGCTGGTAGACTTGGGCTCAGGATCCAGCTGTTATATGGCTGGTCCTGCTTCTGCACAAGTCCGGGCCGAATTAATTACTATTCTCCCTCCAGGCCGCCATGGGCATTGTAACGCAGCAGGTAAAAACATAGTGCTGCATGCTGTGCGTTATAAGCGGCTAAGCCGCGTCAGACTGTTCGCACATGCTCCGTGATGTTGGAGGAGGAGGTCTCCCCTCCTCGGCCAGACACATGGCTAATTAATATTCACTGCACGGTGTGACGTGCAGTGTTTACTTCCTGGAGCGCCGCTCTGTGCGGCGATTGGCTGGCAGGAACACGTGATGCCGCATGCGTCCAAGAGTACGCATCATGGGACGCATGAAGAGCCGTTTAACGCGGCTCAATGTAACGTCCAGCTTCAACCCCACTATGCGTTGCGTTAGGGGCACGTTATGCGACCTTAACGTGGCATCTAACGCAATGTCTTAGTGGGAAAGAAGCCTCAGGCCTCTTACACACTAAGACGCTGCATTTGTTGCAATGTTGAGGTCGCACAACGTGCCCCTAATGCAACGCATTGTGCACTATAACTTGGGCGTTATAGTGCATTCTTTTGCCCTGCATTTGGTGCGCCATTTTCGTCGCACAGTGATAGAACGAAAATGGCGCATGCGTTACAAAAAAACCCCCACATTACTGCGCATGTGCAAACAGTCTAACGCAGCTAAAAATGTGTATAACATAGCATGAAGCACTTTCATTTAACATGCAGCATTAGACACCAACGCTGCACTGTGAACAGCCCATTGATTTTTCATTGCTATTATTCTGCATTACATGTTTTTGTGACGTACGACTTTAACGTCGCACTGTGAAAGAGGCCTTACAACACAATAACAATACCAGTTTTTATACGAGTTATATGGAGGCTGCCAGTTGCCTGGCAGTCCTGCTGATCTTAGGCTTTAGTAGTGTCTGAATGACCCACCTGAAACAAGCATCTGTATAATTATAATCTTGACACTTTTGTAAGAAACATCTGATCTCCATGCTTATTCCAGGCCTATGGCTGTAGTTTTAGTTACGCTGGGGGAGGAGAAGGAGGAAAAGGGATTTCTGAAAAGTATTTCCCTTAAAGTGTAACTGTCGGGCATAAAATCAAAAATCAATTCTTTATTTTTATCTGGTAAACCAGTAACAATGATGCTAATCAGGAAATCCAAAAGTTAAAATCTCTGCTACTTTTCTTGTTTATAAATGATCATTCCCCAGTTTACCTGAATCTTATTTGGTACGTTGCCGCACAAAGGAAGTTGCAGGGCATGCTGGGTTGTCCTTTTTTGCTTCTGTACATTAGCTAAGTCTGAGGGGAAATAAAGAAGCAAAAAGACAACCCAGCATGCCCTGCAACTTCCTTTGTGCGAAAACGTACCGAATAAGAGTCAGGTAAACCGGGGAAAGATCATTTTATAAACAAGAAAAGTAATAGAGATTTTTTTACTTGATTAGCATCCCTATTACTTGTTTAGCAGATAAAAATAAATAAATAATTTTTGATTTTATGCCCGACAGTTACACTTTAAAGAAGGAGAGAGGTTGACAATGGAGATAGTCAGCTAAAGAAGCACCCAAAAAGGTTTCCATATGTTTATCTGGGCCAGAAGAGACCAGTTAGCTCTTTGAAATAGTCTATTCAATCAAACAGATTAAGGCGCCAGTGTTGGAGGTTACGGCTCAGGATGAGGTGTCCTCTGGGTTAGTGTCTCCTGAAGGTCACGTTCTTTCCATACACCAGTCTCTAAGGCCCCGTTCACACTTGTAAATGCAAATCGCAATCAGAATTGCCTTGTTCAGTCTCCCAGAGATAGACCTCTTTGCCTATCCCCAGAACACAAAATTGTGAAATTTATTTTCCCTCCACAGGACAGCCATTTCATTGGGGATGGACACTCTGAGCTTCCCTTGGAAGTTTGGTCTAGCCGATGCCTTTCCCCCTCTACATCTTCTGCCTCAGGTGTTGCAGAAGATCCAGGGGAAGAGGGCCAGGGTTCTGTTAATGGCACCTTATTGACCCTAGAGCATAGTTCCCTCAACCCTGTCCTCAAGGCCCACCAACAGTACTTATTTTGCAGGAAACCACTAACATGCACAGGTGAGGTAATTCGAGTCTCAGCAGAGCTGACTAACTACCTCTGGATTTCCACAAAACATGCACTGTTGGTGGGCCTTGAGGACTGGGTTGGGGAACACTGCCCTAGAGGCCATGGTTTGTGGGTGTACATATAATTAAGGTACCAGGAAATTTGGGCACAGGGTGAAGCAGAAAAATGGCTCATCCTGCTCCTGCAAAAGTACCAGCGGCATTAATTACTATTCCTCCTCCAGGCCGCCGTAGACTCGGGTAAGACGTAATTCAGCTGCCAGCTATTGCTGGTGGCCGACTTACGCTGGTTTTATTGTAACTTGGCGCCCAAATTATTGACTGAGCACTGCTATAGCCGTAATTCACATAAGGGCCTATGGCGGCTCCTGGGGCACCCAAATTTCTGGTGCCATTTTTGCCTGACTCGGGTTTGTGGACCTTCTGAGACTGGCAAAGCAGCCCCCTTATTCTGAGACAAAACTTATCACAGGGTCCTCTTTTGCGTCCCAAGCCTGAACTGTTCAGTTTAGTGGTTTGGATCCTGAAAAGGTTTTTCTGTTAGGGTCATTAACACTCGCCGTACTTGTCCCAAGCCAGTTACACAGATAAAATTACAGAAATGTGTGGAAAGTATACACCTCTTGGTGCACGTCTCGTGTTAGATTTCTTTAAAGGATACCAGGTGAACATAATTGGTGTTTTTTTTTTACCTGGGGCTTCCTCCAGCCCCCCTAGGCTTGTAGGTCTACCGCTGTCCTCTTCCTCTATTCTTTGTTGGCCCGGTATAGTAGATAAGTCAGCCAAGTCACGCACTACTGCGCAAGTACTGGCCCGGCCACGCGCCTCCTGGATCGCACACTCGTGCTCTGCGCATGCTACGTAAATATTCGTAGCAATGCATGAGTAGAAAGCTTCTAGGCCAACATAGCGCAATCAAAAAGGATTGCCACCAGTGCAGACGCAGTACAGTAGTGCATGACGTAGCTTAGTTGAGGTGAACCACTGAACCAGACTGAACAGCGGCTTCAGGAAGAGGACCGGGAGGACAACAAGTAAAGGTACACTATTTATGTTCACCTCTGGAACATAAGGGCAACTTTAAGGAGAGGGATATGGAGGCTGCCGTATGTAATTCCTTTTCACTAATACCAGTTGCCTGGCTGTACTGCAGATGTTCTGCCTCTAATACTTTTAGCCATAGACCCTGTACAAGCATGCAGCAGATCAGGTGTTTCTGACATTATTGTCAGATCTGACAAGATTAGCTGCTTGCTAGTTTCTGGTGTTATTCAGACACTACTGCAGCCAAATTAATCAGCAGGGCTGCCAGGCAACTGGAAGTAAATATGGCAGCCTCCATATTCTTCTCGCTACAGTTGTCCTTTAAGGACAATCAGCAATACGCTGAAAAGCTCCCCAGAAGCGTCCGAGTGTGAACCAGCCCTGAAGCAGGATTACTGCAATCGGGCAGAAGATGTTTCCACAGTGCAGCTTATGTTAACCACCTTGGCGGTAATGACGAGCTCAGCTTGTCCATTACCGCCAGGCTATCTCAGCCCCTGGTGGGTAGTTTTTTACATTTTTTTTTATTGCTTATGTTTTACATGGAATCTGGATTAAAACTTTATTGTCTGGAATGAAATAGCTTGATGCCTAGTCATTGGTTGACTACAAGAAGCTAGATCCACCTGGATGTGAGGTGGATATCATCTGGTGAGCGGCTAATATATATTGGGAATCCGGATTTGTGGTTTTAATACTGGTTGACCATGTGTGCTGCACTCATTGTCACTGGGAGAAAAGTCTGGCTGCCCTCTGCCTCTTATACTTTTAGCCATAGACCCTGAACAAGCATGCAGCAGATCAGGTGTTTCTGACATTATTGTCAGATGTGACAAGATTAGCTGCATGCTTGTTTCTGGTGTGATTCAGACACTACTGCAGCCAAATAGATCAGCAGGGCTGCTAGGCAACTGGTATTGTTTAAAAGGAAATAAATATGGCAGCCTCCACATCCCTCCTATTACAGTTGTCCTTTAAAGGACCTCTGTCGCAAAAATCTTAAAATTTTAAATACATACAAACATATACAAATAAGAAGTACATTTCTTCCAGAGTAAAGTGAGCCATACATTACGTTTCTTCTATGTTGCTGTCACTTACAGTAAGTAGTAGAAATCTGACATTACCGACAGATTTTGGACTAGCCCATCTTCTCATGGAGTGGGGTGGGGGGGTTCTCAGGGTTTTCTTTATTTTTAAAAGCACTTAGTAAATAACAGTTGCTCCGTCCAACTGCCAAGAAAGTGTGCAGGGAGGCTGGATAGCATCATGTCTAAATCTTTTTCATGGAATGTCTTTATAAAGAATAAAGGTCATGCTGAGAATCCTCCATGGAGAGATGGACTAGCCCAAAATCTGTCGGTAATGTCAAATTTCTAATACTTACTGTAAGTGACAGCAACATAGAACAGTAATTTATGGCTCATTTTACTCTGGAAGAAATGAACTTCTTATTTGTATGTCAGTGTTTTCCTCAGTCTCATTTAGCCGGGTGCTCCACCCGGCTAGTTTTGATGAGCACCCGGCTGTCATCGGCTCACCTCCTCCTCTGCTGTAACCAGAGTTGTGCACAGAAGCACCAGCCCTGTATTCTCTCATCTCACCCCACCCGGCTATTTTTTCATGCCACCCAGCTACTATTTCATGCCACCCGGCTGGGAAAAAATTTCTGGGGAGAACACTGGTGTGTGATTTAAATTTTAAGATTTTCGTGTCAGTTCCTCTTTAAGGAACCACATTTCTGCAGGTATAGCCTGCATGACTTGAAACAATATGCAATTTTGAAGATGTTTCTTTGTAATGGATCATGCATGTTATTTGACTACAGGGCCCATATGCAATTCTGAGTTTTCTCCAAGGTGATCATTTTTCATCTTGTTTTTAAAATCATTTTTCATCACTTTGCATCTGAAAAAGTACCAAAAATTAGGTGAAAAAGTGCTATCAAAATTATTTTGAGTATTTTCTTGCTTCCTGGTGGTTTAAAAACACTCTATTGATGAGTGGGGAAAATATCACCTATGAGAAAACTCAGGAGAAAAAGTTAATTGCATATGGGCCCTGGTGTTCTATTGAAGGTGGCTGAGTTCTCATTATATTTGATTTATGACATTTTCATGAACTAAACACTTAACGACCGCCTAACGCCGATAGGCGTCGGCAGGTAGAAGTGGTGTTTCCATGGCGAGCGGCCATTCCATGTCAGTTCACGGAGGGTGTCTCCGTGAACAGTCTGCGAGCCGCCGATCGCGGCTCGCAGGCTAAATGTAAACACGCGGGGAAGAAATCCCCACTGTTTACATCAATACGGCGCTGCAATGCCACACGGAGTGGCGGCGATCAGACCCCCCCCAGCAGGACATCCCCCTAGTGGGGAAAAAAGGGGGGAAGTCTGATCGCCCTGCCTTTTACTCGATCAGTGCTGTGGGCTGGAGAGCCCGTGCAGCACCGATCATCCAAAAATCCCCTGGTCCTTAAGTGGTTAAATAATATTGTTTCAACATTATAATTAGTATTTGAAATTGAAAATCTTATTTTAAATTAGCTCTTGTTTACCAACTTTTAAAATTGCTTATTTATTTATTTTTTCATTAGTAGAAAATGCTGCTGATCCAATCAACATTGAAAAGAATCAAGTTCCCAGTTTCGTTCCACATATCAACAGTTAAGTTTGGAAGTTCAGTAAAGCAAGGACTCATCCTGCAATCTCTTTCCAATAATGTGTTTGAAAACCTAGCTGTAGAAGACTGGATCCATGATCACATGAACTTAGAGGAGAAGAATGTTCTGTTTCTTTGGAAGAACTCCCCAACAGTGGTTATTGGTCGCCACCAGAACCCTTGGAAAGAATGCAACCTCCATTTGATGAGAGAGAAAGGGATTAGCTTGGCGAGAAGACGAAGTGGTGGGGGCACAGTTTATCATGATCTAGGCAACGTTAACCTTACCTTTTTTACGTCAAGGAAAAGATATGATCGATTGGAAAATTTAAACTTTATTATTAGAGCTCTTAAAGAATTGAAGCCATGTTTAGATGTACAAGCAACCCAAAGATATGATCTCCTATTAGACGGGAAGTATAAAATATCAGGGACTGCATCTAAGCTTGGAAGGACTGTTGCTTACCACCATTGTACATTGCTATGTAATGCAGACACCTCTATCTTACCTCTAGTGCTACAAACTCCATACAGAGGAATACAGAGTAATGCCACATCTAGTGTGCCCTCATTGGTGCAGAACCTCTCTCAAGCTCATTCATCTTTGACCTGTGAAGCCGTCATGGATGCTGTTACCAAACAGTATAGTTTATACTATGATAATGATCCACTTGTTAATGTAGTTGACCCAAACGATCAGAGCATGTTCCCTAGTCTTTCTCAGAAGAAAAAGGATTTGTGCACCTGGGAGTGGATTTATGGAAAAACACCAAAGTTTGACATTATGACTTCCTTTCAGATTTTGCACAAGGATTCCATAATAGATGTGAAATTAAGTATGTCTATAAAAAGTGGTTATATAGAGGACTGCTCAATCATTTTACCAAACTACTGGCTTCCTAAGGAACAGTGTGATGAGCTGCAAAGCAGCTTGCTTGGTAGCAGATTTTGCCCAAGTGAAACGGCTTTCTTAGTTAGCACTTTGCTGAGAACATCACAAGATTGTGAGATCCAATCAAAGTGGAGCATTTTATGTGAGAAGCTGGTGTCAATTATGTGATCTTGTTATCTGGTTTTATGTTAATATATTGTACTGAATGCTCCTTTATCGTTTTAAGTAAGAGAGCAATATGGAAGGTGCCAACATTTATTTTCCTTTTAAAATATGTAATGTGCCCTCTAATACTTTGTGAGTCACTGGCCCAGAAGCAAGTATGCATATCAGGTGACTCCACTGGCTGATTGCTAGTTGCAGTTGTATGACGGTACAGAAACCAAAAGATAAGGATGATGGCAAGGTGACTAATGGTTTACAAAAGAATCCTTTGGAAGCCTCCATATTGGTCTTCTTTCATATTTTAATAAAAAAAATGTGTTTAACTGTAGCCAAGGTAGTAAAGCAAAGCTAGATAATGTTTACTCTTAATTTGCCCATTAATAATAGATGTGTTCACACAGTTTTACAACTTTCAACACGTTTCAATATTAAAGGAAACATCAGGGAATTTAAGGGACATGAGATCTACTTACCTGGGGTTTCCTCCAGCCCCTGGAAGGCTAAGGCCTCAATTCACTAAGCTTATCTCCTGTCTTTAATAACTCTTCTAGAGTTGTTACCATGGTGATAAGGCATGTAGTATTCAGGAAACATTTTACCTCAGGCAAACCTAAAGTTAACTCTTCTGTCTTTAAGTTAACTCTTCAATCCTTAAAATAACTCCAGAGTTAAAGACAGGCTGTTTATTAACTGCATGTGAAAATAACTACAGAGGAGGTAAAATAACTACAGAGGAGGTAAAATAACTACAGAGGAGGTAACTTAAGGAATGAAGAGATAAGATAACTCTCTCTTATGTGGAGGTAAGTTTTCTCTTGCCTTATTATCTCCAGCATGATCTTAGTGAATTGAGGCCTATGTGTCCCTCGTTGCAGCTCCACTCCATGCTGGAGCCCCGGGGTCCCCTCCATAGCAGCAACTGACCCAGCAAGGTCGGCGGCCCCTGCACAGGCGCATGTGCAGGGCCGCACTGACCTGGTGGGGAGCTTTGTGCGCAGTACTTTTGTGCCTGTACACAAAGCTCCCGGCTACGACAGTACAATCGCAAGCGGTGCTGCCACGCTCATGCCTGTGCAGAGGCTGCTGACCTCGGCGAATCGCTGGCTGCTACAGAGGGGGACCCAGGGCACTGGCATCTTGCGGAGCTATGGCGAGGGACACATAGCCTCCCAGGGGCTGGCGGAAGCCCCAGGTAAGTAAATCTCATGTTCCTTAAAGAGACACTGAAGTGAAAAACAATTATGATATAATGATTTGTATGTGTAGTACAGCTAAGAAATAAAGCATTAGGAGCAGAGACATAAGTCTAATGTTGTTTCCAGTACAGGAAGAGTTATGAAACTCCAGTTGTTATCTATGCAAATTGCCATTGAGCTCCACAACTTTCAAAGTCGCAGACAGCTCTGTGTTCTGAAGGCTGTTTTCTTAACTGTATTGTTTTTTCTTTTGCAGAGAACAGTTCAGGACAGGTCAAAAATTCACTGCCTGTTCTGTAAAAAACATTTAGAATGCTGAGTAGTGTGTAAACTGCAAATATTAGAGAATGATGCAATGTTATAAAAAAAAAGCTGTATAACTGAAAATAAAAATATGAGATTATTTTGCTACTAATCTTCTAGTAATTACCCGTACTACACAACCAATTCATTGTATCATCATTTTTTTTTCCTTTCAGTGTCTCTTTAAATTCCCTGATGTTTCCTTCAAGGGATACGTTGGATCTTTTTAATATGATATTGTCTTTCAATATGAATGGTAATTTAAAAATAGAATGACTCACTACATATCGCAGTGTTTATGGGCACCTGTAGAGGGAAGGTGAATGTGAATTTGAGGAGGAAAACCTTAGAGGGAGTGTTTATTCATCACACATTGTGACAATATGGCTTCCAGATATGTCAATATATGGGCTCCATGTTGATATTGGACTTCCCAAACATGTAACTAACATCGTTACTGACAGTGGTTTAGTCCATAAACATTTTATAAGGCAGATCTTCCTCTGTGTAATTACAAAGTAACCTGGGAGATGAACACCGTTTGGAGGCCACACTTGGAGACAAAGTAGAAGGAGGTTCCATGTAAGAAGAACAAGTGAAGAAGGTAATTGCCTCCACATCAGTAGAGAAATACACATAAAAGGACCAATTTTAAAAAAAAAGTTGGTATTCTTTTTCAGCTTACCGTAATAACAAAATTGTGTTGCTAGAAGTAGAGACTGTTATAGTAGTGCACAAAGTAGCTTCAGGCAGGGAACACACTTGACTTTCAGTTTTCCGCGCACGTTTATCTGCATACTTTTTCTGCACACCAAGTGTGTTTTTATGCAGGAAAACGCGCACGTTTTTTCGCAGCAGCTGATGTAATTGATACAGAAAACTGACAAAATGTGCAGAATCATGATGCAGAATGTCAGTTTTTTTTTCTGCGCGCGAACAACACAGTAAGTGTGAACTAGCACATTGAGTAACATGAGTTTTCAGTTTTTCTGTGCAGAAAACGCGTACGAAAACTGTCAAGTATGTTCCCTGCCTCAGAGCTGTGATGTGCTTCATGTCAAGAACCCCCTCCTCTTTTCTTATAAATTAGTCCAGCTTTTCATGGCTGCAACTATACATTGGCCCCACATACACTGTATATATACTATTGCATCTTGATAAATTAAGACTATTATCAAAAAATTTACTTATTTCAGTAATTGTATTCAATAACTGAGACTCATATATACTGTAATATACATTCATCACACATGGAGTGATATATTTCAAAGGCTTATTTCTTTCCTTTGTCCTGTTGGGCTATAGGCAATGAAAACCCCAAATTCAATATCTGAAAATTAGAAACTTCATATAACCAACAAAAAAAAAGATTTCTTAATACAAAGATGTTAAGCTGATCACTAAGGATACAATCTTTTTCATCCAATCTTACCATTTCCATATAATATAAGGTAACTGCCTACATTATCCATTCAATATATTCACTCGGTTTACCCTTATACTACATAGATTTGGTAAAATTGGATGAAAAAGATTGTATCGTTAGTAGCCACCGTTTAGCTTACAGAAAAGTATGTACATGTACACACTCAATATTTGGTTGGGGATACTTTTGCATGAATTGCTGCTTCAATGCAGCCAGCATGGCATGGAGGCTATCAGCCTATGGCATTGCTGCAGCCTATGGCATTGCTGTAAAGAAAGCTTGGGACACTTTTTTATAGCAGCCTTCAGCTCATCTGTACTTTTAGGTCTGGCGTCTCTCATTTTCCTCTTGACAATACCCCATAGATTCTGTATAGGATTTAGGTCAGGCTAGTGTGCAGGCCAATCAAGCACAGTGATACCATGGATGATCATTATACCAGGTATTGGTGCTTTTGGCAGTTTGGGCAGATGCCAAGTTTTGCTGGAAAATGAATTCGGCATCTCCATAAAGCTTGTTAGTAGAGGGAAGCATGAAATGCTCTGTAGTGTCCTGGTAAATTACTTTGATTTATGAAGTCCATAGTGGACCAACACCAGCAGATGACATGGCTGCTCAAATCATCACGGACTACGGAAACTTTACTGTCATCTGAAGAAAAGTACTTCAGACCACTGAGCAGCAGTCCAGTCTATTTTCTCCTTAGCCTAGGTAAGACTAAGCTACAGTATTTAGAAGTCATTGTAAGCGCTTGGAAGTTGTTTAGAAACAATTACCATGTACTACTACTAAATATGTCTGCTAAGGCATTCTTGAGATAATCTTTGCCATGCAAGGATGTACTGGGTGAGCACAGGCATTCAAAAGGGGTACATAACAATAAAATGGGAAGAAACCCTGCACTAGTAAATGCACCACAGACACATCCATACATTCAATACTAGACACACAGAAGTACATACCAAAGACAAGACAGACCACATTTATATTGCTTTTTTTCCCTTGCAGACTCCAAGCACTCCATTGGCGAGTAATCATAAGGGAGTCTTGCTCTAAGACTCCTCGCTGGTTTACATACTGGCTAGAGCCAGGTTTTGTGCCCTGGTCAAAGGTTTAAATCCTATATCAAAGGCAACAGCCTTAGCCAGTACGCTATCCATGGCGTTACAACATCTTCCGTGGCCACTGGCTTCTCTTATGATGCTAAATGGTTGCAGATACATGTGCTACTGTGTTTCTGATGCTGTAACCAGGAAATTTAGTTTACAAGTGGGTATCATAAATAATATACTGCATGTTACTATACTATATGTCATTACAGTGCCTCTTTAGGTCTCTGACCAACATTCGTCAGGCCCCACCTGTTCACTACAAACCAGTGAGGCTTGATTCACACATACATCTGCACATTTCCAGTCCTGTCGGTTTGGCATTAGGTTTACCTCACTGTACACCTTTTGTGTGTGAACTTACCCATAGAAAACTGATACAAAACTGACAGGACTGGACCGGACTGGAAATGTACACCTTTTATGTGTTAACACAGCCACAGAAACACATAAAAACCTGACAGGAGAGGACTGGACACCTTTTTATGTGTGAACCATGCCCATGGGCATTTCAACTGTCAATAACGGTTCTGTTACTGATACAGCAGGAAGAGACCGGGAAGAAGCCTGGTGTCTCAAGACCTGAGATTGTGGGAGCCGTGTACAAACAAGCATGGATTTTGAGTCAACACGGTATGTGCAGACACATCGTATGTAATACTTGCAGTTAAGCAGCAGTGTTAGTGTACAAATGGAGTGAACTGTTTTACTTATTTTTAAAGTATGTGCAAGCACCACTGAGTGCCTTTATTTCAGACATATTAAAGAGAACCAGAGACGAGACAAAGCACCCTCATGTATTTTACCATATACAGTGGTTTGCAAAAGTATTTGTCCCCCTTAAAGTTTTCTACATTTTGTCATATTACTGCCACAAACATGAATCAATTTTATTGGAATTCCTTGTGAAAGACCAATACAAAGTGGTGTACACGTGAGAAGTGGAACGAAAATCATACATGATTCCAAACATTTTTTACAAATAAATAACTGCAAAGTGGATGTGTGTAATTATTCAGCCCCCCTTTGGTCTGAGTGCAGTCAGTTGCCCATAGACATTGCCTGATGAGTGCTAATGACTAAATAGAGTGCACCTGTGTGTAATCTAATGTCAGTACAAATACAGCTGCTCTGTGACGGCCTCAGAGGTTGTCTAAGAGAATATTGGGAGCAACAACACCATGAAGTCCAAAGAACACACCAGACAGGTTAAGGATAAAATTTTTGAGAAATTTAAAGCAGGCTTAGGCTACAAAAAGATCTCCAAAGCCTTGAACATGCCACGGAGCACGGTTCAAGTGATCATTCAGAAATGGAAGGAGTATGGCACAACTGTAAACCTACCAAGACAAGGCCGTCCACCTAAACTCACAGGCCAAACAAGGAAAGTGCTGACCAGAAATGCAGTCAAGAGGCCCATGGTGACTCTGGACGAACTGCAGAGATCTACAGCTTAGGTGGGGGAATCTGTCCATAGGACAACTATTAGTTGTGCACTGCACAAAGTTGGCCTTTATGGAAGAGTGACAAGAAGAAAGCCATTGTTAACAGAAAAGCATAAGAAGTCCCGTTTGCAGTTTGCCACAAGCAATGTGGGGGACACAGCAAACGTGGAAGAAGGTGCTCTGGTCAGATGAGACCAAAATTGAACTTTTTGGCCAAAATGCAAAACGCTATGTGTGGCGGAAAACGAACACTGCACATCACTCTGAACACACCGTCCCCACTGTCAAATATGGTGGTGGCAGCATCATGCTCTGGGGGTGCTTCTCTTTAGCAGGGACAGGGAAGCTGGTCAGAGTTGATGGGAAGATGGATGGAGCCAAATGCAGGGCAATCTTGGAAGAAAACCTCTTGGAGTCTGCAAAAGGACAACGACCCTAAACATAAAGCCAGGGCAACAATGGAATGGTTTAAAACAAAACATATCCATGTGTTAGAATAACCCAGTCAAAGTCCAGATCTAAATCCAATCGAGAATCTGTGGCAAGATATGAAAACTGCTGTTCACAAACACTGCCCATCTAATCTGACTGAGCTAGAGCTGTTTTGCAAAGAAGAATGGGCAAGGATTTCAGTCGCTAGATGTGCAAAGCTGGTAGAGACATACTCTAAAAGACTGGCAGCTGTAATTGCAGCAAAAGGTGGTTCTACAAAGTATTGACTCAGGGGGCTGAATAATTACGCACACCCCACTTTGCAGTTTTTTTTTGTTTTTTTTTAAATGTTTGGAATCATGTATGATTTTTGTTCCACTTCTCACATGTACACCACTTTGTATTGGTCTTTCACATGGAAATCCAATAAAATTGATTCATGTTTGTGGCAGTAATATGACAAAATGTGGAAAACTTCAAGGGGGCCGAATACTTTTGCAAACCACTGTATATCAATGGGAACTTGACAGTAAACACCTACTCTGCTCTTGGTTAAATTCTTCTCTGTTAAATCTGCCTGTTATCAGCCCTGATAAGAATCAACGACTGAGCATTCAGTAGGAATGATTATAGCTGAGTCAGTGTTCTGTGATGTCTTTTCAAGCCCAAGTCTTCCCTCTTGTGGCTCTGCTTTCCTGCTATTTATCCTTGAAGCAGCAAAGCAGAGCCACAAGGGGGCAAGCTTGGGCTTGAAAAGACATCACAGAAGACTGACTCAGCTATAATCATTCTGGTGATAGCTAGACTGAATGCTTAGTTGGGGATTCTTATCAGGGCTCATAACAGGCAGATTTAAAGGGGAACTGAAGAGAGAGGTATATGGAGGCTGTCCTGTTTATTTCCTTTTAATCAATACCAGTTGCCTGGCAGCCCTGCTGGTCTATTTCTCTGCAGTAGTATCTGATTAAAACCAGAAACAAGCATGCAGCTAGTCTTGTCAGATCAGACTTATAAGTCTGAACCACTGAAACACCTGATCTGCTGCATGCTTGTTCAGGGGCTATGGCTAATAGTATTAGAGGCAGAGGATCAGCAGGGCTGCCAGGCAACTGGTATTGTCTAAAAGGAAATAAACATGACAGCCTCCATATACCTCTCTCTTCAGTTCCCCTTTAACAGTGAAGAATGAAACAGAGAGCAGGGTAGGTTTTTACTGTCATGTTCCCATTGATATATATGGTAAAATACATGAGGATGCTTTGTCTTTGGTTCCCTTTAAGGGCCCTTTCACACTTTGCCTGTTGCGCAGCAATGGAAAATGTAATTGCAGCGACATGTAATGATTTTCCTATGTGGCTTTCACATCCAGTGCAGTGCTCAGATAATTTGTGTGTTCACAGTGACAGTAAGGCACACTTTCATTGTAATGTATGCCTCACTGTATGGTCGCACCGCATCCTAACGCAACTTACATAGTGTGAAAAGGTCCTAAGGCTACTTTCCCCTTTTGATTTGTGTTTTCGCACACAAATCACAAACCGTTCACAGGAGAAAAAGCAGCATGCTGCAAATTTCTTATCTGTGCACATAAAAATGCATTGGATGTGAATCAGACTTTTGATTATCATATTATTATGGGCTTTCAATATGATGTTTCTATGTGCAAAAAAACCCTCCAAAATTATAGAAATTAACCTTGTCTGCTAAAGTAAAGACATACTTTAACCTGTCAGCTCGAGGACTTAATTCCACAAAGTGTTAAAAAAAAAGTGGCTCTGGGTAATAATAAAATGTAATATTCCAGGTCCTTCTTGGAAAAAGTGATTGTTTTTGTTCAGATGGACCTTGCCCGGTAAATCTGTACAGTGTCTCCTACTTATAAATGGTTTGAGTTACAACATTTCAGATACCACACCGTTGTCTTCATGTACAAAATATGCAATACTATTTTTTATTACATATTTTTGTTAAATATAAGTATTGTATAAACTGTTGTAGGTACAATAGTTTAAAATCCTCTAAAAAAACATTGACTATACGTCGAAATCTCGAGTTCTCCGAAAGTAAATAATTTATCCATGTTTAACAAAGGACTCAACTTACAAACAAATTCTACTTACAATTTCCTGGAAAGGAACCTTTTTGTAAATACTGGACCACCTTTTGAGTATTTTAACAACTTGAGTTTTACAAAGAACACAGAACAAAAAAAAAAGCACTGCAAACAGATATCCTACCTAATAAAACCCCTGTGTCTCTGCGTCCCTTTGTCCGTGTGTGTGTGTCCTTGCGTCTTCGCTACTGCGCATGTGCCGCAGAGACAGCCGTTGTTGGGACGGGAGCAGGACAGCCAGGGGGCCGGGTGGGCGTGTGTGCGCGGCAAGTGGGCGTGTGTGCGCGCGCATGTGCGCTGACAGGTGGCGGCGGCAACAGAACGGGCTAAGGTCCCTAGTATCTTATATTACTGTAATTACATTTATAAACTATTTTTCTTACCGCATAAGGGGCCATATGCAATTTTCTCCTAGGAGATAATTTTTCATCATTGATTTTAAAGGACACCTGAAGCGAGAGGTATATGGAGGCTGCCATGTTTATTTCCTTTTAAAGGGAAGGTCCAAGCAAAAAAAAAAATGAGTTTCACTTACCTGGGGCTTCTACCAGCCCCATGTAGCCATCCTGTGCCCTCGTAGTCACTCACTGCTGCTCCAGTCCCCCGCTGGCAGCTTTCTGACCTCGGAGGTCAGGGCCGCATTGCATACATTTTTACGCATTCCAGCTAGTGCAGTAACAAAAATGTATGCGTTGCACCACTAACGCGTAAAAATGTATATGTTAATGTTCCTGCACTAGCGGGAATGCGTAAAAATGTACGCAATGCGGCCCTGACCTCCGAGGTCAGAAAGCTGCCAGCGGGGGACTGGAGCAGCAGTGAGTGACTATGAGGGCACAGGATGGCTACATGGGGCTGGTAGAAGCCCCAGGTAAGTTAAACTCATTTTTTTTTTTGCTTGGACCTTCCCTTTAAGCAATACCAGTTGCCTGGCAGCCCTGCTGATGCTCTGCTTTTGATACTTTTAGCCATAGGCCCTGAACAAGCATGCAGCAGATCAGGTGTTTCTGACTTTATTGTCAGATCTGAAAAGATTAGCTGCGTACTTGTTTCTAGTGTTATTGAGAAACTACTGCAGCCAAATAGATCAGCAGGGCTGCCAGGTAATCGGTATTGTTTAAAAGGAAATAAATATGGAAGCCTCTATACACCTCTCACTTAAGTTGTCCTTTAAATAACTTTCCTGCACTTTTCAACTAAAAAAGTAAGTAAAAAAGTACTATCGAAATAGTTTTGAGCATTTTCTTGCTTTCTGGTGGCTTAAAAGGCATTTTATTGACAAGTTTAAAAATATCACCTAGGAGAAAACTCAGGAGAAAAAGTGAATTGCATACGGGCCTAGATGTGTTTGTAGTGTAATAGTGGTGGCAGAAAGTATGCTATTTGTCAGTAAGGAAGCTCAGATCAGCTGCAGTGGAGGTACTTCATAAAAGAAAAATGACTGGTATGGAATGTGGTGCAATGTCTGCTTATTCATGCCAACATCTACAGCCATGAATCAGTGCTCATTGCCCTCTGTAGACAGAAACAGCTGCACATGCGCTATTATTATTCTTTGTGCATGGAGGCCATGATTATGAAAAAAAAGCACTTCTGTTAAAGAGACACTGAAGCGAAAAAAAATATGATATAATGAATTGGTTGTGTACTATGAATAATTACTAGAAGATTAGCAGCAAAGAAAATATTCTCATATTTTTATTTTCAGGTATATAGTGTTTTTTCTAACATTGCATCATTCTATAATATGTGCAGATTACACAACACTCGGCATTCAAAATGATTCTTACAGAGCAGTCTGTGAACTAATGTCCTCTCCTCTTGCAGATAAAAAGAAAACTGTTCACTTACAGTTGATATAATAAAAGTCAGAAGACAGCCCTCTCCACGACTTTGAAAGTCGTAGAGATAAATGGCTTTTTTGCATAGAGATAACAACTGGAGTTTCTTAACTCTTCCTGTACTGGAAACAATTACACTGATGTATCTGATCTTAATGTTTTATTTCTTAGCTGTGCTACACATACAAATCATAATATCATAATTTTTTTTTTTCGCTTCAGGGTCTCTTTAACAGACGCAGATATTTTGTAGCTTAATTTTTATTATTTAGTATTTATATAGCGCCGACATCTGCTGCAGCACTGTACAGATAATATTTTCTTGTTACTTAAAGGGAACCTTAACTGAGAGGGATATGGATGTTTCCTTTTAAACAATATCAGTTGCTTGGCAGTCCTGTGATCTCTTTGGCTGCGGTAGTGTCTGAATCACAACCCTCAAACAAGCATGCAGCTATTCCAGTCTGACTTCAGTCAGAGCACCTGTTATGCATGCTTATTGAAGGGCTGTGGCTAAAAGTGTTAGAGACACAGGATCAACAGGGCTGCCAGGCAACTGGTATTATCTTAAAGAGGAACTCCAGCCTAAACAAACATACTGTCATTAAGTTACATTAGTTATGTTAATTAAAATAGATAGATAATATAATCTCTTACCCACCCTGTTTTAAAAGAACAGGCAAATGTTTGATTTCATGATGGCAGCCATCTTTTTGGTTGAAAGGAGGTGACAGGGAGCATGAGACACAGTTCCCAACTGTCCTGTGTCCTGAGCACCTCTCCCAGTTGCTAGGCAACGTGAATAACAACATAGGAAATCCCATCATGCTCTGCACAGCATCAAGGAAAAAATGCCCGGGCTTTTTTTCTTTGATGGGTGGAGCTTAGCTAAAAATGCAGCTAAAAATGATGCTTTGGTAAGAAAAACAAAGTTCTGATGCTGTGAAACTGTTAAAAAAACACCAGGCCTTTTCAGTTCTGCTGAGTAGATTTTTAGTCCGGAGGTTCACTTTAAGGCTGCTTTCACAGTGGGACGTTACAGGTGCACGTTAGTGCAGCCTGTACCGCTCCCCCAACGCACAGCAATGTAACACAAGTGGGCTGTTCACAGTGCCCACGTTGCGTTACATGTAACGCTGCACGTTGTAGTGAAAGTGCAGCATGCTGTGCGTTTTAGACTGTTTGCACATGCTCAGTGGGGGGCGGGGAAGAGGCGAGGAGATGTCGCTACAGTAGCCACGCACATGGCTACTTAATATGCACTGCACTGGTGGCCGCTGATTGGCCGGCGGGACCACGTGATGCGAAGTGTCTCGCTCTGCATCACGTGGTCCCGCCGGCCAATCAGCGCCACTCTGGGAGACTTTATGCGGATAGAGCCGCCTAACGTGGCTCACTCTAACGTCCTCTCCCGCACCACCATGCGTTGCGTTAGGAGCACGTTATGCGACCGTAACGTCCCATAAAACGCAACGTCTTAGTGTGTAAGTAGCCTAAAAGGAAAAATCCATATACTCAGTTTAGGTTACCTTTAACTGTCCCTCAGAGGGGCTCACAATCTAATCTACTCATATGTTTATATTGTGTAGTGTATGTATCGTAGTCTAGGGCCAATTTAGGTGGAAGCTAATTAACTTATCTTTATGTTTTTGAGATGTGGGAGGAAACTGGAGTGATAGGAGGAAACCCACGCATACAAGGGGAGAACATACAAATTCCTTGCAGATGTTGACCTGGCTGGGATACAAATCGGGTATCCAGCACTGCAAGGCGAGAGCGCTAACCGTGCAGCTTGATTTTTTTTGTGCATAATTAATTTAATTCAGCTTAAAAAACGAACAAGGATTCATTTTGCTGTTCACCTTTTATACTTAAAACTTAGACTGCAGCTTGTACTTTTACATGGTTCTGGATCTTCTTACTACAGTACTAAGCAGAAGTAGGGATATATTCTCTAGATTCTATTAAAAAAAAAAAAAAACCCTTATGAAAATCTCAAACCTGTTATTAGATGTTGGTTGCTAGGCGTTGCCACATTAACAGAACTTTATAGACTGTTTTATTGTTGCACTTCACGTATGCGCAACAATTGGTTGTGTTACTAGTGAGATATTCTGCAGTAATTTCACATATTTTTGGAATTCAATAACTAGCATTAATATGTGTAATGAAAATGATTCAGAACAACTAAGCAAAACTCTTCAGGGCATGCTATAGATACGTCAACAAAATAAAGATACACAGCCTCTTTCCCTGGGCACCCACTGCTAAAGGGTACCTCAGAGGAATTAAATGAAAGTATTTATACTTACCTGGGGCTCCCTCTGCGTCTCCCCAGGTCGCTCCGATTGTCTGTTGCGATCTGTCCACGCACGCACCCCTGTCACGCTCCCATAGCCGGGAGCGTTGTGCGCCTGCATGGTTCCTTCCACATCCCAAAAATATAGTGACACGTTAACTTGTTTCCTACAAATGCTAATCCTTAAAGTGAACCTTTACCATAAAAAAATACAAGCGGTTCACTTACCTGGGGCTTCGACCATCCCCCTGCAGCCTTCCTGTGCCCACGTAGTCACTCACAAATCCTCCGGTCCCCCGCTGCGAACTAGTTTTCTTTTTGCCACCTTGCGCATCCTCAATCGCACTCCCGTTGCTGTGGCCATCCTGCGCATGCGCAGTATGTATATGTACGTACTGCACATATGCAGGATGGCCACGACGACGGAGGGTGAACGAGGATGCGCGTGGCAAGGGCCACCTGCTGATTTGTCGACAAAAACAAAACTAGTTTGCGGCGGTGGACCAGAGGATCTGTGAGTGACTGCGAGGGCACTGGACGTCTGCAGGGGGCTGGTCGAAGCCCCAGGTAAGTGAAACTCTTGCATTTTTTTATGGCTCCCTTTGTACTATGACAGGGACATTAGACTATAACTATGATGGGGATTAGATTGTGATCTCCTCTAGGGGACATTTAGTGACATGCATTGTTTGTACTCTTTAAATTGCTGAAGAATATGTCAGCACTATGTACACTGTATATGCATAATAATAATGATTCCAAATGTATGTATGAACAACACTTGTTGTAAATATTGTATAAAAATTGGACTATAGGTCGTTATACAGGTAGGAATTGTCCACAGCTATGAGATTCCAGGTTTATTTTATTTTTATTTATTTTTTTTATGCGGGTTTTAAAATAATAGTATCTACAGAATGTTTATTTTCTATAACTCTATTTAACCTAGCTGCTAGTCTTCTATGTACATGGCCTACCATGCATTTCTCTGGCTTACCATTAGGTGTCAGGTAAGCATTACTTAGCAAGTGCTGCTTGGAAGCTGAGCGGATTGTAGTATAGATACTGCATATTTTGCATTGCTTTTCGATGGTCTGGCACTGTTTTTAAAACCATAGGAAAATAAACTTGTTTCAATTAGACATTTTCTTTTTCCCCTTGATTAACCAATACCATTATATTTATACATGCATTCAAGCACATTGCTAACATCAATAAACATTTAGACACAAACAACAAATAATCTAAAAGGGACCATCTCCAAAATCCACACCTAATATATACATTTTTAATCACAATGACATTGTGTTAAAACCAATTTAAACAAAAAAACTCACATATATCCTCATATGTACAAAACTATCACAAGTTACTATTGCTAATCAGTATTACAAATAAATACAATCGGCAGGTAATTCGAAAAGTTGAGGACATATTAGTAGTGTTGGTGTTCAAATCTGTGTTTCAATATTTGGATTATGCTGTACGCTGCAGATCAGGAATATATGGCAGATCAGTGTTCAATAAATAGAGCAAACATTGAGCTGGCCGCAATAGCAGCATAGGGGGCGATATACAGGCTGGGAACGCAAAGAATCACTCGCGTTCCCATGCCTGTCGGCCAAACCGGAAGTGTTCGCCGGCGGGTCCTGGAGCGTCAGAGCGGGGCTGCGAGGGCACCGATCGGCTGCTGGGGGCTGAGGGAAGCCCCAGGTGAGTAAATCTCATTTTTTATCGTTGACTTAAGTTTCCCTTTAAATGGACCCGAACCCAGAACTTCCTCTCTGCTCTAAAAGATGAGCAACAGCATAATAACCTTTAAAGAAAAACATTTCCTTGTTACAACTGATATAAATCTGCACTGTGTCTACTTCCTGTTTTTTTGGAAGCAGACATAGGGCTTGATTCACTAAACCGTGATAAGTCATATGACGGCCGTTTTCGCGCAAATTCGCGATTGCGCACAAACTCAAAAATCACGAGAAAACGGCGTGATATAACTTATCATGGTTTAGTGAATCAAGCCCATAGGGTTTATCATCCTGTATTTACAAATTAGCTGCTCTGCCGAGGCAGCCAGCTGACACAGCTGAGAGATCAAATTACATTTGTGATAAGTCACAGATGAGGGCGGAGTGGACAGGCTAAACTCTAAAAATACACACGGTGCATTTCTCTCTGTTTTCCTTCTGTCCTGTGCAAGAGTTCAGGTTCACTATAAAGCACACCTGAACTTAAAAAAAAAAAATTCCCATACCTGGGACTTCCAGATCCCCATAATTATATTGGCCCATGAAGCCGGAAGGAGGAAGCGTCAGAGTTATGTGAAGTGGGACATGGACCGCATCCCCCGTGACCCTGTCCCCTAGCTCTGGTGCTGACTGTGCTGAACTGCACTGTACGGCATAATCCTTGTTTCTGAATGAGGAGACCTGGAGTTGAACACCAACATTACATATCAGCTCAGTAATTCAAAAAGACAATAAATATATTGCAACATACTGGTACAGTCAGTTTCTGAATGTTATAAAATGAAATTCATTTTTTTTTTTTGTCGTACATAGAACACTTCACCTGCAGTTCTTATTGAAAAAGCATATCAAACAGGGAATCCCGACAACATGATTCCGTAATGCTTCTCTACTGACAGTGACTTGATGGTGACATTCATGTGCCTTTGAGGGTTAGCACCATATGGTTTACGTATTATGTAAAAATGTGCATTGGACTTTATCTAACAACAGCTGAGGCTGCTTACAGGACTTAGTGACAAATAAAATGACAGGGCCAGAATTATCCTGACTGTTTGATGCTGCATGACCTACTCCTACAGACCCATTACACACTGAGACAACAACCCTGCCACAACAGGATGTTTCTTCATGACTACACCATGGCTCATATCAGCGCCTCACATTTCAATAATACTATAGTATCAAGTAAATCAGAACACTATATAATTACTACTCCTTAGTGATGATTAGAGAATTTTCTTAACAAGGTGGAAGTGGGGCTAGCAAATCACTGAATAATTAACACAGCTGATAGTTAAATAGATGAGCTGCTAGAGGCTGTGATTTCCTAATTCAAACATTCTTCTGCTTTTCTAACATTGTTTCAACTATAAATGGCACTAACCGTGACATTTACTTATTATCAATGTGTAGTGTGTGTTCTAATGTTCATGGCCTGCCTAGATGTCTCTGCTTGAAAGTCTGCAGCTAAAGCAGAGAAGCAGTCATTGGTTTACGTTCAAATCAGGGTCGGACTGGGCCACAGTAGTACAGTTTTTTCCCTCGGTGGGCCCCCCCGCCAGGTCTCTGGTGGGCCCCCCACTCCTTGTCTGACAGAGCTCCAATTGCTGCCTGCAGCACAAAAATTCTCTTCTCAGTGCTGTAATCACTCATGCTGAGAGCAGTGGCGTAGTTAAGGAGCTGTAGGCCCCGATGCAAGTTTTACAATTGGGCCGCCCAAGCATTCTATATATAACAATTGATACGACGCACCAAAACCTGCCAATGGCAACTACAGCGTCTGAGGTGCAAGAAGGGGGATGGGAAACAGCTTGTTAATGATTACCACTATTCAAAGTATCTTTAGAAGTGATTATTATGAGCACAGGACCAATAGAGAGGTAATACTGTAGTTAAGGGAAGGCCCTTCGGGGCCCCTTTGGCCCAAGGGCCCCGATGCGGTCGCAACCTCTGCAAAGTAGGACATTACTTTATATTGAAGGAGGGGACTCTATGCAAAGTTTTGCTGGGCAACAGTGTCTCTGAATTACAATGCTGCTAAGATCATGTACATTTGGCCCTGTCCATAATACATCATGACCACGCCCACCTTCCGGTGCATGGTCACACCCTTTTTTCACTGCAATCATGGGATGTGTGGGCCCCAGGTTGAATTTTCTTTGGTGGGCCCCCAGTGTCCCAGTCCGACTCTGGTTCAAATTATATTAGCACATTTACATATAAGAAGATTGCTTTGACTAAAAGAAGAATTCACTTTTCTTTTCTTTTCTTTTTCTTTTTTTTAAATAAAGTTAAATGTCTAAAGTCTCAATGCTTGCCAGTGATTGCAGAAGGTAAGATCTAGGAGACACCACATGCAGAAATGCCACATACCTGATATCGGGGACTCCCACTGGGAACGAATAACAAAAGTGTATCAGTGGGAAAGCCTACATGTCTTATCAGAAAGGTAGGAAGAGAGCCAAGATGTGTGCAAACCCTGAATAAGAGGACAGAATTTGAAGCTATACAGAGAGATCAACCGTGTCATATGCAGAAGCTAGATTAAGGATTATAGAGTAGGGGGCCTTTGCGTTTTGCAGTAAGTAGGTTATTTGTCACTTCAGTGAGAACAGTGTCAGTGGAATGTGTAGGATTGAAACCAGACTGAAAGTGATCAACTAGAGCAGGTTTTTTCAACCAGGGTTCCCTGGAACTCCAGGGTTCCTTGAGTACCCTGCGGGGGTTTCTTGGCATTTCCTCCATCGTTGGGGAGGTTTAATGGAGCACATTATATTAGGGAGTACTGTAAAAAGAAGCACTAAATTGGGGATCAGAATAATACTGAGCACATTAATTAAAAAAAACACTAGGATAAGGAGACAGTATAACGAATGGCAGTGTGATAGGGGGTAGTGAAATAAACAGCCTCAACTACTTTTAAAGACCATACTTCCTGCTAAATTAATGCAGGGGTTCCTCAAGATCAAAACATTTTTTGCAGGAGTTCCTTGTGATCCAAAATCTATTTGCAGGGCTCCTCCAGGGTAAAAAAAGTTAAGAAAGGCTTAACTAGAGTCTTGGTAGGAAGGTGGTGGATCCAGTGAGGGTTCTTAAAAATGCCATTACTAAGAAGGGTTAAAAAGTGTTTGAAATGGTAAACAATCAGAGAAGAGCTACTGTATCTATTGGAGGATCTGTAAATGTTACTGTGCCAAGTATTTAGGCCTATTGTGACAATGGATGATATATTGAATTCAAGCTGGCCATACATTATGCAATATGTATTTAATATTTCCCTGCATGTACATATCCGATAAGCTCCTGTTGTCAGATATGTTGCAGGGGTCTGCGCACAGTGGAGGCCAGGATGGTGTGGGAAGCCTCTGTAGGATCAGGATCCAGAGGCTTCCCTCCTCTTATGCTGGGAATACATGGTTTGTTTCTGCCGTGCGTTTTTGCTCTCGATCGTTTTTGCCTCTCGATTCAGCTCTCGATTCTTATCTTCCTCTCGTTTTACTTATCTTTTTCCATTCACTTCTATCAAAAATCGAGCGGCAACACAATCGAAAGGGAGATCGGACATGTCGGAAATTATCTATCAAACCATCTAATCAGCTACAAAACGAACCGTGTATTCCCAGCATTAGGCACTCCTTCCCTACATAGCAGAGTAGCGCTGCGGAGCAGTGTGATATTTACCTGCTCCAGCGATGTGTTGTCTCTCCTTTTGTTCCAGGCAGCTGCACACTCGGTGCTTCCATACCTCCTTCTGCAGATCATGTGAAATGCTTCAGGAGCCAGAGGTATGCTGCATAGAGCATGTGGCTGTCAGGAAGATCAGAGGTGACCCGAGCAGCACTGGAGCTGGTAAATATCAAACTACTCCACTGCCCTACTCTGCAGAAGTGGATGAAGTGCCTCCCCCCCATGGTTGATATAGTTATGCCACTTTTAGTTTGAGGTTGTTCAATAAATGTTAAATTTTAAGAAACATTTGGCCCACAACTTAGACTGTGTTTAAGATTTTAGCCTCTTATGTCTGGTACCTGAATGAAGAGGATGCTCAGGCAGCGGTGTCGGCACTGATCTGAGGATTGGTCGACACTGATCTGAGGTATGTAATGGCACCCAGTGAGCACCCTGCCCCAGCCAGCTCCCTGCCCAAGCCAGCCAGCTCCCTGACCAAGCCAGCCAGCTCCCTGACCCAGCAAGCCAGCACCCTGCCCCTGCCAGCATCACCCTGCCCCAGCCAGCACCCTACCCCAGCCTGCACCCAGCCCAGTCCTGACATCACGTTGGGGGAAGGGTTTCACCACAATATCAGCCATACAGGGCCCCCTGATGATCCATTTGTGAAAAGGAAAAGATTTATCATGGGAAAGGGGGTATGAGCTACTGATTCGGATGAAGTTCAATTCTTGGTTACGGTTTCTCTTTAAGGCATCTGACTATTTAATTTGTTAATTGTGAAGCACCTGGCTACTTAATTTTATCTGGAGTTTTGTGACTACTTAATTACTTTATCTGGATGATTGTGACAACTTTATTTTTATTGGGCGGCATGTCATTACTTGATAAATTATCTGAAGGCATGTGACAACTTGATTCTTTTATCTGGAGGCATGGAACTATTTGATTCTTTATCTGAAAGCATGTGGCTACTTTATTAATTCATCTGGATGCAAGTGACTATTTAATTTTTAGGCACATGGCTAATTAATTCTAATATCTAGGGGACCATGGCTTCTGAATTTATGTATCCGAGGGACATTTGAAACTCTGGTATTTGGGTCACCCAGCTGCTTAATTCTAGTATCTAGGGACAACACATTTGTCTTATCACACTAGTGCAGAATGCAAATATTATAATAAACTGATGGCATGTGACTACTTGATTCTTTTATCTGGAGGCATGGAACTATTTCATTCTTTTATCTGGAAGCATGTGACTACTTTATTATTTTATCTGGAAGAATGTGACTATTTAATTTTGAGGCACATGGCTAATAAATTCTAATATCTATTCGGAATTTATATAATCGGGGGACATTTTAAACTCTGGTATTTGGGTCACCCAGCTGCTTCATTCTTGCATCTAAGGACAACACATTTGTCTTTTAACAGTAGTGCAGCCGGCAGATAAAAGTTAAAATGCCTCTCTGGCAGTATTGAATTGTAGTCTCCCATTTCAGTGTTTGCCATAGGTGCCTTATTACCTAGATACGCCTATAGTAGGGATTAGATTATGAGCCCCTCTGAGGGGCAGTTGAGGCATGAGACTATATACTCTGTTCAGCGATGTAAAGCTCCGTCTACACGGAGCGATGATAACACAATGTTCCTTATCAATCGAGCCGCTAATGCGGCTCGAATGACAAGATCCGTCAGGTCTGATTTTGCCGCCGCCGATTCTCTGCTCGTTCCCCACGAGAGGACAATGGCAGGGAATCGAGCGGAAGATGCGCGCGCGGCGGGGAAGAGGGCGGATCGAATCCGACGCACGCGCGGGCGGGTGGGGACGCGGCGAGCACGCGCGGGGATGCGGAAGAGGCATTCCGGCGGCTAATCGAGCCGCCGGATCGCCTCGTGTAGACGGGGCTTAAAAGATGTCTGCTATATATATATATATATATATATATATATACACTAAATAATAATAATAATAATAATAAGAGCTATGGTCAAATGTAGTGAGATATGCATTAGATTAATCCTTTAGAGTCATCCAGTGTAAAGAACAACACAATTGTATTACATTGAGGGGCAACTACCGGTACTACGCCACTTGTTGACTTTGCAGCCACTTGCCAAGCTAACTGAATTAAGACCTTGCAATCCTTCTCTGCATCTTTACTAAGCTTCCCCCATATTGCTTGTGGGGGCTGCTTTATTCTCTCTTTGTTCACTATTAGCTTTTTTTGTTGATTTCTATTAGCCAGAACTATTTGTCTCAACAGTTCATGTGCGCTGTGGCTTAGAACTACTGTGCCTGCACAGAACACTCCAGCACATGTGCGAGTGAATGACAGCGGTGCTCGCGCAGGCACAGTAGAGAACAACTTCACAAGGTTGGCCTCTGCACCGGTGGGGACCCTGGGCCGGTAGCTGGGAGCGGAGCTGCCACAAGGGAGATGTCGGCTGCAAGGGGCTGGAGGAAGCCCTGGGTAAGTAGATATGAGGGTAGCATAGATTACCTGACGCTTCCTTCAAGGATTGAAAGAAAGAAGAAGAAATATGAAGAAAAAGTATACAGAAATAAAGAAACAGATGACATCAGAAGTGTACAAAAGATGACATCAGACTATACAAACAAAACACAGAACATTTATATTGCGCTTTTCTCCTGGCGGACTCAATGCGCAAGAGCTGCAGCCACTAGGATGCGCTCTATAGGCAGTAGCAGTGTTAGGGAGACTTGCCTAAGGTCTCCTACTGAATAGGTGCTGGCTTACTGAACGGGAAGAATCGAGATTCAAACCCTGGTCTCCATTGTCAGAGGCAGAGCCCTTAACCATTACATTATCCAGCCACAATAATAAAACAATAAATGTTTACTAAAGAAAATCAAGAAGAAGAAGTCTGCACTCAGGGTCATGGAACAACCAGGGCAATGTTTATTGTCCCATCACACACATGTGCCATACATGTCAGAACTGCAAGGCCTTGCAGCTCTGACATGTATGTGATGGGACAATAAACATTGCACTGGTTGTTCTATGAGCCTGTGTGCGGACTAGAGATGTCGCGAACTGTTCGCCGACGAACGGTTCCAGGCGAACTTCGGGGGTTCGCGTGCGCCTACCAAACGCGAACTTTCCCGGAAGTTCGATTCGCCCCATAAAGCTCTATTGAGCAAAACTTTGACTCTTTATATTACAGCCAGCAGACACATTATTGCCATACACACTGCTCTCAATGCTGGAGGCCCACCCCTCCCCTCCTTCCTCCAAGCTAGGTCCTTTATACCATTTGACTCAGTTGTCTGCCTACACTAGTTATGGGACAGCTGCTACACACTCTGCTAGGGAGATTTTAATTGGCCTCCTCCCTTCTACCCTTCTACCTATTCCCTCCTACTGGAGGGAGGAGGGTCTCATCTGCCAGGGAATTCCAGTATTTCAAAAACCAGCTTGTATACCATGATAGGGATTTGAACCCAGGCCTCAGTGTATGGTAGGCAACTAACATATCCATTGTACCACCAACACTACTAGCTGAAAGTAGCCTAGCATGTACCATTTATGCTTAATGCAAGAGAAAAATTAGACAAGACAAATAACTTTAATATCACACTTTTCTCCTGGCAGACTCAAAGCACCAGAGCTGCAGCCACTAGGGCACACTCTATAGGCAGTAGCACAGATATGTAGCCAGACATGGCCTTGTATTTTGTGTTCAACAGTTGTCAAGAGAAAAATTAGGCAAGATAGCAGTGTTAGGAAGACTTGCCTAATGTCATCTACTGAATAGGTGCTGGCTTACTGAACAGACAGAGACAAGATTTGAACTCTGGTCTCCTGTGTCAGAGGCAGAGCCATTCACCATTACACCATGCAGCCACTGCTTACCGGCATGTAGCCAGGCATGGCCTTGTATTTTGTGTTCAACAGTTGTCACGAGAAAAATTAGACAAGATAGCAGTCTTAGGAAGACTTGCCTAACACGCACTGGAGTGCGGTCCTTTCTCTACTATACTGTTTATAAAAGAAGACACAAGTATACAGAGCAGTTGAAAGAAGTATATGGATAAAAATAGAAGAGCACAGATAAAAAAAATAAAGATGAAGGTTTTTTTTAAATTAAATATTTATTATGTATGAATGTGTTCCAAATATATTATAAATTATTGTTACACATAGGCATGAGGTGAAGAATGACACACTTTACATAATTACCTACGAAAGTGCTGGCATCTCTTTAATATAGAAGCTGATTCATTGATTCCATCATATTTCCCCCCTAGGGTCTACTGTCTACCTTATGTGTTGGGTGTTTTTCTACCTTATGTGTTGTGTGAGTTATCTTCCACCTCCTAAGGTGGATGAGCCCCATTTCCAAAACATTGGACAAGGGCTCCTTGTAAAGGAGTGGAGAAGCTTTGTCACTCCCCTTTTGCAGACTACTCCCTAATATCATGGATCATATAAGATGGTATTATTAAAGTGTACCAGAGGGCGTCTAACTACTTTTTTTTTAATTACCAGAGGCTTCCTCCAGCCCCATAAGCACGTCTAAATAAAAAATCTTAGACGCCATCTCTGGTAGCCATTAACCTCCCTTGTGGTAATCCCGAGCTAAGCTCGGACTAGACGCCGGGAGCTCTTTGCAGAGTATAGCGCACAGCGGGTGTTTTTACTCACCTCCCAGGGGATCCAGACGTTGTTAGCCGTTCTCCTTCCTGTCCTTAGAGGCTCTGAATCACTCTGGTGAGATCACCGTCATTAATCTCACCAAAGAGTTACAGCGCCACCCGGAGGACGGAGGTAAGATTGCAGTGCTGGAGCCCAGGGAGCTGAGTGAGAGCAGGGGCTGCTGCTGGCGTTCTGGCGGCATGATTTTTTCCCCTAATTTTTTTTTATTTTAAAGATTCTTTTATTTTTAAAGGATTTTTGTCAGATAATAAGAAAATATAGCCAACATGAACATGTAAACCACATATACATAGCATAAACATGTAACACAGTCATCTGAACTGGTCAATACAAAGTCAAACTGTATTCAGATTGTAAGTCTCTCCAGAGTGCAGCAATCCAGCGCTGCACATAAAGTAGCAAAAAGGCATATAGTTTAGATGAAAGTCCACGGAGATATTTCAGATTTGTGTTTAGTAGTCAGATGAGAAAATAGCAATGTCCATTTATTTACGTATTTGAGTATATAAAGTTCAAGGAATATCTTTTGTTTCACCCAGGAGCCGCAAGGGAGCACGAGGCCACTAAGGGCCCTTTTCCACCAGCGCGTTTGCGCTGGCTGAATCGCAAAAACGCAAACCGCTAGCGATTTTACAATCGGTACGGTTTGCTTTTTAACATAGGAATCGCGGTAGGTTATTTCCACTACCGCGATTCGTTTTTGTCAGGAACGCGAACGCGCGGCGGAGCGATATTTGCCGCGATTTTGCTATGCAGTGCATAGCATAGCAAAATCGCGGCGGCGAACGTCGGGGAATCGCCGGTAATTGCGATTCAGCGACTCAGCGTGAACGCTAGCGATTGCAAGTGGAAAAGGGCCCTTAAGGGAACATGCACCCGGGCCCCCCGGGCAACCAGAACGAAACAACTTCATATTCTCCATGGATTTTTATGCTATAGCTATCTCAGTTTACATAATACAACCTGGAATAATTAATTTCACATTATGTGTAAATTAGAGTAAAAGAATATAATATATATTAAACAGAAAGAAAAGAGAATATCATCTGATACTGCTCCCACCAGACCCCCCTTTAATTATCATAATAATATGATAGAATTTGCCATCAATTTATGTGAGAACATCCTGGAGGATCTACAGATAGTGTAGTAATCTCATATTGTTACTGTTGACGGATCGCCTCCTCAGACTCCGTAAAGATGTGTCGGTGTATCCATGTATTAGAGTACGCCTCATATCTATCATGCAGTGTGTGGGTCATTGAATCCATTTCATCTATAAGTTTAATTTCCTTGAACCATTCTGTTACTGTAGGCACTACTTCGGATTTCCAGTGTCTCGGTATAAGCATGCGTGCTGCTTGAATTCAATGCTTAGTTAACCTCCTTGCCGGTCTAAAAAATCCGGCAAGGAGGCAGCGCTGCACTTTTTTTAAATTTTTTTTTTTTTTAAATCATGTAGCGAGCCCAGGGCTCGCTACATGATAGCCGCTGATAGCCTTCGGCGATCAGAGTATGCAGGGAATCCCGTTGAGAACAGGATTTCCTGCAGGGCTTCCCCGGTCGCCATGGCGACCGGGCGGGATGACGTCGTGACGTCAGAGGGAATCCCGATCAGCCCCTTAGCGCTGCCTGGCACTGATTGGCCAGGCTGCGCAGGGGTCTGGGGCGGGGGGGGGGCGGCTCGGCGCGGCGGGTAGCGGCGAATCGGCGGCGAGCGGCGGCGATCACGTACTACACGCAGCTAGCAAAGTGCTAGCTGCGTGTAGGAAAAAAAAAATTATGCAAATCGGCCCAGCGGGGCCTGAGAAATCCTCCTGCGCAGGTTACCCCGAACTGTGTTCGGGATAACCGGCAAGGAGGTTAATGATTTGTTGAAATTCTTAAGAGATATATTAGTATTGTGTAATAGATAATATGAAGGGTCCTCTACTGGTTCACCATCTGTTAATTGTTTTATATAATGCTGCACTTTTGCAGATATTTCCCCCTGATTTTAGGGTCTGAAACCTTTTAAAAAGACCCTAAAATCCACAAATAATCATACCACCAGGGGAGTTAAGGACAGGGCACCATCGTGGTGGGCTCTGAGTTCTCTGGGGAATGCATAAGAAACAAGGGCATAAGTCATGGAAGATACGCAAAAATACCTTAATAATAATTTTAAAAAATTACCACATCCCAGTTTTAACACTCTACACCAGAGGTCAGGAACCTTTTTGGCTGAGAGAGCCATAAACGCCATATATTTTAAAATGTAATTCTGTGAGAGCCATACAATATGTTTCAAACTGGCACAGTGCGCATGCACAGCAGAGGGCTCACGTCCCTGTTGCCATGGTGATGTGTATACAGTTGATCCGCCGGGCAGTGGAAGTGCCAGACACTTTTTCTGCTTCTCTTGGGTTTCAGCAACCTCAGCAATTTCCCCGAGAGCCAGACAGGAGAAATACTGACTAAATAACTAGCTGACTTGGGGATTAATTCACTTTGTAGGACGAGAACCCTGCACTTTGGCCCAATAGGCTGCCTGTCAAGTGACAGGCAGCCTATTGGGCCAATCAAAGTGCAGGGATCTCGTTCTACAAAGTCACTGGACCTGACAGGGTCAAGGGTGGACAATTGGAGTGGCCGTTGGTTTTGGGGGTAGCGCGAGTAAGTTGGTGCATGCTACAGCAGAGGCATGCCTACTCTGAAAATTTTACTTGCTCTGCCACACTAAGCTGCGCTGCTTGAGCAGTGTAGCTTAGTGAATCAACCCCTACTGATCTGTGAGCCAGATGTAGCCATCAAAAGAGCCACATCTGGCTCCCAAGCCAAAAGTTCCCTATCCCTGCTCTACACACTACTCATTCATGAACCCTGCATGCCCAGTAGAGGGAAGTGCTTGCACAGGTCTTTTTACATTTCATTCCTTTACTGGGCATATGTGGTTATGTACTTGCTCATGCTCAGTGCTACTGCACAGCAGCACACATGTGGACAGAGGAGGTGTGAGAGTGCCTCTGAACTACTTGTCTAGAGCACCAACCCAAAAGCTATCCTGAGAAAATATATATATATTTTTTATATTACATAGAGGCATTTGTGAACCACAAAAACACAGGTAGAAGGTAGTTTTATTATAAAGAATATTATTTTTTTTATTTGAGGATTGTGACAGATTCAGGTTTGTTGTAGTATCACACACAGGACCGGCACCACGCTGAGTATTATTAGCTCTTTAAGGCTTTATTAATGCAGACATGATAAGCAACAACAGACTGCTGTTTCGGCCTACACCGGCCTTTGTCAAGTTGCTAAGTGATCATATACAAACACAATGCATTAAACATACTTATATAGTACAAAAACCCGCCCCAAACACGGATCTGTGACCAATCAGAGGAGGTACATACTGGAGGACCTGATGGGAGACAGCTACAGTCCAAAAGGTGCCAATCATCACAAGATGTTTAAATTCAAACTCACCATTCAGAGAGAAATGAGGTTGTCCCGCTGTCCACCGCTATTGCAAAAGCACGGGCGCATCATAGTCTTCTAAACCGCCGCCTCCATCCATGGAGGCAAGCGGTATGACGTCAAAGTCATGTGACACCGTCACATGACTGGACCAGCTGACCAGCGTCACCAATCATTTGCGTCCAGTGCATCGCATAGCAAGCACAGCCCCCGCATCATCACGGCAGGCGGTGCTAATGCGGACAAATATCCGCCCACATTGCCATAGCAACCTGGGCATCCGCAATCATAATATATAAGCCACAGCACTCACCATACCGCTGCGGGGTTAAAGGGGCACTCCTCATTACCTCCAATCGCTCCCATATTGGTCTGTAAAATACAATAAACAGAAATAAAATTAACCACTTTACCCCCGCGCGTACGTATTTCTCCGCCCCTTTTTCCATCCTTTAAAAACCAGGGACGGAGAAACACGTACTTTCCGCGTTCCCGACGCTGCCCGCGCTCCCGCTCGTAAACACGCCACCCGCCGCTAGTAAAACCGCCGCCGCCCGCTCGCCCAGAGATCAATGAACGGGAAAATCCATTCCCGTTCGTTGATCTAAGCCCCGCAATGATCAGCTGCTCTCCTATGGGCAGCGCGATCATTGTGAGAAAAAACTCACGTGTCCAGCCTCCTTATTCTTCCTCCAAGCTTCCGGAAGGAAGCTTGGAGGTCGCATTAAAACAAAAAGTTACTGTGGCCATCTTGTGGCCAAATAGTAAACTACACCCTACACATTTTTCACATACAAATAAATGACTTTTACACATAAAATTAACTCATTACCTCCCACACTCCCCATTTTTTATTTTTTTTTGTAATTAAAAAAAAATTAAAAAATGTACAATTAAAAAAAATACATAAATAGTTACCTTAGGGACTGAACTTTTTAAATATTTATGTCAAGAGGGTATAACACTGTTACTTTATAAACTATGGGCTTGTAATTAGGGATGGACGCAAAACTGAAAAAAATGCACAAATAAAAAATGCACAATAAAATATTGGCGCCAAACATTGTGATAGGGACATAATTTAAATGGTTTTATAACCGGGACAAAAGGGCAAATACGTTTCATGGGTTTTAATTACAGTAGCATGCATTATTTAAAAACTATAATGGCCGAAAACTGAAAAATAATTATTTTTTTCCCCACATTTTTCCTATTTTCCCATTAAAACACATTTAGAAAAAAATAATTCTTGGCATAATGTCCCACCTAAAGAAAGCCTAATTGGTGGCGAAAAAAACAAGATATAGTTCATTTCATTGCGATAAGTAATAATAAAGTTATAGACGAATGAATGGAAGGAGCGCTGAAAGGTGAAAATTGCTCTGGTGGTCAGGGGGTAAAACCCCTCAGTGGTGAAGTGGTTAAAACCACAAAAAGCCATAAATACCCAGATCATAAATAGAAAATACTTAAAGATTCAGGTTTGTTTTAATATTTTTGCTGCATATACTAATGTTTGTGACAAAAGAAACTGTGTGGTGTTTTGAAAAAGCCTTCTGCTGAAATGTAGCCTGAAATGGGAGAAGAGGAGAGGGTATCCGAAAACAAAAATAAAAGTTTAAATGCCAGAGTGAATAAGTTATCTAAGGCCATAAGGCAGGCATAGCTGAGGAGACAAAAGTGTTGAGAAAGGAGAGGTGCTGACATGACATATAAAATGGGCTCTGGAGACCTCCTGGGTTTTGGTGTGTGTTTTGGCATGTTGCTGTGTGCTAAGCCATACTTGACATGCCTCAAGAATTACCCGGCCAGCTGAAAACAGTGCACCAGGAACGCAGGCACAAAAACGCACAGAACAAAGAAAGAACAAGTTAGGTCTGTGATTGGGCAACATCAACATTAAGATGCCCATTTTTTCACCAAATGTGATCTTTCAATGTGATTTTAATGAATGAATTGCATAGAAAATTCACCATTTATGAAGGCAAACGATAAGAAACAATTCTTTGGTCGTGTGGTAAATTGGATAAAATCGATCCGAAAGTTGGATTTTATGTTCGAATTTGAAGAAAGAATTGTTCAGTAAATGTGAACAATTGATAATTGCCTACCGATTAGTTTCGATTGTTCAAATCGCATCGAAAGATCGCATTTAGTGAAAGAATTGCACCGTTAAAGAGACTCTGAAGTGAGCTAGATAGCATTTGATTAGTGTAAAGCGCCGTCCTTACATAGTGCTTAAACGGTGCTATCCCGCGGAAAAATGAGGGGTCTTTACCCCCCAAATCCCCTCTTGTAGGTCCGATGAGCGCTTCCTGCTTGAGGCAAAGCTAATGGCTGTAGCTCTGCCTCTCAGCGAGTCAATCCCGGCTGATCGCCGCCTCTCCCCGCCCCTCTCACTCTTCCTTCACAGTGAGGGGTGGGGGAGAGGCGGAGATCCGCTGGCAGATTGACGCGCATGGAGGCAGAGCTGCAGCTTATAGCTCTGCCTCCATGAGCAGCAAAATCCACGAACAAGAAAGTCGTGGATTTTGCAGGGGGGATTTGGGGGGTAAAAAAACCCTCGTTTTGCCGCGGGATAGCGGCGTTTTAGCACTATGTAAGGTGCTTTACACTAATCAAATGCTATCTCACTCGCTTCAGAGTCTCTTTAATGGGCATCTTTACTCAGTTTACTTAAACATTACTTGTTTTTGAGCTGCATGGTATGCACACAGTTTATATCTACATGGCAACTGCCATTTTCAACAGTTTATAAGGATAGGCTGAAGGTTGCTGGGTAGCTGAGAAGTTAGTGGCATAGCAATATGGGAAGCAAAGATTGTGAACTCACCAGGTGCCCCACCTTGATCGACTGTACTATGCTGGTAATGATCACCTACAGTATATGTGCTCTGACTAGTGGTTATCATTGGCAAATTGTTCACACTCTTTCCTTACTCCTCTATGACACTGTGGCTGTCTGTGGCAAGTTTTGGCACTTCATATTCATTGTTATGTATAGAGTGCTTGCCTGGTCCCATGTAAAACTTGGATCTATGGCCTGTAGCTCCATAGCTACATCACTGTGAACTGTGTAGTGATTGTACCTTTCAGCTGCCATCTGAACAACCCATACCGTTGCTGAAGCTCTAATTTAAAAATAAATAACTAGTAAGGGTTTACAGCCACTTCCTGTTTAGACAACAGTGTTCAAAATAAGGCAATAGTTATTTCCAGAATTTCTTTTTCCTGAAAAAAAAAAGGAAGTCCACAGTGCAAATTTTAAGGAAACATGACATCAACAGTATATGTAAGTAAAAGGACAACACAAAAATATAAAACAGCACTTTTCTTTCAATATAAATCATACAATAGTTTCTACACTAATCCATATATATATTGAATTGATGTAATAAATTGAGATACTTCATCCAACATGCACAGAAATCGTGAAAAACAGGTACATAAGCAACAGCTACTAAAAAACTCAAAGTGAGTTGCTTTTCTTAAGTTGTCCACTAATAATACAATCTTGATTGCAAAATCTTACTAAATCTATGTAGTAGAAGGGTAAACTGAGTGAATATACTTTGAATGGATACTTAACGTGTACCAGGGACGAGATTTGGTAAAAGTTTTATACATACCTGGGGCTTCCTCCGGCGGCCACCTGAGATACACATAGAGAGCGCACTTCTCTTGTGCAGACTGGCCGTGACTGGCAGAACTTATGGGACCCGGTACCGGAGCTGGAGAAGACTGAGGACAGCGGCGTGGGAGCGATCCGTGCGCGGCTTACCCCGGGGTTACCGCCAAGGAGGTTAAATCACTAGCAAGAAAAAAATACTCAAAATAATTTTCCATTGCAAAGTGCTGAAAAGTTATTCTAAATCAAAGATCAAAAATTATCTCCTAGGAGAAAACGCAGGAGGAAAAGCTAATTTCATATGGCTCTAGGGGCCATATGCAATTCACTTTTTCACCCAAGTTTTCTCCTAGGACATAATTTTTTTATCTTCGATTTAAAATAACTTCCCAGCACTTTTCATCTAAAAAAGTACCAAAAAGTAGAACATTTTATATCAAAATCATTTTGAGTATTTTCTTGCTTTCTGGTGGCTTAAAAGGCATTTAATTAAACACATTTAAAAATATCACCTAAGAGAAAACTAAGGAGAAAAGGGGAATGTGGGCCTGGGTGTCTAAAATAATCAAAATACCAAAAGGTTGGTAGTTGGTTGGTAGGTACAGCATAGTTCTTTTACGATTGTTACTCAGTGTGTGCAAAATCTTTATACAAGTTTATTGATATAACTGGAGCAAAGAAATAATGTTGCCTTATCACTTGGGTAATTGAAGAGCAAGATTACCTTGAAATTATGCATGCACCGTGACTGGTGAGTTCCTTCCTAGCTTACTATGGACACATTCAGACACTTCAGCTGTGTAGCATTTGTAAAAGTATATATAGCCCAGCACACTCTAGGAATAGGTAATGAGCAGCAGGCGTGTCTGTGCTGTTGTGGGTGGAAGGATCACAGTACAAGGAGCAGGGGGGAAGCTCAGTTATGTCAAAAGTTTACTGAGTCACACAGTAGTCCTGAGCCACAGAGGTAACAGTGTTCCTGTCATGTTCCTGCCAGTGTACAATTATCTTGGACTAACAGCAGTAACTAGTCAACGAGATTTGCTTGTGGAAACTTGATGTACCAGTAAGGAAGGTTAGTTTTGTCCTCAGTGTTTTGATACACCTCTCCTACATGTGACAGCGTGTGGTGGTGATATATTTAGATAACAACACACATATAGCACAGCTGATGAAGACCTTTGGTCATATACCAGTTCATATATCTTACAGTCATGCTATAAGAGTAAGTCTTTCATTGATTGGCAGTTCTGTTTTGCTTTAGCATGCTGTGGGTAATTTACTGCACAGTGTAGAGACTGTGCCAATGAAATAAGAGCTGTCCTTTCTGTTTCCAAGAACACTAGGAATATTTTTTTTTTATATGAGGGTGCTACTGGGATATAACCCCATGTAACTTTTAATAGCTTGGTTATGAAATTTCAGTATAGATGCACTATGTGAGAGCAACAGCACCTTTATATGGTTTATAAATACCTAGAGAGAGTGCTAAAACATGATTTCTATTGCTTGGTACTTGTTAAAACCATTATTTAATATCGCCTGTTATAATTTTGCTTAGACACTATGAATTGCTTCAGAGGCATCATGGACAGCCCCGACAAAAAGAAGTTTGCGGAAAAATACCAGCGCAGTCTTTCACTGCTTAAACCTATTCGCATGACACACAGGTACGTGAATCTGGTAGAAATGTTGTTGGATGATTTTGTTTTCCATAAAGAATAACTCTACCCTTCCTGTGCAATGCTTATACAAAGTATCCACTTTTATCGTTTCCACTGTTTTTACTTGACAGTCAGACTGACCGGGGGGTGGGCGCTAAATAATGATAATGCAATGTTGTGCAAATTGTATACCCTGTGTAAGGAGTGGAGGGGGTTGGATCTATGCTTTATTGAGTGTTAATCAAATATGTTAACGCAGGTTATCCTCCTCACACATTAGCACAGTTGATCCTTGTCATGCTTTAGTCAATGACTCAAATTTACCATTCACTACAGCGTTGATTTTTCCATTGATCATTATGTTATTATTGTACGTTAGTAAGTATTGTAAGGTTAAATCCAGAGCCGGGCACTAGTGTAGCAAAACGCCAACTTTAATCTTCCAGTAGGTACATACAGCAAAACACAGCAAGATTGGGGTGACTGGGTGGCTGCATATTTTTATGTTTTGCTGTATGTATCTACTGGAAGAATAGAATTAGAGTTTTGCTACACTAGTGCCCGGCTGTGGATTTCTCTTTGCAACAGGTTGGTATTGTACATGCCGTGGGCACAGTGGTAACTTCCTTCCATGTGTGTTTAGCCATTCAGCCTTGAGTGCCAGTCAAACCACTTTAATGTGTACCCAAGGCGATATGTGAGTGTGACATGATGAGATAAACATGTGACTGTACAGTACAAAAACATATTGATAACCAAGCTGTTTTTCTTTTGCTGCTAGAAAGAGTTAATTTCAAGGCATGCAAGTAACAGCTTCTGCCTTGTTGTGAATATAGCAAATCTCACTGATAAGCAAATTATAGCCATAAAAGTTTTTTTTCTGGCAGAATACAACTTCTAGGGGAAACTGGGCAAGGGAGCAATAGAAAAGGGTCAACAGTATTTTACCTTTGGGTGGGGCACTTAATAGACTGCCATTGAGCAGAGACAATACAATATTATATCTACTTTGTAAAGTCATTTTTAGGAGTAGAAGAATAAATACAATTGTTTATCTCAGCAGTTTATTTTCACTTTGGGTTCACTTTAACGCTTCTGTTAAGGTCATTATGTTATGAATTCTACTTAGAACTTAAACAGAGATGGCAAGAGATTTCCTTAAAGTAAACCTAAAGTAAAAAAATAATAGTATGAGATACCGTAAATAATTGTAGCTACAGTATTGATCATAATTAGAACTTTCTTGTAGTCTAATATTGTTTTCTGTTTAAGGGCTGAAATGCTAAGTCTCAAGTGCAATCTGTAGCCATGTCAGAATGAGGTAACATATGGGCCATTCAGCACCCACATGGAAAAATGATGACCTTTTGAACTTCTCATCACAATCCTGCTATCTTAATTGTGTTCACAGCCACCCAGACCTTTTCATGGCCTGTAATTGGTGTTTAGTTGGGGGGCTGCTGCATTTGACTGTTAGACCAACTGCTTTAGTTGTAGAGATAAAGCAGTGGTTTATTAACCACTTCAATGGAAGAAAATAAAACGGGTATGAAAGCAAGTTCTAGGTGGGATTGATTCTACATGATCACATCTTAAAGATGAACTCCAGCCTAAACAAACATTCGTTAAGTTAGATTAAAAGTCATTAAGTTACATTAGTTATGTTAATTAAAATAGATAGGTAATATAATCTCTTACCCACACTGTTTTAAAAGAACAGGCAAATGTTTGATTTCATGATGGCAGCCATCTTTTTGGTTGAAAAGAGGTGACAGGGAGCATGAGACACAGTTTCAACTGTCCTGTGTCCTGAGCACCTCTCCCAGTTGCTAGGCAACGTGAATAACAACATAGGAAATCCCATCATGCTCTGCACAGCATCAGGGAAAAAAAGCCCGGGCTTTTTTTCTTTGATGGGTGGAGCTTAGCTAAAAATGCAGCTAAAAATGATGTTTTGGTAAGAAAAACAAAGTTTTGATGCTGTGAAACTGTTAAAGAAACACCAAGCCTTTTCAGTTCTGCTGAGTAGATTTTTAGTCCGGAGGTTCAATTTAATCTTCTCATGGGGTGTATTCACTGATGTTCAGTAAAATTTAGTGTGTTCACAGCAAACTTAGATTTTATCGGGCGATAAGCAAAATACTTAACTCACATAGTGCAAGCAACATACGCATTGTGTGTAAAACCCGAGGAATGCAAACTGTGTTATGTTATTTTTACCTAAGTTTAGTAAATACACCCTCTTGTCACTTGTCACTTCAGGTGCACTTTAGGTGCAATAACTTCCCTAAAAGGCATAACAGTGTTGAATCGGCCTGTCCATAGGATATTTCCTCTCTTATCGCCTACTGCTAAATAGGAGGACTGTAGGACCCTTCATAAAGGAAACATTGAGATTTAATGATATTGAAGTCCAGGGTCAGCTTCCCATTTTTTTGCGTAAGACAGTATTTTTTACTGTAAATGTATTTAAAATATCTGACTTTAATCCAATAGCTCTTTATTGCCAACAGGCTAAAGGTGGCCATATACCATACAATTAAAAGATGCAATTTTTCACTGATTCGATAATTTGGATTGATTGTCCCAAAAAATCAAGAGCTTTTCTTAATTTTCAATTTGTAAATCCGAGCAAAGTTCAATTTTTTTTTTACATTTTTGGAGATTGGACATGTTGGAAATTTCAGACCAACTTTATCAAGAATTGTATGGTGTGTGATGGGTTGTCAACTACTTCATGTACAGTTCCAATCAATTTTTTCTGATCGTTCAATTGTTTCATTCATGATTGGTGATAAATTAGGTGTGTGGTACATTGGTCAGATTTTTGAATTGTTACAATCAGTCAGAAAAATGTATTGCTATTCTTGAATTGAACCGATATGTTTAAAAAATGTATGGCATGTGGCCACCTTTAGAGTTCGTTCTCCAGCAAAGAGCAGATTACCAGACCCCAACCACGTGCCACCTGTGCTGAAAGAAATGAACCTTCTGTGCCCAGAACTATTGCTTCAGTTCCTCCCTGCTCAGCATGTGATACAAACATTTAACCTTTACCACAACCTCAGTGTGTTTATTAACGTTGAGTATACCTGCCCTGATTTCAATAAAACAATTTTCCACTTTTGTTTAACACTTTTATGAGGACACGGGAGATAGTGTGGGAAAGGTAATGTTTTCAATATTTCAACAATATCTTTTATTGAAAATCTGGTCAAATATAATATATCATGACCGTGTATGGAAGGTCATTCAGAAAATATTTCTAAGGGTAACACAAGATGACTTTTTGAAACAATACAGTTTATCATCATATTAAAATATGTAGATGGGTTCAGGAATAGCATTGAATCAGAGATGATATGTTACCTTTAAACACACCATATTATTTTGCTTTGAGTCATGTTAATTCTGTTTTGACACAATATGATTAAGATTGAACATATCTCTTAGATGGCTTATTTAATTCTATTGCTTAGCATAAATGTGGAGAATTTGTAAGGGAAGAAGAATAGTGCGTTTCTATCCATACCTCCAAAAAAGTTGTCATGAGTATTTCCTATGTTACCAATATTTCTCTTCATAATTGCCTGGTTAATCTTTGTTATGAGAATTTTAAACGAGAATGAAATTTGAAGGCATGAGGATGAAACAACCCATGGTGTATCTGATATAATGTGTGAGGTTAATTTCATATACGTTTGGGTATACTTGTCATTGGGGCTAGTAAAAAGATCTATGATGTTGCTGATTTTCAGAATTGATTTTATAAGGTGGACTACTTTTTCCAGAAAGGTAATGGCAACATCAACATAACAACCAGACCATGGCATATAGGCAATTCGCTTTTTCTGAGTTTTCTTCTAAGAGATAATTTTTCATCTTCTATTTGGAATAACTTTTCAGTACTCTGCAATTGAAAAAGTACCAAAAACTAGGTGAAAATGTACTAACCAAACTATTTATAAGTATTTATAAGTATTTTCTTGCTTGCTGGTGATCTAAAAGGCATTTTATTGATAAGTTTGAAAATATCACTTAGGAGAAAACTCAGGAGAAAAAGGGAATTGCATATGGGCCCATGTATGGAGGAGAGAGACCATCTGTCCACAAAACAGAATTGAGAGCATGCTGGGTTACCATTATAAATTTGGAAGGCTACTAACATCACCTTGTCAGCTCTTTCACACAGTGGAAACACACTGCAATCCATCATGCCTAAAACCCCCAACCACATTTTCTAGAGAAAGATGTGGAGAATTCTCTGCCTTCTTCACAAAGGCTCTGCCATCCATGCTAGCATTATATCAATGACACAATGACATCAGTTGACCCTTGGACTTTGCATGTGCCTATTGCTGTACCATGGCAAGTCTTTGACACTCTGAGTGAAGAAGATTTTGGTTCTCATCCAAAGTCTCCACCTCACACTACCTGTGGCCTGGATCCCGGCCCATCTGGTCCCTTAATGCAGTACCCAGAGCTGATTGGTCCAGCACTACACAAAATAACTCAGTGTTCCTTGAAAAGTGGGTTGTACCGGGAATAAGTAAAGAAAGCAATCGTAAAACCCGTCTTTAAGAGACCATCACTGGATCCTGATTCTGTGACCAACTACAGACCTGTGGCAATCTTACCATTCCTATCAAAAGTTATCAAGAAAGCAGTCACCAACCAGCTAGAAGCCAGGCTTACAGATAACAACATAGTTTTCAGGATCCAGGAAAAGGCACAGCACTGAAATGACACTAGTCTGAGTAATGAATGATTTACTTACAGCAAGAGACAAGGGCAAGTGCTCAATTCTGGTTCTTCTTGACTTGTCTGCAGCTTTTGATACTCAGGGCTGTATTTAGGATTTGGGCTCCCCTAGGCACCCCAAACCTATGGCGCCCCCCCCCCCCCTGGAGGGTGAAGGTGGGGCGGCGAAAAATGGGCGTGGCCACAGAATGCAGTGGGCGTGTCCATAACATACAGTGGGTGTGACCAATTAAAATTTCCTAGTAAGAGTGCAGCCCAAAGTCGGTGAGAGCCATGTTTTCTCCCCGGGTATGAGTAAAGTGACGCTAAAAAAAGCATGAAATGTTCCCAAAAAACCCCACACATTAGCCAGTGTTCTCTCGCACAAAATAGTGGTAGGTATTAGAATGTGAGCTCCCCTGAGAAAAGTCAATAACATGACTATGTTCTCTGCAAAGTGCTGCAGAAGATGCCAGTGCTATATAAATACATAATAATATGGTAGGACATTAGACTATGGCAGGATTAGATTGTAAGCTCCTCAGAGGATAGTCAGTGACATGACTACGTACTCTGTGAAGTACTGCTGAAGATGGCAGTACAATATGGTACAGTAGTATGGCAGCACGGTGGCGTAGTGGTTAGCGCTCTTGCATTGCAGCACTGGGTTCCCGGTTCGAATCCCAGCCAGGTCAACATCTGCAAGGAGTTTGTATGTTCTCCCCGTGTCTAAGTGGGTTTCCTCCAGGCACTCTGGTTTCCTCCCACATCCCAATACCATACGATACAGATAAGTTAATTGGCTTCCCCCTAAAAATTGGCCCTAGACTACAATACATACATACATACACATATGACTATGGTAGGGATTAGATTGTGAGCCCCTCTGTGGGACAGTTAGTGACAAGACAATACATACTCTGTACAGCGCTGCGTAATAGGTTGGTGCTATATAAATAATTAGTATCAGTATAAAGTAGCCAGGTCTATAAGTGTCCCCAATATAGACATGCTATAGGTGTCCCCAGTATAGATAGCCAAGTCTATAGGTATCCCCAGTTTAGGTAGTAGTCAGGGGCGTAACTAGAAATCACTGGGCCCCCTTGCGAAAATTTGGATGGGGCCCCCCATAGGTGCCAAATAATTGTAATGGGGCAGCGTTTCACAATAAAATAATCGTAATGCAGCAATGTTTCACCATAAAATAATCGCAATGTGGGCAACATTTCACCAGAAAATGAATGCAATGAGTGCAACATTTCAGCAGAGAATAAACGCAATGAGTGCAACATTTCAGCACAAAATAAATGCAATGAGTGCAACATTTCAGCAATGAGTGCTATATTTCACCAGATAACAATCATACAGTAGGCAGCATTTAACCAGAGAATAATCGCAATGAGTGCAACATTTCAGCAGAGAATAATCGCAATGAGTGCAGCATTTCACCAGAGAATAATCGCAATGAGTGCAGCATTTCACCAGAGAATAATCGCAATGAGTGCAGCGTTTCACCAGAGAATAATCGCAATGAGTGCAACATTTCAGCAATGAGTGCTATATTTCACCAGATAACAATCATACAGTGGGCAGCATTTCACCAGAGAATAATCGTAATGAGTGCAACATTTCACCAGATAATATTCGTACAGTGGGCAGCATTTCACCAGAAAATAATCGTACAGTGGACAGCATTTCCCCAGAAAATAATCGCACCCTGGGTAACATTTCACCAGAAAATAATCGTACAGTGGGCAGCATTTAACCACAAAATAGTCGTACAGTGGGCAGCATTTCACCAGAAAATAATCGCAACGTGGGCAGCATTTCAGCAGAAAATCGCACAGAGGGCTGCATAAGACCACAAAATAATAGGTGCCCCCAGTTTAGGAAGTTGGTATATAGGTGTCCCCCAGTTTAGGTAGTAGGTATACAGGTGTCCCCCAGTTTAGGTAGTAGGTATACAGGTGTCCCCCAGTTTAGGTAGTATATATATATATATATATATATATATATATATATATAGGTGTCCCCCAGTTTAGGAAGTCGGTATGTAGGTGTCCCCCAGTTTAGGTAGTAGGTATGTAGGTGTCCCCCAGTTTAGGTAGTAAGTATATGTGTCCCCCAGTTTAGGTAGTAGGTATGTAGGTGTCCCCCAGTTTAGGTAGTAGATATATAGGTGTCTCCCAGCTTAGGAAGTAGGTATGTAGGTGTCCCCCAGTTTAGGTAGTAGGTATACAGGTGTCCCCCAGTTTAAGAAGTAGGTATATAGGTGTCCCCCAGTTTAGGTAGTAGGTATACAGGTGTCCCCCAGTTTAAGAAGTAGGTATATAGGTGTCCCCCAGTTTAGGTAGTAGGTATACAGGTGTCCCCCAGTTTAGGCAGTAGGTATACAGGTGTCCCCCAGTTTAGGTAGTATATATATATAGGTGTCCCCCAGTTTAGGAAGTCGGTATGTAGGTGTCCCCCAGTTTAGGTAGTAGGTGTCCCCCAGTTTAGGTAGTAGGTATATGTGTCCCCCAGTTTAGGTAGTAGGTATGTAGGTGTTCCCCAGTTTTGGTAGTAGATATATAGGTGTCCCCCAGCTTAGGTAGTAGGTATACAGGTGTCCCCCAGTTTAGGTAGTAGGTATACAGGTGTCCCCCAGTTTAAGAAGTAGGTATATAGGTGTCCCCCAGTTTAGGTAGTAGGTATACAGGTGTCCCCCAGTTTAAGAAGTAGGTATATAGGTGTCCCCCAGTTTAGGTAGTAGGTATACAGGTGTCCCCCAGTTTAAGAAGTAGGTATATAGGTGTCCCCCAGTTTAGGTAGTAGGTATACAGGTGTCCCCCAGTTTAAGAAGTAGGTATATAGGTGTCCCCCAGTTTAGGTAGTAGGTATATAGGTGTCCCCCTGTTTAAGAAGTGGGTATATAGGTGTCCCCCAGTTTAGGTAGTAGGTATACAGGTGTCCTCCTGTTTAAGAAGTGGGTATATAGGTGTCCCCCAGTTTAGGTAGTAGGTATACAGGTGTCCCCCAGTTTAGGTAGTAGGTATACAGGTGTCTCCCAGTTTAGGTAGTATATATATTTATATATATATATATACATATATACATATACATATATATATATATATATATATATATATATATATATATATATACACACAGGTGTCCCCCAGTTTAGGAAGTAGGTATATAAGTGTCCCCCAGTTTAGGTAGTATATATATATATATATATATATATATATATATATATATATATATATATATAGGTGTCCCCCAGTTTAGGAAGTAGGTATATAGGTGTCCCCCAGTTTAGGTAGTATATATATATATATATATATATATATATATATATATATATATATGTGTCCCCCAGTTTAGGAAGTAGGTATGTAGGTGTCCCCCAGTTTAGGTAGTATATATATATATATATATATATATATATATATATATATATATATAGGTGTCCCCCAGTTTAGGAACTAGGTATATAGGTGTCCCCCAGTTTAGGTAGTATATATAGGTGTCCCCCAGTTTAGGAAGTAGGTATGTTGTAGGTGTCCCCCAGTTTAGGAAGTAGGTATGTAGGTATCCCCCAGTTTAGGAAGTAAATATATAAATGCCCCAGTTTAGGAAGTAGATATAATAAGTGTCCCCCAGTTTAGGAAATAAATATATAAATGCCCCAGTTTAGGAAGTAGATATAATAAGTGTCCCCCAGTTTAGGTAGCCTGGAAGGTGGAGCAGGCACAGAGTAGCGGGGAAGCAGGGACGTCCCCTCCCTCACCTGAAGGCAGCTCCCGCTCCCCCTTCCAGTCAGTGCAGCCAGAGACGATTCCAGTCCAGGGGCAGCGGCCGGAGAACATCCCCATCTCTTCTTCCCGGCGCGCGAGGGAATCCATCTCTGCATGCCGCTGCCTGGTCTGGTGACGTCACTGCTCAGACCAGCCAGCGGCATGCAGAGTCTTCCTCCAGCGTCGGGAAATTTCCCCGGCTGGCCGCTACTACTCTGCTGAAAAAAAAAATAATAATAAAAAAGTTAAATAAATAGGCATTAGATGGCCGCCCCCCCCCCCCCAAAGCGCCGCCCATGGCACCGGCCCACGGGTGCCTCTTAAGAGATACGGCCCTGTTGATACTATGGATCATGAAATATTAATCCAGCTATTGAAGAATTACTGTGGCCTAAGAGGTGCTGTTTTCAAGCCTGCCACACAAAACCCATTAATAATGCCTGTCTAGAAGAATTACAAAATTGGATAAACACCAGCTGGTTGAGGCTGAACGCTGACAAAACAGAGGTGTTGGTGGTAGGCGGTCCACACATGATGGATAAAGTCCAAAACTCTCCCCATCCTGATTCAAAACTTATTGCACTTCAAGCTAGCAATTGGGGGAGATACTGTACAGTATAAAGACTCTGTGCAAAACCTTGGGGTGATCCTGGATGGAAAGCTAACACTCAGAAAGCAGGTATCAGCTGTTGTCAAGTCTTCCTTCTTCCATCTGAGATATATATCAAGAATTAAACATTTTATCCCAGCTGAAGATCTATCTGCGCTGGTTCATGTATTTGTATCCTCCCGCCTGAGCTACTACAATGCCCTGTTCATTGGATCCCCAGATAAGGTTATGCGCCTCCTAGAACTAGTACAGAATGCAGTAGCCAGACTCCTAGCCAATGCCCCCCTGCAGCTCACACATCTCCCCAGTACTGCAAACTCTTCACTGGTTGCCAGTAAATGGACAATCCATTTTAAGATCTGCCTGCTGACATTCAAGGCTCTAAACCACATGGGACCCAAGTACATAGTGGACCTATTGAAACTTTATGCCCCTCCACGCACCCACCGGTCTGCCAATAAGATGAATCTGGTTATTCCTAGGATCCATTTAAAAATATTTGGTGCTCGGGTCTTTTCCTTTGCAGCACCTACTCTATGGAACTCACTTCCAAAATCCATGCAAGAGTCTCCTTCTCTGGACAGCTTTAAGAAAAGGCTAAAAACACACCTCTTTTCCTGAACCTTTGAGACTGCAAAACATAAGGTCACAGCACTTTGAGTTCCCAGGGAGAAAAGCGCTATAAAAATATTATTAATATTACCTTGCAGAAAATGTGTTTAACCTCTGTGCATAAGACGACGACTGAAGGGACTCACATGTGCTTAACCTCCTTGGTGGTAATCCCGAGCTAGGGTCGGGGCGTAAAACCGCAGCTAAGAGCGGTAATCCGACCTCTGCTCGGGGTAGCCGCCGGGAGGTCCATGCAAAGTATAGCGCGCAGCAGCCGGTTTTACATACCTCCCGGGGATCCCGACTTCGGCCTCCATTCTTCTTCCTTTCCTCCAGGGCTCTGCTTTTTGCTGGTGAGATCGGCGGCTGTCATCATCACTTTAGAGTTGCAGCGCCACCCGGAGGATGGAAGTATAACTGCAGTGCTGGAGCCAGGGAGGTGAGTGATTGCTGGGGCTGTGCAGATCTCCCTGGCAGCATGATTTTTTTCCAGGTTTCAGGGTCTAAAAGGGGGCAAAAAAAATGACACCGCTTTTAGACCCTAAAATCTGGAAATAATCATATCGCCAAGGGGGTTTAGGGGCTGGAGGAAGCCCCGCGTAAGTATTGATTCTTTATATTATTTGATCTCTGGTTTACTTTAACTCTGGGACACTAAATAGACCACCACTGAGCAGGGGCAACAAAACATTCAATCCACTTTGTAAATGTTTAAATATAAAATAAAACCATTGGATTTTATGCATTTTAGGAGTAGGGGGATATACTGTATATATTTATTTCATCAGTTTATTTTCACCTCGGGTTCACTTTAAGGTTTCATTATTTCCACCACAGGCTTGGTTTCATTATTTCCACCACGGGCTGAAAGAACCCCATGAATGCCACAACAAAGTTACCACAAAAGCAAACCAGATGTTTTTCATGGATCACAGCCAGTGTTCTTTTATGTGAACGCTCTATTTTTTTCATCTGTTCACATAGAGTTGATATGACTTGCCAAAAAGCTCCAATTTTGTCTCATCTGCTCAAAGGACATTCTCCTATAAGCAGTTTGCCTTTTACAGTATGTATTTTAGTAAATTCCATTCTAGTTTTTATGCTTTACTATCAACACTGGAATTCTTCTGGGTCTTCTTCCACTGAGCACAATGCCATTTACGGATGGATCTGGACCATAGAGTTCAGCTTGTACTGTATCTCTTTGAAAGTTGGTCTGGGCTTTTCGCCTTCTATTCTGACTATTTTACCTATTCAGGTATTAAAAATCACAGCATGCAACATTTGGCGGATGGTTGCCTCTCACCTAGATGTTACTGTATTAAGTACAGCTCTGTTAAGCACCATACCACTGTCCTCGCCTATGAAAATGAATGCACGTTGGACAAGAGCAGCTGTTGGGCAGTGAATCCTCCACTGTCAGTTGCATGTCTGATTTAGACTTTGTAGACAAACACTGCACCTGCATTTCCAATAGAAGACAGGTGACACAGGCATGTTATTGGAGTCCCAAAGTATTGTGCTGAAGTCTGCTAAAAACTAGTCATCCTAAAATACTTCACAGCATAGCAAGCTTCTCTCATAAATCATTGACTGAGCTAATAGATCATAACATCACTGTTGATTACAACCTCTGTGGATTTACAACAATCTTCATTTGCACAATGATGCAGTTGGAATGCAACCTAGCATGACGTGACAGATAATCCTGTATAAAACAGGTAGATAGCCTCGTGCGGTTCTCTGTAATGCAGGTGAGAAGTTAATTTGCATCAAGGCAGAGTCACACAAAAACAAAACAGCTGTGTTGTGCCACAAGCGTAGACAAATAGGGATACTGATTTACCTTTGTAACGGAATGAGACAAATAGGTCATTGTCAACAAAATTAGAACAACAATCATCATAGAGCATTTATGATAGAAGTAGACAGAAGAGTAGGCCCTGTACCATTTGTGAAGTAGTAATGTTTGGGCACGGCCACATCTCTTTCTCTTATTTGTTTGTTAGTAACACAAATTAATGTCTAGACTTGTGGCATGTGCTGGAACATTATATAATAGTGTTGATCCTTTAGTTTAGTATACTTGTACAGCCAATTCAATGGAGAGGTATAACAGTGGTCAGCCTCAGCTGAAAGCTTTTACAGTACAGCAGGGACTCTGTGGCTAAAACAATAAAAAGATTTGTGTTGTTCTCCAGGAAGACGGAATCCAAGGATATCTTTGTGCTGGAGGCTTTGAATTATGTCAGCACAGTAGAGATTGGGAGGCCCAATCTGCCTGTGTTCGTTTATAACTGAAATGTCACTCTTCTTGAATGGACTTAATGTTTATCTGAAAATTACTTGGACAAAACACATACAAGTAAAGTTCTCAAAATAATAGATTTTTGCGATGTGACAAATGATATTTGAAAGTGCTAGTGTACTTATACTTAATTATGCTTAAAATTGCGATAATAAGGCTCTGATTAATAATTCAATGTATTTATACTTATGAGTTTTGTCCTACTCTAAAATACAATCTTGTCACTGCCATTGTTAGCACTTCATAACTGAGTCATCAGGAGTCTGTACTTCTGTACTCAATATTTGTTGATGACACCTGTACAATCAGTATAAACATTTAAAGAGTACCTGAGATCAAGAGACTGGGTATATTCATACTTACCTGGACCTTTCTCTATCCCTATGAGGTCCGTGGGGCCCCATCACCATCCTCTTCGGTTGCTCCGTTGTCTTGTAATCAGCCCCAGTACTCTGGCCAGTTGCGGCCAGTCGTGGGCTCCTGTGCATGGGCGGTGTGGACGCATGCTCCACACTGCTCTCCAGTGCTCTGGAGTGTTCTGTGCTTGCACAGTACTACTGCGCAGGTGCAGAACACTCCCAGCTGCAGGAGCGGGGCTGGGGGTGCGCATGCGGCCGAGGCATGTATACTCAGAAGAGTGTGGTCAGCCCATTACCGGGGCTGATTAAAAGATAACGGAGATGAAGGCGAGGAAGCCCATGGACCTCATGGGGTTGGAGGAAGCCACAGGTTAAGTATAAATATACCTTTTCTCTTGCGCTCAGGTTTTCTTTAACACATGATCATAACCAGCAAATCAGAGCCTTACAAATCTAAGAGCTGATATAGTTTTTCTTAAAGAGAACCTGTACTGAGTAAAATTATTTAAAATAAACACATGAGGTAACTTCAAATGAACATTACATAGTTACCTTACCATCAGTTCCTCTCAGAAGCTCACCATTTTCTTCTTACAATGATCTCTTCCAGTTCTGACAACATTTTGTCAGAACTGAAATATATCAGTTGCTGTCAGTTATAGCTGAGAGGACAACTGATGTCTCCATGTTTCCCTATGGCACAAGTGGGCGATGTTACAGTTTAACTGTGTGCTGACCAGAAAGCTGTTGTTGGGTAATGGCTATTTTCAAAATGGAGGACAGAGAATTCCATTGATCACAGTGGACAAACAGGATGCAGGAGAGGAAAAATAGATTGAGGAGTAGACTACACGGGAGGTAAGTATGACTTGTGTATGTTTATTTTGACTTTTAATTTTCAGTTCAGGTTGTCTTTAAGCATTGCTATCCCGACTAAGTACATTTATAGTTTAAGAAAGCTGTTTTTTCTAACTTGATATATTTATTTATTTTTACAGACATCCACATCCCCTTGACAATGCTGGCTTATTTTCCTTCATGACTTTAAACTGGTTAACACAACTTGTGAGGAAGGCATACAAACTCTCTAAACTTGATATTGGTGATATCTGGGATCTACCTTTTCAAGACTCGGCAGAAAGGAATTGTGAAAGGTAATTAATATATTCACAATGTAACATACTGAAGACATTAATATAGTATGCATATTCATTTTCTCTATAACAACGCTGACTATATGTACTTTAAAGTATAATGAAAGTCAGCTAAAAAAAGCAACCTGGCATACAGTGAGAGTAGTAAGCGTGTTCAGCGATACGTTTTGTGATGGCACTGTAATGTACATGGCTGTCTAGCTAAGGTTCTTTGAGGCTGGGGAACACTGGAGAATAACATACAGGATCCTAGAAATTTGAGTTGAATTTTTTTTTTAAGTGGCAAATGTTTGTAAGCCTTGACATGAATACTGTTCTCATAAACCCCATGAGCACCAAAACTGTTTGAAGTGAACTCTAAAGCAGGGTTTTTATGGATGAACTGCCTTTGCAAAATCACTCACCAGTGACGCAAATGGGGTGGTGGTGACTAACTTATCAGACCTGGACTATGAAGCAATGGAAAAGGGTAATTTGATCAGATGTGTTGAGCTTCACACTTCTGCTAGATGAATTTACATCTGGAGAACACCATCCCAAGCGTATGACTCAGATTGTTTGCTACCAAAAGTGAAATGTGGAAGAGATTCAGTCATGGTATGGGCAGCCATATCATGGTATTCTGCTAGCAAAATCCTTATATGGCATATTTGAGAGGGGGAAAAGATTGTGCACGCATGGCCCTGATGACGCCATGGAGAAGCGTGGCCTCTTTTGACAGTCCGATTGATGCCATGTTCATCTACTCTACTGATGCCTGGATATCATGCCAGAGGATCTTTACAATCTATTCCTCCTGTCAAATATGTCATATAAGGATATTGCCATCTGTGCGGATCTTGCCAAGTGACCGGTCACATACTCATCATATGAGGAGTATGTGACCGGTCACATAAGAAGAACTGGTTGAGATCTTTCTGTTTAACATACTACTCATTGCAGTAGACTTTTCATTCCTGTACCTTTCAATCCAAAATATTCACTAGGGAGGTGCTGCAATTGGGCTCCATCCCTGAGAAAATTCAGGCATCAGTGTTTGGAAGGATGCTGCGATTGGACACCTCCCAGCCACTAATCCATTGCAACCTTGCTGTTACAAACCAGAGCAGTGCTGTGACTGGGGGCAGCATACAAGGAACTGCTTGTTATTTTGCATTTTGGATTGGCCTGATTTTCACGCACCGATTCTTGGAGAGGTGCTTTGATTAGGCCCCCCCCCCCCCATCCACTATTTGATTGCAATCTGTTTGTCATAAATTAGAGCGGTGCTGTGATTGAGCGCTGGATATCGGGAACTAGTTGATATCTTGTGTTTTGGACTTGCCTACTATGTTGCTTAGCGAGGCTAGGATTACATACTCTATGGATGGTGGTTGTGTGCGTGCACTTTTCTGGAAAACTTTGCAGTGATTCTTAGGAACTTGAGGCTGTAGTCTTAATCTGTGGTCATGTGACTAAATGCTTGCTAATTTATGTCTGTCAATAGTGTTTTTTTGAATCTTAACATACAGAATACCCCCAGTATTTAGCGCAGGCGGAGATTGCCTGATGCAGGATAAGTGTGCTTGATGATTGCTTGAGAAGTCAAGCAACTGGTCCTAAATTAACACAATCCCCCTTGCAGATTTGTGTGCAGCTTACAATTTCCCCACATACCACTACATCACACTGATATGTCATTAAGTAAAGCAAAGCTAGTTAACTTTTGTTTATTCTGCAAAGATATTCTAAAATGGTCTAGAAACATTTTATCTTTGTCTTAGATGCCTTTCTTGATCCAATGCTTTCATTGCAGCCTAGCTCCTTTCTTGTTGATTGAAGCCTTCTCCATTTCATTCTGGATTCTTTCTTATTGATCAAAGTTTTCTCCATTTCAGCCTGGCTCCTCTCTTGCTGATTGAAGCTTTTTTAGTTCCAGACTGGATTCTTTCCTGTTGATTGAAGTCTTCTCCATTCCAGCCTCTGACTCCTATGTTGTTAATTGAAGCCCTCTCCTTTCCAACCTAGCTCCTGTTTTGTTGATTGAAGCCTTCTCCATCCCATTCAATCTTATTTTTTTCTGTAGCTTTTAAGCTTCCACATTGCTTGAAGAGGCCCTAGGGGAGATCCATCCTCATTGAACTTTTATATTTATAGACTTGGCTTGGGTTTGGCCCTTATTACTAGACACTCCCCCATGCCTTGTAGTGTCTGAAGGAGAGGGACTATGTTGACTCTTCTTCTTCCACCACTAAATGTGAATGGATTTAGGGCAGGGCTGGTATAGTGTATTAGGTTTATTTTACATAAGAAAAGCATTTGTGTTCTTAGTAAATGCTTGCTGTATGTCTTCTGTAAGCCACACATGAGGCGACTGTAAAGTTTGCAGGAATTACTCACTTAGCAATGACTTTCGGCACTATCATAAGTCAAACTTTACTTATGGCTGGTAAATAATTTTGCATTTGGGATAATGTGAAAATCATGAAAAAGAAGGGATAAACCAGTTAATAGCACAAAAAAGTTTTCTGAACCAATCCTATTGAGAGCCATGGGAATTGTTTGCAGTGAAGGTTGTGCAACACAATATTAGGTTCAAAGCACATCTGAAGAGAGAGGAAAATTGGAGGCTGACATATTTCCTTTTAGGGATAGTTCACAGTGCTCAGTTGCATTGCAGAATAAAGGTCCGTACACACGCCGGACTTTAGGCAACGACGGGTCCGTCGTTGCCTCCCGCTGGGTGGACGTGCCAGCGACAGTCCGACTTGTGTACGCTCTGTCGTCAGACTGATACGGCTGTTCCTGAGCGATCCGCCGGGCGGATCGCTCAGGAACAGCCGTATCAGTCTGACGACAGAGCGTACACACGCCGGACTGTCGCTGGCACGCCCACCCAGCGGGAGGCAACGACGGACCCGTCGTTGCCTAAAGTCCGGCGTGTGTACGGACCTTTATTCTGCATGTCAACTCTATATGGGCCTGTTCACAGTACTGTGTTGTAACAGTTAGTCTAACTCACTGCATGCAAACTTTGTAATAGAGTCTATGTCCAGTCTCCATTGCAGTTCATACTCATTAGAATATGTACATTATATAACTGACCACTGTGAATCCAGCCCCAAACAATGCGGATTACTTGGCTGTCCTGCTGACCCTCTGCCTCTAATGCTTTTAGCCATAGAACAAGCATGCAGATCAGATGTTTGTGACTAAAGTCTGACTGGATTAGCCACATGCTGGTTTCGGGTATGAGATTCAGACAATACTGATACCGGAAAGATCAGCAGGTTAGCCAGGCAACTGATATTGTTTAAAAGAAAAAATATGTCGGCCTCCATATCACTCTTACTTCAGGTGTCCTTTAAAGGAAATCTTAAGTAAAAAAACAAAACAAACAAAAAACTGTTCCTTACCTGGGGCTTCTTGTAGCCCCCTTCATTCCGCTGGGCATGCACAGCAAAGTAAAGTAAACGTCATGGACCTCACGGTGTTTGAACTTTGCATACTGCAGTAGGATGTTAACAGATTGTACCTTTCTACTGCTTTAAAAGTTCTTGTAAAATACTTCATTAGTCACAAGCCATTGTTTCCAACACAAATGCAGGTATATGAGGTTTTATGTGTTCACACTAAGGTATTTATTCCACACCTATGGCTATGGACCTTAAAGAGACACTGAAGCTAAAAAAAATTACAATATAGTGATTTGTATGTGTAGTACAGCTAAGAAATAAAACATTAGGAGCAGAGACATAAGTCTAATATTGTTTTCAGTACAGGAAGAGTTAAGAAACTCCAGTTGTTATCTATGCAAAAAAGCCATTGAGCTCTACAACTTTCAAAGTCGCAGAGAGCTCTGTCTTCTGAAGCTTGTTATCTCAACTGTCAGTCACTGTATATTCTTTTTCTCTGCAGAAAAGGGGTTCAAAAGTTCACTGCTACTCTGTAAAATCATTTAGAATGCTGAGTGTAGTGTGTAAACTGCAAATATTAGTGAATGATGCAATGTTATAAAAAAAACACTATATTACTGAAAATAAAAATATGAGAATATTTTCTTTGCTACTCATCTTCTAGTAATTATCCGTACTACACAACCAATTCATTATATCATTTTTTTTTCGCTTCAGTGTCTCTTTAAGCCACACAAACATATTTCTGGCATGCATTTTATTTGCTAAGAGTTCTGAAATTTGTCAACTCATGGTACCAAATTAAAGCCAAAATTCACAAATCAAGTTAATCTGAATACATTATTAGCATACATAGTATTGTTTTATTTGTAATGCATTTTACATTTTATAGGAAGGAAAAAAATCTTTTTGAGGTATAGCAAACAAACAAAAATAACAAATGAAAAATGCCTGTTTCAGCATTCCACAGTGTCTACAACACCTACTGCTGTGCCCGAGACAGAATGATGGAGACGTGTAAACAGTGTTCACATGTAGAGTGTTCATTTACCTTTTCATACCTCAGAGCATACACATTTGTCTAAATTAGCTTTAAAATCATTTGTTAAAAGTTAAATACTATAGTGTATAAATATATACAGTCAAAGGGAAAGCACATAGCAAACAAACAAAATAAAACAGTATCAAATGAAGAAGATATACTTAAGTGTCTTTTGTACTTGTTCGCAGCTTTCAAATAGTCCATCCAGGTTACTAGATATTAAAGTTTACCTTTGTTGTGCATACTTCCTGGATCACATAGTTCTGTTACCATAAGCAACAAGAAGACAATTAGAGAGTTGTATGTCAGGTCTGTTACATACAGGGGTCCCCTACCTGTGGTCCGCGGCCCACTGCTGGTCCGTGGGACGCTTGCAGTTGGCCACGGGACTGTCCCCCTGTGTTACAACACCTTTTGAGGTCCGGGATAAAGGAGTGGTATCCATTTTTTTAGCCAGTTAGTCAGCCGTGTTATAATTTTCCCAGTTACCCTTGGTTTAACACACTCAGTTTCCCAACGTTTTATAAGCAATCTTTTTTTTTCTCTTCATATTTCAGGTGGGAACCTGTGGCATGAATGTGGATTAGGAATGGTTTACTGGCTTAAAGAGCAAAGACACTATTTTTCTGTAAGCCCCACATACCTATGGAGCTGTTAGCCAGCAACACTAGAAAGCTTTTCAGAGGTCTTGCAGCACAGCCTGTGTGAAAAAATGCCTTGTTTACCAGCTGTTTATAACAATTTTGTGTCTGCATGGGTGGGAGGGGGAGGCAGAGCAGAACTGTAACCTGGCTGTAAACTGTTTACAAAGAGAGAGACACGGGAGCACACAGACAGAGCTGCAGCTGATTATTTACACACATTTGAAGCTATATTTCTGCTTTGTTTCATTCTCAACACATTTTACTTACAGTATTAGAGCCAGTGAATATTGTTTCTGTATGCTGGATGTGCTGGACACAGTCCTCCATAGTAATGCCCATAGTGAAAACTGTTCTCTGTAAATGTCATTTTCTTCACATAAATCATGAAAAGATGAAACAAAGCCTTTGTATTGCTATTTGCTAGTAATTGATGGAAATATATGTGGCATTTAGAATTTTAGTTAACTTTGATAGCTGTCCTTTAATGTTCAGTTTTCAGCCAGTCCACTCACCAGTTCAGTGGGAGTTGCAGTTCACTAGAACCATTCAGTGATGGTAATTTGGTTTTAGGCTGTACACTTGTGGTGTTTATACTTTATGTAACAGTTTTTTTCAATAAAACCACATCTGCACCTTGCTAGCATGTGGCTAGTGCACAATTGTACATGTGATATACATGCAATATTATGGTTTTATAAACCATCTATGTACCATCCATGTTCACATCCAGGCTATTTTATTTATCTTTCTTACCACGTTGCCTCAACTCTGCCTACGGGGTTATGTATTGGAAGCTGCTTTGTGTGGCTAGGGTAAAAAATGTTTCCTGTACTCTTCAGTATGGATACTATGAGGACCAGGTCTCTGATCTCCAGCAAAGAGACATCCATTTGATGTTCCTCAAACCTAGTTGCCCACCAGAGACTTTTCTTCGATCTTTAGAGTTAATTTGAAAATTACCTCTAGCCATTAACCATATATGTGCATGGTCTGTCAGAGAAGGGAGTAACATCTCATCTCTCCTTACTAATCCCACCCTTCATACTAACTGACAGGCTATACCAGAGTTCCCCAACCCTGTCCTCAAGGCTCACCAACAGTACATGTTTTGCAGAAATCCACACGTAATCACGGGTGAGGTAATTGGTGTCTCAGCAGAGCTGATTAACTACCTCTCTGGATTTCCAAAAAACATGCACTGTTGGTGGGCCTTGAGGACAGGGTTGGGGAACACTGGGCTATACAATGGAGAAGGTGGTGGTAGAAATGTAAAGACTTAGGCTAAATTTATACTATATGCATTGCATAATGCTCATAGTACAGCGCAAGCATAATGCCGCCCAGTTTTCATAACATGAACAATTGTTATGTAACATGCAAATTTTCATACACACTATAGAAGATGAAAAGGAATAACTTTACCTATTATAGCCTTGTACACATGCCAGATTAAACTTGGCCAAGCCAGCCAATCACAACAGCCTTAGCCAACAATCTAGCTTGTGTACAGCAGCTCTCTTACCCCCTCGAACCATCGGTGAGCAATCTCTCTGGCTTCCATCAAGATAGAGGCCTTGGGCCATATCCACCAGGACTGCTAGGCACAGGAACTCTTTTTTCCCCCTCAGCTGTCAGCCTCTTGAACTTACTCCATATACTCCCCACCCCATCTTAAGCCGAGTTCTGACTGTTTTCTCTGACAACTGGCCAACCTGCCACAAGACGAAAACTAATCGGTCCCTCTGGTGTCACAATTTGAATTCTGCCCTGTATAATTTGCTTGTTCATTGTCATTTCTCTGTTTTGGTAACTGCATGTTTGAGAGCCTATGTACATATTTATCTAACCTATTGCCTACTGAGCTATGTATTGTGCCAAACCCAATTCCGGGCATGACCCAGTCATGCTTTGCAAAATAAAGTATTCTGATTCTGAATTGACTTGGCCGAATGCTGGCCGGGGGCATTCTTCTCCCCAGTCACCATGCCCGCTCGGTGATGCTCCTCTGCTCTCTTGGCCTTCCTTCTCCCTTCATAGTAACAGAATATGTTGCTAACCTGGAGGCTAGCAACATGCCTGTACCACCTTGACCCTGCAGTGCCTGGCAACAGTCTTTGTATGCATGTACGAGGCTTAAGTTCCAGGTTATGTGGGTGTGACTACTGCTCATCTGTACCTAGAGTAGCATTATAAGGAAGGGTGTATCATTGTGGTAAACCTCCTTGTTACTGAAGCCTTCTCCTCTCTGCTGAATAGTACCGTAAAGAGAACTAAATTAAAGTTATTCAACAATTCCTAATGCCAGTAAATCGCTGTCTTTTGCTCTTCAGTTTTGGCTGTTTATGGCAGATATTTCCTCAGCCAATCCATGGAAATGGTAATTGGTTGTTTCTGTACAAAAGAAAAGTTTACACCCAAAGTACTCCTGATCTGAATAATGTCTACCGTGTTTTTTCCCCCAGAATTTAACTTTGATGGGCAGAGCTATCATGTCTGGTATATTGCAACCAATCACTGCATCTTCTTTGTCATCCAATCTTTAGATAGTACAGTATAGATAGTGCATGGTGTGATATACAGCCATTTTAATTTATTTATGTAATGCACAGTAGCAGCAGTAGAATATTGTACCGTGTTAGCCGTTTTGAATCGGGATGATACCATTTGCTGGCTAACTAAGTTAGCCAATAAATGGTATCATCCAGATTCAAAACTTCTTTCTTTTATGTAATGCAGTGATATGGCAGTTCTAACTTTTCCATTTTTTATGCAAAGTAGACTTTCCTAAACTCATAGAGGATACTGTAGATGTGGTATTTGGTATTCCTGGTGTTAACCTTCATAATAATTGGGTCTACTTTTTTTTTTTTTTTTCTCTGATGTAAGGTTACAGCATCTTTGGGATGCAGAACTACAGAAATGTGGAAAGAAGAAACCATCCCTAAGAATGGCTGTATGGCGTTTCTGTCAAACAAGGCTCCTGCTATCTTTGTTTTCACTGATAATCACCATGGCAGCAAACTTTATTGTCCCTGTGAGTTTCTGTTTTACTTTCCTAATGTTTGTAGTAGCAGGAAAGGTATGGTCATATATATGTACGTGTCAGCCTTTCTAGGGCCATGTTATTTTCTCCCAAGTTATTAGGAGAGTGTGCTGTAACTAATGCAATATGTGTGATCTAAATCCTAAACATTATTCTTGGTTAATTTATATTAAAGCATACTTGAACTGAGTTCATGTAATATACGTAAACTACATACAGCACAGGGAGTGCTCCACTCACATACACAAACCTTTTAGTGCTACCCATTTCATTCAAAGTCCTTCTAGTCCCTGTGATGCCAAAATGATATTTTCTATTCAACTGCCTGGCAGTGTTATACACTCTCCTTACAGCAGTACTTTCCTATTTACCTCCCACTCTCCTCACCTACTTGCCGCACTCCCGCACTTTCCTGGTGTTCCTATGTTCATTGTTGTAAATGAGCTGAGACATGCAGACAGTGCCGGAGCAAGGCTTTTTGTAGCATACTGTGCACAAGTGTATCGATAGCTGTGCATGAGGCACCAACTCAAAAGCAATGCCGGTGTCAGCAACATTTTTAACATGAATAAAAGATGAAAAAGTCAATTGACGGACAACTTTTAGTGGTAATAAATGAAGGTATACTATTGGGAAGGAATGCTGTCTACCGGGATGTGCTTATTTTAATGAGTTTCCCACCAGTTCAGGTTTGTTTTATAACCAATGTAATCTGGTATAGAAAGGAAATAAGCACCACAATGCTCAGAAATAAAGGTATCTTTAACACTGGAGGCTAAAGGCCGCCTGTCACCTGCTCCCATGCACCGGCCAGGCACTTGCTAGTGCTGTGTACGGGCTGTGGAGAGGTTGCAACTTTGAGGACTCTTTTCCACGAGCTGCTGAAGGCGGTGAATTCACCACCTGTCAGCTTCTCTCGTCCACCTGCCGGGCACTTGCTAGTGATTGGCACAGGTGGTGGACAGGTGACAGTGACACCCCCCACCCCACCCATGAAGTTGCATCTGAGCACGGCGGTAGCAATCCTCAGACGCAACATGAGATTTTTTTTGCTGCTGGGTATTGCCAGCGTATGTCAAACGCTTCTGGATGGCGCTTGTGGCCGGCAGCAGGGAGGCTGAACTGCTCAACATATGAGCAGTTCAGCTGTCCATGGAATAGAAGCCACATCCTATAATAATTATTTAGTATTTATATAGTGCCACCATCTTCCGCAGCGCTGTACAGAGTATATTGTCTTGTCACTTAACTGTCCCTCTGAGGGGCTCACAATCTATTCCCTACCATAGTCCTATGTCTATGTACAGTGGGTTGCAAAAGTATTCAGCCCCCTTGAAGTTTTCCACATTTTGTCATATTACTGCCACAAACATGAATCAATTTTATTGGAATTCCACATGAAAGACCAACACAAAGTGGTGTACACATGAGAAGTGGAACAAAAATCATACATGATTCCAAACATTTTTTTTACTAATAAATAACTGCAAAGTGGTGTGTGCATAATTATTCGGCCCCCTTTGATCTGAGTGCAGTCAGTTGCCTATAGACATTGCCTGATGAGTGCTAATGACTAAATAGAGTGCACCTGTGTGTAATCTAATGCCAGTACAAATACAGCTGCTCTGTGAGGGCCTCAGAGGTTGTCTAAGAGATTATTGGGAGCAGCAACACCGTGAAGTCCAAAGAACACACCAGACAGGTCAGGGATCAAGTTATTGAGAAATTTAAAGCAGGCTTAGGCTACAAAAAGATTTCCAAAGCCTTGAACATCCCACGGAACATTGTTCAAGCGATCATTCAGAAATGGAAGGAGTATGGCACAACTGTAAACCTACCAAGACAAGGCCATCCACCTAAACTCACAAGCTGAACAAGGAGAGCGCTGATCAGAAATGCAGTCAAGAGGCCCATGGTGACTCTGGACGAGCTGCAGAGATCTACAGCTCAGGTGGGGGAATCTGTCCATAGGACAACTATTAGTCGTGCACTGCACAAAGTTGGCCTTTATGGAAGAGTGGCAAGAAGAAAGGCATTGTTAACAGAAAGCATAAGAAGTCCCGTTTGCAGTTTGCCACAAGCCATGTGGGGGACACAGCAACCATGTGGAAGAAGGTGCTCTGGTCAGATGAGACCAAAATGGAACTTTTTGGCCAAAATGCAAAACGCTATGTGTGGCAGAAAACTAACACTGCACATCACTCTGAACACACCATCCCCACTGTCAAATATGATGGTAGCAGCATCATGCTCGAGGGGTGCATCTCTTCAGCAGGGACAGGGAAGCTGGTCAGAGTTGATGGGAAGATGGATGGAGCCAAATACCGGGAAAACTTGGAAGAAAACCTCTTGGAGACTGCAAAAGACTTGAGACTGGGGCGGAGGTTCACCTTTCAGCAGGACAATGACGCTAAACATAAAGCCAGGGCAACAATGGAATGGTTTAAAATAAAACATATCTATGTGTTACAATGGCCCAGTCAAAGTCCAGATCTAAATCCATTTGAGAATCTGTGGCAAGATCTGAAAACTGCTGTTCACAAACGCTATCCATCTAATCTGACTGAGCTGGAGCTGTTTTGCAGAGAAGAATGGGCAAGGATTTCAGTCTCTAGATGTGCAAAGCTAGTAGAGACATACCCTAAAAGACTGGCAGCTGTAATTGCAGCAAAAGGAGGTTCTACAAAGTATTGACTCAGGGGGCCGAATAATTACGCACACCCCACTTTGCAGTTATTGATTTGTAAAAAATGTTTGGACTCATGTATGATTTTCGTTCCACTTCTCACGTGTACACCACATTGTATTGGTCTTTCACGTGGAATTCCAATAAAATTGATGCAGGTTTGTGGCAGTAATGTGACAAAATGTGGAAAACTTCAAGGGGGCCGAAAACTTTTGCAACCTACTGTATGTATTGTGTAGTGTATCGTAGTTTAGGGACAATTTAGGGGGAAGCCAGTTAACTTATCTGTATGTTTCTGGAATGTGGGAGGAAACCAGAGTACCCGTAGGAACACGGGGAGAACACCCAACTCCTTGCAGATGTTGACCTGGCTGGGATTCGAACCGGGGACCCAGCGTTGCAAGGCGAGAGCGCTAACCACTACGTCACCGTGCTGCACATCTGAGTGAAATGTAATGTGAATAAGCAGTCACAAGACATGCAGACTGTCAATGAGGTCAGATTGCCATATTTAACATACAGTGGTTTATTACAATCACAGATCTAAAAAAATGTGATTTCAGATCAGTGTTTCTCAGAGAGTGTTCACGTCACTTTTTCATTTGCCTGTACCCTGTAAATTGTCTGAATGTATTAAATAGAAAAGAATAGATACCTGAGTCTTTTTATGATTTTTTTTTATTGAATTCTGTTTTGTCCACAGGCAATCTTCATCCGAACATTGATTGAGTACTCAGAAAGTGCAGAATCAAATCTTCTTCGTGGGTTGCTTCTTACATTTGGTATTTTTGCAGCCGAGCTCATTAGGTCTTGGTCTTTTGCGCTACAATGGGCAATGAACTATAGAACTGGAGTCCGTCTCAAAGGAGCAGTTTTAGCTCTGGCTTTCAAAAAGATCCTGAAGCTTAAAGAATCAAAGACTATTTCAACTGGAGAGGTAAAAAATCATTGACCGAGTCTGTAGGGCCCTACCCATGTTGTAAGTTGTCTTCTTTGTGTACATAGGCAAGCCTTTTGGTCCTTTAAGCCTTTTATGATAGCTCAGTGATTTTGGGTCGCCATGAGCTATCTCGGTAATCTATAATACAAAAATGACTGACGTTGGTGTTGGTTAGCTGCATGATGGCTTTGGATAGTGAAACTGAATGTTACTTTGTAACCAGTATGCAGTTATCTCTGAGTGAGGTTCCTTGGACACATTATACAGTGGTGTGATTTGTTCTATTTTTGCTTTTTCATCACATTTATTTTTTCTGATCTCTAGACAAATCATCAATAGGTTGAAACAAAAGACAACCCAAGCATTTATTGGAAAAAAGTTCACTAACACCTATATCGCCCATGTAAAAAAGTAATTTGCCTGCGTACGTACAAAAAGGGCGCCTGGACAAAAAGGGCGCGGGGTGTAAACTCTAAATAATAATTAATCATTAATAGGGTTTATAAATATAGTGTGCTATATTTCGTTTACAAATAATGTTTAACAAAATTATAAATCATTAAATAATGTTTATGAAATCGGAAATTGTAAAAACGTTAATCTTCCCTGTTTCAAAAGTTAAACTTATAATTACGTTTATAAAAAAAACAATAATATATGTTTAATTGTTATAATTGTATATTATTGTGAATAACCGTCATTTATGGTTTGTTCTTATAATAAAATCTGAAAATATTGTTTATAAAGATGATATAAATATAACTACGTTCGTAATAAGTGTTGTAATACATTAGTAATTATTACTAAAATTTTAATAAAACTATACCTAAGCCTACTCTTACACAGAACCCTACCTGTACCTATCCCTAACCCCTAGACTCCCCTGTTGGTGCCTAAACCTAAGACCCCCCTGTTGGTGCCTAAACCTAAGACCCCCCTGTTGGTGCCTAAACCTAAGACCCCCCTGTTGGTGCCTAAACCTAAGACCCCCCTGTTGGTACCTAAACCTAAGACCCCCCTGTTGGTGCCTAAACCTAAGACCCCCCTGTTGGTGCCTAAACCTAAGACCCCCCTGTTGGTGCCTAAACCTAAGACCCCCCCTGTTGGTGCCTAAGTAACCCTCCCTGTACCTACCCCTAACCCCTAGACCCCCCTCTTGGTGCCTAAACCTAAGACCCCCCTATTGGTGCCTAAACCTAAGACCCCCCTGTTGGTGCCTAAACCTAAGACCCCCCTGTTGGTGCCTAAGTACCCCTCCCTGTACCTACCCCTAACCCCTAGACCCCCCTATTGGTGCCTAAACCTAAGACCCCCCTGTTGGTGCCTAAACCTAAGACCCCCCTTTATTATGTGGATAATAATGTTTTACTAATTGTGGATTCAAAAAATATTTTGCAATTTACGTTACGTACTGATCGCTTTATTTTGTGAATAATAATGTTTTACAAACAGTAAGGGATAAAACTTTAAATAATGTTTTAATTATTTAAATAAGATAAATATGTTTAGTATTTTCATAAACGTTATTCGGCACGGGTGCATTTTATAAACGTAAATCACCACAAGTTCAGTTATAAATCATTAAACATCGCCGGGTGCCGTTTGTAAACTTTATTTAGCTCCTGGCGCCGTTTATAAACTTTATTTAGCTCCGGCGCCCTTTTTTCCTACTCGGCGCCCATTAAACGCTATTTATTATGGGAGTGAATGGCGGCGCCCTTTTTGTCCACTAGCGGCATGCGCCCTTTTTTCCCAGCTCCAATTTGCCTACCTCCTCCAAACATCATAAGCCTAATACTTGGTTCTTCCACTTTTAGCAGCAGCAACTGTAATCAAAATGCTTTCAGTAACAGGAGATGAGTCTTTTCATTGCTACTGAGAAATATTGCCCTTTCCTCTCTACAGATTTATTTGTAACATGGCCATGTTGTAGAGTTATCAGAGTTATCTCAACAGGTTCAATCGTCTCCCTGGGGTTCAGTTCTTGCTCACCTGGTTTAGGTGGCTGGAGCCGGTGCTCTTTCCCAGCAGGTACACCACTCCTGCAAGCTGAGTACTCCAATAATTTGAAAAAGGCACTCCACTGACTTCAAACTTTCGTTTGTTTATTGAGCAAAGGACACATACATGTTACGGGTCGAGGAGGAGTCAGGTGACCCGTAACATGTATGTGTCCTTTGCTCAATAAACAAACGAAAGTTTGAAGCCAGTGGAGTGCCTTTTTCAAATTATTGGAGTTATCTCAACAGGTTTAAGAGTGCATATACACACACAAAAGTAATGTCGCCAACAGGCATCAGGATTCAGGGCCTTGGGCAGAAGTTTAAGGGTGAGTTCTGGACAGCTAGCGTCGCTAGTGATGTGTTCTGTTGCTATGGATGGGGTAGCAAGGCCAATGGCTAGTGCATGATGGAGCGGCATGGATTGGGCACTATGAGTAGAAGAATAATAGTCGCCCTGCACTCCGCTGAGACAATCCATCAGTCCAGATCTCTTTCTGACACATCAGGGGAGGCGGGTTGGGTAACCAGGGACTTCGCTCAGCCACCGCAACCAAGGACCATCTAGCATATATACAAGGTATTCTGTTGCTATGGAGAGAAGCATGTGGATGGTGTGCAGCATACAACAGAGTAGGAGAAGAACAATTTCACCTCGGTCTGCACTCAGCTGAGATGAACTGGCGATCTGGATCTCTCAGGGCCACTATACGGTTGGTATACAAACACTGGATTATTGCCTTGGCCATAAAACCATCTAGCGTGTGTACAAAAGGGGGGGGGGGTGTCCAGCTATTGAGAGTTGGAATAGCTCTAGTGCTAAGGATCATTATTTTGCTGCATCACTTAGTTATGCTTGAGCTTCAGATCATGGACTGATAGTCATAGGGCATTACCTCACAGTGCTTTGTGGTAGAGAGCTGAATTTATGTTCAGTTCCTGAAACAGCAAAGCATTGCCACACCACCCCTACTATGTTTGATGGTGGGCATGATTTATTTTTGTTTATTGCTGCAAGCTGTGCTAGCTTTACAACAGATACTGCATAACAGGACCTGTATTTCCCCCCCCCCAAAAAAGTTCCACTTCTTACTCAGTAATTCTACAGAATATTATCTCAAATATTTTTGGTTATAATGAAGGTTTTTTTTCCTGGCAAATGATAGATTAGCCTTTAGGTTAAAGCAAACCTGAAGTGAAAAAAGTATGCAATAATGAATTGTCTTTTATTTGTTTAGTATTCTTTTATTTTTATTTTCAGATGTATAGCTTTTTTTATAACATTGCATCATTCTGTCACAGTTGCAGTTTTAAAACCACACTCTGTATTTTAAGCCATAAAACAAAGCAGAAACAATGACTCTTTGAACATTCCTGCAGTAAAACCTTATCTCAAGCTGGTTCACACTGGTTCTAGGCTGTTTAAGTGCTTCAGAAAATGGGACTGTCTTTGACCCAAGTTGGGTCAAAGAGCTCAGAGAAGCTCTTTTGCAAACATAACAAATTAAGTTGCTTAACTCTTCCTGTACTGGAAACACTATGAGACTCTTTTCTGTGCTACTAATGTTCTATTTCTTAGAGATAGCTTTGTAATAATTTCCTATCTGATACATTTCTTTCTCAGTTCCTTTCTCTGTCTCTCATCTCTAGATCCACTTTAAATCAGAAATACAAAAGCTGAAGCTTCTCCCAATCACACAAAGCTTTACTGGACTATGCGTTAAGGCATTTTGACCATAGACTTCTATGGCATGTGAATTTATGATTCCAGTTCAGCTTCTGCTAGGAATCACAGAGTGTTAGAAAAATGCATTCTTATTTATCAGAAACAGGTGGATGATACAGCCTTATGAGTAGAAGTCAGGAAAACCTTGCCATGCCAAGGAATGTATAGACACAACCTATGTATTTGATGATAAAGACACTGGCATTGTATTTGGACTCCATAAAATACTGCATCCATAATTGGTGCATAAATAATTATTTGTATTTAAATGCTTGTATTTAATTTGGCATTTGTTCTACCCCTTCTTTATATTAACAATGTGTTCGTAATGGTCAAGTATATGCAAATAACTTTGAGTTGATGCGAATTTATGCAAATTTTTATGCAAATTGATGCAGCTTGAAAATAAACCAATTGCATTTTACCTCAGCAGGATTTCATTGGTTAATTTTCAAGCTGTATAAACGTGCATAAAATTTTGCATAAATTTGCATCTACTTGACCTTCGCTACAATGTATTTCCAAATAAAAAGAATGTGGAAGAGTTGTTGGTTGCGGGTTGGTAAGTGTGCTGTGACCTATGTAACAGAGGCTATGTTTTATCTTGCAGCTTGTTAACATGTGCTCTAGTGATGGTCAGCGACTTTATGAAGCAGCCTCCATAGGGTGTATGCTGGCGGCTGGTCCGTTTATTGCTGTCCTGGGACTAATCTATACAGCGATGTTCTTGGGGCCGACGGCACTGGTTGGTTCTGCTACATTCATTGTCTTTTATCCATTAATGGTAAGTTGAATGTTAAAGGAACACAAAATAAATGAATCTTGAAAGGAAATGTTTTCCATACTTGAAACCTTAGCAAAACTGTAATCTTGTTCACATAATAAGCTTTTCACTACTATTATTATTGACTATTTTTTAATATTAATTTTATATGGGATGCTATTTGGAGTCCCGCATCAAAATGCACTTTATGATAATAGCGTTTGTAGTCTGATATTTTATGCCACAATAAGTGCTGTGTTATGGAATGTTATGGAAGCTGTGATTTCATAATATTATTATTATTTAGTATTTATAAAGCGCTGACATCTTCCGCAGCACTTTACAGAGTACAGGTAGTCCCCAACTTACGAACACCCGACTTACGAACGACCCGCCAATACGAACGGCATGGATTCTCTGTGGGAACAAGTAAAAAAAAATTCAACTTGTAGTTTTTGAGAAAATCGATTTAAAAAAATCAAAGAAAAAATGGCTTTTAAACTTGTATAAACAGGTACAGAGGGCAGAGGTGACACAGAGGGGGCACAGGGGAGGCACAGAGGAGGTACAGAGGACAGAAATGGCACAATGTTCTGACTTAAGAACAGATTCAGGTTAAGAATGAACCTATAGTCCCCATCTCGTTCGTTAACCGGGGACTACCTGTACATTGTCATGTCACTAGCTGTCCCTTAAAGGATCTCACAATCTAATCCCTACCATAGTCCTATATCCGTCATATTTCGTAATTAAGTGGAAGCCAATTAACTTATCTGTATGTGTTTGTGATATGGGAGGTAACCGGAGTGCCAGAGGAAACCCACGCAGATACAGAGAACATACAAACTCTGTGCTCTGTGTGCAAATAGTGCCCTGGTTGAGATTCGACACAGGGATCCAGTGCTGCAAGGTGAGGGTGCTATCCACTACACCACCGTATATCGTTGCAGATTCTTTAGGGCCCGTTCACACTTAAAATCGCAGAACACCGGTTTTGCGGGAGTGATTTTCCCGCGATTAGCGTGGAAAAATCACTGGACACTGCAACGGTTTCGGAGCGATCGCGATTAGTGTGCTGTGCACGCTAATCACGATCGCAAATTGCGGAATGCTCGTCGCCGGCAAACCGCTGCATGCAGTGCGGTTGCAGTTATCGCTAACCGCGGCAGTGAGAACACTGCCACTCGCTACATTGTGTAGCGGTTCTTGCAGAACCGCTAGCGGTTTGCCGTGAGCGGGAATCGCGCGATTCCCGTTCAGGTGTGAACGGGCCCTTAGGGTCCTTTTACACTTAATCAGTTGCTCTCAGTTAAAACGGAAAGAAAACTGATTTTCAAAGTACGGTAAGTCCCATGTCTCCCTATGGCACCTTTCACACTTAATGCGTTTTAACTGAAATCTTCTTCCCAATGCACTGCTGTGGAAAAAACGCGTACCAACGTGCACTAACGCGTACTAACACATACTAACGCACACTAACGCATACCAACTGATTAAGTGTAAAAGGGGCATTAGAGTTTTGGTGCCATAATAGGTAGTTGGATGTTATAGTATTGTCACATACATCTCTGCCTCCACTGAGGCTTTAGGCTCCATGGACTTTATTCATTTCACTTTTTCTCCTAAATTTTCTTCTTGGTGATATTTTAAACAAAATGTCTACATACATAATATGCCTTTGAAGCCACCAGCAAGCAAGGAAATAGTCAGAATAATTTTGACAGTACATTTTAACCTACCGTACTTTTTAGTACATTTTCAATTGCAGAGTACTGAAAAGTTATTTTAAACAAAGGATGAAAAATAATCTCAAAGTAGAATAAGGGCCCATCGCCCATATGCAATTACCTTTTTCACCTGAGTTATCTCCTAAGACCTAGGAGATAACTTTCATCTTCTCTTTAAACTACCGTAACTTTTCAGCATTTTACAATTGAAAAAGTGCCCAAAAGTTTGTGAAAAAGTGCTATCAAATTTATTGTGAGTGTTTTCTTGTTTTCTGGGGGCTTAAAAGGCATTTTATGACAAGTTATTAAAATATCACAGAGGAGAAACCTCAGGAGAAAAAAAAATTGCATATGGGCCTATGTATTACACATTGTTGTGATTTAATAATAGATACTGTGGTGTCACAGTAAGTATTTTGATGTCATAAACATAACTTTTTATTTTTCTACTGGGCTTATCGTAACACTGAAAAATATGCAGGTTTACAGGTTAATATAATGTTCTGTTTATTAACTTATTCAACTACAATATATGTAAAATTCACTTTATCTCCTTTTGCTTGTAGATGCTGGCTTCAAAACTGACTGCTTATTTTAGAAGAAAATGTGTAACAATCACAGATCATAGAGTGCGGTGTATGAATGAAATCCTTACCTGCATTCGATTTATTAAGATGTATGCCTGGGAGAATACTTTCATGAGGACTATTCAAGGTGGGTACAATTTAGTACATATTGCAGAATGAAAACAGTTAAGTCTTTTCAGTAATTAAGGAGTTTTATATGGCTGAAACTAGATCATATATTTAAATATGTACAGTTTATTGTGATTAGGCACAATTTTACCATGTTTCTCTGCTTTGGTTTAGAAGAAGCTAAAGGGCACCTGAACTTGGAAATACAGGGTGAAGCATTTAAAACCGGCCCTGGCTTTATTGCCACGAGTGCACGAGGCAGATGCCAGGCAGTCCATCCCTGCGTGTCTGCACTCTCTCCCTCCCTGCTCCAGCTTTATTGCAGCCTGTGTCACTGGTATTCATTGCCCTACGAGTAACATTTTCATACGGCATTGAATACCGGCGACACAGGCTGCAATAAAGCTGGAGACCACACACACCAGGAAGAGAGAGAGAACAGGCGCACAGAGATGGGCTGGCAGCAATCAGCTGGGGCTGGCTTTAAATGTGCCACCCTTTATTAGGTTCTGTCATCTTTATTTCCTTTTTTTTTTTTTTAATGTTTTCTGGCGACTGTACAGATCTTTTTGGCAGTAGTTTCTGAGTCATGCACTTGGAGGACGCCTGCTGCGAGCAAAGTTACAACACCTGATCTGTACACATGTTCAGGATTATTTATATAGATAGTATAAAGGCATGAGATCTGCACAACAGCCAGAAACATATAAATTACAAGCAATAGTACTGCCCATATTTCTCTTAGTTCAGGTTTTCTTTATCTCATGCATCCATGAGGATATTAAAATAGACAACCTAGTCATTCTGCTATGTGAAAGTGCATAAAGTATGTGAAGTATACATGGTCCTTACAATTGCACCTTACAGCACATTTGTTTGTTCACATCATGAGGGATTTTTATCTCATTTGTATACTATTATTATTGGTATCAAAAACATGCCAAATATAACATACAGGTAGCCGCCGACTTATGAACGCCCAACTTACAAATGACCCGCCGATACAAACGGCATGGATTCGGTGTTTCCATGGGAACAAGCCAAATTTTTTTTTAAAATTGGACTTGTAGTTTTTGAGAAAATCGATGTTAAAAAATTTAAAGAAAAAATGGCTTTTAAACTTGTATAAGCAGGCACAGAGGGCAGAGGTGACACAGAGGGGGACACTGGAGGCACAGAGGGGCACAGAAGAGGTACAGGGGACAGAGATGGCACAGTGTTTCGACTTAAGAACAGATTCAGGTTAAGAACGAACCTACAGTCCCTATCTTGTTTGTTAACCGGGGACTACCTGTACTTTTTGTGGCCTAGACATTATGGTGTCATATGCAAGCCTGGCTCTTGAATAAACTGCAATTAATAATCTGCTGATAAAGTTTCATAGTTTAATGTCGTTTCTATGTACTTTTAATAAACATACATTTCTTTAAAGCAATGAGACTTAAAGGGCCCAATCCAATTTAGTTTTTGTCCTAAGTGTTCTCCTAGAAAATACTTTTCTATATTTTGTTTTAAATAACTTTTCAGTACTCTGCAATTGCAAAAGTACCAAGAACTAGGTGAAAAAGTAATACCAGAATTATTCTGAGTATTTTTTTTGCTTGCTGGTGACTTAAAGGGCATTTTATGCAAGAGAGGTGAATTATCACCTAGGACAGGGGCGTCTGTGTCATTAGGCAACTATAAATTTTTGCCTATAGCGCTGTGGGAGGAAGTGGGCGCTCTCTCGCCGCTGTGTGCATGTGTTTTTTTTTTTTTTTTGCTTTCAGGTCGGCGCCGGCTGTGACAGGAAGCTCAGCCTGTGCCCGGCGCCGCCTACTGGCCTGCCCCCTTCCTCTCCTCCTTTCAGAGCGAGCAGCACGCACATTATTTTATATGTGCGGTGCCGCCGCCTACTGGTCCGCCCCCTCCCTCTCTGTGCAGAGCAAGCGGCCGCCGCACGCTAGTTTTACACGTCGGCGCCGCCCCTAACTCCGCCCCCCGCCTGTCACACGCATGAAGGCTTGAAGGCACCGTGTGACCAGTGCTACCACCGGCTGGCAGCTGGCTACAGTACTGTGCAGTGCGCACAAACAAATCTGCAGAGGCGACAGAGACGACATCTCACAGTGAGTGCCCTCTGCTGCTTTTGATAATTTTTTTATATGCCCCCCTGGCTGGCCCTGATTCCCCAACCCCCCCCGCCCGCCCATATCACTTGGCAAGCAGTAGCTGGGATGGATATTAAATAATATATATATATATATAGGCATATACGATTCTTTCCTGATGAACGCTGGCCAGTGCCACATACGATTCTTTCCTGGGGAATGCTGGCCACATAAGATTATTTCCTGGTGAACGCTGGCCACATACGATTATTTCCTGGTGAACGCTGGCCACATACGATTCTTTCCTGGTGAACGCTGGCCACATTACGATCATTTCTTGGTGAACGCTGGCCACATACGATTATTTCCTGGTGAATGCTGGCCACAAACGATTATTTCCTGGTGAACGCTGGCCACATTACGATTATTTCCTGGTGAACGCTGGCCACATACGATTATTTCCTGCTGAACGCTGGCCACATACGATTATTTCCTTGTGAACGCTAGCCACATTATGATTATTTCTTGGTGAACGCTGGCCACATTACGATTATTTTCTGGTGAACGCTGGCCACAAACGATTATTTCCTGGGGAACGCTGGCCACATACGATTATTTCCTGGTGAACGCTGGCCACATACGATTATTTCCTGGTGAACGCTGGCCACATTACGATTATTTCCTGGTGAACGCTGGCCACATTACGATTTCCTGGTGAACGCTGGCCACATTACGATTATTTTCTGGTGAACGCTGGCCACGTTACGATTATTTCCTGGTGAATGCTGGCCACATTACGATTATTTCCTGGTGAACGCTGGCCACATTACGATTATTTCCTGGTGAACGCTGGCCACATTACGATTTCCTGGTGAACGTTGGCCACATTACGATTATTTTCTGGTGAACGCTGGCCACGTTACGATTATTTCCTGGTGAATGCTGGCCACATTACGATTATTTCCTGGTGAACGCTGGCCACATTACGATTATTTCCTGGTGAACGCTGGCCACATTACGATTTCCTGGTGAACGCTGGCCACATTATGATTATTTCTTGGTGAACGCTGGCCACATTACGATTATTTTCTGGTGAACGCTGGCCACATACGATTATTTCCTGGGTAACGCTGGCCACATATGATTATTTCCTGGTGAAGGCTGGCCACATACGATTATTTCCTGGTGAACGCTGGCCACATTACGATTATTTCCTGGTGAACGCTGGCCACGTTATGATTTCCTGGTGAACGCTGGCCAGATTACGATTATTTCCTGGTGAATGCTGGCCACATTACGATTACTTCCTGGTGAACACTGGCCACATTACGATTATTTTCTGGTGAACGCTGCCCACATTACGATTATTTCCTGGTGAATGCTGGCCACATTACGATTATTTCCTGGTGAATTATTGCTGCGTTATGGTTATTTTCTGGTGAAAGATTGGCGCATTATGATTATTTTAAGTGAATCATTGGCGCATTACTTTTACCTTATGGTGAAACATTGCTGCGCTACGATTAGTTTCATCAGGGGGCGGGGGGGGGGGGGGGCGCCACAGGTTTTCTCGCCTGGAGTGACAAAATGGCTAGAGAGGCCCCTGACCTAGGAGAAACCTTAGGAGAAAAAGTTAATTGGATCAGGCCCAATATCCTGTTATTCTCTGGGCAAACTTCCTGACTACCTAGAATGACTATGTAGATTAGTGTAGATTAGGAGAAAAGTCAGAGTAACTCAGAAGATCTAATGTTCTTAGCAATAGAGTTTGACTCTTGGAAATTGTTGAAGTTAAATTTGCATTCAAAAGCTCTTAAAACAAACCTGCAGTGAGGAAACTCACTTTGGGTCGGATACATACCTATGTAGAGGCATGGTTCTGGATACCATAGAGCAGGTATGTCAAACCGGTCCTACGAGGGCCAAGATCCTCATACATTTTTGATACAGCTCAAATGAATTGATGGGTTTGAATCAGGAAAGGTGTGGTCCATCAGGTAGAACACATTCCTTTCTTTCTCAGTCCATCCTAAACACTGGCATGGATCTTCCTGTGGATCCAGCACCATCCTCATCTTAGATGTGCAAATCCTTGCAGCCCATATGTGAGCCACCAAAGGATGGACCGAGGACCGGGGAGGCAGTATGGTATCAAGAGCCTTCCCTCTACATAGGTATGTATCTGTATCTAACCTGAAGCGAGTTTCTTCACTTCAGGTTTACTTTAAATTTAACACTGAAGCCAGGAGGAGTCCTATTACAATTTTGACAGTCGGTCCTGTTATGGGTAGGCACACTGTAATATTGGGATATCAAGGATTAATTTTTTATTTTTGTAGCAGCTGTAACTGCTACAGTGAAAGTGGATCCATAAATTGGCTTAGAGGATAGTGATTACGTGGTATAGGATTGTTCATGTAGTGTCAATGGGTTCACAAGATCCCTTGTGATACCTTTGAAGCTGGCCATACATTTAGATTAGTGGTAGATTGGAAGACATTGTTATTTCTTCTATTCTGCCCCTCTGCACTATTAGATATTTGTCATGATTTAAGAAGAAATCTTGTCTAAATTCAATCTCACTGCTACAGCTGCTAGCTTTGTGCTGCCCAATACAATAGAAAGCTATGCATAGCCTCAGTCATACACACCTGCTTCCCAAAGAAAGAAAGATAATTGAATACATCTTTAACAATACAATATGGCTTGTCATTTTGTTCAGAAATTGTCTAATTATTATTTAAACTGTATTGGAATTTCCTACTGTGCTTTACATAGCACATTGAAATCACATCCTCTGAAGAGCTCACAATTTATTTCCTAACTTTAGTTATAATGTAATGTCCCTACCATAGTTTAAGGCCAGTTTTGCAGGGTAAGCCAAGCAAATAACCAGTATGTTTCAGGGATTTGAGGGGAAACCCACACAAACCCAGGGAGAGCACAATCATTTCTTGCAGATGGTGTCCTGGCCAAGATGACTTGTACTGCAAAGTAAAGGTACTAGTCACTGAGGCTGGGTCCACACTATGCTGGATGTACAATGCAGATACACTGTGCCCATCACAGTCTCCATCACAGTGTTGTTTCGTTCAGACTATGCAGCGTTGGACATCTGGTCCACTTCTGCCTCCTCCATTTAGGTCCATGTCGCTACTGCCAACTCTCTGGTCCACCGCCACTAGGAATAAGTTCTGCAATATCCTGGCAAAAGCAGAATCAAGTGCTGGGGCTCCCTATTGGATTGAAACACACCAGTGGGAATCCTTCCTTCCCAGTTTCCAGGGAGGGTTTTTATTGGTCTGCTCTCACCTCAGGAGGGAGGATTCCCATTGGTCTGTTTCAACCCAATGAGTAGCCTCAATTGTTTATGCTTCTACTGGGGCTCCCATTGTTCCAACTGTCTGAACCCATAGGCTTTCATCGGTTCTCTCGACATCTACAGCGTATGCAGTTTCTGGAAAAAATGTGCTGGTCTGGACCTGATGTACCCAGTCATGGAATGGATGGATCTTATACTTAACATAGAATCTTTGACATGTCCGTTTCTGCCTCCTGTGAATAGTACAAATTGTGTCCATTTTCGCAGCAAGTGCAAACTTAGCCTTAGTCATTGTGCCCCCTGTTTGTGTTTTATTAATAATCTGTTTCTGTGTTTTTAGAAATCAGAAAATCAGAGAAATCCTTTCTGGAGAAGGCTGGATATGTGCAGAGTGTCACCTCTGGAATAGCACCAGTCGTTGTTGTGGTTGCTAGTGTCTGCACATTTACCTTACATATGGCACTTGGATATGATCTGACAGCTCCTCAGGTTAGTATTTTGGCAATGCATTATGGAAATGCATGTACATCCACAATACAGCAAAACATTTTAGCAAAAATTGTAAACATAGTTTCAACTTTGCTGCTAACTCAATCTGCCCTAAATATGATCTGTTCATAATGTACAGACTTTAGATTCATATTTTAAACATAAGTCTTTAAAATGTAAAAAACAGACTTTATAACACACTGTATTTAATTTTCATCATTGCTACACTGAGGTATTGCAGGCAACTACAGAACCACCCAGGAGTATTAAAACCCAGCATGCTAGTATGCGATTTTCTCCTTTATTCAGCAAATGTATCTACAGTCATTCTACTTACCCCTTTCCAAGTATCTGCAGTATGTTTCTCACAAGTGACACATGTGGCCACACTGGACAATAGATTTGGAATACAGGAAGAAGAAGGGCCAAACAGAACAGGGAATGTGGTACAAGTACATTACATTGCCATGGGTGAGGTTTAGAGCCCACCCAGTTCCTCTACAATGCCTGCACTTATAGTGTATTACTTTTAATCCGGCACATATTTACATCACAAAAGCCTATAGGCACAGATGTCCTGGCTGCCTACACTTAGCCTTCCATGAACTTACAAACTCCAGCAGAACTTCACCACAAGTGTGCTGGCTGGCTCATCTGTCACTTCTGTCTTAGTTTCCTTTCTCATCATAGGTAGCTACACATGCCCTTTAGTATTATGTAGCCAAAGCTATTGTCAGTATTAAGTAGCTAGAGGTGCCCCCAAGTATTAGGTAGCTAGAGCGCGTACGTTAAAAAGGGGCGCTGGGAAAAAAGGGCGCGGGGTTTTAAACGATAAGCATGGATAACGTTTAAAAATGTATTGTACTGTATTTCGTTTAAAATTAATGTTTTATAAAGTTATAAATCATTAAATAATGTGCATTAAATCGGCAATTGTAAAAACGTTAATCTTTCGTTTAAATAGTGAAACGTATAATAACGTTTAAAAAAAAAATTACTAAGTAACCCTCCCTGTACCTACCCCTAACCCCTAGACCCCCCTGTTGATGCCTAAACCTAAGACCCCCCCTGTTGGTGCCTAAGTAACCCTTCCTGTACCTACCCCTAACCCCTAGACCCCCCTGTTGGTGCCTAAACCTAAGACCCCCCTGTTGGTGCCTAAACCTAAGACCCCCTGTTGGTGCCTAAACCTAAGACCCCCCTGTTGGTGCCTAAACCTAAGACCCCCCTGTTGGTGCCTAAACCTAAGACCCCCCTGTTGGTGCCTAAACCTAAGACCCCCCCTGTTGGTGCCTAAACCTAAGACCCCCCTGTTGGTGCCTAAACCTAAGACCCCCCTGTGATAAGCATTAATAAAGTTTCAAAAACATATTGTGCGGTTTTTTCGTTTAAAAATAATGTAAAAAAAAAAAATTTGTACTGTTTTTCGTTTAAAAATAATGTTTGAAAAAAATATTGTACTGTTTTTCGTTTAAAAATAATATTAAAAAATGTATAAATCATTAAATAATGTGTAATCATGAGAAGCAGTAATAAAACATTAAGTCTCCGGGCGCCGCTTTTAAAACGTTATTTTTCTCCGGCGCCCTTTTTTCCTATCGGGCGCCCATTAAACGATATTTATTATGGGAGTGAATGGCGGCGCCCGATTTGTCCTCTAGCCTCCTGCGCCCTTTTTTACTGTTACCAGCTAGAGGTGCCAACAACTGGGGGAGATGTAGTCAGTGGAATGCTGAGACCCGGGTGAGTAACCTCTCATTTACACAACACTCATGACTCTGCATAGGTAAGGTAGGAGGGAGGCACTCAAGGAGGGGAATGAGCCGCCTTTCCATCATCAGGCATCTTACGTGCCTACAGTGCCTTACGGTAAATCTGGCCCTGCATTTAATACAAAGATTTTTAAGTGCAATAATAATTACAGTTTAGCCAAAGAAAATGAAAATAGGGCTCTATCATGAATGCAATGTATTACTATATTTGGCTGTTTTGACACCCATATGCAGTACAGGCCAGAGAGACTGGCAAGCGGAGAAATTCCTGTGCTGCTTGCTGAAGACAGAACACCAGTGGCAGAAGACAGGTAGAGGTTTACAGAGCTCCACAACTTCAAGTTGCTTTTTGTGTCATTCTTACAGGCATTCACAGTTGTTACAGTGTTCAATTCAATGACCTCGGCACTCAAAATGATCCCAATTGCAGTCAGAGCTGCTTCTGAAGCTTCAGTCTCCATCTCCAGATTTCAGGTGGGAAATAATATTTTTATTGCTTTGGATTGTCTTCTATTTCAATACAACAAGGTCTTAGAAATAGGTAGTCTTATATCTTAAACCAGTCTTCCTCCATATGCAGGCACTCGGGACTCACAACAATGAAAACTGCTTACTTGCTGTCTTACACTCCTCTCTACTAATGGGCTATGGGGAATTATGGTTTGTAGTCATAGTTCAATATTTTAGCATTTAGGTCTAACCATGAGGAGTAATATAGTTTTAGGGCTAGTTCACAGTGTTTAGTTGCGTTGCAGAATAATTCTGCAAGTAAACTCACTGCCCATACAATTCTATGGGGCTGTTCACGATACTGTGCTGTAACTGATCACGTTATTCTAACTCGCTGCATGCATGCTTTGGTTAATGTCTAGTCTCCATTGCAGTTCACTCAGAATAACGCATGCGTTATGCAACGGACCACCTTACAGCTGACCTCATGTCTTGGAGAATATGCAATGTCTTTCCTTATGTAAAAAAATGTATGCACAAAAATTTCAATCGCAGGGAATCATATGCTGATGTGTTATGGATGCAGACAGATTCTCACTGCCACCATCAGATTACATAAGGCAATGGATTTCTGTGAGGTTTCTGACTTTACTATAGCTCAGAGCCGTTGAACACCAGTCCACGGGGCCATATTCATGCCAGTGTTTAGGATGGACAAATTAATGGAGAAATGTGTTCCACTTTATGACTCTCACCTTTTTTGAATCAGCCCCATCAATTAATTTAAGCTGTCTCACAAATGTGTGCAGACCTCGGCCCTCAAGGACTGGAATTTGACAGCCCTGCTATACAGTACCTGATCTTCTGCAGAAATCAGGTTCCATGCACACATGGCTGTAATATGGCAGGCACAGTACTCAGGATCTGTGGAGCAAGGGTAGAAGCTAAATGGCCAACTGAAGGGGATGTATGTTGCCAGTGTTATATGTACCCCAGGTCATGATACACAGTAAGGCCCCGTTCACACTTGCGGTTGTCTGCCAAACGGACCGGATGACCTGACCGGATCCGGACCGGATCCGGATCGGAACCGTACGGTTCTGATCCGGATCCGATCCGGATCCGGTCAGGTTGCATCAGGTGTTCATCAGGATGCGATCCGGATCCGTTTGGCAAAAGTTACGTAAAAAACAAAAAAAATGTTGGGGTCTGGGAGGTCAGCAGAAGGGGGACCTGTGGAATCAGGCCCTCCGCTGTTTAGCACTCATCTCCACCTCCAACATGCTGCCAACATCTCCAGCTCGTGCTGCTCCACTCCAAAATGCTTGCCCATGTGTCCCCGATCCAATATCGCCGCAACAATCCTCATAGGAAGTGGGGTAGAACATCCGGATTTTTAGCCAGTGTGTTGTGCGCTATCCGGTTCTCATTGATTTGTATTGGCCGGATGGTGCAGTCGGACGCCGGAGTCCGGATCCGGTCCGGCTCCGGTCCGGACGAAACGGACGCATGTGAACGGTGGCATAGACTTACATTGCTATGCCGTGCGTCCGTTTCGTCCGTTCCGCATGCGGTGCGGCTCCGGCACGGCGATTCCGGATAGCCACCGCTAATGTGAACCGGGCCTAAGACTGCCAGAAACAGAAAAACTATATACAGTGTCACAGGCTGGGAGTATACATTCTATGAATGTCCTTCATAGACAATTCAATAAATGAAAATGGACTGGACTATCTTGTAACTGCATAGTAATCAGTTTTCGTTATTGTCTGTTATTTCAGAGGTTATTGTTGTTGGAAGAAATTGAAAAGAATAGCAATGACAAAATAAACTCCGATTTCATGATTGAGTTCAGAGACGCATACTTTGCATGGACTCCAGAAATGCTGAACACAACGAGGAAGGTTAAAGACTTGCAAAACGAAGCATTGGAGGATAATACTGCTGACAAAAAGCTTATTCCACAGGATGTAGCTCCTTGTCTTCAAAAGGACCCATGTCTGACAAATGGCATTGAGAAGCCGGAGATAGCCAGCACCAATGGTTTGAGTTTATCAGCATCAGCCACTTCACCTGTGCTTCTTAATATCAATTTTACCTTACAGAAGGTATGTTTTTCATTGTCTAGTTGTGTTATTGTCAAATTTTTTTTTTTTTGCTTTGCAGATTCTCTCTACTTTACATAGTGCAAACTCTACTGAAATGTAGTGTTATTTTTGCCAGCATGTGATTTTTCACTGTTAAGCTAGTGTACTGTTAAGCTACTGTAGCCATAATGTAGGAACTTTTTTTCACATTAAAGTTAAAGCAGAAAAGGCAGATAACATTGCACACAGTGCGGCACTGTTACTGGACTGTACTGAACCTAGTAACGCTCGTTGAGTGGATAGCATGACGAGCATTACCACAGCAATGCACGTAAACAGTGTACACGTGGTAAGGCAGAGTGTAGCATGCTACGCTATCCCCGTACCGCGCGTGCATTGTTGACGCACGTTGCTATGGTAACATTCATAATGCTATCCATGCCACGAACATTACTGGATTCAGTACAGGCCGGCAACATTTCCTCGCGGTGTGCAATGCTATCAGCCTTTTTGTGCATCAACCCCTATGTTTCTGGTATCTTGTTTTTTTATAGCAAAAAAATAGAAACAAAATGTGCAACATTTATAACATAACTTATTGGATGAATGGCGTACCTACATATTTATGTTGAAATACTATGTAGCTGTATAGGTTAGTGTTTCTCAACTTTAAAAAATGTACCAAAGGTAGCAAAGTATAACAGAGTTAAAACAAGATGTATGCCTGACAGCCTGTTTCGCATTTTATTACAATCTACTTCTTTGGAGGCAGAATATATTACCTATACTTGGGGGCACCTGTACCTGACTACCTATACTGGGGGCACCTGTACCTGGCTACCTATACTGGGGGGGGCACCTATAGCTGGCTACCAATACTGGGGGCACTATAGCTGATTAAACCTACACTGGGGCACCACCTGTAACTGGATAACCTATATGGGGGCAACTATAGCTGGCTACCTATACTGGGGCACCTATAGCTGGATAACCTAAACTGGGTTACCACTTATAACTGGATAACCTATACTGGGGACACCTAAACCTGGCTACCCTATACTAGGACACCACCTGTACTTGACTACCTATAATGGGGGCTCCTGTACCTGGCCACCTATACTGGGGGCACCTATAGCTGTCTACATATACTGGGGCACCTATAGCTGGCTACCTATACTGGGGGCACCTATAGCTGGATAACCTACACTGGGGTACCACTTATAACTGGATAACCTATACTGGGGACACCTAAACTTGGCTACCCTATACTGGGACACCACCTCTACCTGACTACCTATAATCGGGCTCCTGTACCTGGCCATCTTTACTGGGGGCACCTATAGCTGTCTACATATACTGGGGCACCTATAGCTGGCTACCTATACTGGGGCACCTTTTGCTGGCTACCTATACTCGGGCACCTATAGTTGGCTATCTATACTGCGGGCACCTATCCCTGGCAACCTATACTGGGGGCACCTATGCCTGGATACCTATACTGGGGGCACCTGTAACCGGAAACCTATATTGAGGCACCTATACCTGGCTAGGACAGGACAGTGGGACAAGAGTTGACACACTGACACGGGGGGATAAAAAGTGACACAGAGGAGGATAAAAGAGAACAGATTCAGGTCAAGAACGGACCTACAGTCTCTATCTCATTTGTTGACAAGGGTCTGCTTGTATTTCCCTAGTATTTGGCTCCACCCACATCATGTCATGGTCACGCCCATTTTTTCACTGCACCCTTGGGGGGGGGGGGTGTCAAATTATTGGCTGCTTTAGGCCACTAAAACCTTAGCTGCACCCCTGAATGTGGAGCAGCAGATTGACACTACCTGCAGTAGGTGATCACAGCACTGATCACTACCACAGAAAGTCAGATTACCCTCTATTTAGCTATCTTAAACAAGTCATCTGATCTTTTACAAAGGCAAATAAAGACGTGGTGATCTCTAATAAGTTCACATCTTATTTCTTCATTGTAATAGTACTTTAGGTATACAAAAAATGGAAGGATATTCATTCTAAATAGCATTTTATGTCCACAGGGTAAACTTGTTGGAGTCTGTGGAAGTGTTGGGTCTGGAAAAAGTTCTTTAATACTTTCCATATTAGGCCAGGTAAGTTGATTTATTTAAATTATTTACAAAACTGGTACATATTGATGTACTTTTTTGCTTGAGAGAGACAAATAAGGCTTCACTGTGCAATTTTTAGTTTGATAGATCTTGCAATAAGATCATTTAGATAGAAAAAAAATGAATTTAATTGATCCACAGCATTAAAGGATCCAAACTATTTTAGATATCAAAACGCGTTGCGACCGTATGTATGAAAAAATCGATCATGTTGACTGACCGTCCTTTAAGGAAACAATTGTGTGGTCATTCAGGATTGATAAGGCCCCCCACCAGCTTCTCTGGTTTTATAAATAATAATAATACCAGGAACTCCTACTGAATAGTTGCTGGCTTACTGAATAGGAAGAGCTGAACCGAGGTCTCCTATGTCAGAGGCAGAGCCCTTAATTTTCCAGCCACTGCTAGTAAAATCTGAATAATCTAATAATCCAATCTTTCACTAAAACCATTAGGTTGAATTTCTGCCTTGTTTTCACTTTGATCTGGTCTAAACTGATCTAGTCAAGAGTTCCCTCTTGAAGGAGCTAAAGGAGATTCCCAGCCTGACACTGGCATAAAAAATTTACCGGTGTGTCTTTGACTATTTAATTATTTCAGCAATTTATGTTTAGATATATTTTTTAATTGGATCCCTACTTACAAACAGGTCCTGTTCTCAGAGGCCATTTGTAAGTCCATACGGCAAAAATCCATCTCTTGTCGCGTCTGATGCAACTCCATGGGGGGACTGTCTGTTAATTGCCAGTGCCAAGCGCAATCAAGTGCCCAGCTGGTGGTAAGCAGCAGCTGACAAGGCGGTGAATTCAGCTGCTCATGAAAAAGAGGCCTTACAATTTACATACTTTCCAAAATCGGTCATATTGGGGGCAACAGATTGCTGTCCGATTCTGGAAAATGAATATGTGAATGGGCAGCCTTATTTTGATGTAATTTTATTTTCTTGTGAGATTGATCAATCAAGCTGCATCGTTCCAGTAGATTTGCCTAATTCTGCTTCTGTTGTCCACTCTTTGCTGTATGGCAGAATGAACTAGTGTCTCCCAGTGTGTACTTAAAATGACAATACCCAATGGCGTAAGGCCCACGGTCGCAACGGTCGCCATGGCGACCGGGCCCGGCTCCTGAGGAGGCGGGGGAGGGGCACAGGGGGCCCATGTCCGTTTGGAGGGCCATGCGGCCCGTGCGCGCTATTGGGAGGGGGGAGCCGCAGCCGTGGGGAGGGCAGCCCGACCTCTCCCTCCCTTCCTCTCCCCGGCCCCCCCCCCCCCCTCAGATGCAGAGTGAGCGCGCACGGAAGCGCTGTAGGCAGAACTCACCTCCCTGCGTTCCAATCGCCGCTAATCTCCTCTCTGCATAGAAGCTGATACACACACTGCTTCCGGCAGTGTGTGTATCAGCATCTATACAGAGCGGGAGGAGATCAGTGGCGATTGTAACCAGGGACGGAGGTGAGTTCTGCCTACAGCGCCTCCGTGCGCGCTCACTCTGCATCTGAGGGGGGGCCCCGGGGAGAGGAAGGGAGGGAGAGGTCGGGTTGCCCTCCCCGCGGCTGCGGCTCCCCCCTCCATTATGGGGGGGGCACCTAACTACCCTATCCTGGGGGGCAGCTACCTACCTAATCTATCCTGGGGGGCAGCTACCTACCTAATCTATCCTGGGGGGTCAACTACCTACCTAACCTATCCTGGGGGGAAGCTACCTACCTAACCTATCCTGGAGGAGGGGCAGCTACCTACCTAACCTATCCTGGGGGGCAACTACCTACCTAACCTATCCTGGGGGGGCAACTACCTACCTAACCTATCCTGGGGGGAGGGCAACTACCTACCTAGCCTATCCTGGGGGGGGGGCAGCTACCTACCTAACCTATCCTGGGGGGGGGGGGCAGCTACCTAATCTAACCTATCCTGGGGGGCAGCTACCTAACCTATCCTTGGGGGCAGCTACCTAACCTATCCTGGGGGGCAGCTACCTACTCTAACCTATCCTGGGGGGCAGCTACCTAATTTACCCTGGGGGGCAGCTACCTAATCTATCCTGGGGGGCAGCTACCTAATCTATCCTGGGGGGCAGCTACCTAATCTATCCTAGGGGGCAGCTACCTAATCTAACCTATGCTGGGGGGCAGCTACCTAATCTATCCTGGGGGGCAGCTACCTAATCTATCCTGGGGGGCAGCTACCTAATCTATCCTGGGAGGCAGCTACCTAATCTAATCTATCCTGGGGGGCAGCTACCTAATCTAACCTATCCTGGGGGGAAGCTACCTAATCTATCCTGGGGGGCAGCTACCTAATTTAACCTATACTGGGGGCACCTACCTAATCTAACCTATACTGGGGGGCACCTACCTAATCTAACCTATACTGGGGGACACCTACCTAATCTAACCTTATACTAGGGGGCACCTACCTAATCTAACCTATACTGGGGGCACCTACCTAATCTATCCTGGGGGCAGCTACCTAATCTATCCTGGGGGGCAGCTACCTAATCTATCCTGGGGGGCAGCTACCTAATCTAACCTATACTGGGGGGCACCTACCTAATCTAACCTGTAATGGGGGGCACCTACCTAATCTAACCTATACTGGGGGGCACCTACCTATCTAACCTATACTGGGGGGCAGCTACCTAATCTAACCTAAACTGGGGGGCACCTACCTCATCTAACCTTATACTGGGGGGCACCTACCTCATCTAACCTATACTGGGGGGCAGCTACCTAATCTAACCTATACTGGGGGGCACCTACCTATCTAACCTATACTGGGGGCACTTACTTATCTAACCTGTATTGGGGGCACCTAGCTAGCCTATACAGGTGTCAACTATACTGGCTACCTATATTGGAGGCACCTACCTCACTAACCTATACTGGGGGCACCTACCTATCTAACCTATGCTGGGGGCAACTATTCTGGCTACCTATATTAGAGGCACCCACCTATCTAACCTGTACTGGGGGCACCTATCTATCTAACTTATACCGGCAGCGCCTGCCTATCTCACCTATACTGGGCGCAACTATACTGGCTACCTATGCTGGAGGCACCTACCTGGCTAACCTATACCGGGGGCAACTATACTGGCTTACCTATGCCTGGCTACCTATACTGGGGGGACCTATAGCTGGCTATAGGGATTCGGATATGTGTGTGCGTCGGGTGTTGCCGGGGGAGGGGGGGCTGTTGTTGCCGGGGGGCCCACATCCAGATTCCGCATCAGGACCCAGAGGTTTGTAGCTACGCCACTGACAATACCAAATGCTCTGCGACTGTGTTGTATCTGTACAATTCTGCCTGCAGCAGCATTTTACTTGCATGATCCTGACATTCTGTGAAACGCTCTGAAAGATGTGTAAACAGAACTGTGTGTGACTCATTTCATAAATGCCTGAACTGTGGCTTGCTTATCTGTGAAACAGGGAACAGCAAAGTGAAACACACCTCACAGGCACACTTATTACTGCTAAGTCATGCAGTAATCTTTCCCCAAGAACATATGAGCTACACATAACAGATAAGTAGAGGTTGCCCCACGCCATATGACTGCTGATGATTACCCATAAAATAGACCTACGTCTGTAGTGACCCTAAGTATAACCACCTTCCAACCTTCACCTAGTTAGGATTTTTATTTTAGAGCATTTAGAAGATGCTATAGTTGATAATATAATGTCCCACATTGTCACTGCAGTCTGGCCTGCTGCACTGCTTTCTGGTTCCAGGGCTATTCCTCATTATTTTGGTTCCCCCGAGCAAATCTCCTCTGGCATCTCAATAGAACTGGAAGTCAGCAAAAATCATTTGGTGTTTTTGAATAGAGTGTGGAAGTGTTAGAACTTGTATTTGTTTGGGTTCTTTTTTTTTTCTGTCCCCTTTTACGGAAATGTTCTATTTACTTCCTATTATGAGGACAAAAACCAAAGTGAATTCAAACTGTATTACAGTGTTGACCTGAACAGGATCTGGGAATAGATATGTCAGTAAAGCACCTATCCCATGGTGAATGTTCTCTAAGGATACCCGCTAACAGTGTCATCTTTAGTGAAGGATTATTTATTTATTTTATAAGATCATTCTACAGCATTAAAGAATCCAAACTATTCCTAATAATGTAGAGCTATGGCACCGATATATTAACCACTTGAGGACCCACCCTTTACCCCCTCTTAAGGACCAGCGCTGTTTTAGCTGATCTGTGCTGGGTGGGCTCTACAGCCCCCAGCACAGATCAGGGTGCAGGCAGAGCGACCAGATCGCCCCCCCTTTTTCCCCACTAGGGGGATGATGTGCTGGGGGGGTCTGATCGCTCCTGCCTGCCTGGGTGTTGCGGGGGGGGAGGGGTACCGGGCACCTCAAAGCCCCCCTCCGCGACGAAATTCCCCCCCTCCCTCTCCTCCCTCCCTTCCCCGGAGATCCCAGGCTGCACAGGAACGGATCTGTTCTGTGCAGCCTCTAACAGGCTCCTGCCTGTCATGTGACAGCGATCCCCGGCCGCTGATTGGCCGGGGATCGCTGATCTGGTACAACGCTGCTACTGTTAGCAGCGTTGTACGGATGTAAACAAAGCGGATTATTTCCGCTTGTGTTTACATTTAGCCTGCGAGCCGCGATCGGCGGCCCACAGGCTATTCACGGAGCCCCCCGCCGTGAATTGACAGGAAGCGGCTGCTTCCTGATTAATTAGCTTGCAGCCGGCGACGCAGAACTGCGTCGCTGGTCCTGCAGCTGCCACTTTGCCGACGCGTGGTATGAGTGCGCGGTCGGCAAGTGGTTAATGGAACCAAGAGCAGGAGCTGCTTTCTTAAGTGTCCTTACTCCATGAGCTTCTGGCCGTGCCAATCCAAATAATTCTTGATATCGAAACAAGTTATGATTGTATCTATAAAATAAATCAACCAGTTCTTTAAGGAAACACTCGATAATGCGATTGTTCAGGATCAATTGAGCCCACCAGCTTGTCTGTTTTAAAACAACACGATCTTAATAATCTGATCGAACATACAATCATTCACTAAAAATTGTACCGTTAATGGGCACCTTTAGAGAAATTCGGGATAACTCTACGTTCTCAGGAATTGAGGGGCACATTAGGGTTTAAACCTGTCCAAAATTGAAAAAAAAAGGTTTTCAATTGACTTTCACTTTTGCTTTCAAAGACTTATTTATTGAGAACTAACTTTTAACACTGTAATGTAAAATGGCTAAGTTCTTAAAAATAAGCCCAAAAGAAATAAATAAAAATGAAAGCATAGCTAGTGCACACCAGCAGACTAACAAGTTCAAAACATAAAGTACCGTACTATGCCTGTGAGAATAAAGAATGCATTATATTACACAGGTTTACCTGGAAATGTCCTTGTTTGCTTTTCTTTATCTAGATGACCTTACTTGAGGGAACAGTTTCAGTGAGTGGCAGCATTGCCTATGCAGCTCAACAGGCCTGGATCTTCAATGCATCTCTGCGAGATAATATATTATTTGGAGAAGATTATGATGAAGAAAAGTAAGATGTGGACAAGTTTCCTTCATACAATATTATAATGTTTTTTAATTGTACTCAGATAATGTTGTTTGTTGGCTATACTGATTTCAGGGACACGGATTTTATATCAATACTTCAATTCAAAATACAAGCAGGTGAATGTTACCACACCCTTGTCCCATTACTAGTGTTCCTATATTAATGAACCTTAAGACTATAGAATACATGGAAGCTTTTCAGAGTATAATAAACCTGCCACCTTTTCCACTAAAACAAAGGCCTGCCTTGCATAGGGTATGCTTACTACAATGGGCAGTTATTTATGGATCAGTAATTTGTATATGCGGGTCTGTATTTACAAAAGAAGTAACAAGAAGTAGTTGCCCTAGGCTTCCTAGTCAAAAGCCCTACATACCGATATGTATTAACTATGTGTTTAGATAGGTCAGCTGCGCCTGTCAGGAGCTGCTCCCTCTCTCTTTCCCTCCTCCCTCCCTCTCTTTCCCTCCTTCCTCTTCTGCTGATACCAAACCAGTCACACACTGACTTGCATTGCTGGAGCTTTGTGTTGTCAGACCTACCATTTCATAAAGAGACTGCACAGTATACACACACATGCCATAGAAGGCCAGAACCAGATCAGAGTTGAGCTCAGACCAACCAGCCGCAGGTGCTGCCAGACCAACCCGGTGAGCCCGAAGAACAGGAGGATGTCAGTGAGTTCAGAGTGGGATGGAGGGAGAAAAGAGATTGAATATAACATAAGTTTAACTGGGTCTGCCTTTTCTGCACCCTGAGGGAAAAGTAAAAGAGCAATTGGAAGCAGTCTGTGAGAGATCCAAGGATTCTTTATAACCTTGCAAGGATTACTGTCTCTCAGTCTGAAAGAAGAAAGTGAAGTATGACTGACTTTTCAACTGTTGCTATTGGCCTTTTAGAAGTTATACAAATGCACAAAAAAAGACAACTTTCTCCCAAAATGCCCCATTATTCTGCTGCCAAAAATGGCCACAGCAGATTTTATATAATTACATAGTGGTATACCTCTCATCTTTTTGAGATAAGAAAGAGAGACATCCTATAAGACACCCTGGACCTTGCCACTAGTGATGTATTCCACAAAGTATTACCTTAATTTAAACTAAACGTCCTTTCTTTCACTGCCACTTTTCCTTAATTTTCCAAAGCCATTTTCAAACATTGAATTTTACCAAAAAATATAATGGATTTTTGCAAGATATATATTTTTACAAAAACTAGATCTTTCCTGAAAATGGGGTTCCTCAGGCCCATTGACTTCAATGCCCTTTGCAAAAATGTGTTTGTGCATGCCCATATTTTTGGGGAAACATTCTCATTTGTGCAAAAGGACTTTTCTCATACCCATTGACTTCACGTGCCCATACATCTTTATGTCAAACAATGAAAAATACAAGTATTTAGCATTGCTTTCAGATGCAACTATGAACAATAAACTTGCTCGAGAACACTGGTTGTAATAGTAGAATACACCACAAGATCAAACGCGGTGCGAGCCATGTTTATCCTTTGCTAGTTCCTGTGAAACAGTGGCATGCACTGATTGAATATCCTAGTTTGAAAGGAGACTGAGCAGACACCACTATTTAATGATCCACAGTTCATTAAAACCCACTCAATACTGTGGTAAGCAGATGTGGATGCCCTGGAGTAGTTTAATTGAACAGTGTAATTGTATACCAGTGCATAACCAAGAGAATAAGGAGGTAGGGAGCTTAACAGAAACAAAAAGGTGTGTGGGGAGGGGGAGTAAATGTTATGGAAGTTGTGGGAGCCTCTAGAAGCTGCCTACCCATGTGCAAAGGGCAAAATATCATCTTCGCGGGTGAGGTTTAGATAATAACCATCACACCATAGAATGCACTAAGTTACATATGAGCTTGTGCAAGCCATATAATGTTAGCCTATGGGAGCTCTGAGTCAGCAGAAGTAAAATCTGTATCTATGTTCTAAATTTCTTTAGTTAAGGTTGGGGGACAAAAACATGCACCTTAAGGAAGGTGAGAGCTACAGGATAGTGCTGAACTAGTCCGTTTTAGTCCAAAGATGGAAGGGTTACTGTAGCCTTTAGATGGGCTTTAAAAATATAAGCATTTACTTAAATCTTATTCATGTTTAATTGCTACGTGTACATTTACTTAACCTGTTAAGAGCCCTGCACGCTTTATCTCGAGTTGGATAATGCATGCCAGGGCATCTTCTAACGGCATATCCCCTTTTACTGCCTAATGCAGCTATGCAGAGTGGCACAGGAAGCATCTTTATAGTTACCTGTTCCGGGAGGCTCGATCAGCTTCTCCTCTTCATCGCCCCGCGGCGCTACACTCCCGGCATCCTCTTCTGAGTTTCAATCACATGATATGAGGTGATCGTAACCCAGGGGATGGTGTCAGCGTTGCAGTGCCGCCCGGTGGTGGAAGAGGGATGATGAAAGAGTCTCTTCCATCACCCCTCTTCCACTATTGGGCAGCGCGGCAACGCTACACCACCCCCCGGGTTACGATCACAAGTCATGTCATGTGATTGGAACTCTGAAGAGGATGTCTGCATTGCAGCGCCGCAAGAGGAGAAGCCGATCCAGCCACTCGTAATTGGTAAATATGACAGTTCCCTGCACCGCTCTACATACACTGCCAGGCTGGGAAAGGCACACTTCCCCAGCAGCAAAACAAATAAAATTTAACCTACAGTGCACATATAGCTTTGCTATATGTTGCTGCTGAAAGGTTAAAACACACCTGAACTGAGAGGGATAGCGGCTGTGACCTAGCGCCCGTTTTTTAACGGGCAGGCCTTTTTACTAGTTGTTTATATGTTGTGACTTATTGATTAGAATCAGATGCATTTCTGTGTGTTGTATACCGGTAGGTTGATATAATATTACTGTTTTATGCTTTACTGTAAAGGGCAATGAGTAATGACGTTTTTTTTTTTTTTTTTTATATTACTTTACCATTAATAGATACAACAAAACTTTGGAAGCATGTTGTTTGTTGCCTGACATTCATTCTTTACCCAATGGTGACTTGACAGAGGTAAATTTTTGCTTGTACCAAATATTTATATATTTAAGTTATTTAAGATAACAGATTTAACCACTTAGCAACCTTTGCTACGCTTATCTACGCCCCTTTAAAATTCACCTGGGTCACAGGGGCGTAGATAGGCATCTCCTGTTTGTTTTCCTGCTGTGAGCGTTCGCGTGTGCGATCGCGTGCATGCGGATGCGCGGTCTCGTGCACGCGGATGTGCAGTCGCGTTCGGCACCCGCTGGTCAGCCGATCAAAGTGCTTACAAGTTTGAATGAGCACTGCCAAAGCCAATGACAGTGCTCATTCATTCAGAATGTGTGTAAACATTGAATCAGTCACTATTCTGTTACAGTTATTGAGATCACTCGTGAGAGGATCTCAGATAACTAATACAGCATTAGTGAGTGATCAGCATCAGTGAGGTTTTTTTTTTTTAAATAAATTATACCCCCATACCCCCATTAAGCCCATTAACCCTTGCCTCCCTGAAATGTTAAAATTGCTGTGGTTTTTAGGTGAAAAACCCTGTGGTAGAGAAGTGGTTGGATCCGAGATGAACTTTTACTCATTGCATAATTGTGTTCCTTTCCTATTGTTTATAGGGAATTCCTCAAGCCAAATACTTTTTTGTTTTTGTTTTAATACTCTAATTCCCTATAACCTAAAGAAGCCACGCCCACAGGTTTTCAGAGAGCCAAGGCACTTTCAGACAGCAGCAAGGGCTCATGGGAGCTCAGTCTGGGCAGATGGAGGGGGATGTATTACTAGCCAGAGATTTCAGAGGGGTGGAGGGAGGATGAGGGGGGATTAGGCTTTTTTGCTCAAGATGCAGATAAGCCTGCTTCTGTGTAATGTTAACAAACAACATGGCTGCTGTCATTGTATCACAGGAATAATCATTCATATTCTATTAAAGCTGTTTGCAGCTAGATTTGCTGTGTAAACTATTTAAACTTTAGATAAGATATATAGACAAGTTACTTGTTATAGTTAGTTTTTCATCTCAGATCCGCTTTAAATACAATAGTCACATACTTTTAAGTTTGATTGCTTGTTGTGCTTCAGAAAATATAAAGGTTTAATGGGCTAGTTGTACAGTGAGTCCCCTACTTACGGACGACTTGCGTTGCAATGTTTCATACATACAAGCACAGTTGTCTTTGTACAATATGTAGAGTACTGTTTTTGTTATAAAAAACATTTTTTTACTTGATATAGCATTTTATAAACTATTGTATAATTTATAACTAGTTTAACACATATTAAAAGCACATTATAAAGAAAAACATTTTATTATACTTAATGTTGAAATCCAGAGTTGTCTGGAAGAAAACACATAACTCAACTTACAAACAAATTCAACTTACAAACAACCTCCCGCAACAGAACTTGTTTGTAAGTAGGGCACTGCCTGTATTGTATGAGAGATATTCTACTTCCTTGTGGTAATGCTTTTTTCCTTTGAAGATAGGGGAACGTGGTGTCAACCTAAGTGGAGGGCAGCGACAGCGGATCAGCTTGGCACGATGTCTTTATAGTTCAAGCAGTGTGGTTCTCCTGGATGATCCCCTCAGTGCTGTTGATGTGTACGTGGGAGCAGAATTATTTCACAAAGCAATTAAGAGTGGAATGCAGAACAGGAGTGTATTGTTTGTCACACATCAGTTACAGGTACAGTACAGGTACACCGTAAGTGCCTCTGAACAGTTCACCATTCACCAACCTCTCATTGACCGTAACCAAAGAAATCAAATTTAAAGTAGAGGTGCTCATACACTTGCTCGACTTTCTTGGCAATTTTGATCGTTATGATTGTAATTTTGATCTATTTCTGACCTAGGAAAAAAAATTCTAGAATCAGCATTTCTGCTTTTTAAAAAAAATATTTTTAATGTTTATTAGACATTTTTGAAACAGGATTACAACAGTAGAAAAGTAAAATAAAATAGTACAGGTCATAAATATGTGACAAAATATCACCAGTCGGGCATAACAGGCCAGAGTATGTAGGGTTACATCACAATGTGTCCTTACTCAGCCCAAGTAATCCTAAAATCAAAATCAAACGCACAGAGTCTCTTTATCGATCATTTTAACCTGTTATATGAAGATAAGTCACAAACAAATTATTGCTAATTTGGTCTCTGACAGAAACTTACTTATGATAGAAAAACCACAAGCACTGGTTCACAGGACAGCTAGGGGCCCCAGACTCTCTCACTGGCCGGGGCCCCCAAACCACCATGCGATACCTTATGACAGAAAAGAAAGAAGAAAGAAAAAGAGGAGGAAGGAACAGACACGCAACTTGCCCTTACCTCCTTCCCACCATGTTTGTCCATTATTAATCATTCTTCAGCCATCATTCTAGAAAGCCAGATAGAAGAGATCACCCTTCATCTGACAGTACAAACACCTCCTACCTCATCCAGGTCCTGTCAAATTCTCCTCTCTGTAGCCAAATGTATAATCTGCTCAGAGTGTTTTTAACAACAAGTTCAGCTCCCCCAACCAATCTTGTATTGTAAGAGTGTGAATAGATCTCCAAAATTTTGGAGATTGTAAGTCAGGCAGCCGTGAGGATGTAAAGCATCAGGGATCTTTTGTATGTGTTAACTGAGCAGGACTGTAATGATCGCTGCTGCAGCAGCTATTGCTGGAAGTAGTGCTGCAGCTCAGGCAGTTCTGATCTATTTCCATGCAAGCTGTATAGCTTTGTCTGTTTTTCCCTGCTGTCAGCTTGTGACTGATTATCATTCACCTGTGTGGGAATCTGCATGTCTGCTCCCATTGGATGACCTCAGTATAAAGATCTGCTTCCTGCAGGGTTTCCTTGGGTTTTCATAGCTTCAGCTTAAGCCAGTCTTGCTGTCGCTTTAGCCCCCGATCGTGTTTCTTGTTAAAGATACTTTGCTGGTCTTTGCATCATATATTGGTTCATTGCCAATATATATGCATACCAGCACGTTTATTATTTTCCTTGTATTTGTGTTACGTTGATATATCAGTGTTGCTGATATATACGTACACGAACTGTTTATTTCCTGTGTTCAGTTAGTCAGTTTTCCAGCACGTTTTGGTAGTTTGCGCGTACCGTGAACACCCGTGCTGAGCTAGTTATCCTGTTCCTGGTACCGTTTGTGGATTGCGTTCATCTCTGCGAAGAGATAACGAATCCTTCTGAATCCTGTTCTGTCACTGTTTGTGGATTGCGTTCATCTCTGCGAAGAGATAACGAATCCTTCTGAATCCTGTCCTGTTACCGTTTGTGGATTGCGTTCATCTCTGCGAAGAGATAGCGAATCCTTCTGAGCCCTGTTCCCTGTTTTGCTCCAGTGTTAGTCAGCGTTCCTGCTTATGTCATATATCGGTTCATTGCCGATATATACATATGTTAGTCAGAAGTTACAAATAGTTTCATTGATAGCTGTGATTGTAATACGCTAGGAAAACATACTTATTGTATATTTATCTGTGTTACGTTCTTCTATCTCAATCCTGCTATTTTCTGACTATCCTGTCCTGTCTTTGTGAGGCACGCCATCGCCGCATCGCATTGGCTGCCTCATTCCAGTCTGTCTGGTTTTGGACGCTTGCTGTCGCTAAGTAGCCGCTAGCTAGCAAGCGTTCATTCTGACTACCTGTCCTGATCTCCTCAGTTCTGGTTTATGCGCTCAGCGCTACTTTGCGCTGAGACGTTATAACGAAAGCATTGTTTGTGGCTGTCAGATCTGCACTGGCTCTGTGCGCCACAATCTCCTATTGGAGTCAGTCCTCCCCTCCACTATACTAGGGATAGCCTGTTTCCTGGTGCTAGTGTGTGTACCTCCTCCACGCCAGCTCATGCGTTGCATGCTGACTGTGGAGAATACACCACCAAGCCTTACATTATGAAAACCCCATTACCAATCCCCATTGTGGGGGGGATTCCCAGAAAGTATGACACTGTTAATTATGGTTCCTGTTCCTTTAAAAAATTTGAAGAACTTAGCTCTGAAACAGAAAATGAGTTTTTCTCTGAATGTGCCAGGTTCCTGACCAATCCTGATCTCCAAGCGACTCCTGTTTCAACCTGGGCACTCCAACTAAGTTATATTTTGTTTAAAGGGGAATTATTCCAGTGGGCATTTGATGTTCTCAATCATTCCGATTTGAAAGATAGACCGCTGGAATTTCTAGCGTTTGTGATCCATAACTGGTTGCGCATAGATCCATTGCCTTTTCCTCTTAATGAACTCCTGGCAGCAGGCCAATCAGCTGCTCCTTCAATTGCTTGCAAGAATGAGCAGCAAGCAGAAAGTGTTACTGATAATTTTCCTGCAGCTTTGAATAAATCACCAAAAACCGCAAGGTCAAAGGCAAAACGCAAACGTTCTAAGAAACGTGTCCAATCTGCAGAATCATTATCCTTAGCGACTGAGACCTATAATGAGATTCTGCCATTAACAGATAATGAAATGCAATTGTCTTTCAGGGGAGTTAAATGGACTTATGAAACTACTAATGAACTTTCCTCCCTGGCTAGGGAAAATAAAGATTTTTGTTTAAAAGAATTATCTGAGTATGATTATGATGAGATATTACAGAGTATTGAACAAATCAACTTATTTGTGAACCAAGGGAAGTTTGCATACACTACAGTTCAACACTTGCTACAGGTATTGGAAATTCTTAAGAATAAGGAATCTGCCAATCACCTGCTAATTAACCCTATACATGTGCCTGCCACAATCATATCTGCAGACTGTGATCAGCCTAAATGTTTCGCTGTTAAGTATGCATGGGATCCTCCATTCGAGAGGGGAGAGATGGAAGCCCTGGTCTGTGAATGGAAGAATGATTCAAGTTCATTTTGTCAATTTTACAGTGCAAAAAGTGAAATGGTATTGAACGCATGCATTAAGTCAGCCTATAACCTAATAGAGGCTGGTGTGTGTAGGTATGACTGTGTGGCTCCCTTGATTGATGTGTGGGAACTGATTTTGGATGATTTTTTTGTGACTCCGAATTCGCAAATTTGGCGTTCTGACCCGCCTGCTTCAGCACCTTTGGCTGATTCAGCAGGTGATTCGGAGCTCTTTTTGTGTGAAATTGAAGTTCCTGCAATTCCACCCTGTACCATGGATAACTCAGTGTTACTTCCCAGTAAAACAGAAGCCACTGATACATTCTTAACCTTGCCCTGCGCAAATTTCTCAGCAGAGAATCCAGAGGTCCTGCTGACTTCCGAGTCCAGCCTAGCCAGTACTCATGACTCTTTGTTTAGTGAAACAGACACCAGAAAAATCTTGCCTGTCTCTGCAAACACTTCTGCAGAAATTACCTGTGTTAATAAAGTTCAACTCCTGTCTGATCCAGCAGATGCCAATAGATGCACTACATCAGTTTCCGAGTCCCAGCAATCCTGTCTAGTAAACTCAGAACCCCAGCATCTGAATTTTCCAATTTTACAAATGAATGGTGATTCAGATGCGCAAACATTGTGTCTTGATCTTCCTGTTTCTACACCTCGCTCTAGTTTCGTGAATAGCTCAGAGCATCTGCTATGTGAACCTGAAATCGCAGAATTATTACCTTGTTCAGAAAATTTTCCAATAAATTTGCCCTGTACCATGAATTGTGCAGTAGATCTCTCCAATGAAACTCAGGTCACAGAATCATTATGCTGTCCAGCAGGTGCTTCCATGGTTTTGCCCTGCAATATGGACTGTTCAGTGATCCTGTCCAGTGAAGCTGTGGTCGCAGAGTCTTATGCTTCACCCAGTACTTTGGATACTTTAAACCCTCTAGCAGAGGAGGCTGAAGCACTGCTTACCTCAGTTGGTGTTGCAGTGATATTCACTTGTCTAGCAGCTGTTTTGGAATTACAGTCTGCTCTAATAAAACTTGGTGAATTTCTGCCCAGCAAAGCAGAAGCCATTGAAATATTGTCCTCGTCAGCAAGTGTGTCAGATACCTTGCCCTGTACACAGTCTGATTTAACCAATGTTGAGTCCCTCTCCAGTGTTGTAACAGCCGAGGAACTCCAGCCCTGTCCTCTGAATGTTTCAGAAGTCTTGCCCTGTAACATGGATAATTCTGATTCTCTGGTCAAAATAATAGAAATCTCAGAATTTCAGTCCGGTCTGATGAGTGTTCCTGAAACCCAGCCCTGTATCCTGAAAGATTCTGGTTCTCTGGCCGCTGTGGCAGAGGTTCCAGAGTTCCCTTCCTCTCCAGGGAATTCCTCAGTTTTGCCTAGTCCAGTGGGGGCTGCTGCAATACTGACTTGTTCTGCAGCGCCTCATGAGCTCCAATCCAGTGTATTAAATGAGTCTCTGTCCAGTCCAGAGGTAGTTGTGGAGTCCCTGTCTGGTTCAGTGCATACATCAGAAGAGTTGTCCTGTCTTGTTAGTGCCCCTGAATCTGATTTGTTACTGACTTTGCTGGAATCAGCGACATCTAAGTCTGATCCAGCATTCTCGTGTAAAAGTCCAGTAGTTGCGAAGTTTAGTCATGATGATTTTTTTTTGGCCAGTCCTGGTTTTGGTCCTGTCTTGGCTGACCCTGAGGCTCACAGTTCCTTGACATGCCCAGAGGTTTCTCTTGTGCCGGTGTGCCCAGATGTTCTTTGTGTGCCAGAATGCCCAAGTGTGTCTAAGGTGTTAGCGTGCTCTGATGCTTCCTTAGTGGGAACACGTTCTGATATTGCCAGTCTGCCTGCATGCCCAGAGATGGTTCTGGTCCCTGAAAGCCCTGATATTGATGTTTGTCCTTGTGGCCCTGACTCGGGAATTGCCCTAGGTTCCATAGGGGTTCTTGATAGTTCTCCATGTGAGCCTAAGGGGCATTCTGACCTATGGGGATCTCTTTGGAGCTTCAAGGTGTTCTGGGAGGTCTCTGAGAAAACTTGTCCTGGTGCCTTGGACTGGTTCAACAGTGGGTTTTGTGTTGGTAAAGACAGTACCGGTGGGCATTGCAAAGGCTTTGGCGTTTCTGAACTGTTCCTGGAAGGCGGTGGGTATCGCTCAGGGAGTTTCGGAGGGCTTTCTTCTGGAAATCATGGTTCTGATGGGTGTCACACTGGGGCTTGTAGTACTGATGGGCATGGTTCTGTAGGTTCTGGTTCTGATGGGTCCAGTCTTGTGGGGACTGATTCTGGAATTCGGTCTTGCCGGGCTGTCCCGGTCATCATGAATTATCAGTCAGACTGTTTTGTTGGAAATTTCAGTTTTGAAAAGCGTCTGGAATCCACTTTTAAAGGCGGGGGTACTGTAATGATCGCTGCTGCAGCAGCTATTGCTGGAAGTAGTGCTGCAGCTCAGGCAGTTCTGATCTATTTCCATGCAAGCTGTATAGCTTTGTCTGTTTTTCCCTGCTGTCAGCTTGTGACTGATTATCATTCACCTGTGTGGGAATCTGCATGTCTGCTCCCATTGGATGACCTCAGTATAAAGATCTGCTTCCTGCAGGGTTTCCTTGGGTTTTCATAGCTTCAGCTTAAGCCAGTCTTGCTGTCGCTTTAGCCCCCGATCGTGTTTCTTGTTAAAGATACTTTGCTGGTCTTTGCATCATATATTGGTTCATTGCCAATATATATGCATACCAGCACGTTTATTATTTTCCTTGTATTTGTGTTACGTTGATATATCAGTGTTGCTGATATATACGTACACGAACTGTTTATTTCCTGTGTTCAGTTAGTCAGTTTTCCAGCACGTTTTGGTAGTTTGCGCGTACCGTGAACACCCGTGCTGAGCTAGTTATCCTGTTCCTGGTACCGTTTGTGGATTGCGTTCATCTCTGCGAAGAGATAACGAATCCTTCTGAATCCTGTTCTGTCACTGTTTGTGGATTGCGTTCATCTCTGCGAAGAGATAACGAATCCTTCTGAATCCTGTCCTGTTACCGTTTGTGGATTGCGTTCATCTCTGCGAAGAGATAGCGAATCCTTCTGAGCCCTGTTCCCTGTTTTGCTCCAGTGTTAGTCAGCGTTCCTGCTTATGTCATATATCGGTTCATTGCCGATATATACATATGTTAGTCAGAAGTTACAAATAGTTTCATTGATAGCTGTGATTGTAATACGCTAGGAAAACATACTTATTGTATATTTATCTGTGTTACGTTCTTCTATCTCAATCCTGCTATTTTCTGACTATCCTGTCCTGTCTTTGTGAGGCACGCCATCGCCGCATCGCATTGGCTGCCTCATTCCAGTCTGTCTGGTTTTGGACGCTTGCTGTCGCTAAGTAGCCGCTAGCTAGCAAGCGTTCATTCTGACTACCTGTCCTGATCTCCTCAGTTCTGGTTTATGCGCTCAGCGCTACTTTGCGCTGAGACGTTATAACGAAAGCATTGTTTGTGGCTGTCAGATCTGCACTGGCTCTGTGCGCCACAATCTCCTATTGGAGTCAGTCCTCCCCTCCACTATACTAGGGATAGCCTGTTTCCTGGTGCTAGTGTGTGTACCTCCTCCACGCCAGCTCATGCGTTGCATGCTGACTGTGGAGAATACACCACCAAGCCTTACAAGGACATTTTAAGAAATAACAAGGTAAGAGGGTCATTGGGTACACTGATATCGCTTATAGCATTTATTATTTTACATACAGCTAATCAGAAAGGTTGTAAGTTAGCGCAACTACACCAGATATGAATCATGTCCCCATCCTCACAACCTCACCGCCAACACACAGCAGGGACAACAACATTATAGATATGGTGGATTTTTGCTGTAGTCTGATACCACTGAGACTATTTTATAAGCATTTTCCTGTGCTCTAATTGACATGGAAGAGTTATTCTTGACAAGGAAGCATTTGGACCATTCCTCCTCAGAGAGAGTTCAAAGTATCCTGCCAGTCTGCAATAAAGCCAAGCTTAGTATTGCACACATGTGAGAGAAGCAATGCATACAACGCTAACATTTTGTGTTCTGTAGATTGGTAAAACACACATTCTCCACATCTGTAACCTCTCTACTGGACAAATCTGCATCAGTGACATATAAGGAGCTTCAGCTTTATACAGAGACTGCACAATGTTTGGGACTTTGGCTGCAGTGTTACTCCAGTACCAGGAAGTACAGATGCAGAGAGTCCTGTAAGATCTTTCCATATCATCATTGAAGGGCACTGTTGAATGGGGATAGTAAGGCTGCACAGAATGTTTGTCAACCCTCACTTATGAGCCAAACTCAAAAAGGTACTCTTGTAAGGCCTCCCACATTGTCAGAGCTGCAGCCATTCAATCCAGCACCAAGATGAACTAGCATCCCCTAAACTGAGCTTCATCTCAGAGCTGGAAGATCTTGGTGCACAGCCTCTGAAGCACTATTTTTTTGTTTCATCATGTTGAAGAAGTTTGTGCCAAGATTGCTCAAAACCTAAAGGCTCTGTTTGAATAGTAAGGGCTGAAAATAAATTACAGGCCTTTATTAATGGTTCAGTGTTTCCCGTGTACTTGTTCATTAGCAATACAGTGTACTTGAAGATGTCCCTTTCGTGTCTAGTTTCCCATAGCTATTAACTCCTGTGCAATGCTTCATTTGTCAACAATGCCAAAACAAAGTAGGAAAGGTGATAATGGTCACACAGCATTGTTACATAGTTGGTTTTGTTGAAAAATCCATCCATCCATCCATCCATCCATCAACTCCAACCAGAAATTTATATATATATATATATATATATATATATATATATATATATATATATATATATATATATATAACCCCACCATCCTGAACCCTCACGTATCCCAGTTGATACAGGGGAAGGTTGAAAACATTACAAGGCCTGGGTCAATTAGCCTGAAAAGGGGAACAATTCCTTCCTGGCAATCATATAAATCCCTGGATCAACTCTCTCGGGAATTACCTAATGATTACAGCCGCGGATGCCCTTCAATACAAGGAAAGCTCCCAAACCCTCTTTATTGTCTGAGCACAGTTGCTTCATAATCTATTAATTGCCAAATTATGAGATCCTAAATTGGGCATTGTTGCCTACATTATCTAGCTGGAATTAATATCTGCTAATAGTTGTCAAAGATAATTTTTGTTTTGTTTTAGCACTAATGGAATGTATGATTTATTGTAGTACCTGTCGGAGTGCAGTGAGATTTTGTTCATGAAAGATGGGTACATTGCAGAACAAGGAACCCATGAAGATCTAATGACGCTCAAGGGTGAATATGCTGTTTTATTTGACAGTATGCAGCAATCAGTGAGTACATCTGACCTACATGAATATTTCTCTCTGCTACAAAGCAAATTAGCACTGTAAATGTTGTCAAGTTAAATAAATAGAAAGCTGTATTATTTAATTTTATATTCACTAAAACATATAGTGTTACTATTTTTTATTTTATTCATATTTGCAGTGTTCTACAATAGTAGGGTTAATTGTACAATAGTAGGGTTAATTATGGTAATTTTTACCATTTAAAAAAAATTAGTCTACTGTTAAGGTATCCATGATATGTGGTATGTTGCCTGGCAGGGTTCAGGACCTGACCACTTGGACGACATTGTCAGGATGTGTGGTACAGATGTGTGGCTAGCCTACAGGCTGCAGACATGTTCTATTGCTATGCGGGGGAGGGGAGATTCAGAGGGCCAACGGAGCAACGCAGGAGTGACGTCACTTTGGAGCCTGGTGATGGGAAGAACTATGCTCTCGGTCAGTGATAGGCCAAATTGATTCATCAGGCTGATTGCTGGCCAGGGCATCGGGCCGGGGGCCACTGTACATGCAAGATTGTCGACAGAGGTGGTCATTATTGGCTGAGTTTCATCCAGCCTGTGTACGGGGCTTAAGTAGTGCATACATTTTTGAATCTTCAATAACCATATGAAACAAACAATGCTCTGTCTGCACCAAGCCAGACTAATATCTGACTCATTGGGTAAAAGAAGGAACAACTGGTTATTCATCTGGCTATCACTCTGGAGTCTATTTTTAGCAGCATTTCCTGAACAGCACTGAGGGCCTGTTTCCATTACATGTGGTGCGATGTGGCTACATAGCCACATCGCACCGCGGATGTCCTGTAACCAATGCACGGCAATGGAACAGTTTCCATTACGTGTGGAGCGGTGAAGAGCGATCTGAGAATCTGCAGCACGCTGCAGATCTCCCGATGCGGAAGTGATGCGAATGGCAGCGGAAGTGATGCAGCTAGGTAGCTGTAGCCGCACCCGCATCACTTCATAGTGGAAATGGGCCCTGACAAAATAGCGTGCAAGTGAGTAGGGAGGCTGGCTGGTATCTTACATATTTTGGCAGTTAAACTGCTGTTCAGGAAATGCCCTGAGAATCCCCCATTAGGAGATAGACTGTCCCAAAACCTGTTCTGTCAGATTTTAACTGCCTACTTTTTTCACGATAGTGGTCCTCTAAAGGTTTATATTGCTATTCTATTCACAAATCTATGGTGATTGTGTTTCTCATTTCTACCTTGATTATGTGTTAATTCCTAAATAATGCATAGCAGCAAAGATGTTTAGTGGGTACTAGGGATGATCATTGATATGCAAATACTTCCATGTTTATGCAAATGTATGTAAATTTTTATGCAAATATATACAGTTTGAAAATGGACCAATCAAGTCCCAACCAGGTTTAAATTGATTGGTCCAATTTTAAGCTGCACATATTTGCGTACTATTTTACATACATTTGCATACTCAGAAGTATTTGCATATCATTGATCATTCCTAGTGGGTACAAGAGTTACCTTATCTTACCTTATGTTTTAGTATTTTTTCAATTGCTAGGTACTGAAAATGTACCATATTTTATTGGTAAGATGAAAACTTTACTGTAGCAAAAATTGTTTATTGAATCAGGGCCATCAGTTGGTTTTCAGTTTATGGATGTCTGCACAAATACATAATGTTAACTGTATAACGTTTGTGTTGTTTGATAATATTTATAGGTGTGCATAGTGCATTTCTCCCCCTTGATCGGTGTATATTGCCATCATTGTCCATAATACAAAAACATATATACAGTATGTACAGCAATAAAAAGAACAAACGGGTGGGTGCTATCCTTACACCTATGCAATACAGAATGTCCTTTCATGTCAGAGAACTATGCCAAAGCTTTTGACAGCACAAACATGTCTTTGTATGAGTCAGGAAAATGTCTGTGTGTCAGTAATGAGCAACCAGCCTGATGTTTCACTCCTTCAGCTCAGATTATTATTTATTAGTGTTATATTTTTACTATTAGTTCTACAATTCCAATGATATGCTTTTATTTTAATAAGGATGGACACTATTAACATTAAACCCTTTCTTACTTTTACAGAATGTCATTCACAGCAAAAATCATTGTGTGACCGAAACGCAGGATAGCAGTATGCAAAGAAATAGAGACACAGGTAATACATGATGCAGCATTTCTAGCTTCAAGTGGTTATCAAAATGTTTTGAAGAAGTTAGTCTCAGTTCTTCAAAGTAAATTATGTAAATATGCATTTTTTTTTGTTTAAGCAGAGTTTTTAAAGTATAGTACTTTGATCTCATCTTAAATACTGGGCTTGAATTTTCAATGTGATTAGTGCATAACTACTAACCATGATGTCCCACTTAACCCCTTCCCCCCTGTGATGACCTGTACAAGTGTAGCCTCCTTAACCCTAGTCCTTCTTTTCCAATAGAGTGAAGCCAACCCTCACAAGTGTGGCCATATAAATGGCTATATAAAGTGTATAAATAATAATAATAATAATACCTGAACTCATGAGTTGTTTTGCAAACAAAACTATGAGCCAATTCTGCACACAAAGGCAACTTCTCAGATATTTTTAGTTTGCATATCTGAAGCTATTTTCAGTAGTTACAGTATTTCTCTTTTTCACTGTCAAGTGACTGTAAATATCTGTTTTACTTAATTTAAGCTATGTCTCCACCTTTACTGTGTTTGCGTGTAAGCATTTTGGTGAGCATGTTATCACACTCCATGCGTGTACATACCTGTTAAAATGCACAAGTCCGCATAGGTGGTACAATATATTTAACTGGAAAAATGCTAGTGGCGTGCAAAAAAAAAAAAGAAGAAAAGAAGCCCACTCTGCACGTTTTCTCTTTAGTTGGACAACACACCTGAACTGAGAGGGATATGGAGGCTGCTATATTTATTTCCTTTTAAACAATGCATATCACCTGGCTGTCCTCTGTCTTTAATACTCTTAGCCATAAACCCTGAACAAGCATGCAGATAGGGCGCTCTGACTGAAATCTGACTGGATTGGCAGCATGCTTGTTTCAAGAGGGTGATTCAGAGACTACTGATGCATGAATGATCAGCAGGACAGCCAGGCAACTGGTATTGTTTAAAAGGAAATAAATATAGCAGCTTCCATAGCCCTCTCAGTTTGGGTGTCCTTTAATGTGGAGAGTTTATTGTATGGGTGTTTATGATGTTTTAAGATTAACTGACACCATCCTTTTCTTTTGAATTTTGGTTGCGCGTTTGTCTATTATCATTACTGCTGACTGCTTAGGAGCTCTGCCTGTTTCAATCGCAACAGCTACTTAGTATCTCACAGCTGTTGTTGAAATAGAAGTAATTACTCCAGCTGAAATGTGTGATACCAGCATTCAGTATCTATGCACCTGCAGGATTCCTTCTCCCTGTGCTATGAATGTGTTGCTGCAGTAAAACTAGAGGAACTGTAGGGGTGTGACAGGGTATATGACATGTTATTTCCTGCGTCATGCATACTTCTGAACCAAGTTCAGAAACAGAGGAACGAGAAGTCTTTAACACCAAGTAGTAAACCATTGGCATGATTTTCAACATATTTATCAGAAATGTATAGCAGCTGTGATAATATTTAGCAGCATTTAGTTAAAAAATGCCTTGTGTACTGATGCACAGTAAAGAATACTTGTACTTAAAGCTGGATTCCTGATAGCATTGAAATGAGCAGATAATCCCTTCCCTACAGGCTACCTTTTGCTATTGATAGAAGTTAGAAAGGTTTGCTTGAAATCTTTTTTTCGTGCTCTAGCCATCGTGTATATGCCTACTCACAAAAGGCACTGTAGGACAGTTTGTCATTATCCTTGGTAATGATGCCTCTCCTCTTATACCAAAAAGAGGACCAGGAGCAAAAGCACCAATGATGTACCATTATTATTATTATTGATTTATAAAGCGGCAATATATTTCGGGGCTCTGTACAAAGTAATAAACAGTGGGGTACAAAATAATACTGACAATGGTGTACACCAGTATACAAAATACAGAGTTAGTACAAAATACAGAATCAGGAGTACAGAATTGGTAATAACTGTGACAGAATTTATATGAATAAATGTGTAACAAAATCCAAAACACAAGAGGGTGAGAAAGCCCTGCCCTTGCGAGCTTACAATCTAAAGCAGGGGTAGGGAACCTATGGCTCGGGAGCCAGATGTGGCTCTTTTGATGGCTACATCTGGCTCACAGACAAATCAGTAGGGCTTGATTCACTGAGCTACACTGCTCAAGCAGAGCAGCTCAGTGTGGCAGCGTAAGTAACATTTTCACTGCTGTAGCATGCACTACTAACTTACTTGCGCTACCCCAAAACAAACAGCTGCTCCAACTGTCCCACTCTGGACCCTGTCAGGTCCAGTTACTTTGTAGGACGAGATCCAGGGGCGTAGCAATAGAGGTTGCAGAGGTTGTGTCCACATCGGGGCCCTTGTGCCAGAGGGGCCCGGAGGGCCCTCCCTCAACTTCAGTATTAGCTCTCTTTTGGGCCTGTGCTCATAATAATGACTTCTATAGATAATTTGAATAGTGGTAATCATTAACAAACTGCTCCCCATTCCCTTCTTGCACCTCTGACACTGTGGTTGTCCTTGGCAGGTTTTGGTGTGCCGTATTAATTGTTTCGTATAAAGTGTTTGGGGGGCCCCATTGTAAAACATGCATTGGAGCCCACAGCTCCTTAGCTACGCCACTGACTAGATCCCCGCACTTTGATTGGCCCAGTAGGCTGCCTGTCACTTGACAGGCAGTCTATTGGGCTGAAGTGCGGGGATCTTGTCCATGGTGGCTGACACAGGAGACCTGGGTTCAAATCTCGGCTCTGCCTGTTCAGTTAGCCAGCACTTATTCAGTAGGAGACCTTTGGCAAGTCTCCCTAACACTGCTACTGCCTATAGAGCGCGCCCTAGTGGCTGCTGCTCTAGCGCTTTGAGTCCGCCAGGAGAAAAGCGCGATATAAATGTTATTTGTCTTGTCTTGTCTTGTCTTGTCTTGTCTTGTCCTACAAATGAATCAACCCCCAAGTCAGCTAGCTAATTGTACAAGCTGTTAGTCGGTATTTCTCCTGTCTGGCTCTCGGGGAAATTGCTAATGTTGCTGAAACCCAAGAGAAGCTGAAGATGTGTCTGACACTTCCGCTGCCCGAAGGATCAACTGTATACACATCTCCATGGCAACAGGGACGTGAGCCCTACTGTCCCAGTTTGAAACATATTGTATGGCTTTCATGGAACTACATTTTAAAGTATGTGGCTTTTATGGCTCTCTCAGCCAAAAAGGTGTCTGACCCCTGATCTAAAGGAATAGGGAGGAAACAAGAGTTGGGGTAGAATACAGTATTCATACCTAGAGGCCTTTAACAATTCTTCTGTTTCCTCTGCTGCAAATGTATATCAAAGATAATTAAGAAGCTGAAGAGGTTGTAAAGTCTTCAAAGTTCAAGACAGAAAACAGAAGAATTGTTAAAGGCTGTATTATCTTATATGTATCACCTGTCCTGGAGATTTATTAAAAACAGCATTACCAGGTAAGCTAATGTTGGTTTTCTCCACAAGCCAGTAGCAGATTGGTGATATGAATGAACGTCTGGCATTTACATGGATAAACACTGCTTTGATTACTATTGTGTGGACTTTTCCTCCACAAGGGGATCTTGTAACCGCTGTCGAAGGACATTGTAAAAAAAATCCATTTGAAGCCAGAACACCATCAGCAACATGTTTGTTCTCTTGTTAATTATGTCACTGAATATATGCGTTTTATTTTCACCATACATATTTGACAGAAAGTAGCCTTTCTTTAATAGTTTTGAGACAAAGGATAGATGAGAGAGTCACACAGAAATTAAACTTCTCCTTTCTGATACAGGCAGGGTAGGACTGTGCAATGAATCTGCAGGAGTAGCACTACAGAATTCTATGGACTCAGTAGAACTAACAAGAACTATTTCTGCAGACTGCTCTCAGCAAGACAGCCCTTCCTGTATTTTTCAGGGAGATAAAAAGGAGGAGGATGATATTGATGAAGAGGATAATGTTGATGAAGAGGATAATGGTGATGCAGAAGCAGTGGAGACGGAATTAATTCTTCAGAATAAGGAAGACCAGGAGCAAGGCCAAGGTACGTGACTGTGGCAACCTTTTTCTTCTTTCCTGCTTGGTTTAAATTCTCACATTAAGCAACTGTCAAAAACTAATTTTTAAGTCCATAATGTATTCACCCCTGGTTATAAAATGCACATCACTTTTGTACTTGTACTTGCAGACCCTTAATCAGTAGTTGTTATGGATTCTAAGACCTCGTTCATATTAGGCAATGCAGATGGCATTGTGATCGGAATGCAACGCAGCTGATTGCACTGCCATCTGCGTTGCCATGCGTTGTGCTGCTGATCCCATTCATTACAGTGAATGGGATCAGTGCTGCGCTTTGCCAAAAATGCCTGCAGCAGTGCGATAGCGCATCACATTGCTGCGCATACAGTCTGAATGTCCGAAGTGCTGTCTATGCACTTCTGATTTTCTTGCATGTCGCTAACCATACGCGCTGCTGAAATGCGCACGGCAGTGCGTAGAGTGTGAATGAAGCCTAATAGTGTGAACAACACAAAAATATATTAGAACAATACATTGAATTCATAGCTGAATTTGGACTGAAAACATTTTTTTATTCATGTTCAGTTGCCATATTTTCTTAAAGGTAATCCTGTCTAATGCTGAGCATTCAGTATTCACTGAAGCCTTAGATATCTCTTGTGAGTCAAAGGTCATTTCACTAGACTTCCTACTCCATTTGGATATTATATCCTAGGAGTTAAGTAAGACTCAATACACATTTACAGTAAGTATAAAAGTGTTAGTGCACTTTGGCCAATGGATGCTTCTCATATCCCTGACTGTAATTAGTCTTTGGAACATCTGTGGAGAGATTTGGTAGCACCAGCACTGGGCCCAGCAGCCAGTGGAAGCTGTATTGACTAAGGTTACACTTTGGTAGAAGCAAGGAGTTTTGAATCAGGATGATACCATTTATTGGCTAACTTAGAGATGAATAAAGAGTAAGCTTTTGGCTTATAAAAAGCCTTCGTCTGACTTGGTTCCTGACAAAATCTGAAAAACACAGCTTATATATACTGACATACAGAGGAGAAACATTCTTTAGCAAACATAAATAAATGTAATTAGATGCCTTAAAGAGGAACTCCAGTGAAAATAATGTAGTAAAAAAAGTGCTTCATTTTTTACCATAATTATGTATAAATGATTTAGTCAGTGTTTGCTCATTGTAAAATCTTTCCTCTCCCAGATTCACATTCTGACATTTATTACATGGAGACATTGTTACTGTGGGCAGGTTATGAGGCTGTTTCTAGCTGCTCTGGCTGTTAGACAGCTAATAACAGCTGTTTCCTGTCTCTGAACATTGTTACATTGTGGCTGTTTGCCAGGAGTACCGCGGTCTTCAGAGGTTCTTGTGGGAGGGATTTCAGCACAAAATCAGTCACACAGCGCCCCCTGATGGTCTGTTTGTGAAAATCATTGTCTTTCTCATGTAAAATGGGGTATCAGCTACTGATTGGGAAAAAGTTCAATTCTTGGTTGGAGTTTCTCTTTAAGCCTCCTGAAGTAACAGTTAAGACATTTAATTACATTTATGTTTGCTAAAGAATGTTTCTCCTCTGTATGTCAGTATACACTCACCTAAAGGATTATTAGGAACACCTGTTCAATTTCTCATTAATGCAATTATCTAATCAACCAATCACATGGCAGTTGCTTCAATGCATTTAGGGGTGTGGTCCTGGTCAAGACAATCTCCTGAACTCCAAACTAAATGTCAGAATGGGAAAGAAAGGCGATTTATGCAATTTTGAGCGTGGCATGGTTGTTGGTGCCAGATGGGCCGGTCTGAGTATTTCACAATCTGCTCAGTTACTGGGATTTTCACGCACAACCATTTCTAGGGTTTACAAATAATGGTGTGAAAAGGGAAAAACATCCAGTATGCGGCAGTCCTGTGGGCGAAAATGCCTTGTTGGTGTGAGGTCAGAGGAGAATGGGGCAACTGATTCAAGCTGATAGAAGAGCAACGTTGACTGAAATAACCACTCGTTACAACCAAGGTATGTAGCAAAGCATTTGTGAAGCCACAACAAGCACAACCTTGAAGCGGATGGGCTACAACAGCAGAAGACCCCACTGGATACCACTCATCTCCACTACAAATAGATAAAAGAGGCTACAATTTGCACAAGCTCACCAAACTTGGACAGTTGAAGACTGGAAAAATGTTGCCTGGTCTGATGAGTCTCGATAAAGTCAGAATTTGGCGTAAACAAAATGAGACCATGGATGCATCATGCCTTGTTACCACTGTGCAGGCTGGTGGTGGTGGTGTAATGGTGTGGGGGATGTTTTCTTGTTACACTTTAGGCCCCTTAGTGCCAATTGGGCATCATTTAAATGCTACGGGCTACCTGAGCATTGTTTCTGACCATGTCCATCCCTTCATGACCACCATGTACCCATCCTCTGATGGCTACTTCCAGCAGGATAATGTACCATGTCACAATGCTCGATATATTTCAAATTGGTTTCTTGAACATGACAATGAGCTCACTGTACTAAAATAGCCCCCACAGTCACTAGATCTCAACCCAATAGAGCATCTTTGGGATATGATGGACGGGAACTTCGTGCCCTGGATGTGCATCCCACAAATCTCCATCAACTGCAAGATGCTATCCTATCAATATGGGCCAACATTTCTAAAGAATGCTTTCAGCACCTTGTTGAATCAATGCCACGTAAAATTGAGGCAGTTCTGAAGGCGAAAGGGGGACAAACACCGTATTAGTATGGTGTTCCTAATAATCCTCTAGGTGAGTGTATATAAGCTTTGTTTTTCAGATTTTGTCAGGAACCAAGTCCGACAAAGGCTTTGTATAAGCCAAAAGCTTACTGTTTATCCATCTCCAAGTTAGCCAATAAATGTTATCATCCTATTTCAAAACTCCTTGCTTTTACTGATGGCTAACACGGTACAACACTCTACTGCTTGTACCACATTGGTATACAAACCTGAAGCTCTCTGTAATCCTGAATTAAATTCCTGCCAGCCACTGTATTGGATCATATTGACAAGAAATTACTTAAACAAAGGCATTTAGCTTATTTATTATAAAGGATGGTAGAAAGATACAGAAAAATTGAACAATCATAAAAACACAGCTATTGGCAAAACATAGCAGTCATAAAAATTAACATGAATTAAATTTGTAGCAAATACCAAGACACGAAAGGCTGAGCGCCTTTTATTTTTTTTATGTGTTTGTAAATAACAGTATTCATTGTTTTTTACAGGACTAATGCAGCCAGAAGAGAAAAGTGACAATTCTGTGCAATGGGCGGTCTATGGCGCCTACATCAAGGCAGCCGGGGGAGTGTTAGTAGTCATCATCAATGTCATTCTTTTTACATTAACAACAGGAAGTGCAGCATTCAGTAACTGGTGGCTGAGTTACTGGATTAAAGAAGGCGATGGGGTAAGAAGAATATGTATATATCAGATAGAACTATGAGAAATGTGTAAGGTTACTGCAACCATACATCAGCAATGCAGTGTTCCTGCCAATGGCATACCACCTTTATAAATGACTTAAAATGTAGATACTACAAAACTTACTCTAAGACAAAATTATCTGTACATAACATTAGAACTGTATGTATATCAGCTGCCCTAAATGCAGTGGCGTAGCTAAGGAGCTATGGGCCCCAGTGCAAGTTTTACATTGGGCCCCCTCAAGCACTCTATACAAAACAAATTAATATAGTGGACCAAAACCTGCCAAGGACAACCACAGTGTCAGAGGTGCAAGAAGGGGATCGGAAATAGTTTGCTAATGATTACTTCTATTCACAGCATCTAGAGAAGTGATTATTACCAGTACAGGACCAATAAAGAGCTAAAACTGTGGTTTAGGGAGCCCTTCTGGCCCAAGTCCTACGGTGCAGTCTCAACCTCTGCACCCCCTATTGCTACACCACTGCCAAAATGGATTTCTGATAAACTACTGCATATACAAAACCTGTACTCTATGCCTTAGGTTTACAATGTGTAGTACCTGTACCCCAGGGGGTACTTCTGATGGTTCCAGGGGGTACTCAGGCTTGATATGCTTAACCAAGAATAACAAATATAGAGTTTTAGAAAATAACAAACCTTATTTAAAGAACACCAAATTAATATTTTAGCTAATTAAATGCAATAGTAAGTGCTTGGAACTTGTTTAGAACCAATTATCATGTACATTGATTAACCACTTCCAAATTCCGGGTGGTCTGACTGATCTGTGCTGCGGGGGCTCTTCAGCCCGCAGCACAGATCAGAAATCAGGCAGGGCGATCAGACTTCCTCCCTTTTTTCCCCACTAGGGGGATGTCCTGCTGGGGAGGTCTGATCGCCGCCGCGCTGCTGTGCCTAGCGGGGGGGGGGGCTCCTCAAAGCCCCCCTCCGCAGCACTAGTCCTCCCTCTGCCTCCTTCCCTCCCTCTCCCATCCCCTGTGTGCGGCGCAGGACGGAAAGCTGTCCTTCGCCGGATAGGATAGGCTTTAGCATATCAGATGCCGGCGATCCCCGGCCAATCAGAGGCCGGGGATCACCGATCACCTCTACGGCGCTGCTGCGCAGCAGCGCCGTATATATGTAAACACCGGGGAAGATCTTCCCCGCGTGTTTACATTTACCCTGCGAGCCGCGATCGGCGGCTCGCGGGGTGTTCACGGAGACACCCTCCGTGAACTGACATGGAACGGCCGCTCGTCGTTTCCATGCAATCCACTTCAGGATTCAGGGGCGTAGTTAAGCGTACGCAGAATCCTGAAGTGGTTAAATATATATTTGTCAAGGGGTACTTGTGATAATGTTTACTAAGCTAGGAGGTACTTGGTGAGTACAGGGTTTTAAAATGGGTACATGCCAATAAAATGCTGAGAAACACTGCTCTATGCCATACAATTGGATTAAAGCAGTATTGTCTTTCTAAAGTCTTTGCCAACTCTGTTGCTATGTAGGAAGTAACTTGGAGACTTACACTGCAGACTAACACACCTGACAAAGTAAATACCAAACCATAATAGCATATCAGCACAAAAGAAATAACTTCTCAAGTCCATCAGCCACTTCACAGTTCCGAAGTCATCAAGGATAGGTGGGGTTTGGGGCATATGTAACAAACTCCATTGGCAGCTCCCTTCAGTCCCCTCTTCTCTTGTATCAGTTTCTGCTGGCATGCGACATAAAGGTAGATGTGAGAGAAGAGAAAGCCGAAGTGAGCCTGTTGACGAAGCTTGGTAACTGTTTACAATGCCCAACATTTCCCTGCCAGTACTGGCATGAGGGTATACTGGGAGCATTGTGGCTTCACTTAATAGCTTGAAGGTGGCCACACACGATACAATAAAATGATCTGATTTTACAGCAATTCGATAAAAACGATCGCATCTCCCAAAAAAATCAAAAGCTTTTTTTACATTCAACTGACAAATCCGATCGGATTTCCCATTTTTTTCGATTTATATCGATCTGGAATGCCAGATAGTTCTCTTCAATTTTTTTAAAAGATTGTATGGTGTGTGTTAGATTTTTTTTGTCAGTTTATTAATATACACACCCTAGCAATTTTCTCAGAGTTTCCAATCAGTTTTATCATAATTGGGGAAAAATTGAACATAGGTGTGTGGTACATTGGTCATATTTTTGAAATGTTACAATCAGTTAGAAAAATTGATTGCAATTCTAAAAGAGAACCCGAGGGAGGGAAGGGCCGCGGGCGGGGACCGGTGCTATGCAGGAGGCGGGGGGAGCAGTGAGAGTGACACTACATAGGTAAACACAGCCCGCTGCATGTCGACAGCGCAGCTGTGATTTATGGGGCATAGCAGAGCGCAGGGGGGGCCTGGGGGGACACTACATAGCAACAGAGGCTGGGGTGTATAGGCAGACCCAGCCTCTGTGTGCGGATATCATTCTTAGAAACCACCTCTGGTTCTCTTTCAACTGAAAGTTTGGTGCAGATTCCATATTTGATCCACCATTGTGAAAGAACGCAATTTTGAATTGAATTAGCACTGTAACTTCAATAAGGCTGTTTATTTGTGCACAACAAAAGTTACAGAATATAAATGTGCAGGCTTAAGGTGGCCACACACCATACAATTTTTTAAATATCTGTAGCTACCTTTGCTTTACAGACCTATGAAATCTCCCTCTTCTGATGGTTTCTACAAAATGCAGATTACAGTAATAATGGGAAGTACAGCTAGGAGAAAACATTTGCTGTAACCTTGTGGGTTTAACAATTGACCAGATCCTTCAGTCAGACATGCATCTGTATATCTGAAACAAAAAAACAACAACATGCTAAACTGTTTAAAATGGGTCATTGATATCTACGGACTTTGGTTATTTTTTTTAGAACATCACGGCTGACGCAAGCAATGTAACCATGTCAAGGGGGAGCATGAAGGACAATCCTGACTTGCACTTTTATATTAACATCTATACTCTTTCTATGGTGGTTGTTCTCCTTCTGAGATTTGTGCGAGGATATGTTTTTGTAAAGGTAAGACCCGGCTACCTTCTGCTAAACCTAGTTGTGACAGAATTATTTTCTGCTAAAATTTTAAAATAAATACTATTACTGCTTTTTTTTACCAAACTATTGATCGTTTTACAATACTATAAGGGCCTGTTTCCACTACACGCAGATTGGATGCAGAATGGATGCAGAAAAACTGACTGCAATGAATGCCTAGGGGCCTGTTTCCACTAAACGCGATTTTTCTAATGCAGATTTTCCCACAGGCATTCATTGGAGTCCGTTTTTCTGCATCCATTCTGCACCTAATCTGCGTGTAGTGGAAACAAGCCCTAAAATGGTGTGAACTCATTTGTTTGTACCAATACAAACGATCATAAAGAACAGGATTAACCACTTCACCCCAAAGGCTATTTCACCCTTACAGCCAAGAGCCATTTTCACTTTTTGGCATTCCTCCCATTCATTTGGCCATACTTTTATCACTGCTTATCACATCTAAATGATCTATATCTTTTTTTTTTCACCAGAAATTAGGCTTTTTGTTTTCAGAAATTACTTAATTCTCTATGCCAGTGGTTCCCAACCTTTTTGGAGTCGTGACACATCAAACCAAACGTTCAGATCTCCGTGACACGTAGACTAAATGCATGTAATGAGAGACAGCGTTTCCCCACTAAATGCACATAAGAGACAGCGTTTCACCAGTAAATGTAGGTAATGACAGACAGCCTTTCACCAGTAAATGCACGTAATGAGAGACAGCGTTTCCCCAGTAAATGCACATAATAAGAGACAGCTTTTCACCAGTAAATGCACATAATAAGAGACAGCTTTTTACCAGTAAATGCACATAAGAGACAGCTTTTCACCAGTAATTGCACATAAGAGACCTCTTTTCACCAGTAAATGCACATAATAAGAGACAGCTTTTCACCAGTAAATGCACATAATAAGAGACAGCTTTTCACCAGTAAATGCACATAATGACAAACAGCCAGTTGTCCCCAGTATATGTAGCCAGGGATATATGTGCCCAGTATATGTAGCCAGGGATATATGTGCCCAGTATATGTAGCCAGGGATATATGTGCCCAGTATATGTAGCCAGGGGTATATGTGCCCAGTATATGTAGGCAGAGGTATATGTAGCCAGGGGTATATGTGCCCAGTATATGTAGGCAGAGGTATATGTGCCCAGTATATGTAGCCAGGGGTATATGTGCCCAGTATATGTAGCCAGGGGTATATGTGCCCAGTATATGTAGGCAGGGGTATATGTGCCCAGTATATGTAGGCAGGGGTATATGTCCCCAGTATATGTAGTCAGGAGTATATGTCCCCAGTATATGTAGGCAGGTGTATATGTCCCCAGTATATGTAGGCAGGGGTATAAATATGTCCCCAGTATATGTAGGCAGGTGTATATGTCCCCAGTATATGTAGGCAGGTGTATATGTCCCCAGTATATGTAGGCAGGTGTATATGTCCCCAGTATATGTCCCCAGTATATGTAGCCAGAGGTATATGTCCCCAGTATATTTAGCCAGGGGTATATGTCCCCAGTATATGTAGCCAGAGGTATATGTCCCCAGTATATGTAGGCAGGGGTATATGTCCCCAGTATATGTAGGCAGGTGTATATGTCCCCAGTATATGTAGGCAGGTGTATATGTCCCCGGTATATGTCCCCAGTATATGTAGGCAGGTGTAGATGTCCCCGATATATGTCCCCAGTATATGTAGCCAGGGATATATGTGCCCGGTATATGTAGCCAGGTGCCCCCCCCCCCCCCCCCCCAGGAGGAGAGAGCGAGGGAAGGAGAGCGGCACCTCAGGGTGCTCTACCTCCCTCGCTCTCTCCTCCGGAACGAAGTGCGGTGGCTGGCAGAGGGGCGGAACTTACCTTCCATGTCTCTGTCCCGTCTGGTCTCGTCTCGTCGTCGGCGCGGGATGATTTGCCACTACTCTGGCCTGATCCAAACCAGAGCAGCGGCTGCAGAACCAGAACTTCCGGCCGGTGCTTGGAGCGACACGGAAGGTAAGTCCCGCCCGCTGCCAAGTGCCGCCACACTTAGTATCGGAGGGGAGAGCGAGGGAGGCAGAGCACTCTAAGGTGAGAGAAGGGGGGGAGATGGCCCCCTTCTCCGCCGCTGCCCACAGCTCTCCCTCCACTGCACTGCTCCCCTCCGACAGATACCGAAGCTGCCGCGGCACATGGGTTTGGAACCACTGCTCTATGCATTGTAAATGGAAAGACATTAAAAAAAAAAGAAAAATACACTCTTTGTCCAATTCCATCCCCTATAGTTTTAAAATAAATCATGCTACTGTAAATAAAACTCATGCATTTTTTTGCCCATTTGTCCAGGATATCAAAACATTTAATTTATGTTTCTAGTGTAATTTATGGCGACAATATATTATTTGGAAATAAAGGTGTATTTTTTTTTGTTTTGTGTTTTTTTTTGTGTTTTTTTTTTTATCCTATCAATAATTTACAAACTCTTATTTGCAAAAATAACAGTAATATACCCTAATGGAATACATATTAAAAAAGCTGAGTCCCTAGGGTAACTATGCACTTTTGTTCTTACAAGCATGTCTTTATGCGCGTAACGAGTTAATCCATTGCTTGCTAAATGGTAAGGTATGTGATCATGGCTTTGTGTATCCATGTCACACAGTACTTTTTTGTAAAATATGATGTAAACAATGATGGGTGGCAAATAATGTCTGTTTCCTCTTTTGTTTTGTTTTTCAGATAATTCTGTTTTTTTTAATAATAGAGGTGTACTAACAAATGTGTCCACGTCTGTCTAATAAGGAGTTTATGCAAGCACAGATATCTTTGATCTGTTGCGACCATGTTTGTACCAGAAATTCCCAAGCTGTTGCTAATGCTTGCATAAATTCAAGTTAGATAGCACACTTATAGTTCATGAATCTTCTTAAACACAATACTCTATATTGGAAAGGTGATCCTCCAGTTTCACCACAGCAGTAAACAGGTGTTAAACAGAGACACTCAAGTGGTATACCTCCACCTCAGGCCAAGAAGTGGGCATTCACACTTAATTGTTGACCCTCTGCTAGATGGGTCAGCAGCGCACGGGGTCATCTAGGGAGCCCTCTGCCTTTTATGGACCCTCTGTCACTGCTTCCTCTCGTGTTGACTTTCAATTAATACTGCACCTTAGAATAAAATATTGAAAGCCACCATAGTGTAAAACTGTATGGACACTTCAATTTATAAAATTAATGTGCATTTTATTATTATACCCCAAGTAAATTTTAGTCACCTCGGTTTTTGGTTTTGATTGCTAATACTTAGTAAAGTTAGTAGAGATTGATAGAGTTGTTTTACCAGCATCAAAACATTTGTCAGTTAAAGCGGAATATAACCCTGCATTTCAACTTTGCTCTAAAACATTATTTACAGCATATTATAGGCAAAAAGCATTTTTTTTTTACTAGACCAGCATTGGAAGGGTTAAACACAGAGGTTTTAAGTTCCGTGCAGACATTCAGATAGTTACATTCTATTTTGTTAGTGTGTAACTGTTTATCAATAGATACATCTCTTTGGCTGTCCTCCAAGCTCCTTCTCAGTGAGAGAGATGAGTCATAATAAACACATATTTGTAAACAAAAAGTATCAAACTCAAGTTCGGATTCGTCTGCAGAAATCTCTAGGGACTTTAAAGCCCTGTGTAACCCTTCCAATGCTGGTCTAGTAAAAAAAAAAAATGCTGGTTGCATATAATATACTGTAAATAATGTTTTAGAGCAAAGTTGAAATGCAGGGTTATATTCCGCTTTAACTGAACATGATGAGCCGGCACACTACATTTGTATAAGTCTTAATATTTAAATTCAGAATATTTTTTTCTTTATTATAGTGTACACTTAAAGCTTCAACAAAACTACATGACCTTTTGTTTCATAAAGTCCTCCACAGCCCTGTGAGGCTCTTTGATACCACCCCACTTGGTCGCATCCTAAATCGATTCACCAAGGATGTGGATGAAGGTAAGTGAGTCAACTGAATAAAGAAGAACACACACACTCGTGTAACTTTAACTTTTCACACAGCATGTGTGCAAAGGAATGCAGCCCCTGTCAACAAACCACAGTAGAAAGTTGACAGCAATACTTTGGTTTAGGGGGATACCATTAAATTAATAATTAAATACAAAGTAAAAACAAACAAATCAGAAGAAAGAATGCTAAAAAAAACCTTGATGTGATGCTAAACCACTGGGCAATACCTGGATCAGTGTTCCAGAAACACATCTAAAACCAATATTAAATATAGCACTAGATGATTGTGATACTTGTGTAAGCAGGTAGATCTCAAGTGCATTAGAAGATAGGTTTAGAAAGAAGTTTATCCAGTATGGCCTGCAAAGGTTAATCCAGGATCATTAGTGACAAATCAGTATACTGGTAGCAGCAGGGCCGGGCCGAGGCATAGGCTGGAGAGGCTCCAGCCTCAGGGCGCAGTGTAGGAGGGGGCGCAGAATTCATTCTGTTATTCGAAATTGTGTTTGAAGCAGAAAGAAATAAGAAAAAGGGATACATAGCAGTGACTGAAAGCCAGATAACTAGATATTAAGGTGTTGGGGAGATTGTGGGCCCTGTGGCGCCTCTTAGTCTAATAGCAATCAGTGTGTGATGGCTGGGTGGGAGGGATGGGGGGGGGCGCACTTTGGTGTCTCAGCCTTGGGTGCTGGAGGACCTTGTCCCGGCTCTGGGTAGCAGGTACTGGTGAGAGGAGAACAAGCAATGGATTAGTAATGCAGCAGCACATGCATGAAAAGGCAGAGCTGTCCAGAGCACTAGTCTTGTATAATAAGCAAAACACTCATGCAAATGGATTCCATACATCAGGGAGAACATGTTGTAGCAAACTTTTCTTATGTAGAGGATGCAATCATTTAGAAAGGGATTGGCTGTAATTTGAACACATAATTAAGCACTGTGGATTAGCATAACAAAGGAGGCTTGAATAGTGCAACAAAAATTTGACAGATGATATTATTGTGCTAATTAAATTGCATTTCCTTTAGATTTGGTCTGTAGGAGGACAACATTTTGAACTGTAAAGACAGAGGCTGTACATAAACAATATAACATTTCTTATAGAGTGACTACAGATCCCTTATTAAAAGATACACAATGTGACATGATGAGATAGACGTGTATGTACAGTGCCAAGCACACAAATAACCAGGCTGTGTTGCTTTTTTTCTTTCTCTGCCTGGAAGAGTTGAACATCAGGTATGCAAGCGACAATTTCTGCCCGGGTCGGGACTAGTTGAGGCGGGGAGCAGCAAATACAATTTGTCCAATAGCATTGCAGAAAGCCACCTGCTTATAGACGGTAGCAGCAATGTTTGGCAATCTAGGTGCCACCTGCAGGTAAAGCAATACACCAAACACTATAAAGTCTGGTACACACTTACAATTATGAGTGGCCAATCAATGACCAATTTTACCACCTCTCTCTCCCCCCTTCCACACACACACACACACACACACACACACACAACACCACCACCTTCCTGGCTGTCTTATATAGGTAATAGTTAGATGAACATTGATATTTGAAATCAGTTACATTTCTTTTTTTAAGTGTTTCTGAAAAAATTGCTGTGTTCAAATATAAAAAATAATAGTACAAATTTGAGCAAAAAAAATGTTTAATGTTCTGTATTTCAGTTGATGTGCGACTTCCAAATTTAATGGAGCAACTTATGCAAAATGTGATCCTTGTCTTCTTCTGCCTCAGTATAATTGGCTCAGTATTCCCATACTTTCTTTTGTCTGTGATACCTCTCAGTGTGGTCTTCTACCTGGTCAACCAGGGTGCAAGGTAATGCCGAAGTGAATGCGGTTTAGATAAAGTAATTCAGCTTATTACCTGTGCTATATATTGTACCTGCATATGGTATTCTGTAGTCACCTTCTGTGCAGTTATAAGTACTCATCAACTCTAAAGAGTGAAGATTCCACCTAGATTTAAATAACATTTTATTCACTGAAGGTATCTATCAACCTCGTCAATTAATTAAATGTATCTATTTATAATTTAAATAATAATATACAGGTATACATTTATGTGTAAAAGGAACAAGTCAAGTGTAATAAAGCTTAAAGCTTCTGAATGAAACCATTTTCCAGCAGCTAAGGGCTCTGAACCAGAGGGATCTGTGTTCATTTGAACTTGCTTGGGGCTCTGTATGTTACAGCATTGAATATGGATGGCAGGTTTCTTAAAGATCACCTGAACTGGGAAAAAAGATTACTTTTACTTACCTGCATTCCAGCCCCTGTAGTCTTTGAGGTACCTTTAGTGTATTTTCGGTTCCCTCTGTTGTGCCGCTGTCCCCCTCAGAAAAATCTCCAATCCGGCTCGCAGGCTATTGCACCTGTGCGGTCCCAACTGTGCATCTCCTGCCACGGGTAGTGTTCTGCGCAGGTGTGGTACAATTCTTTTGCGAACCAAACATTTGCAAAGCGCTCCCGGTGATGGGAGTGCGATGGATGGAGGCATGGAGAGGGGTGCAGTGGCTCAACAGATTGGACCCCAAGGACACTGAGGGGCTTTAAAGACTATGTGGGGCGGGAAGAAGCCCCAGGTTAGTAAAAGTCATCTTTTTTGTCCCAGTTCAGTTGTTTGTTTTAATAGGAATAATACTGTGCCTGCCATCTGTACACAAAGCTGTGCCATGTAGTCTGGGCTGGTGTCGCCATAGGGTCATATTGTGCAATAGCCCAGGGTGCCAAGCTCCTTCAAGGCCCCAGAGGTCAAGTTCAGGGACTGTAGAGGTCACAAGTTTACTGTCAGTACTGTATGAAAATGTAAGGTGCCCCACATTCATTTCCGCCCAAGGCCCAATTTTACCTAACACCATCCTTGCATTGATGACCAATGCCACATAGTTATGAGCATTGATTAACCTGGTGACCTTACTCTGGCAATGGCATTTATAAAAACATTGCTTCATATCCAGTGACAGTTTATTGTCTGTATGTTTTTCCACAAAACGTATTATTTATAATACCAAGATTTACTTATTGAATCTTGGAAAAATTAGAAAGTCAAATCTAAGGTGTTGCTAGTAATGTTTTCTAATGCTGCTGCTCACTATGTACAAGTTGCTGTACTGTGCAATAACATTGGGAGACTGAATTGCCTGCTTGTTGGGTAGTTCAGCCTTCCCTGTGCCAGCTACCAAGTGCCTTTTGGCTGGAATATATTGGCTGGAGCCTGGAGGTCAACTTATAATTCCAGGATGTGTTAAGCAAAAATATCCCTCTTGTTAAATCAGTTATAGGGATTTATTATTAAAATCACTTCTTTAGTGATGGAATTTAAATCAACTTTCAAAAGGCATTTTGTTCACATCTGGCTCTCTTATTAATGATAAGCAATTCATTTCCAGACAGAAACTATGTATTCCATGGTTTTTAATATAATTGTACTGTATTATGCTTGAAGTTAGCAATCTGTGACTTTACTTACATGTTAACTTACTGCTAACTAGTTGGGAAATACAGTACTGTATTAAAATGTTTTCAGATGAGGAATAATATAAAATATACCGGTGTTATTCTTGTTCAATGTGTGATTCAGTTAAATTTGTAGAGTTTAACATTACACTATTATTCACTAGAGATTTCTTTAAATATTTGCTAGGGTGAAAATTTGCCAAAATATGCGAATCAGTGAATAATAATAACGCATTGTATGTACAGTATGTGCTATGAAAATTATCAGACTGCCAAGGATGTGTCATTTTTTTTAAAGTTGCACTATTGCAATAATGTTCAAAAATGTGTCCATTTATTATCACAAACATATGTAATAAAGCTTACTGAAATACAACATTGCATGAGATGTGTTAATTTATTCATTAGTGTATGCAAGACTATCTCCTGGTTAAAGTGCATGTGCATACCAGTAAAATTGCCTTTATTTTTCAGAGTGCTGATTCGTGAATTGAAACGCTTGGAAAATATCAGCCAGTCTCCATTTATATCTCACATCACATCAACACTACAAGGGATAACAACTATTCAAGCATACAACAAAACCAATGACTGTATTCTAAAGTAAGTGCAGACACCCATGCCCATTTATGTACATACAGGAACTTTCTGTCGCAGGGGGTTCCCCCCAGTGCTCAAATATGCCTTAATATTTAAAGGATAGCTCTTTATGTATTTACTTCTTCATTGGGCACAATGGATGTGGACAACAGCACTTTCTAGGCATCAACATGTTTAAGCCATGGGGGCACTTAAGAGCCTCCTGTGTATTATTCATGTTCCTACCACCAGGGTCCTTAATAGCAGGATGTGCATAAAAGATATGTATAGGAGACAATGGAGGGGGCTTCCAGACCACCCCTAGAATGGAAGGCAGTTCTGCTACGGCTAGAGGCAGTATCTAAATGGACACTCCAGTTATTGCTGGGGGCTTTTGCAGTGTCTATTTGTTTTTTCCTAAGAGAACAGAGGCGCCAGCAGGATAAAAGGTAATAAAAATTTTAAAATTTGCTGGGAGGCAGTGGTGGACTTACCTCCAGAAAGCAGACTCAAAATACTGTCTGAATTAAACAAATACATTTATTATTGGTACCCCAAAAAGATGCAACGCGTTTCGCAGGCACAGCCCGCTTCATCAGGCCATAAGATAGGGGACAAACAGTAGCTCGTCAGTAGCAGGATTAGCACCTCTGTGTTTGTCCCCTATCTTATTGCCTGATGAAGCGGGCTGTGCCTGCGAAACGCGTTGCATCTTTTGGGGTACCAATAATAAATGTATTTGTTTAATTCAGACAGTATTTTAAGTCTGCTTTCCGGAGGTTAGTCCACCACTGCCTCCCAGCAAATTTTGAAATTTTTATTACCTTTTATCCTGCTGGCGCCTCTGTTCTCTTCCGATAATACTGTGTCCACCCCTGGTGGAGGGGTGACCTACCCCTACTTTTTTGATCTACAGAGAGCGACATCTTAATCCTGAGTGAGGACAGGTCTAATCTCCTCACCTGCATCTACAGTGGTTGCCTAAGAGGTAACCCATGTTTGTGAGTATATTCATCTCACACTTACATTTATCCTCGGTTTCCAATACATACTATACTATATTGGGCTCTCTGTGTTTCTTATTTATCTATTTGTTTTTTAGTCCAGTAAACACTAGCCAAATTCTTCCAAAATCCAGGCTAGACAAATGTCACAAAACGACTCTTATTTAAGCGCTGGTATTTTTAAGCATTAATTTAACTGTGATAGCAAATGCCAGGATTATGCTCATGGGCATGAGGGCTTATGGTGAACTGAATGCAAGGTTACTTATCAATATTAAGAGGCTATTGCAACCAATAATATATTCCATTAAATTAGGTTTTGTGATTTCAACTGGTTTTAGTAATTTTTTTCTTTTACCTCTGATGTCCAACCCATGGCCTGGGAGTTGCATGTAACCCCTGAACAGTTACATACGGTCCAGACACTAAACTCGCTGTCACAGAAACAGACTTTTATTATTCTTTGGGTGACAGTTTGCCAGTAATCCCCAAACAGACATAATGTACATGCTATACTCTGCGTGGAGGAGGACAGAATGTTCTGTACAATGGAGTGTGGACAAAGAAAGCAGTAAAATGCTTTCTGCTATGAGGAACTAGAGAAAAACTCAAACATGGCTTATAAGTAGATGAAAAATATCTGTACAGACATTAGCCTATCACCTGAAATGGTGCGGAAAGGTCATTTTAAGTTACAGAAGTCTAATACCTATACGCAGCTTTAGTATGCAGCCTTTAAAAGAACTTGCTGTACAGCCCATGAGGATATAGCTAAAGTAACATCCACTTATTACAGAAGTATCATTTGCATTACTCTCACCTGCAGTTCTCAGTGTAATTTATGTTGCACATTTCCGCACTCGTTAATGATGTATGGCAAGGGGCACAGCTAGGGTCGGGCTCTCAGAGCACATGCCACTGGGTGTCTAGCCTTAGGGTGCTTGGTGGGAAATTCAAATATACTCCACTGAAAATGATTTGAATTACCTTCAGAGGCTAGTTTCAATTTTTCACCAAGTATCCCTATTGGTCCAGTGGAAAATATAAATATACCATTGCAATGGTTCACACTAAATGAAGCTTTAGTACACAGCCTTTAAAGTACTTGATGTACAGCCCATGTGGAACACACTAAAGTCCTACCTATCACAGAAATATTATGTACATCACTCATCTGAAGGTCTCGCTCTTTTACAATAAATGGCAAGGGTCCTTGCTAAGGCCTGGTACTCAGGGCTCATGCTGGTATCTAGCCAGAGGCCTCCAATCTCCAGCCAGCATTGATAAATCTGAGTTTGGTCAGCTTCTCTGTCACATTGATTGTTTTACTAAGGTTCAGGCATGATCCAGCTTCTTTCAGGCCATGTGAACGGTCATTGTTGGCAATTACATGAGTGATGGATGCCATCCTGATTAATGCCATGTAAGATGAAGCGGATAGTCACATAACATTAAAAGGAAGACCGGAATGGTGAACTTGGTATTTGTGCAGCTCTTTAGTAATGTTATGGGAAGTCCCTTCTATATATTAAGCAAGTTAACCATCACTGTTGTATTTCCTGCTTATTACAGGTATGAGAAACTGCTGGACATCCACCAGTCTCCATGTTTTCTCTTCAGCTGTGCTACAAGATGGCTGGCGGTACGTCTGGATCTGATCAGCCTCACTGTCATCACTGTGACTGCAGTGTGCGTAGTGTTCATGCATGGAAAAGTATCCCCAGCCTATGCAGGCCTCGCCATGTCATACGCTGTACAGGTACAGTTTTTAGCTGCATCCAGAAGTTATCCCAAATTAGAAACCAGGTCAATGAATGCTTATTATGGCAGTACTTGTGCCCCAGTAATGATGTGCAAAATGGCATAGCCAGGAGCAATCAGATTTCTGATCACAGTAGTCCAAAACTTAAGAAAAATTCTGCAGGTCTGCAGTTATTACTGTTAGTTGCCTTTGTTTCTTATGTCACTTAATATGGGTATTATTGCTAAAGTGTGATTACTCATATTCTACCCTGAACGTTGTGACAGTGCTTTCATTGGGGGTTTCAGTGCTTCTCCCTGTCAACTGGCTATCCCTAAACCCCCTTTTTCTTTCCTAACATCTAAACATATTCTCTCCCTAATGTAAAGTCCTCCTTGTTGCCTAGTTCTATTCCCTCCTATTATTGAGTCCTTCCTGATGGCTTATTGTAACCTCCAACCAATGTAAACCCATTTGTGTGAGAATAGGATAGGGAAAGGTAGGCACTTGGAAGTCAGTGCGCTGACTGGCTGTAGATGAGTGGTAGTGGTATATGTATTTCAAGTGTAGATCCCTGTGTGCTTAGCATGAAAGGTACAGGAATTAATAGAATGTTTTGGTGAGAAGATACAGCACTACTAAGGTTCACCTTGAATGTATTGCTTCAATTTTCAGTACATATTAATACATGTGCATGTGAGTACTCACACAATATGCTTACACATACTGTGCTGAGAGGGTGGGGTTGCACAATTTGGCTATGTGCCCCCCACCCTCTCAGGTCCCACCAACGCATGAATAGTATGTGTTATGTGTAAGCATATTGTCTGAGTACTCACATGCACATGCATTAATATGCGCTACAGCACTTAAGCAATACATTCAAGGTTATCCCAACCAGTGCTGTATCCTCACAATTTGTGATGCCTAAACCATAACTGTCCTACCTTTCCCATGACTATCAGCCTTTCCTGATGTCTAACCTTACTGATGCTAAATATTAAAGGGATACTTAAGCCTGTTTAAAAAAAAGAGTTTCACTTACCTGGGGCTTCTACCAGCCCCCTGCAGCAGTCCTGTGCCCATGCAGCCACTCACCAATGCTCCGGTCCCTCGGCGCGAGCCAGTTTCGTTTTCGCCAACTAGGAGTTGGTGGGCCACTGTGCCTGCGCAGCTCTGGCCACGCAAATTCATCCGCAATAGCGTCCTGCACAAGACGCTATTGCGGACAGGAAGAATACGTGTGTCTAGAGCTGCGCAGGCGCAGTGGCCCGCAGACTCCCAGTTGATTAAAACAAAACTAACCCGCGGCAGGAGAACGGAGCATCGATGAGTGGCTGTGTGGGCACAGGACGGCTGCAGGGGGCTGGTAGAAGCCCCAGGTAAGTGAAATCTTTTTTTTTTTTTTTTTTTTAAACAGGCTTAAAGAGACACTGAAGCGAAGAAAAAAATATGATATCATGATTTGTATGTGTAGTACAGCTAAGAAATAAAACATTAAGATCAGATACATCAGTCTAATTGTTTCCAGTACAGGAAGAGTTAAGAAACTCTAGTTGTTATCTCTATGCAAACAAGCCATTAACTCTCCGACTAAGTTTAGTCCTGGAGAGGGCTGTTATCTGACTTTTATTATCTCAACTGTTTTCTTTTCCTCTGCTAGAGGAGAGGTCATTAGTGCACAGACTGCTCTGAAAGACTCATTTTGAATGCTGAATGTTGTGTAATCTGCACATATTATAGCATGATGCAATGTTAGAAAAAACACTATATACCTGAAAATAAAAATATGAGAATATTTTCTTTGCTGCTAATCTTCTAGTAATTATTCATAGTACACAACCAATTCACTATATCATTTTTTTTCGCTTCAGTGTCTCTTTAAGTATCCCTTTAAAGAAGGATTATCAAAGATACTGTCGTTCTGTAAACCCCACCATAACTATAGAGCTTTTAGCCAGCAACAATAGGAAGCTTTTCAGAAGTCTCTGATCAAAGCCTGTGTGACAAAAAATGCTTTGTTTATCAGCTTTTGTAACAAAGTCGGCGTCAGGAAGGCAGAGGCTGTACCATGTAGATAGGTGCTACTTCTCTGTCACTATTCACACAGGAATAATTTACTGTTTGTTTCTGCCCTGCTCACACACACACACTGCTTTCTCATAGATCATATGAGAATAGCTGAGAGATTTCTCCCCTACAGAGAAGGGATCTGAAGAGAAGGACCTGTTCTTTATTCCTGTTCATCGATGCTGCCCCTTTCCCCCTCCTCCCCATTCAGAATGAGCTCTTCCTGGCTGTTATTTCTGTTTACTTTACACTGCGTGAGGCAAAGAGTGACACAAGAGCAGCTGATGAGTTATTTACACACTATGCTGATGCTCAGAGGCGTATCTAGGGGGGTGCAGGCATGGCTTGTGCCACGGGCGCCACAGCACCATGGGGGCCATGCCTGCTCCTGTGCTGCGCCGTCCTGCCTGCCTCCCTGTCATTCAGACCTCAGATCAGATTAATGCTGTTATCTGGGGAATATGGCTTCTTAACGTATGCAAGTAGGACGCACTTTGCTTAGTGTTAGAAGAGAGGACAGAGAGTGAATAACAAGAGCTATTTCCCAAAAAGTAACCCCAGCAATATTCTGAGCCAAAGCACACAAGCAACCATAACACGTTCGCGAGAAAGGATGCTGTTTTTAGAGGGGAAGAGGGCTCTGACTGAGGAGGGGGGCACAATTTTAGTGTTTGCCATAGGCACTATATTACCCAGATATGCCCCTGCTGATGCTATATTTCTGATTTTTATCATTCTGAAGAAATTCTAGTCACAGGAAAACAGCCAGTAAGGACTGTATGCTGGACGTGATGGATATAGTCCAGCCTCAGTCTCTGTATGCTGGATGTGATGGATATAGTCCAGCCACAGTCTCTGTATGCTGGATGTGATGGATATAGTCCAGCCACAGTCTCTGTATGCTGGATGTGATGGATATAGTCCAGCCACAGTCTCTGTATGCTGGACGTGATGGATATAGTCCAGCCTCAGTCTCTGTATGCTGGACGTGATGGATATAGTCCAGCCTCAGTCTCTGTATGCTGGACGTGATGGATATAGTCCAGCCTCAGTCTCTGTATGCTGGACGTGATGGATATAGTCCAGCCTCAGTCTCTGTATGCTGGACGTGATGGATATAGTCCAGCCTCAGTCTCTGTATGCTGGACGTGATGGATATAGTCCAGCCTCAGTCTCTGTATGCTGGACGTGATGGATATAGTCCAGCCTCAGTCTCTGTATGCTGGACGTGATGGATATAGTCCAGCCTCAGTCTCTGTATGCTGGACGTGATGGATATAGTCCAGCCTCAGTCTCTGTATGCTGGACGTGATGGATATAGTCCAGCCTCAGTCTCTGTATGCTGGACGTGATGGATATAGTCCAGCCACAGTCTCTGTATGCTGGATGTGATGGATATAGTCCAGCCACAGTCTCTGTATGCTGGATGTGATGGATATAGTCCAGCCACAGTCTCTGTATGCTGGATGTGATGGATATAGTCCAGCCACAGTCTCTGTATGCTGGATGTGATGGATATAGTCCAGCCACAGTCTCTGTATGCTGGATGTGATGGATATAGTCCAGCCACAGTCTCTGTATGCTGGATGTGATGGATATAGTCCAGCCACAGTCTCTGTATGCTGGATGTGATGGATATAGTCCAGCCACAGTCTCTGTATGCTGGATGTGATGGATATAGTCCAGCCACAGTCTCTGTATGCTGGATGTGATGGATATAGTCCAGCCACAGTCTCTGTATGCTGGATGTGATGGATATAGTCCAGCCACAGTCTCTGTATGCTGGATGTGATGGATATAGTCCAGCCACAGTCTCTGTATGCTGGATGTGATGGATATAGTCCAGCCACAGTCTCTGTATGCTGGATGTGATGGATATAGTCCAGCCACAGTCTCTGTATGCTGGATGTGATGGATATAGTCCAGCCACAGTCTCTGTATGCTGGATGTGATGGATATAGTCCAGCCACAGTCTCTGTATGCTGGATGTGATGGATATAGTCCAGCCACAGTCTCTGTATGCTGGATGTGATGGATATAGTCCAGCCACAGTCTCTGTATGCTGGATGTGATGGATATAGTCCAGCCACAGTCTCTGTATGCTGGATGTGATGGACATAGTCCAGCCTCAGTCTCTGTATGCTGGATGTGATGGATATAGTCCAGCCTCAGTCTCTGTATGCTGGATGTGATGGATATAGTCCAGCCTCAGTCTCTGTATGCTGGATGTGATGGATATAGTCCAGCCACAGTCTCTGTATGCTGGATGTGATGGATATAGTCCAGCCACAGTCTCTCTATTCTGGATGTGATGGATATAGTCCAGCCACAGTCTCTGTATGCTGGATGTGATGGATATAGTCCAGCCACAGTGAAAACTGTTCTCTGTAAATGTCATTTTTTCTTCGCTCAAAAAATGAAAATACGAAAAAAAGCCTTTGTATTGCTAATTGCTATTAATTACTGGGAATATACGTTTCATCTTTTTTTCTAACACCAACCCTTCAACCATAGTGCCTAACCACTACACATTCTCTCATCTTCATTGACAGGTATATATTTGATGTACCGGCTTTTGTATAGGATCAGCTATTACCTACAGAGCACGATATATGATAGCCAATTGCCACCATTCAATCAATGTACTGTTGCTTATAGCCAATGCTTAGCTATACAAAAAACAAGTGTCGGCCCCCAAGAGATACATCTGCCGCCAGTGAGACACATATAGGCATACATTTTAATTGGCTCTATGATGAACAGCCCTCTGTACACCTCCTTTGATTGCTCATCTTTTTTTTTTCCTGATGAAACAAGCCAAATTTTCCTCTAACTGTTCATTGTGCTATTTCAGCTTACCGGCCTCTTCCAGTATACTGTGCGTTTAGTCACGGAGACCGAAGCCAGATTTACATCAGTCGAAAGAATAAATTACTATATTGAGGTAACATCATTGTTAATGTGCTCTGATTTATTTTGGGGAGTAATAAGATTAATAGGTGTAATACAAGATATTTTTACATTTGGTAATGAGCTATCTGTTTTATGATGACTAGTCTCCGCCTCTTTTTGCCACCACTATAGTTTAAATAGTATGACTTAAGTGAGACATTCAAAGAGGTAACGAGAAATGCTGGGTGGAGGGGCAGGGGGCGGAGCTAAGAGTATTTAAACCCTTTATGTGTTAATGCTAGATAGGCTATGATTAAGGACACAGGAGGGTCAAAAAAAGCGTTAGCCTTGGGGGTGTATGATGCGGCGGACCAGAAGTCATGTAAGTCTATGGCGACACAGGGAATTTAAAAATGTTGGTGGCAGCGGCACGGCGACATTGCGATGCACATGTGCGGAAACGTATTTTTACAATACGCTTCCATGCACTTCCGTATACCTGTAATAGGAAGCGACCGCAAGTGTGCATCACTTCCTGTTTGGCCGGATGTCAGAAGGGGAATAATGCATAGTAATGCGGAATTCTCTGAAGGCCTGTTATTGGTTGACGCCAATATCCAGTGTAAAGCCGGTCTGAGAGTGGCTTTATCAAATGGATCACAGGGATTCCCCAGTGCATAATTAATTGCAGCTTTTATATGCATATTTGTATCATCATCCTTACATTTCACGCTTCTAATGTGTAGGTCCCTAGGAAGAATAATGTAATAGCGCTAGAAGATGTTTTTTGCTCATGTTTAGATTGACCTGGCATAGTATGAATTCCTCAATTGCCTGACTGAGTATTGCTTACTTGTTCCTGGTGACAGTTTGTTGCGTGATCATTTCATGAATTTCACTGACACTCCCGTATAAACCGTCCTTTGTACTTGGCAAAATGTCTTAGTCTTCAGTCGGTGCGGTTTATTTTTCCAAATCAGTGGTTAATATAGTTATAAATGCCAATTATTTCCCCTCCCTTTGACTCACGGTATAATTGGAAAACAAATCAACCTTGTCAAGACATGCCCTTTTCATTTCTTTGTGCCTGAGAAATACTTCTAGGAAATGTCTTTGTTTTGAATGAAATATTAATGATTCATCAATTTTATGGTAATATTATTTGTGTACCCACTGTTTTATACATGCATATATTCATGATCATCTTTAAATAGAACTGTTCTAAAAATGTACCAAACATACTTGAGCGTGTGTGTGTGTGCGTGCGTGCGTGCGTGTGTGCACGTGCATATGTGGTGGGGGGAGGGGTGAAAGGGGATAACTGGAGGGAAGATGTGCCACTAAGAAGCAAGCTTTTTTTGTTACTTTTCACCATTTCACTAGCTTTCCCTCTTTCAACCACTCTAAAGTTAACTGAAAAACACTGATAGCATTATAGCAGTTACACTTAGCTAAAAAATAGAGAGGAGCTAAGGAAAATGGAATCATGCTGTCGTGGTTATCTTTATAAGCCTTTTCGCTTGATGATTGAGGCAACAGACATAGCCTGAAGTTAAGTATAATTAGGGAAATCTTCGTTTTTTTTTGTCTATTTATCCTGTTTGGATGAAACCTTAGTGTGCTATCTGTGAGATTCGGACTATAGTGGCTAAAATAAGGAACATCATGATTCATGAATACTAGATCTGTATTTCGCAAGCAATGCATGTGAACTTGTCTTGTCAGTTTGCAAATAATTAAAACAATTTAAAGAACAAAATAAAAATTAGTGATACAGAATCAGCATCCAAAAAACAAACCGATACGTTGATTTTTCCATCTAAAATTGTCCCTAGACTATGATACATACACCACAGGATACATCTATAGATATATGACTACGGTAGGGATTAGATTGTGAGCCCCCTCTGAGGGACAACTAAGTGACAAAACAATATATACGCTGTACAGCACTATGTAATATGTCCAGGGGCGTCTCTAGCCATTTTGTCACTCCAGGCGAGAAAACCTGTGGCGCCCCCCCCCCCCCCCGCCCCCTGATGAAACTAATCGTAGCGCAGCAATGTTTCACCATAAGGTAAAAGTAATGCGCCAATGATTCACTTAAAATAATCATAATGCGCCAATCTTTCACCAGAAAATAACCATAACGCAGCAATAATTCACCAGGAAATAATCGTAATGTGGCCAGCATTCACCAGGAAATAATCGTAATGTGGGCAGCGTTCACCAGAAAATAATCGTAATGTGGCCAGTGTTCACCAGGAAGTAATCGTAATGTGGCCAGCATTCACCAGGAAATAATCGTAATCTGGCCAGCGTTCACCAGGAAATCATAACGTGGCCAGCGTTCACCAGGAAATAATCGTAATGTGGCCAGCGTTCACCAGGAAATAATCGTATGTGGCCAGCCTTCACCAGGAAATAATCATATGTGGCCAGCGTTACCCAGGAAATAATCGTATGTGGCCAGCGTTCACCAGAAAATAATCGTAATGTGGCCAGCGTTCACCAAGAAATAATCATAATGTGGCCAGCGTTCACCAGGAAATCGTAATGTGGCCAGCGTTCACCAGGAAATAATCGTAATGTGGCCAGCGTTCACCAGGAAATAATCGTAATGTGGCCAGCATTCACCAGGAAATAATCGTAACGTGGCCAGCGTTCACCAGAAAATAATCGTAATGTGGCCAACGTTCACCAGGAAATCGTAATGTGGCCAGCGTTCACCAGGAAATAATCGTAATGTGGCCAGCGTTCACCAGGAAATAATCGTAATGTGGCCAGCATTCACCAGGAAATAATCGTAACGTGGCCAGCGTTCACCAGAAAATAATCGTAATGTGGCCAGCGTTCACCAGGAAATCGTAATGTGGCCAGCGTTCACCAGGAAATAATCGTAATGTGGCCAGCGTTCACCAGGAAATAATCGTATGTGGCCAGCGTTCACCAGGAAATAATCGTATGTGGCCAGCGTTCCCCAGGAAATAATCGTTTGTGGCCAGCGTTCACCAGAAAATAATCGTAATGTGGCCAGCGTTCACCAAGAAATAATCATAATGTGGCTAGCGTTCACAAGGAAATAATCGTATGTGGCCAGCGTTCAGCAGGAAATAATCGTATGTGGCCAGCGTTCACCAGGAAATAATCGTAATGTGGCCAGCGTTCACCAGGAAATAATCGTTTGTGGCCAGCATTCACCAGGAAATAATCGTATGTGGCCAGCGTTCACCAAGAAATGATCGTAATGTGGCCAGCGTTCACCAGGAAAGAATCGTATGTGGCCAGCGTTCACCAGGAAATAATCGTATGTGGCCAGCGTTCACCAGGAAATAATCTTATGTGGCCAGCATTCCCCAGGAAAGAATCGTATGTGGCACTGGCCAGCGTTCATCAGGAAAGAATCGTATATGCCTATATATATATATATATTATTTAATATCCATCCCAGCTACTGCTTGCCAAGTGATATGGGCGGGCGGGGGGGGGGGGGGGGGTTGGGGAATCAGGGCCAGCCAGGGGGGCATATAAAAAAATTATCAAAAGCAGCAGAGGGCACTCACTGTGAGATGTCGTCTCTGTCGCCTCTGCAGATTTGTTTGTGCGCACTGCACAGTACTGTAGCCAGCTGCCAGCCGGTGGTAGCACTGGTCACACGGTGCCTTCAAGCCTTCATGCGTGTGACAGGCGGGGGGCGGAGTTAGGGGCGGCGCCGACGTGTAAAACTAGCGTGCGGCGGCCGCTTGCTCTGCACAGAGAGGGAGGGGGCGGACCAGTAGGCGGCGGCACCGCACATATAAAATAATGTGCGTGCTGCTCGCTCTGAAAGGAGGAGAGGAAGGGGGCAGGCCAGTAGGCGGCGCCGGGCACAGGCTGAGCTTCCTGTCACAGCCGGCGCCGACCTGAAAGCAAAAAAAAAAAAAAAACACATGCACACAGCGGCGAGAGAGCGCCCACTTCCTCCCACAGCGCTATAGGCAAAAATTTATAGTTGCCTAATGACACAGACGCCCCTGAATATGTCGGCGCTATATAAATACTAAAAAATAATAAATAATAATGAATGCAACATACTTAAATGTTGTCACCAGACAACCAACCTTTTAAAAGAATGTGTTTTTCATCCAACTATGATTTTAAATTTTTAGAATCTGGACTCAGAAGAACCCTGTGACGTGTCAGTAAGACCACCACCCAAAGAATGGCCTCAAGATGGGGCAATTACATATGAGAATGTTGAAATGCGTTACCGTGATGGTTTACCGCTAGTGCTGAAGAATATTTCATTTAGTATTAAACCGCAAGAGAAGATTGGAATAGTGGGAAGAACAGGATCAGGTTTGTGTTCTGGATTTTTTGTACTGACATTCAAGTAGTGCTGCTTATGTATTTTATAGTAGGCTGTGTACATCCAAACCTACAGGTGATATGTTTCAGACCATTGATCCTACATTTTAACTTATCTTGAACAAACTCGACATTTATTTATTTATTTTTATGTATATAGTGGTGACAACTTCTGCAACGGTTTGCACAGTACAGGTATATATTTGTTCACTAACTGTCCCTCAGAGGGACTTACATTCTAATCCCTACCATAATCATATGTTCCTGTCATAGTCTAAAGCCAAGAAATTGTAATTATTATTATTGATTTATAAAGAGCTTACATATGCTATGACGCTGTACAAAGTAGGAAACAAAGATGGGGTTCAAAACAATACAGACAAGGGTGTATACCAATATGTAAAATACAGAATTTCATCATCTACAGTACTTAAAGTATACTTTAGCCCTTAATAAATTCATAAGTTGATGTGATGTGTGTGTTGGGAGGTGTGCATAGGCTCACCGCACCTCCCATGGCCCGGGGTCTGTCTCCGTTCTTCATAAAAAGGTCCTGGTACAATGCGGTTGTCACTGGGGTCGGCGCAGCCACTGTATGCCCACGAAGTATGCGCATACTCCTGTGGGAAGACGTAGCCGGTGTGCGTGCCCTCTGACCCGGACATACTATGTGCACAAGTGCAGTAAGTCTGCTTGGGCACCAGAGGGTACGCACGTCAGCTACGTCTTTCAGCGGGAGTGCGCACGTACTCCCGCGGGCATACTGTGGCTGTGCGGAGGTCTGGTTGTTCAACTTGCCCCTTCAGTCCGATTATCTAGAGTAGGTGCCTGCGCAATTCTGAATTGGGCATGTGTGAGCAGGCATAGGCTCACGAGTTGTTACGAGTCCCTAAGGACTTGAATTCGTGATTTAAATTAAGCTTAATTGCCTCAGGTGTGAGGCTGGATGAGAAGGGGTTAGTTACCCATAAGTCCGTAGTCCTCCCTGCGCTCCAAACAGCTTGCACATGTCCTATTGAACACGTTGCAAGCCTCACCACCGTGCACTTCCTCCTTCCGGCCCTTCAGATCCAGTCGCAGACCTGAGGCAATTAAGCCTCATTTAAATCACAAATTTGAGTCCTTAGGGACTCGTAACAACTCGTGAGCCCATGCCTGTGTGTGAGTTGAAAACTGAGGTCGGCAAAACTTCTGAGCCTGCTAGCGGGAGCGGAGAGAAGGGACTATGGACTGGAAGAAGCCCCAGGTAAGTAAAGCTAGTTTATTTAAAGAGGAACTGCAGTGAAAATAATGAAAAAAAGTGCTTAATGTTTACAATAATTATGTATAAATGATTTAGTCAGTGTTTGCCCATTGTGAAATCTTTCCTCTCCCTGATTTACATCCTGACATTGATCTCATGGCAACATTTTTACTGCTTGCAGGTGATGCAAGGTGCTGACTAGGTGCTGACATCACACTGTGGGAGAGGTTTCACCACAATATCAACCATACAGAGCCCCCTGATGATCCATTAGGAAAAAAAATTCTCATGGGAAATGGGGTATCCGCTACTGATGAAGTTCAATCTTTAGTCACGGTTCCTCTTTAAAGTGAACCTTAAGTCAAAAAAAAAAAAAAGAGTTTTACTCACCTGGGGCTTTCCTCAGCCCCCTGCAGCTGTCCGGTGCCCTCGCAGCCTCGCTCTGATCCTCCTGTCCCCGCCGGCGGCTACTTCCGGTTTCGGCGACAGGTGCCGACAGGCTGGGAACGTGAGTGATTCTTCGCGTTCCCGGCCACAATAACGCACTCTATACTGCTATTGCGGCCTTCCTTGCCGCAATAGCAGTATAGAGGGTGCAATTGTGGCCGAGAACGTGAAGAATCATTCGCGTTCCCAGCCAGTCGCCGAAACCGGAAGTAGCCGCCAGCGGGGACAGGAGGATCGGAGCGAGGCTGCGAAGGCACCGGACAGCTGCAGGGGGCTGAGGGAAGCCCCAGGTGAGTAAAACTCTTTTTTTTTTTACTTAAGGTTACCTTTAAGTCACCTTGTATGTCCTTTAAATATGTTGGTGTCATCAAATTCAAAATAAGCTTGCATTTTTAACTGCATAACCACCAAAACAGAAAGTGCAGAACAACTCATTGGTTAAAATGTATGCGTTTTTATCTGCTGTCAGTGTTAACCTAGCCTTATGTAAAATTAGAAAAAATAAAGTGATAGATGTGTTATTTCAAAAATGTTATCTTTAAAATACTTTACAGAACAATATATGTTTCTTATCTCTTAAAAGGCAAATCATCCTTGGCAATGTCACTTTTCAGGCTAGTTGAACTCACTGGAGGTTCAATTAGTATTGATAATGTCTGCATTCAGTCAATTGGACTTGAAGACTTGAGGAAAAAGCTTTCTATCATTCCACAAGAACCTGTTCTTTTTGTTGGAAGCATCAGGTAAGTCTAAGTATAAACTAAATCAATACTGTACTGAAATATCATTAAAAAACAATGCCCTCTTCCTCTATAGAAGACACTATAAAGCACGGTCTGTGTTAGTCTGCTATGTATTTCTATAGTCTTCTATGGTACAACACGTACATAAAACATGCAGGGCTTACCGGACAAGTTCTCTGTTGCTGGATGCAGCATTTTCTTCTTTCTGCACACCTCAATTGACATGACTTATGATGGTGTTGAAGGATTTTCACTTGATGCAAATTGAATTATAGTGTGTAGCCTCTGATGAAGCAGCCATAGAGCTGTGAAACGCACATCGGACATTTTCTGGACTGAATAGAACATTAGCATCAGGAAGTCTGTTGCTTTTGTGAAAGATGACTTATTGATCTGGAACTTTTTTTTACGAGTGCACAATAAAAGTTATGCTTTAGTGATCTACTTGTTGCTGTCCTGTAAATCCCACATGCTTGTACCATAGGTTGTTAATCTGGCTGGGGATAGACTACTTGCTATACATTACAATTACTGCCTGTTAGTGGGAATGACATAGAGTAAGACCAATGGAAAAAAATAACAAAGCAACAGAAACTTAGCAAAGCTTCTAAACCTTTTCCTCTTTTACTCAAGTGGCTGGAGATCCATTAACTATTGTTATTATGAAAACAAGATGAAATATTACAATGGTGGCCTCCTTGGGTGGCTGTTTCTGCTCACACGGTTTTAGGGCTGGTGCACACCTAGAGCGCTTCTGAACGCTTTTCAAAATGCTAGCGCTTTGAAAAGTGCATGGCTAATGTATTTGTATGGGATGGATCACACCAGAGTGATGTGATTTTTTTTTCCCCCCAAACGCAACGCGGGTCCTACAGCATTTCTGAGGTGACTTAGCCTCAATGTCAAGTATAGGGAAAGTGAAAAATCGCTCTAAAAAGCACTAGAACAGAGCAATTTTCTAAGCTTTTTTAGAAAATCGCTAGGCACGTGTCTAGAATCATTTAGGAAAATCACTTCTAAAAACGCTAAGCGTTTGCAATTACACTAGTGCTTTTAGGTGCGCACCAGCCCTCAATCTGCATTTAATACCTGTTCTGCAAAAGGCTGGGAACTAAATTAATTATCTATATGGGTTACAGTTCTCTGAAAATCTATTCCATTAATATTAATACTAAACAATGTTCTAAACATATACCTAAATAATAATTGCCATATTATAGGTGGAATTTAGATCCGATGAGCCAATACACAGATGAAGAAGTATGGAAAGCTTTAGAAAAAACCCACATGAAGCAACAAGTATGTATAATTCAGAGTCTGGATGATCTTTGCTTGTGACTATGTATACTTTGTAGATATCCAACACATGAATTATGATTGCACCTGACTGAACTGCATAAACATGTGCTACATGGGGTAGACATGCAGCCAAGAACAAGGACGTGTATTTGAATTATACATTATTTACTAGAGAATGTCAAGGTAACACTTTTAGAGTGGGAGCCAGTCTTTCCATGATTTGTAATAAGGCCGTGGATCTGTAATAACACTGGGGATGTACTACTAAATCAGATGCATATATATTTCTTTAAAGGATACCTGAGGTGAAATGTGACATGATGAGATAGACGGGTATGTGTAGTGCCTAGCACTAATAACTATGCTGTGTTTATTTTTCTTTCTCTGCCTGAAAGAGTTAAACATCAGGTATGTAAGTGGCAGTTCCTGTCGTCTTGAGTCAGGACTGGGTCAGACTACAGTGTGACCCTAACTGATAAGAAATTACAACTATAAAACACTTTCCTAGCAGAAAATGGCTTCTGAAAGCAGGAAAGAGATAAATATGGTCAATAGTTCATAGATTTTCGCTCTGGCATACTTCAATGAACGTGCATTGAGCAAAGACAATAAAACAGTAAAAACTTAAAAAGTGCAGCTTCAAAATGCTGTGCTAGGACATGGCATTAGAGTTGAGCCAAAATTTTCGTAATTTCGCATTACTATAATTACGCATGCGAAATTTGCGATTACGATGCAAAATTACGGTAGCGTAATTGCCATTAAAATCGTAATTGAAAATACCGTAAGCGTAATTTTCAATGCGTAATTTCGTGTTTCGTTATTACCGTAATTTCGCATTAAACCATAACGCTCCCGTATAAAAAAAGCAGCCGACTTTAAGGGTTAATAGCAAAGCCCCCTTACATGCTAAGAGCCTCAAATTTGGAGAATATATTAAGGAGATCAGGAGGAATAAGAGGAAAAATTTTTTTTTTCAAAAAGACCTTATAGTTTTTCAGAAAATCGATGTTAAAGTTTCAAAGGAAAAATGTATACATTTAAAAACCCTCCGACTTTAACGGTTAATAGCAAAGCCTGCTTAAAGTTTAGGAACACCAAATTCCCAGGGTATATTAAGGGGATCAGTGGGAATAAGAGGAAAAAATTTTTTTTCAAAAAGACCTTATAGTTTTTGAGAAAATCGATTTTTAAGTTTCAAGAGGGAAAATGTCTTTCAAATGCGGAAAATGTCAGTTTTTTTTGCACAGGTAACAATAGTGTATTATTTTCATAGATTCCCCCAAGTGGGAAGAGTTTTACTTACTTCGTTCTGAGTGTAGGAAATATAAAAAAAAAAAAACGACGTGGGGTCCCCCCTCCCAGACCTCTTTAACCCCTTGTCCCCCATGCAGGCTGGGATAGCCAGAATGCGGAGCACCGGCCGCGTGGGGCTCCGCACCCTGACTATACCAGCCCGCATGGTCCAGGGATTGGAGGGTCTCGGAAGGGGAGGGGCAGCCAAGCTTTCCCCTCCCCCTCCGAGCCCTTGTCCAATCCAAGGACAAGGGGCTCTTCTCCACCTCCGATGGGCGGTGGAGGTGGAGGCCGCGATTTCCTGGGGGGGGGGGGGGGGTTCATGGTGGCATCTGGGAGTCCCCTTTAAAAAGGGGTCCCCCAGATGCCCACCCCCCCTCCCAGGAGAAATGAGTATAGAGGTACTTGTACCCCTTACCCATTTCCTTTAAGAGTTAAAAGTAAATAAACACACAAACACTTAGAAAAAGTATTTTAATTGAACAAAAAACATAACCACGAAAAAAGTCCTTTAATATTCTTAATTAACCATTAATACTTACCTGCCCCTTTAAATAAATGATCCCTCGCAATAGCCTCGGAAATGTTCTATCAGTTACAATGTAACAAAGTTATTACAATGTAACAACTTTGTTACATTGTAACTACGCCGCACCCGACGTCACTCGCCGCTCAGCCGCCGCATACACTTACGCGTCCGTGCAGGACGATAAGTCCCCGCCGGCTCCCGCCGTCCACCCCGCCCACCATGAACCCCCCCCAGTAAATCGCGGCCTCCACCTCCACCGCCCATCGGAGGTGGAGAAGAGCCCCTTGTCCTTGGATTGGACAAGGGCTCGGAGGGGGAGGGGAAAGCTTGGCTGCCCATGGACCATGCGGGCTGGTATAGTCAGGGTGCGGAGCCCCACGCGGCCGGTGCTCCGCATTCTGGCTATCCCAGCCTGCATGGGGGACAAGGGGTTAAAGAGGTCTGGGAGGGGGGACCCCACGTCGTTTTTTTTTTTTTTAATATTTCCCACACTCAGAACGAAGTAAGTAAAACTCTTCCCACTTGGGGGAATCTATGAAAATAATACACTATTGTTACCTGTGCAAAAAAACCTGACATTTTCCGCATTTGAAGACATTTTCCCCCTTGAAACTTAAAAATCGATTTTCTCAAAAACTATAAGGTCTTTTTGAAAAAAAAAAATTCCTCTTATTCCCACTGATCCCCTTAACCACTTAAGCCCAACTGGACGAGATTTCTCGTCCAGTTGGGCTGCGCGCACTCCCGCGGGTCGCGCGCGCGCGGGCCCCCCCGTGCGCGCCCCCGCTACTGGCCGCTAGCCCACCGATCAGTGAAAGGGATTATAAATCCCTTTCGCTGATCGGACCCCCCCGGAGAAAAGCCGACAGCGTCTCTTCAGACGCTGCGGCTTTTCTGAGCTCTGGTCTCCTTTCTTCTGCCTGGGAGCCAGATCGATCGCTCCCAGGACTTTTTGATTCTGGCCATCTTGTGGCCAAATAGCAAATTACACCCAAAAAAAATTTTTTTTAAGAATAAACCTATAAATATATTAAAAAAAAACCTGTTTACCTCCCACACCAAAAAATACCCACATACAAGTTTAAATTAAAAAAAAAAAAAAAATTACAATAATAATAAAAAAAAAAAAAACATAAATAGTTACCTAAGGGTCTGAACTTTTTAAATATTCATGTCAAAGGAGTATATCAATATGATTTAATAAATTATGGGCTTCTAAACAGTGATGGACGCAAAACGGAAAAAATGCACCTTTATTTCCAAATAAAATATTGTCGCCATACATTGTGATAGGGACATAATTTTAACGGTGAAATACCCGGGGCATATGGGCAAATACAATACGTGAGTTTTAATTATGGAGGCATGTATTATTTTAAAACTATAATGGCTGAAAACTGAGAAATAATGAATTTTTTCCATTTTTTTCTTATTCTTCCTGTTAAAATGCATTTACAGTAAAGTGACTCTTAGCAAAATATACCACCCACAGAAAGCCTAATTGGTGGCGGAAAAAACAAGATATAGATCAATTAATTGTGATGAGTAGTGATAAAGTTATTGGCAAATGAATGGGGGGTGAAAGTTTCTCGGATGTAAAAAAATTTCAACCCTTCGGGCTTAAGTGGTTAATATACCCTGGGAATTTGGTGTTCCTAAACTTTAAGCAGGCTTTGCTATTAACCGTTAAAGTCGGCGGGTTTTTAAATGTATACATTTTTCCTTTGAAACTTTAACATCGATTTTCTGAAAAACTATAAGGTCTTTTTGAAAAAAATTGTTTTCCTCTTATTCCTTCTGATCTTCTTAATATATTCTCCAAATTTGAGGCTCTTAGCATTTAAGGGGGCTTTGCTATTAACCCTTAAAGTCGGCGGCTACCTAACATTGATCCATGCGTCAACTTTTCTGCTTGGGAGCATGGCCATACGCATTAATTTCGTAATACCCACTGTAATGCGAAAATTACGCTTACGCGAAATTTCGCGAAATCCTTCTTCATTACGAATATGTACTTACGGCCATAATCGTAATTACACTAATTACGCGAAATTTCACGAAATCGTAATTACGTCAGTACGCTCATCTCTACATGGCATCTTAACCAATAAGAGATTGAGTGGCAAAATAAAGAAAACTGAAGTCTATGTGATAAGAAACTATGTAGAGGCTATCTGGTTGTAATTCAGTTAACCACTTGCCGACCAATGGATTTTTCACTGATCGGTGCTGCGGGGGCTCTGCAGCCCGCAGCACCGATCAGGAGTGCAGCAGGGCGATCAGACTACCCCCCTTTTTTCCCCACTAGGGGGATGTCCTGCTGGGGGGGTCTGATCGCCGCCGGCCATCTGCGTTTTGCGGGGGGGGGGCTTCTCAAAGCCCCCCTCCGCAGCCATTTCCGCCCTCTTCCTCCTTACCTCCCTCCCTCCCTCTCTCCGTAATGCGCAGGACGGAGTTCCGTCCTGCGCATTGAAGGATAGGCTTCAGCCTATCATATGCCGGCGATCCCCGGCCAATCAGAGGCCGGGGATCGCCGATCTGCCTTACGGCGCTGCTGCGCATCAGCGCCGTATGATGTAAACAGCAGGGATTTCTTCCCCGCCTGTTTACATTTTGCCGGAGAGCTGCGATCGGCGGCTCTCCGGCTGTTCACGGAGACACCCTCCGTGAACTGACATGGAAAGGCCGCTCGATCGAGCGGCCGTTTCCATGGTAACCCGCAGACGACCAGTTTACGCCAATCGGCGTTAGCTGGTCGTCAAGAGGTTAATATCTACATCATTCGTTGTTAGCCCTACTCTGTTATGGATCAGGTGATTTGGGGCCATGAATGGCAAGCATCTAATAGATGCCTGTGTTCATTTTCAGTTATTGGGCACCCAGCCGGTCATTTGGGCATCAGATGTGGCAAGTAGCTGATTGGCTACTACATTACAAATAACAATCTTTGGGTGCACATTTTCTGGGTCAGTGTTAGGCGGGGGGTGTTGTTGAGATTAGGCATTAGGTGTGGGTTAAGGTTATGCACCTACAGGGGGGGTTGAGTTAGACATTAGGTAGAGAGGTTAGAGTTAGGCACTTAGACTAGTAAAATATTGGTAATTTAAATTACCAGTTTTTTACTATTAGCAGCACCACCTGGTGTCCAACTGATGTGGTGATGATGCAAAATGTACACCTCGGTTATTAAAAAATACTACAGTCATTCTTCTCCTGCATAATGTTATACAGTATGTTGTGGCTGATTTCAATACTGTACAGCATACTTTAATGTTCTTAAGAAATTAGCATCTGGAATCGATGCTTAAGCTTTTGCTGCAGTGGAATTTGGAAACAGCAGTACTAAAGCCGAAGCAGTATTCTTCGGTTAATGTATAAGTAAAAGGGATACTGAAGTTGGTCAAGTGGGGAAGACTGAGCAACAGGGTGTCTGTGTGTGCTTGTGCCAAAAGTATATCACAACATCCCTCTTTTCTAGAGGGATTTCCAAGCTACTTTCAAAATAGATCCACTTATTATGACTTTCCTCAAATCCACTTACGGAGAGGATGCCAGTGCCTTTCCGTTGACAAAGATACCAGTCCTGCTAAACCAAGCAATGCTGAAAGCTGTGCCAGTGCAAAAGTAGTTTGTGCTGTGCTTCCAACCCAATCTAATCTCCAGCATCCAGCATCATCCTGTCACAAACGTATCTGACGCTCCTGCTGACGGCTCCTCTAGAATTTCCGGGCAGCGGCAGAGGACGCTTACTTCATCTTCCTCTGGCGGCATCCCCAGCTCCCCTGTGGGTGTGAGTCAGCGCAGCGATTCTGGACGCGTCTCTGGGTGGGCGCGCGCAGTTCAGAACAGCCTTTATAGGCTAAGGAGGCAAGTGTGAGGTGTGTCAGCTGGCGTAGGGGTCAGTTGACACCCTACTCCCGCAAGAGCGCTGCTGATTGGCTGGAGGTTCCGGGGGCGTGGTTTTGCATTTTACCTCAGTACTTAAGTCCTGACTTGTCAGCTGTCCACTGTCCGTTATAGCTATCAGTTCGCTAAGCGCTGGACCCTGCCTTACTGCCGTGCCTAGTCAAGCTAGTTTTCAGAGCTACATATATATGCCGATATATATGTACTCTAGTTAGATCAGTATTGTATATTGTATATTCTTCTGCTACTTTACCTGTGTATGACCTGGCGTGCCCCTCACTTTGATTCTGCCTCATCCTTCCTGTACTGCAGTCATCTGATACTCAGTTTTGACCTTCGGCCTGTCAACGACTCTGTCTCTGCCTTACTCTTGGTACCTCAGTTTCTTTTACGTGTATGACCTTTGGCTATCCCCGACTTCTGGATATATGTATATGTTTATGCTAAGTATCTAGAATCCAGGCATTACACATCCATACTTCTACTCCAGCAAGCATTGACCAGGCCTAGCAACAATCAATCTGTTCTTCTCCAATGGGTTCTGCCTTGTTCAGACTAGTAGTTACAGGAATATGAAGACAACTTAATCCACCAGATGCAGTGCTGGAATAAGGCATGAAAAAGAGGTAGATAATGGAATACTTATCACCTGCTTTTGGAGTCTTATCTGCTACAAGGGTCTTTTGCGTGTTGCTGGAGTCTTATCTGTTATATGGTGTGTTGGCTGTTACTAAGGTCTGATCTTTTCCAAGTTTCTATCACCTACTACTAGAGTCTGATGTTTTTGCACAGTTCTGTTGCCTGTTGCTGGGGTCTTTCACCTGCTACTAGAGTCTGATGTTTTTGCACAGTTCTGTTGCCTGTTGCTGGGGTCTATCACCTGCTACTAGAGTCTGATCTGTTTTTGCACAGTTCTGGTGCCTGTTGCTGGCGTCTACCACCTGTTACTAGGGTCTGATCTGTCATTGGTGCCTGCTACTTGGGTCTGAGATTCATTATCCAATGTTTTTAATAGATTGGGTAGAGATTTTAATGTGGCCCCACATGGATTGAGGCAGGTCCTGGTTATCATACGCCTAAAGCGTTAAAAGATTGAAGGACCTGATGAAGCTTTTGAGATGGAAACATGTTACCTTGATTTGACTTCAGTTTGTCTTAAATTAAATGGATTTTAGTTCATTAAGTTTTTGCATATTTATTTTTAAGCTCTGAACATCTGACTTACTGTATTAGTCATTTTCTTTCACGGTGTATTTATTATATGTACTTATAATATTTCCAACCGTATACATTGTTTATCTCAGAAAATCTTTGCAAGCAACTCCTCTAGGCAATGTTAGAGTCAGCTTGACTTTACATATGTTTGTGAAGAGTTACTTGTTTGACGGGAATAGGTTGTATATCTTAGCCCTGGAACCCACTAGGAGCGCTTTTCTGAGTGCTTTGTGATTTGAAAACCTCTTGCTAATGGAATGCTATGGGTGTGATCCCACTTGAGCGATGTGATTGTATAAAAATCCCCCCCCCAGCATTATATTAACAAGAGCTTTTTCAAATCACTAGTGCTTAGAAAAGGCTGCTAGTGGGTTTGAGCCATAACTGATCATGTTTTGCTGTTTGTGGTGGCTGCTTAATGTAACTCTGTTCATGCATCTGAATCCACTGTTATGTGCCAAAATAGGAGTGTTTAATAATAGCACAGTTGTTGTTTCTTAGGCCTGGGGCACACTGAGCGGATTTGGATGCACACCGGCGGTTTGAGGTTTTTAGCAAACCGCAAACGTGCCTCCTGCTGCACGTTTGCGGTTTGCTAAAAACCTCAAACCGCCGGTGTGCACCACACATTGAAATACAATAGCCAAGCGTTTTCACTGGCTGATGCGGCCGGCGGATCGCATACAAAATCCGCTCGGTGTGCACCCGGCCAAATATCGGCTCTCTGCTCCAAAAAACGCTAGCGTTTTGAAGATCTGCTAGCAGTTTTGGTGTGCACTGGGCCTCAGTCTTATGCAGCTACATGAAACCTGCAGTGGAATGTCTGCTGATAAAACCAGCCTGCTTACTGACTTCCAGTTCTCTTCCCTCACTCTGATGACTCATGCTGTTTTCCTAGACATCTTTAGTAAAATAACTCCACAGCAACCTTACAATTAACCCTTAGCATTATCAATGTATTAATCAATTAGCATGTAAACAGCTGGGAAGTGGTGACACATGACCTGTGCTGTGATAATACATGAATGTGTCATGACACATAGTTTGGGAACCACTGTTCTGGTTGGTTCTCTTGGAAGTAGTGAGATCTATGGAGGGTAGCAATTTTATATGTTTATTTATAAGCAGTTGATCTGTGTAGCAGTGGATTTGGGTAGACAGTTTTCAGATTACTTGGACACCACCATACAGCCCAAAACAGAATTGTAGCTAAGTGGTGCTGGCTGTATGGTTTGGACCTCAGCACTGTTTTATAACTGAGCACCAGCTATCGGCTTTACTGAAAGGAAAAGGTATTTCCATAACTCTATAACCCCACTCAGTAAGTAAAAAAAAACAACAGTTGCCATTCGGCTATACAACAGTTAAGCACTGGTGCCCAAACTAAGCACCATAGAAGAACAACGGTGGAAGGTAAATATTGAATGGGGTTACAAGTTAAGGTTAGGCATTACTTAGGAGAATCACTATTAGGGGGTAGAGTAAGGGGGGTTTAGGTTTAACAAATAGGGTTAGGAGATTATGGTTGGACATTTAGGAGACACTGGGGCATATTTATTAAAGCTAGCTAGGGAAATAATAGCTCAGTGAGTTGTGCGCCCCCTCCTACACTACGCCCTGAGACTGTAGCCTCTCTCGCCTCTGCCTTGGCCCGGCCCTGGTGCCAGCTGTTTTGTTTCTCTTTTCCTGATCAGGCATTTAGAGCACTTTAGCCAATAGAATGTAAGCAGCTAAAGCATTTTTTTACATTCCAAATGAAAAATTACAGTGCTGGGGGCAGGGACAAAAACTTCAGGGAGGTATTGAGTCTGGGTGGACTCACCCTTTAGCAGTTTGACATTTTGCATATGTTGTCATGCTTGTCAGTTCTATGTCAGCAGACATGCTCTGTGATGGAGGGTTCAGCACATACAGTTTTGATTCTGGCAATACCCGATTTCTCGAATGTTAGCCTGTCATTTGTGTTTATTTTTATCCTCTCAGCTGCATTTCGACATTCTCAGCCGTGATTGACTAATTGCATACAATAATTAGTGATCAGTCAATCTGCTCACCCAAACTAGTGTGGCAGCAATAATATTGCATCAAACTGGCTAATCTGCCATGTGCCCTGCAAGTCATAATGACACATCAGTAGTATAAACAAATTGAGAGAATGTTTAAACAAAAATATCAATATATGCTTAATGGTGTTCCACCACTCCTATAGTCACATTCATAGAGCATGAAGATATATATAGAAAACAACTCCAGTAACCAATTGTAAATATAGAAAAGTCTTTTTGTATTTTTTTATTTTCATTGCAAAAATACTCAACAATTATTCTCTTCAGAGGTAACAAACATATCCAATTAATAATAATGTTATTACAAATACTTTCTAAGGCATGGAATAATTAACAGATAGGCCCATTAGAGATTGAATTAAAATAACTGTACTTTCTTTTTAGATGACACCATTTTTTTCTGTCTACTGACTCTCCTAAAAGGCCTTGGAAAATACAGTGTACATCTGAAAACAAGCGTTCGTACAACTAATTAAAATAAACAAAAACTGACCCACACTAATTTCTAATGCTACGTACACACATGCGACAACGATCGTTCGTTGAGGACGACGAACGAACTTTTAATTGATGAAAGAACGACCTAAGTAAAGTTAGTTTTAAAAGGTGTGTAACGATCTGATCGTTAGAACGAACGTTACATCACGTAAAGCAACTATTGCGCCTGCGCATAAAAATGAGAAGTTTCATGGAGAAATTGTGAAATGCGCATGTCAAGCCTAGTACGAACGACCGTTTCCAACGATGTACTACTTTTGCAAACGATCGTCGTTGGTTAAAATCCGCCGAGACAGAACTTTCTTTTGGAGCGATTTGGCTCGTTCGTCGTTTGCCTTAATAGTCGTTGGTTCGTTTTTTGTAACGATCGTCGTTGGTAAAGATCGGGGAACGATCGTTACAAACGACTATAGTCGCATGTGTGTACGCACCTTAAGTCAGACCTCAGTGCACCCATAGAAACGCAACAACGGCACATGACTAGATCTGGACTAAATAAAGCCAGGAAGGGACAAGACAAGACACATAACTTCTATATCACACTTTTCTCCTGGTGGATTCAATGTGCCACAGCTGAAGCCACTAGGACGTGCTCTATAGGTAGTAGCAGTGTTAGGTAATCTTGCCTAAGGTCTCCTCAGTGAATAGTTACAAGCTTACTGAACAGGAAGAGCCGGGATTCGAACCCTGGTCTTCTATGTCAGAGGAAGAGCCATTAACCAGTACACTATCCAGCCACTGCTAGGGACCAACTATGTGGTAAAAATGATACCATAAAGACCCATATAAAGTACCAGGCAATAATTACATAAAGTAATATTAAGAAACAACTGGACAACCACTGAAGCAATGACCAATATATAGTGACCAACAAGGGTCACACATGAAATAGTAAGGCTAAACTGCTAGTACGGTATGTTCAAAATGTCTAAGAAATCGGGTTGTTTGATTTGCGCTCGCCTGCACAGTTAAGTCCCGAAGTTCAGTTGTTTCTAGCCATAGACATGAGGCAGTTTTTGTCACACATATATAGCTTACCTGCAAAATGTAATTCTGATCATTTACAAATACATGCCACATGAGATAGGTGACTATGACAGAATAATCCAGCATTGTCACATTATGGTAAGGTAGATAATACAGGAATTGGAAAAACGCATAAATACCTTACTGGCTCTGCCATGCTGCAAAGGTTTGTGAATCTGTACTCACAATTACATTACAAATTATCTAGCAGAAAAAAACACACATTTTAGCACTGTACTTTGCTTATGCCAGGAGCTCTGCTTTAATTATCTGAGTGCTGGGATCAGAGCTGGATTTAGCACTAGGTACACTAGCCACCATCCTAGAGGTACCAGTGTGCTGAGAAGACGGCCTTCACAGTTTCACAAACTCACCATCCTGTTGCCACACACACTGACGTCACAGTCCCCAGAGTATAGGGAGTTAGATTGAATAGTGCTGATGTCAGCAAAGTTCCAGGATAGCGAGCATTCTTGGTTGGGGGGGGCGGAGTGACAGCTGCAGGGGCTGGGAAATGGGGGCAGCCAGCGATTTGACAAGTGAACCCCCATTTGCATTGGGATTTAAGGTTTTGGTGGAAGGCGAAGTCTAAGTTGCCAGAACGTGCCTACAGGCAACCGAGATGTAAAAACTGGCCCCAGCTGGAATATTAGGAAATACCTTTTACCATTCTTGTTAGATGATAGGACCAGATTCTCTATAAAACTGGAATGTACAACAGTCTGGCACAACTAACCCACTTGTAGCTTGTACAGTGGTTTGGTTAAGTTTTAAGTGTGTATGTGGCATAAAAATACTGAATATGTTTTATTACATGTTGCAGGTGGCACAGCTGCAGGGACAGCTGCATTTTCAAGTAGCAGAAAATGGTGGTAATTTTTCCATTGGAGAACGGCAGCTACTGTGCATGGCCCGGGCATTACTTAGAAACACTAAGGTAGGCAAATAGTTAAGATAATGTTTATATAATTGCATCCTAAACACCACTTTCTCTGCCTTTTCTGCTGCTACAGGTAACAGAAACTTTTTACTAATGAAAACAGTGCAATGAAAATATTTTGCTTTAGAGCACCACTAAACCCAAAATAGAACAAGGCGCATTACCAGAGCCATCATATTGACTTGTGTAATTTTTATTGCTTCCTATGGATCTGAACTGAACTCAATTTAAAAAAGCAGTCGCTTTCCCTGGCTGCATTTCTGCACCTAACAATAAAGACTTAAAGGAGTCATCAGGCAAAAAAAAAATGAGTTTCACTTACCTGGGGCTTCTACCAGCCCCATGCAGCCATCCTGTGCCCTCGTAGTCACCCACTGCTGCTCTGGTCCCCCTCCGTCAGCTCGTTTAGTTTTTGCCGACCTCTGGGTCGGCGGGCCGCATTGCGTACATTTTTACGCATTCCCACTGGTGCAGGAACATTTACGCATGCGTTTTTTACGCATTAGTGGTTCAATGTGTAAAATTTTACGCGTTGAACCGCTAATGCGTAAAAACGCATGCGTTTATGTTACTGCACCAGCGGGAATGCGTAAAAATGTACGCAATGCGGCCCGCCGACCCCGAGGTCGGCAAAAACTAAACGAGCTGACAGAGGGGGACCAGAGCAGCAGTGAGTGACTACGAGGGCACAGGATGGCTGCATGGGGCTGGTAGAAGCCCCAGGTAAGTGAAATTTTTTTTTCCCGACGACTCCTTTAAGACGAGCTTCTAGTTTCTTGTTACCAAATTCCGCTCTTACCACTTACATCAACTACGTTCTGCCACAAAAGCTCTATCTCTTTATGTAGATGCAAGATTTCTGCTGTAATGCATAGAATACAGGAAATGTAGTCTGGCATCTATTGCTTTTCCTACTTTGTGTGCCACAGGGTCACACCCGAGTGACCTGCCCATCAACTGATTCCAAGAGAGGAGAGGAATCGAGCTGTACTGTTGTGGTGTAACCATATCTTGTGCTTGAAATGTTTTCTATTCACCACTTTGCTTCTGTATACTGTTTATGTATAATTATTAAAACCTAATTGCTATTAGAATTTTCCTTTTCCAAGTTTTGGGTTCAGTTGATCTTAAAGATATAGTTAGTAGTTCAAGGCAGTCAACATATTATTGCTCACTGGTTGATAATCTTTACTTTCCTTTGCAGACTAGTTTTAACAGTCTAGAAGTGTATTTTTATATGCATTTAATAGCCATTTATAATATGTTCTTTCTCTTGAACATTCACCACTATCTGACAAATGACACCAGTAAGGCTGGCTAGGCAGTGGGCAAATTTTGATTGGCCAATTTTACCACTTTAAGTTCTGTGTAGTATGAGGCCCGACTGATTTTAAAAGAGAGATTGTCAGCCACAAAATCAAATTACATTTACCCACTGCTCTGTGTTTAATATGCAGCCTGCAACCTTACCCTGCATTGCAAGCACTCCAATCTAGTCAGAAATGTTTCTGCTGTAATAAATCTCATCTCAGTAAGCCTGGCTCTATTTTTGCCATTGCCAACAAAAAGGAAGCTTGTCATCACCCCTCCCACATTCCTGCTCCTCACTGATTGGCTGAGGGTAGTTCAGGGTTGAGGGATTGTCTGAGAGCAGAAAAAAAAAAGCACCGGAGGAAATTACATCAGGGTTGTTTTCAGTTAGATGGAATCACGATAGCAAATGGCAGGAACAGAATTCTCTTTCTTAACTACTGTATATACAATCCACTAAAATCAAAACGTTGACAGTACAATACATATGTAAGTAATTACATAACAAGTAGTTATCTTCTTATATATGTGTTTTTTTCCCCTGGGATAGTTTGGCTGCCTCTGTTGCTTTAAATACTATGAATAGATTGTAGATGAACTTTCATACTACATATAAGTGGTAAACATGTGCCATTCATTGGCCAATGAAAACCCTAAAGCAGGTTACACACATTAGATTACTGTCGCCCAGCAGGGATCGGGACACGATCCTTTGGATAACAGCTCATAGCCAGGTCTGTACAAATACGTTGCTAGCCTTTAGGCTGACAATGCAATCTGTCAATAAGGAGGTGGGCGGTGGGAAAATGTGTGGAGCACAATGAAGCAGAAGTGGTAAAAATGGAGACTTAATAGTGTTGGGTGAGGATTCATCTGAAATGATAATCAAAAGGTGAAAGCAGATTGGCACTTGCAGCTTGAAGTAATAAAAAGCAGCTTTATTGTATCCGGCTATAGCAATTTACACACTTCGTGCTTGCAATAAAAATTCTTACCCGATCCAGAGGCTGTGGGGTGAGGTGGGACTGATGGACTGCCTGACGAACATTTCGCTCACCTGAGCGTCTTCTGAAGCACTGCGCACTTTGCAGAGTCGATTGGTAAAAATCTTATTAAATGGGGTAATGTTAAAGTTTTACAACACTCTCAGTTTTGTTATCATCAGTTTAGTGTTCACACTGTAATATTTCTCATATACCATATTATATTTCTCTTATTCAGATATTACTATTAGATGAAGCTACTGCTGCTATTGATAATGAAACAGATGCGCTAATTCAAAAAACAATTAGTGATGCCTTTAGTGAATGCACAGTGCTCATCATAGCACATCGCCTTAATACTGTGTACCACTGTGATCGGATAATGGTGATGGACCATGGAAATGTAAGTAAAATTGTTTAGTTGAAAGATATCTATCTAGGATGCTCAAACATTTATATGGAGCTCAGAAAAGGATTAAGATGAAATGGGGCCCTAAGCAAGATAGCAGTTTTTGCTTACCGCTTATCATCACCTGGCTTTTTTAATAAGATTCAGTCGGGCTAGCTAGGATTACAGACCGGGCAACAAGTGATATACAGTCATGTCACTTAGATACAACCAGGTAGTGTGTACTGTTTCTATGGAGAGGGGAAGAGTGACAATAGAATAGTGAATAATGGAGTGGCTTCCAGCAAAGTTGGGGGTGTTTTAAGGCATGCATGAAATATAGGCGCTGTGAAAAAAGGACGCAGGATAAAGCCAAAATCATTGTTTTACGGCAATGATAAGGAAAATATCGGTTTGCAAGTAAATATAGGTTAAAATCAGCAATTGGTTCTTAAGTCATTTTTAATGTTTTTATGTATTGCAAAGCCAAATATTTAGGTTATTTTTATCATTTATTCATCTTTATCTGAAATAGAATAATAAATATATTAAAATGACGGTAATAAAAAGTGTGCTGGGTGACACTAAAATCGCAAAATATATAACAAAGAAAAAGAAAATGTATTTACAGTTGTAATAAGCATAGTAAAACACTGATAAATATTATGTATTATATTGTACTACTACTAAACCTAACCCTACTCTCACAGAGAACTCTCCCTCTACCTATCCCTAACCCTTAGAACCTCCCTGGTGGTGCCTAACCCTAAAAACTCCTGATGGTGCCTAACCCTAAGAACCACCCTGGGCGTGCCTAACACTAAGAACCCCCCTGGGCCTGCCTAACCCTAAGACTCCCCTGGTGGTGCCTAACCCTAAGGCCCCCCCCCTGGTGGTGCCTAACCCTAAGAACCCACCTGGGGTTGCCTGATCCTAATACTTCCCTGGTGGTACAAAACCCTAAGACCCCCCCAGTGATGCCTAACCCTTACACCCCCTAGGGTGGTGCCTAACCCTAAGACCCTAATACACCCTAATACAAAAAAACTGTATATTTGCAAGATAATACATTTCAAAACCATAAGCAATTCATTTTTAAGATAATATATTTCAAAACAATAATTTACTAAATTATAATTCTCAAAATTAATTTCAATATTTTAAAACGGTTAAAATGATAATTTAAATTTTAGAACAATAATTTATAAAACTAGAATCCTCAAAAAGGATTTCAAAATGTTAAAACTGTTAAAACGATAATTTACAAAAAATGATAGTCAAAACGAATTAGAAACTATATTTTACAAACCACTGATTCTCAAAATGAAAAATGTCCCACTATTTAAAGGTTTTACAAACACTGATTCTCAAAATGAAAATTTCCCCTACTATTTAACCCTCCTGGCGGTTTATTAGAAACCGCCAGGGGGCAGCGCAGCAGTTTTGTTTTTTTTAGTTTTTTTTTAAAATCATGTAGCGAGCCTAGGGCTCGCTACATGATAGCCGCTGTGCAGTGGCATCCCCCCACCCGCTTCGATCGCCTCCGGCGATCTTTGATCAGGAAATCCCGTTCAAAGAACGGGATTTCCTGGAGGGCTTCCCCCGTCGCCAGGGCGACGGGCGAGATGACGTCACCGACGTCGTTACGTCAAAGGGAGTCCCGATCCACCCCTCAGCGCTGCCTGGCACTGATTGGCCAGGCAGCGCACGGGGTCTGGGGGGGCGTTGCGGCGATCGGCGGCTAATCGGCGGGTAGCAAAGTGATAGCTGCGTGTTGCAAAAAAAAATTATGCAAATCGGGCCAGCAGGGCCTGAGAAATCCTCCTGCGCGGCATAGCCTGAGCTCAGCTTGGGCTTACCGCCAGGAAGGTTAGTGGGTGCCCGAATTGTCCAGTTTTGCACCCAATAGCCGATATTTAACATACACCTGGCATACATTGAGTCAATACCCTGGAACAAGCATATGGCTAATCCAGTAAAACCCGAGTCAGAGTACCTGATGTGCATATGCTTGTTCAGGGTCAGTGGCTAAAAGTATTAGAGACACAGGGTTAGGAGGAGTACTACCAGGCAACTGGTATTGTGTAAAAGGAAATAAATATGGCAGCCTCCATATCACTCTCCCCTCAGGTTCCCTTTAAGTGTTACAACTTATCCTACCAGTCTACAGTTCTATGTCATCCCTTTCATTATGTAACCTGCAGCTGTCTATAAACTTTCCATAAATAAAAGTGTTAATGGCTTATTTTGTGGCACCCTCTCCTGCAAGTGGTACCTTATGCACCTGTGCAGCTGCCTAGTTGCTTTTGCCTAAAAATGTCCCAATAACCGATGCTAAAAGAGTGAAGAAGTCAGCATGGTAACTAACAGGAAAGGCTGTGGCAGTATCTCCAAAACAGTACCAGATAGGAATCTGGAGTAAAGTTTGATAAAATACAACTTTATTTTTGAAAAATTGTTTAATTTATAATACCAAGTTTTTTTCTCTCTTTAATTGCAGATTGCAGAGTTCGACAAACCATCAGCTCTTCTGTCTAATGAACAATCCACATTTCATGTCATGGCAGTTGCAGCAGAGAGATCAGTGTTTCCTGCTACTTGACAGGCCCAGACTAATGTAGAAGAATAAAACCTGCTTCTCATAGATCTAAAAATGGCTAGCTGTATATCAGCAATGTCACACAGCAACTGCTGCAGTAACATGTTGCCATGTCATGTCTCAAGAAATTGGGACAAGTAGCTGACACATGCATAGTTGATCCACTTCCAGCTGCCAAACACGTGAAGGCTGTAAACATTTTTGAAGAGTGACACTGTCGCTGGCGACTGCTGTTCTTAGTTAGCTATGTGTTCTACAGTGTGTTCTACATGTGTTCTACAGTTAGCTATGTGTTGCAGGCTTAATAGGCATGTTGGAGCCTGCAGGAAGCTGACATACTGCAGCAACAGCCACGGGCATTACTCATGACACTGTCCTTAGGGCTAGGCTACCCATACCTGGGCCTACATCTGCAAATATAGCTTAACCTTATACTGACCTACAGATCTAGAAACTATATGTGCGTAGGATTTTCAAGGCTTATGCCTCAACTTTCTTTTTATTAAGAAAGACCAAAGTGTGTGTCCTTCCTGTTCCCTGTCCCCGATGCTCTAAGTATTCATCTGGATCCCTTTGTGTAATACTTTTCCAGAAGTTCCCCCAAGCATCATGGAGTGATTCAGAACTGCCCAGGTGTGAGTTCCCGAACCATGCATGCGCTGCAAAAGTAAGCGCTCATCCACGAGTGCTTTCTTTCAGTGCCGATGTGTGCTTCAAAACACATGATCAGTTTAGAATTGATTGGTGCTGCTCAGAGGATCTTTTGGAAGCTGGGGAGAGAAGAGGACCAGGAAAAGGAGAGGCCCAGAAGACAACGAGCAGCATCAGGAAACTAAGGAAGACTCTAGCCCATTCATTCAGTATTTTTTCCTTAATTCAGGGGTACTTTAAGTGTGGTCCCTATTAGTATGTGGAGTGCATCTGTGTAGAATATTTATGGAATCTAATAAGCCACTACTTTCCTTTATGTGATGCAGTGTTTATTAGACATACACCATGAAGCTAACATTTAGAGATCACCAATGAGCTTTTTATCAAGGCAAAAGGTGGTCAAGACCAAGTCTAGAAAACATTACAAAAAACGTGATGATAAATTAATTGAACGGTTTGCAGTGTGTGAATCATAGCCACCCTCATGCTACCATGTGCTCATGCCAAAATACGAAATAAGTCATACTGTATAAACATGACCTAGCAGCGTTCACTCTGCTCCCACTTACTACACTCAAACCACCCTCCCCTCAACCAGTAAAACCTCCCTCCACCCAAGATAACAGTGACCGATACCCCCACTCACACTTCCACTCCAAGGCACCGCTACTTAACCTATAACGACGACCTGACACAGTCCTTGGAGTGATACACTTTTTTATTCAGTATCGGCCACAAATAAAGTGACAATTACAGGAAAACATCATAAACAATCATCATAAACATTACAACCAATTCCATAACATTACAATGAACAATGAAAATATGCATAAATACATATACATAACCTAAACATAAACATATAACCAAGATTATACAATACATATGCATACCAACAAGAATGACCCTGAACTTCATCCCTTTGCTAGGAAAAACCATAGAAGAGGAGGGGCAACCACCCCGCATGAAAACCAAAACTCCTAGCCGCAGCCTGAGGCTCAGGAGTCCCTTGGGCTTACATGCCACCACATAGTCCATCTCCTGCCAAAACCTTCTCGACCCTGATGGTTTTCCCCCGAAAGCCATCCCACCAAACCATTACGTTGCCCCTCCCACCTACCAAACTCCAGACCTCTAGCAAAGGGACCTCCGCCACAGCAAACCAAAAGTGACCCCTTACTTTTGGTTCGCCCTCCACAAAGCCACTGCAAATTCAATTTTCTCCTGCAGGAGAAGATTGAACATGTCCACCCCCACGTCGGTAAGATGGACGCCGTCCCTCCTGAAAAGTTCACGGTGCCTTTCCAGGAGAACGTGTCGTGCCACCAATCCCCCTTGTCGCCTTACGAATTTTGCCACCGATCGATTGATTTTTATACGCACCCTGTCTATCGCCCGATAATTCCGCGCGTAACGCCAGCGAAAACGAGGGACAATTTCGGACCAGACGACAATCAGCCCCGGAACGGTTTCCAGCATGACCGAGAGACCCGAAACAATGGACTTCATCAAGGCTCGCATGGGGGTCAAGCCAAGATCATTTCCTCCGGCATGAACAACTACCACATGAGGGGAGCCCTCACGTTGTACCATCCTGTAAAAAAACCCCAGAATAGCATCCCATTGTAAACCGCGTACTCCGTTCCATTTTAAGACTGCTTCCTGGGTTGAAAATCCCAGCTGAGCTCCGTTGACACGCATTGCAGCCCTCTGTTCCGCCCAGTATATGAACGAATGCCCGAGCAGCCACACTTTACACACTGGATAATCTAGGAAAAATTGCGATGTAGAAAGCAACAGCATCAAAAACAAGCAAAACTTTTTTTTTTTTTTTTTTTTAAAGATACATAATATATATATATATATATATATATATATATATACGCACACCATACCTATCCCTAAACAAAATCCTTTACTAACCCCCCCCCCTATACCCCGACCCACTGCCCCCCCCCCCCCCCCCCCCACCTATTATCCTTATCATAAATTCACTGTACATTCTGAATCCTGTGAGGACGCACATATAACAAAAACCTTTTAGATTCCCACCTACCAATCTTTTTTACCATCTCTGGGGACAGACCCAGCCTGGTAGCCTCAGTAGCTGCTCCGATGCGGAAGGAATGAGAACCATATTCCTTCTCGGGGAGTCCCAAACTTTTTAAGCATAATCGCAAAACCGCGGTAAACTGGAACCGCGATAAGGGGGACCCGTCTTCATGCACTAGCAACGATTGCCCGCCCGGGGGCCTGACTGCCATGTAACTTAACCACACGTTCACTGGACACGTGTGGCACCCCTCTAAAGGGAACAACTGCAGCGTCACCCCTCTCCCCCCCTGGTCCGTTTTTTGACCTGCGTATCCGGACTGCTAACGCCTCCCCCTGTCTCCATACATCACCGACCCACAACCCCCCATGAACCTGGCAATTCCCGCTGACCAACTCCCCTATGCGCAATGCCCCATAAAAAGCTAAGGAAAAAGCCAATTTAAATAACGTAACCTCATACCCCGAGAAACAAACCCGCCCCAACTGCCCGAACACCCCCACTAATATTTCCCAGGACACCGGGCGCCTCTGATCCCCCTGCACCACGCCCTTTTTTAGACCTTTTAAGGCCTGCCGTACGGTAAAAATTTTTGAAAAATCCCCCCAGTCCATAAGCTTCGCCAAGAAGGACAGGGCTGCTAACCTTTTTGCAATAACCGCATGCGACTCCCCCGCCTCCAACCATGTGCCCATCAGCCACAACATCAGATCCCTCCTACTTCCTTCCGTGTCCGGAACAGAGAAAATGCCAGACCAGTAAAACCAAATACGCCATACCTTATTATACGCCTCCCAAGTGGCCAATGAAACTGAGCGCTTAATATATTGCCAAATACCGTCTAACTTAGCCCCCACAAGTGATCCGGGCACGTCTCTCCCACTGCATGCGCTTCTGGTGCCAGCTCCCGGAAGCGAGCCCACTGTGAACGAGAAAGCGCATCCGCGATCCCGTTAGACGCCCCTGGGATGTGTACGGCTGACACATGCAAATTGAACTGCAAACATAACAATACGAACCGCCGAAGTAATTTTACCACGGGAAGGGAGGATGCTGTCAGAGCATTAATCGCCCCCACCACTGCCATGTTATCTGAACGCAGGCGAATAGAGCGATTCCTTAGCGACGGGCCCCACAATTCTAACGCGACCAGTACCGGGAATAGCTCCAAAAAGGCAAGGTTTCTGACCAGGTCAGACCCCCGCCAGCTGACGGGCCAGGATGACGCACACCACCTCCCCTGGAAGTATGCCCCGAAACCCCCCGAGCCGGATGCGTCCGTAAATAGCTCCAGCTGGTCATTAGATACCACCGGATCAAGCCAGTAAGCTAGGCCATTGAACTGGGCTAAAAATTCCGTCCAAACCCCCAAATCATCGCGCATCTCCCGAGTGACCCGGACGAAGTGATGAGATTCCTTCACTCCGCTTGTGGCAAGAGCTAAACGCCTGCAAAAAATTCTGCCCATCGGAATAACCCGACAAGCAAAATTCAATTTACCAAGAAGCGACTGCAGCTGCTGCAGCGTTACTTTGGTAGCTCCTCTCACTGCAAGAACCGTGCGCATCAAATCTTGCAATTTGTCCGACGGCAAGCGGCATAAGCGTTGAATGGTATCAATTTCAATGCCAAGGAACTTCATAACTGTTCCCGGGCCCTCCGTCTTATCCGCAGCCAGCGGAACCCCGAACTCGGCGAACGTGCGCTGAATTTCTTTTAGAACCAAATCACATAAACACGACCGAGCAGGCGCCACCCAGAAGAAATCGTCCAAGTAGTGCGTGATTGAAGAGAAACCAGCCTTCTCCTTGATCACCCACTCCAAGAACGTACTGAAGGCCTCAAACAAAGAGCAAGAAATGGAGCATCCCATGGGTAAACAGCGGTCCACATAGAATGCCCCATCAAAATAACAGCCTAATAGTCTCATGCTCTCCGGGTGAACCGGAAGCAGCCGGAAAGCTGACTCAATGTCTGTCTTCGCCATCAGCGCCCCAGGACCCGCCTCTCTAACCATCCGGAGCGCCACGTCAAAAGATGCGTATTTAACCGACGACAGGTCTTTGTCGATGCCATCATTCACTGACTCGCCTTTTGGGAATGATAAATGATGAATTAAACGAAACTTCCCCGATTCTTTCTTGGGAACAACTCCCAAAGGAGAAATCAACAATTCCTCAATAGGTGAGTCAGCAAACGGGCCCGCCATCCGCCCTAACCCCACCTCTTTGTTTAGTTTATCCATAACAACCGCAGGGTGTGACCTTGCCGACTTCAAATTCCTTTTCCTCACCACCCTGAATTGCGCCCCGGACGGAATCTTAAACCCCTCGGTGAAACCCTCCCTCAACATCTGTGCTATCAACTGATTCCCATACCTATTTAGCCAGGGATCCATCGCCTCTACCCTCACTGGCGTCATCCCTCTTGCCAAAACGATCCCCAAACCGGTTTCCAGGGGCACCTTTCCCTTTTTTGAAACACTTGGTAACTGGATGCATCCCCCCGCAGAATGAGCACTAATGTTTGAATCTACATGTGGCTCCCCATCTGCAGGAAGAGTCATTGAAAGACCAACAAATTCCTTTTTTTCCGGAAGAGGCAGCCCCTGACCCTGCAGAGGCGCCGCTTTGCTGAAAAGGCAGGACCCCAGGATTAGTGCTGTACGAACCCCCTTTTCCACTCATAACCCTGAGCCAGATCCCTATGTCTTTATGGTGCCAATCCAGATCTGGTTGCACCGACATCCGTTGACGAAATTGCTCGTCGTATCGGAGCCACGCTAAACCTCCATACACCCTATGAGCCTCCCAGATCGCATCCAGGTAACAGAAAAGGGGGGTACACTTTTCCGGGAACTTTTCCCCCAATACACTGCCCAAAATAGTAAAGGCCTGGAGCCAATTACCAAAGGTTCTAGGTATTAGTCTGAACCTTCTCCTATCCTCATCTTCCTCCTTTCTGTGCTCCTTCCCCTTAGTCCAACGGTCAATGTTGAAACGCTCCAATGGCAAAAGGGTAAATATGTCCACATATTCCCTACGCCAAATCTTCTCTTTTACCTCAGCCTTTAAATGCGCCCCCCAGGGGCCCTTCAAAACAGATGTAAGAGTGACCCTTCGCTGAATCCGAAATAGGTACTCGTTTTTCCCCAGCTTTTTCGTTCGCCGCCTCAACCTGTACACATGACGTATTGGGTGCCTCACCTGCCCCCTCCATCATGACGACATCGCTGCCAGCCCCCTCGACCACCGGGGCCCACACCCTTGACACATCCGTCCCAGAGGACCTCCTCCCCACGGGCACGGCCACCTGAAACTTGTCCAAAAGTGACCGTACACCACCAATAAAACCTTGCCAGGCATTCTGGTCACCATTCCCCATTTCCTGCGAGTCAGATATGGCATCAAAAGTTAATGACTCACCATCTAGATGCGCAGGGTTATCAGGCCTGCCATCTGGTGCGGCTCCAGCCGCCGCCGAGGACCGGCTAGTCGATGCAACTGTTGATCCTGCTTGTCCTGACTGCGCCGTAGTAGCCGAAGAGGGAAAGGCTCTCTCGGGACCCGCACCAGCCGGTAAAACCTGTGGAGAAAAAGAATTCCGAGCATCACCTGTTCCAGGGGTGAACTGCCAGCCTGGGCCCGGGTAGGGCGGTACCCATCCCATCCCCCCGCCCATACCCTGGAACTGCATGGGGCCGAAGGGGCCCCATGGCGGTTGCTGACCCCAAGGGCCCGGGAAGAAGTTGCCCCAAGCCTGTTGAGGGAAGCCGCCTACACCAACATCCCCCTGACTGCCCCCTACTGCACTGGGGCCCCCCGCTGCAAACCTGGCCCCATTATCTGCCCCCCACGGGGGGAATGCCCACCGGGATGGCCCCTGGTGGTCTAGGGAGTGTGTCGTCCGGCGGAGGCCCGGGCGCGGCCGCGCTGTGTGGCTGAGAGGGAGCCGCGGGCTGAGCCCAGCCACCCGGCCGTTGTGTGCTGGGACCTGTCTGAAGGAATCCGCCCCCCCTTCCCGTCCTGGGACCTGCCTGAGGGGATCCCCCTCCCCTTCCCGTGCTGGGACCTGCCTGAGGGGCTCTCCCCCCCCTTCCCTTCCTTGTACTAACCCCCTTTCCACCTTTTTTGCCCCCCCGCTTCTGCTTCCCCTGTCCCCCGGCCCCCTGTGACCTATTCTGTGCCCCCTCCCCGGTCGCCGCTTCCCCATCCCCCAAATCACTAACCTGGTGGGCCGCTTCAGTGCCAGCGGGAGGGACGTCCATATTGTCAGCCTCGGCCGCCGCACGCCTGGCCCTGGTGGCTGGTGGGGATGGGGAAAGCCTCTGCACTAGCCTCCTGCTTCTCTGAGGCCTGGATGGTGCGGAGTCCCCATCACGTGACCCCCCGGCGGTAGGGTGCGCCGCTCCCGACGCAGCATCAAGGGCCCCCCTCCAGTCCAGACCTCGCCTGTCCGCCTCCTCCCGCAGCTGGCGCAATGCGCCCTCGATATCCCACTCGGCCATCCTCGCTACCTGGCTGTCCCTGCTCCCCGATCGCCGCTAGCCCTGCTTCTGCTGCAAGAGTAAACGGACACGTTTACTCTTGCTGCCTGACTAATGGTAACTGAGCGTTACCCCTGCGCGCCTGCCTAAACCCCGCCCCCCACCAGTCTAAACTGCCCAATCCCGAGCTAGCTGTGCCCTACCTAAAGCCTCCCCCCCTGCAACCCAGCCTAAGCAACCAGTTCCGCGGAACTAGCTGAGGTCATGTAGCGCTGTGCTTATAGCACAGCGCTCGTCTTTACCTGTGAACCACCAGTGATCTGCTAGTGAACCACCGTTTTCTAGGAGAGAAGTTGAATTACTCATTAAGTATGTACAAGGATCATGACAAACTGTGGACAATATACACTGATGATGTTTTTCTGATATGGCATGGCACAGCTAATTCACCAGGGCTTTCTGAATTAGCTGTGCAAATATCTTTCACAGAGCTGGAGCCTAGGCCAGCATCCACCTGCCACATAGGAATGGCTATTCCTCTGAACAGCATATACCATTAAGTAGAAAAAGGTTCCGCTGCACCAAAGGTTGGGTGAAAAAAGATTGGCTTTTATTATTCCATCAGTGAATACAAAAGATAAAAAGCTCACGCGTATGATTAAGGGGCCATGAGCCCCGATACGCGTGAACCTTTTTCTACTTGATGTCCTATGAGTTCTGTGGATTCCTGGCTCCCTTTGGCTCATCTGTGTGTGGTCGCAGTGGGTCCAATCCTGTTCTACTGTAGCATATACCATTGTATAGGAACATGTACGGTAATGGTGCATCTATAAGGAAGCTACCAGCAAGTCAGTGGGTCTAATGTATTTTTAGGTGGCAATGTTTCATGATCAGGAATACATTTACAGATTTAATAAAGGAAAGGTGCTATGTATGTGCGACATTGGCAGTGTCTCATCAGAAATTCACAGTGATTCCTGGACATTGCAAAATGAGCATTATCATTCAGGTGATGGCTGCATTGCTGCCATTTAAACATTAAAAAGTAGATGTATTTTTATAAACCAAAATATCAGAGAAAAGGTTGACCAAACAAGCATGCAAGCTCAAAGAAGCTGATTAATATTTAATGTGTATCACTGGTGGTCAGACTCTAGTGCCGAAAGTATTCATGTTAAAAAACAAAGTATACTTTGCCACCTTTACCTACCCCTTCTCCACCCCTTCTGTTGCAGCTTGTCTTCTCAGTACATGTGCCAGAGAAGAGAGGAGTGTTTCTGGTCAGGATGCTTATTCTGGGACACAGCCATGAAAACGAGAGAGTCTTGGTCTCTCAGAGCCACGGAATGTGCATGCTATATAGCATTAACAGAGCAGGAAAGGAGTCACTTCACACTTGAGGTGGCCACACACCATACAATTTTTTAAATACCTGTTTAATTAAAGAATTGCAATCCATTTTTCTGACTGATTTTAACATTTCAAAAATATGACCAATGTACCACACACCTATGTTCAATTTTTTTCCCAATTATGATAAAAATGATTGGAAACTCTGAGAAAATTGCTAGGGTGTGTATATTATTAATAATAATTATAATAAATTAACACACACCATACAATCTTTAGAAAAATGGAAGAAAATTTTCCAGCCTTCCGAATCGATAAAAAACAATTAAAACGGGAAATCCGATCAGATCTTTCAGTCGAATAAAAAAAAAAAAGGAGCTTTCGATGTTTTTGGGAGATCCGATCATATTTATAGATTTGCCATTAAATCAGATAATTTTATTGTATCGTGTGTGGTCACCTTTAGCATGGCCACCTTTAGCATTACTATATCCCATCCCAACCCCATAACAGCTATGACCAGAAAGCTTAGCTCTTCTCAGCCGATGCTGCCTGGACAATCACTTGATGCATGGAGAGCTGTAGGGCCGGTACTTGGGATGGTCAATGAAAGGAACATAATTTCAGCTTCATGCAAATGTTTATGCTAATTTCATGCAGATTTGTGACATTTGCTGCCGAACCGAATTTGATTGGTCCATATTCAAGCTGCATAAAAAAATGTAATTAACATATAATTTGCATTATTTCAGAATTTTTTGCATCCAACTATCTCTACGTGGAATTAAAGAATAATGATTTTATTGCATTAGAAGATATGGTCAATGATATGCAAATAATTCAGAGTTGATGCAGAAGTATGCAAATTTTGCATGTAAATTGATGCAGTTTGAAAACGGCCAGTCAAATCCAACCTCGTCTTCATCCAGTCCAATTTCAAGATGCGCACACTTGCAGAATCCTGCATCAGCTTGGAATGATTTTCCTCTCATTGGTCATTTCTACTCAATAGGTGCTGGAATGCTAACACTGACATCATTATTTTACGTTAGATAAATATGTGCTGCCAGACCGTGGTTTTTGCCTGAAGCTCTTCCATACTGTTGGTTTGTAGTGGCTACAGCTGTGTGCCATTTTTTCCTTTTTTTTAATACCAGATTTGCTGTACAGTACAACATTACACTAGCCCCAAAAAAAAGTTAACTTCATACCTAAAATCCATAGACTGGTATGTGATGACTTTTACCTGCCAAACGATTTATAATTAAACCCAAGCAGTATTGTATTTGAGTGTTCTTTGCTCGTTTGCATAGCATCCTGTCACTCTTAAATGTTGATGAAATAATGAACCAGGAGTCTGAAAACTCGACTTTATTGTTCTCTGAGCAGACAAGTGGCTTGGAAGCAGGTGTGCTAATGAGGAATAGTGGGGTCCGCTTGCCATATATGAGTCCGGATCTTGGATATCACTAGACAGGATTATGAATCCACTGAAAATTACCGTAAATATTGTATATTTTCTTGGAGTTCAGCTTACATAAACCTAAACGTATACTACTATGCTCTTCTGATATCAAAATGGAGTTCCTTTTAAAGTAATCTTATAGTTGTGAGTTTTTTTTTAATAAAATCATTTTTTTAAAAATAATTTTGGTAGTGTTAGAACCTCTGTTAGGTGTTTTATAGCAGTCCTCTTACAGCTCCCACATCTTTGACTGTTACCTGAATGGAGGCCCATTTTGGGAGAGTATACCCAACTCTGGTTTTGGCAACAACCCTCAAATTTTGGAATTTACTTAACTTTCATCCTTGGTACCAAATGTCACAGGGACTGCGAAACTCCACAACAAGGCCTAACCCTTACCATATAAAGCAGAAAAAATATTTTTGTCTGGGATTCCAATCAAACATACTTGTATTACAAGAATTCAGATTTTTTTTTTCTAGAATGGCACTGAGTACTGTTTAAAGGGAACCTGAGGTGAGAGGGATATGGAAACTGCCATATTTATATCCTTTTAAGCAATACCAGTTGGCTGACAGTCCTCCTGAACCTGTGTCTGTAATACTTTTAGCCATAGATCCTGAACAAGCTTGCAGCAGATCAGGTACTCTAACTCAGTTTTGACTGGATTAGCCATATGCTTGTTACAGGGTTTTGACTCAGACACTACTTGACAGAAGACAAACAGGGCTGCCAGGCAACTGGCATTGTTTACAAGGGAATAAATATGGTAGCGTCCATATCCCTCTCACCTCGGGTTCCCTTTAATGGACACCTGAAGGGATATGGAAGCTGCCATAATCATTTCCTTTTAAAAAATGCACTTTATAGGTCTATGGCTTGAACTCGTTGGTTGTTGATATTATAAAAATGAGTGCTCTTACTAAATTATTTAAAATGGTTATATATGCAATTACTACAGATGAATAAATATTTATTACATAAACATGGTGTCTTCATTGTCAATATAATAGAAATATTCAAGTACAACAGAAGGCCTGTAGAGAAAAATCTGGGTCGTGAATTGATCCAGCTGTTTAGTTTCAATGTATGTTTTATTGAAAATGTAAATAGCATATGAAATATAATAACAATAAGTGGAATGGTTAGCAAACTGATTTATTTATAAAAGGCCAATGAGCATGTATCCAATATCGATACCCATAATAGAGTCACTGCATGTAGTAGACAGCCCATACATAAACACTGGGTGCATACAAGTCTGATCATGCAGTGGTTTTTTTGTAACCCTTTTGCTGCCAAGCATCTGCTCCAAAGAAAAATCTCTGATGTCCAAAGCCAGTTTATAGATTTCTCACATTTTCTGAAACTACAGATTCCCTAAGCGGAATTGTATCTGTAAGCAGAGAGCCTGTAGAATTAAAATTGAGGCTACTTAGTATTAAGCCTGGTACACACATTCAACTTGTCACATGACTGGCCAATTTTACCACCTCCACGTAGTGTGACGGCCAACAGATATTGAATACTATAAATAGATTGTGCAGGTGCTCTCATACTACATGGAGGTGGTAAAATTAGCCAGTGGTTAGCCAATCAAAATTGAATTTGTGTATGCTCCTTTAAGCCTGGTACACACTTTCAATTGTTATTGGCCAATCACTGAACAATTTTTCCACCTTCATGTAGTATGAATACAATTTGCAGATACTGATCTGTTGCATGTGTACAGCATCTTGCAAAGATTTTTATCTGATGGGAAGTTCAGCTCAATAGAATAGACTGTGTAGAGTATGGCTCTCATACTACATGGAAGGGAGTAACATTGGTCTGTGATCTTTCATTTTCCAAAGACTTTTATCTGATGTGTGTACTGAGCATTAGGCTTTGCTTTTCCCAGCAGAATAGTCTACTATCAGATTGGATATCAGCTGATTTGTTAAGGCCCCGTTCACGCTGCACGCGTTGCCATCCGGATTTCGGCAACACATGCAGGAGGTCGACACGCACGACATCAGAAAGTGCTTAGACTGCACTGTCTGATGTTCCCACTACGTGCGGTCCGCGAACGCATGCTGCATGCATTTTTTAACAAAACGCAACACATACAAACGCAGATGGCATGCATTCGTACGCGTTGCGTTCCGAACGTATTTGATGATGTGAACGGGGCCTAAAGGATGAACAGCCGATCAGACCGCAGTTGCTTTTCTAATCTGACTTCATTGAGGCGGGACCGGTGAGGAGCTAGACCTCGGCTGGAGCCTGGCATTGGAGGGTGGCAGCTTTACTGGCATATATACCAGAAAAGTCTCTTTGGCAGGTATCACAGACCTTTATAATGAAAGACCAAGTCCTGGTTGGACTGGATGTTCACTTGTGTTTGATGAATACTGAACACGCTTGAATTTCGTTTTACAACTCTGCCTGAAGGAAACATTAGCTTTTTCTGCCCAGTAAGCTGATAAAGATCTGGTAAAATGTGCTGACATCTTCAAATGGGAGGTGTTGTCAGCTGCACCATACTCAGTGTTAATAGTCTGTCTGAGCCATCTGCCCACTGAAATACTGGAGGAAGATAGCAGATGACTGCAGCTCCTATAGACACTAGTCTAAAGGGGGCCATATATCTATCAACTTGGCGGCGGATCAATTTTCCGATTTAATAATTATCAAATTGGATGAAAATTGGCACTGCCAACAGCATGCTCGATAGACGATGCGACCAATTTTGGGCCAAAATTGGTCACGTATCAATTGGACATGCTGCAAGATGTTGGGCAATCATGGTCCATTGGGTATGTGGCAGTAACGATAAGAGGTGCAGCAAAACCACCGGTGCTGCCCACCCCCCAAATGTGCCCCCTGTGTACGTACCATGTCCGCTGCTGACTCCTAGTTTTGTCCGCCATCTGCATGTGACGTCACACACGTGCCCACATATACGCCGGCAACCATGTGGGGCGCGTGTGTATGCGCATTGTGGACGGAACCCCGAGGCAGCGGACACGGACAGGTAAAGTATAGTACATGGTGGGGGGGCAGATTTGACATTAGGTGGACAGCATCGGGCCAGCACCACAAGGCTGATTCCTGATTGATTTAAGCATGAAATCGATTGGGAATCAGTCTGCGGTGTATGGGCAGCCGATGATCTCTTTCTCTCTAATTAGATTCGATCACAGAGAGAATTATCTCTTGGGCAAATCTGCCCATCGTCGCTGACAGAGTTGTAGAAGCCTTGAAGGTGATCGAGCAACTCAAGACCCACTCAGATGAACTGTAAATTTTGGGAAGAAGTAGGACTTTTTTTAAAAAACACATTTGTGCCAGCTTATGTCACCATAATCTTGTTTAACCCTTTGACAGCCTTGAAAAGATCTATATTGGTAATTGCTGTCAATGAAGGGCACAGGCTTGCCAAGGTGCATCTTATCAATAGCTGTCAAAGGGTTACAGCCAAGTTGTACTGAATCTAATAAAAGGCACATTCTATTCTGTGGGTCGAGCAAGCACCTGTAATCGCAGATACCCTAATTCACTATCCTTTCAGGAACAACACAAGGCTCAAGATTTCTGTACAGAGCTACATAAACAAACTTGTGTCACGTGCATGTGCAGATATAAAGAGTGATAATAAGGTGTTGCCTGCTCTGTGAGATACTCAGCTGGGTGTCACAGAGAGATATGCTCTGCATGGCTGACACCAGGAACAGAAGTAGGACAGTGCGCTAGTTCTATAGCATTCTTGGAATTTACTAAATGTTTAACATCTGTCAAGCAACAGAAACACATCCCAGGAACGCAACAGAAGCAGCACACTATACTAGTGTCCTTTCTTGTGTCAACTGGGCGTGTTGATTTTTTCCAGCATGACTCAAATGGGAGCGATCGCTGTGGAGGGGGTTGGAGGAAGCCCCAGGTATGTAAAAAAAACTTTAATATTTCTTTGTCTCTGATACACTTTGAACTGTACCAGAGCTGAATAAATACAAAGATTTTATACATACCTGGGGCTTCCTTTCCTCCAGCCCCATCTACTCTGATCGCTCCCACACCGCCATCCTCCGCTGCCCGCAGCTTCGGGAACCGGGTCCCTGCACTTCCATCAGTCGGAGCCAGTCTAACATAAGAGAAGTCCACTGTTTGCGTATCTCTCCAGCAGCACTTCTCCTGCGTAGCTGGCCTCGACTGACATAAGTGACGGGACCCGGCTTCCGAAGCTGCGGAGGACGGCAGCGTGGGAGTGATCAGAGCAGATGGGGCTGGAGGAAGCCCCAGGTATGTATAAAATCTTTTTAATTATTCAGCTCTGAGTCCCTTTAACAGTGTAATAATGGCAGCAATGTAAATATTCCCTTTGAAAATCAACAGGTGAATTTTGACTGTTATAGGCTCCACCCACTTTCCTAAATATTAATCCCAGTCACCAACTGTGCCAAGTTTGAAAACCTTGCATTTAACAATGGCTGAAGATTGGCTGTTTTATGCTCCGCCAACTCACTGAATTTTTTACCTCGGTCACCAAGTGACCAACTGTGCCAAGTTTGGGGACGCTGGTTTATTACTGTGAGAGTGGCAGCCTTCTAAATTTTCCCATTGATGTCAATGAGTGAAATCTAATGGTGTGGATTCGCCCAGGTGTGCTGGATGGGGGGTTGGGCTGAGACCCCCAGAACATATTTTCCAACGTAGTAAGGGATCTGTATACTTATACTTTTGCAAGCCAATGTAACCTTGGGACCCTGGTTAGAGTTAGTGCAACAACTTGAATTGAAGAGACGAAATGAGTTTGCTCTCATATTAATTTTGTGATGAACAGTGGCATGGGGCAGCAGTGTTCTTCCTAAAAAGAAAGCAGTGTGCAGCAGCTAGTCTAGGTTGGTAAGGGGGTGGATGTGAAGTGAATGGCAACACTTTAGTAGAAGCTTTTACATCTGCATGTCCTGCCGTGATGGTACACTCTGTCCCTTAGCAGCTCTGTGTCTTCTACACAAGGTGCGCTATGTTTTGTTTTTTTAAACACAAAAAATAAAAAACACACTAACTTATGGCACTATATCCTGCCTGTACACTGAGTTTGTATATAAAAGTTTTAATGATAGTTCTAAAATAAGAGAAGAATCTTCACGTCTCGATCTGTGATTTTTATGCAATTCTGGGCGCACATCTTCATACTTTACGCAATGGCATTCAGAAAGGTAAACTTCAGCAGCCATGAGCTTTATTTGTTGCAAACAAGAACAGACATGCCTATAAAGAATAAAAGTTCTAAAAGCATTGGTGCATGTACTGATGTGATATCCAGCAAAAACAGAATGGCTGCCACATTTCACATCTGAATACCTGTTTTTGCATGAACTAAAGGGCTTTATTGCAGCACAGGTGTAAATTCCTGCAAGTATGGGCTTTCAAAGCTTGTTAATTCAAAAAGCACAGACATGCCTTTAGGTGAAAAATATATTGGGAACCTCTCCCATTAAATGTATGCTAGATCTTTTCTATGATGCTTATAAATAAAAGTATGAAATCTGAAATAACAAAACCGATGTACAAAAAAGGTTTATTTTACAAGCCACACAGAAATAACAAGTGTTATGATTCAGCCGATTTCTTCTCCACTGGCTGCAGCTTTTTACAGATCACCAACTCGCCCTTGCTGTTTATGTAGCAGTCAGCCATTTCCTCCTCTGTCGGAAGACCGTATGGCAGTTTTAGAGGCTGAACTCTGAATAAAGCAGAACAAAACAATTAGCTGGTCGGACATGTTATGGATCTGTTTTATCTAGGTCTGCACTGATTCCATAACCTCAGCCTCATTGCAAAGTTCTCCCCAACCTCCAGGCCTATACAGTATATAATATTTAATCACTATAATTACAAGTGGGGAATGGAAGGCAATACAGGGGCAGCAGTAAACAATTCTTCTATCTATATATTGCTATGTAGTAGTCCAGCCCTCTCAGTAATGTCACAGCCTAGGCTGTTTAGTTATGCATAATTCTCCCAGATCATTTTGGGAGACCAGGTATTATTTCTACTAGCTTCAGAACACGGATTAAACAAACATTCTGCACCTGACAGCAGTAAAGATGTCACCATCTGTGGTAAATTTCAGAATGCAAATTAGGGTGAGGAAAGATTTAACAATGGGCAAACACTGACCAAATAATTGTTTAATCACTTCTCGACCACCCACAGACGGTGGAAAAAGGCCACACACGTGTGAATATATGCTCCTCCCCCACGAGTGCATCCCGATCCTCTGCCCTGCAAAACAGATTGTTTTAAAATGTCTGATTTGCACTGAAAAGTGCTAAAAACGGAATGTTTCAAAACATCCGTTTTGCAGGAAGTAGATAAAGTAATATTTTATTCCTCTTTAAAAGAAAGACTTTAAGCTTTGTTAAAAAGGGAGTAGGCAGCAGTTTTTGCCACATTCCAGGGTTCACAGGTATTGTTATGTGGACAGATGTGACTCGAGGTAGTCATTCTACCACAATTTCCAGAACAGTCTGACCCCCCCTGTGTATGGGAAGCTTTAAACAAATAGGTTCCCTGAAGTGGCATGTTACATGAGGAGATAAACAGGTATATGTACACCAAGATGGCGCCGTACCCGGACGCCACGGCCACAGGGCTCCGGCCTTTTCTGCTTCTTTAACAATATCTCTGCCTACACTCACCTCTGAGCTCCGCTCTTGCTGAGGTGGGAGGCGAGAGACAGGGGCATGGCTGTTCCTGCTCTGAACCGGCCACGGATCGCAGCCTGCGGGTCGGCGTGAGGACGGGGACCACGTGCAGGCAGGAGAGAGGCGGCATGGAACGTCCCTCCGGATCATCCGCGCTGACTCCATCAGGCGACGCAGCGTGTCTCACAGAACGGCTCCCAGCATCATCCAGGACAGCGGCAGATCGACCGCCACCACCTCCGGATCACCCTCGCTGACTCCACCAGGCACCGCAGCGTGTCACCAGAAACTGCTCCCAGCATCATCCAGGACAGCGGCAGATCGGCCGCCACCACCTCCGGATCACCCTCGCTGACTCCACCAGGCACCGCAGCGTGTCACCAGAAACTGCTCCCAGCATCATCCAGGACAGCGGCGGATCGGCCGCCACCACCTCCGGATCACCCTCGCTGACTCCACCAGGCATCGCAGCGTGTAACCCTGAACAGCTCCCAGCATCATCCAGGACGGCTATATCAAGTGGTTACCAGCGTCCACAGCCGTCCCCTGAAGCCGCTGCCATGGAGACCAGGAAGCCGCCGCTATGGAGACCAGGACGCAAGGGGGGAACGCACAGCTGTTCCCACACCGCTCACAGCCAGCAAGCGCTGCCGGAGGATCCAGGTCGACGCACAGAGGTGGGTCACAGCTGGTCCTCCGCTGCTGCCCCCAGCTTCTCACTGCACGTGGAGAATGCCATGGCAGGCCTCATCCACCAAGGCCTGAGGATCCTTTTCAAGGCCTGAGGATCCTTTTTGTCCACTTGGCAGCCCTGGATCCCCTTGGGCCCTGGAGAGCTTGGTTCTCTCTTCTACAGTCCTGGCTCTGTGGGTTTCAGCTGCCGGGAGCACGGGGTCCACTCTGCCTGCAACCACCATCTATACGGATTTTTGGCCCATTTCCCCATCGAGGGATCCTTCACTGCCGCTGCCTCGGGAGATCCCTGCACACCAATAGGACTGATTGTCGGACCCAGGGGTGTTCTTTTTTAATCTGCAGCCCCATAAGGTCCCTGCCTCTGTCTCTCTCTCCTTGCCTTGGTTCTTCTCTTGCTATCCGATCTCTCTTTCTCTATCCACTCCTTTCCAGGACACACTGCGGGGCACCTGGAGCTGTCGTGGAGCGAGCGAGCGCCGTCAGTAGTTGGCAGGCTGCTCCCCTCACACAGCACTCCAGTTTTCCCCACGCGTCCTTCACTACAGTATGGGCTATATGTATATTTAGGTATTTGCTTACTTGTACCACTGTACCCATTTGTATGTGTTAAATTGCATGCACGTGTTTTACCATCTCCGACCCTGTATGAGCCAAAAATAATTCTGGGTACAACCCCCGTTGTACTTGGCGAAATAAATATGATTCTGATTCTGATGTACAGTCCCAATCCTGCTTACAACTAGACTGTCTTACTTTTTTTTCCCTCAACGTAAGGGTTAAGAATCTATCTAGGTCCATAAAGGCTCTTACAAAGTGGGACGTTGCATTGCAGGGGACATTAATGTTGCATAACGTTCCCCTAACGCAACGTATGGTGGTGCTAAAGGTGGACGCTACATAGAGCCGCATTATGCGGCTCTTGGTGCGTGGTTTTCGTTCGACATAACTGGCAATGATTCATATGAATCATTGCTAGCAGGCAGAGAACTGAGAATGATTCATTTGAATCATTGCTAGCAGGCAGAGAACTGAGAATGATTCATATGAATAATTGCTAGCAGGCAGAGAATGATTCATATGAATCATTGCTAGCAGGAAGAGAACAGGCATCAGTGCAATGAATATTAATTAGCCATGTGGCTAGGCAAAATAGCGGACTCTCCCCTCCTCCTCACAAAAAAACAACATTACTGAGCATGTGAAAACAGTCTAACGCGGCTTAAACCGCATATAACGCACAGCATGCTGCACTTTCATAGAACGTGCAGCGTTACAATGTAACGCAACGTGGACACTGTGAACAGCCCATTGATTTTTCATTACTGTGACTTGGGCTGCGTTACAGGCTGCTCTAACGTGCGCCTGTAATGTCCCAATGTGAAAAGCAGCCTAAAAGACCATTTCTCTGCAGGGGACTACAATCAAAATAGCAGTAATACTCAAGTGAAAATGTATTACAGGTAATAAAACTCAATGTGGTGGGAAAAAAAAAAAAAAAAAAACTAACTGAGTGCACGGAACAGATAAAAAAAAAACTTTAATTCAGTAGTTTAAAATTGTCATTGTCCTAGGTAAATAAGAATAATTTTTTAACCTCTGACACCAAAATAAGACTATGAGACTTCCTATGTAGACTTAGCACTATAGATACCATTGTTTATCTCATCATAGCTATTTTCACTTCAGGTTTGCTTTGAAGACAAATGGCCTCAATTCACTAAGATCATGCTGGAGATAACAAGCAAGAGAAAACTTACCTCCACACAGTGAGAGAGTTATCTCATCTCTTCATTCCTTACGTTACCTCCTCTGTAGTTATTTTCACACGCAGTTAATAAACAGCCTGTCTTTAACTGTGGAGTTATTTTAAAGCGGTATCGTCACCATAAAAATCAAATTTCAACAGCAACTGGTCTGAGTGTATTAAGTGATAAAGATGCTAAGCCTGCATTCAAAACTTTCAAAACTTTTTCTGCTGTTATGATTTGGAGTTATCACATACTTAACCTCCTTGGCGGTAACCCCGTGTGTGACACGGGGTAAGCCGCCGGAGGGTGCCGCTCAGGCCCTGCTGGGCCGATTTTCATAATTTTTTTTTTGCTGGACGCAGCTAGCACTTTGCTAGCTGCGCCAGCACTCTGATCGCCGCCGGCCCCCGCCCGATCGCCGCTATCTGCTGCGGCGCGCGCCCCCCCCCCCCCCCAGACCCCAGCGCTGCCTGGCCAATCAGTGCCAGGCAGCGCCGAGGGGTGGCCCGGGACTCCCAATGACGTCCCGACGTCAGTGACGTCAGTGACGTCATCCCGCCCCGTCGCCATGGCGACGGGGGAAGCCCTCCAGGAAATCCCGTTCTATGAAGGGGATTTCCTGATCGGAGATCGCCGAAGGCGATCGAAGCGGGCGGGGGGATGCCGCTCAGCAGCGGCTATCATGTAGCGAGCCCTCGGCTCGCTACATGATAAAAAAAAAAAAAAAAAAAAAATTTAAAAAAACTGCTGCGCTCCCTCCTGGCGGTATTTTTCATACCGCCAAGGAGGTTAAGGAGCACTGGCCCTTTAGTAGTCGTGCCAAAGAATTGCATGCTGGGGGTTCTTTTTATCTATAATCTATCCCTCCTCTTCCCTTTATTTCCCTGCCAGCTGCTTATCTGAAACCTAATCCTCTACTCACTTGTGTTTACAAGCAAGGCTGAGGTGACTCAGCCATTGGAGGAGACAAGAAAAAAAGTAAAGGGCAGAAATTACATCACGAGTTAGCATTAACTGTGGGCAAAAGACATGGCCCCCACCAGGAACAGAATTCTCGTCATTTACTATATACCATTCACTGAAATCAAAACGTAGACAGTACAATACATGTGTTATGTAAGTAGATCAAGTATTTATCTACTTATGTGTTTTTTTTCCCTGGCATATTATGGCTGATCCTACTGTTTTAACCTCCTTGGCGGTAACCCCAAGCGTAGTTCGGGGTAAGCCGCGCAGGAGGTTTTCTCCGGCTCTGCTCGGCCGATTTGTTTAATTTTTTTTTTGCTGCCGTCGCCTCGCGCTCAATCGCCGCCGCCCCGGGCGGTCCCCCCCTCCAGACCCCGTGCGCTGCCTGGCCAATCAGTGCCAGGCAGCGCTGAGGGGTGGATCGGGACTCCCAATGACGTCCCGACGTCGGTGACGTCATCCCGCCCCGTCGCCATGGCGACGGGGGAAGCCCTCCAGGATTTCCTGATCGGAGATCGCCGAAGGCGATCGAAGCGGGCGGGGGATGCCGCTGAGCAGCGGCTATCATGTAGCGAGCGCTGGGCTCGCTACATGATATAAGAAAAAAAAAAAAAAACTGCTGCACTGCCTCCTGCCGGAATTTTTTAGACCGCCAGGAGGGTTAAGGATTGAATAGTTAACTTAAAGACAGAAGAGTTAACTTTAGGTTTGCCTGAGGTAAAAGGTTTCCTGAATACGACATGCCTCATCACCATGGTGACCACTCTAGAAACGTTATTAAAGACAGGAGATAAGCTTAGTGAATTGAGGCCTTTGTCAGTATTGAAATATCCTAGATAGCCCTTTATTAGTATTAAAGGCAAGCCAGTAAACCGTTAGCTAGATGCAGAAACAATGTGGACATCTGTCTTGGTGCTTATTAGTTACAGCTGAAGTCATACGTTTATACAGTATAGTACTTCTGCACAGATTTTATGCTAATGAAATATAAATTTGGCATATTTAAGAAATCTACTTTGTGCATGGCAAAAGTCATTTTTTTCCAGCTAAGTCCATAAACAGATTGTTTCACTTTTGTATTGTCCATGTCACAAGTACAATGGGTCACAATGTCACAAGTACAATGGGTCACAATGGGTCACAAGTTCACATAACCTTAACTGTGTCTTTAACAGATGCGACTGTAATTGTTATACACACCCTCAGGTTCGCAGCATGCCAAGGAGATAAAATTCCAATGTTTATCAAAGATAACAGGACATTACATACAAGCGACTTGCATGTGTTGGGCAACCCATAGCCAGGGCTGGGTCAAGGCAGAGGCAAGAGAGGCTTCAGCCTCAGGGCGCAGTGTAGGACGGAGCGCCCATCTCACTCAGCTATCATTCCCCTATTGTGTTTGAAGCAGAAAGAAATAAGAAAAGGGGATACATTGGGAGTGACTGCAAGCCAGATAACTAAAGATGGTGTGTGTGTGTGTGTGTGTGTGTGTGTGTGTGTGTGTGTGTGTGTGTGTGTGTGTGTGTGTGTGTGTGTGTGTGTGTGTGTGTGTGTGTGTGTGTGTGTGTGTGTGTGTGTGTGTGTGTGTGTGTGTGTGTGTGTGTGTGTGTGTGTGTGTGTGTGTGTGTGTGTGTGTGTGTGTTACTCGGGTGCCTCTTAGTCTAATAGCAATCAGTGTGTGACTGCTGGGGTGGTAGGGATGGAAGGGCACACTTTGGTGTCTGAGCCTTGGGTGCTGGAGGACCTTGTCCCAACTCTGCCCATAGCCCTTAGTCATAGCCATTTGGACTATGACTAAGGGCTGCCCAATACACGTGAGCCCCTCACAAAGTCATGTCCCATTATCTCCAGTAAAAAAATTGGAGTCTTTATTTGTTGCTTTGGTTGTGGAATACTTGGTCCTGCACTAGAAGAGGCCTCTGCTTTGTAATGGGGTTGAGTGGCTTGTCTGCTTTTACCTGTGCCTTTAAACGGCTTTGAAAATTCCAGAAGAGGATGTCAAACCTTTAGGTAATTTGCTTCTGACAGCCAACTAACCTAACTGAACTCAACATTTGGATGGATGTAAAGAAGAGCTTTCTTTCTGGAGACTGTGCTCTGGTCTTATGAATCCAAGATTAAAACAGTTTGTCCATAATCATTATTATTATATTTGGAGGAAAAAGGGCAAGGCTTGCAAGCCAAAGAATATCATCCCATCCATGAAGCATGGAGGTGGAAGCATAATGATGTGGTGGTGCTTCGCAGCAGTGAAATAAACTGAACATTACTGATAAACATTTACTCACAGAGAAACAATTTAAAAACGATATGTCAAATTTACAGTTTGTTGATTCAAAATCAGTGGAGGGGTTACAATATGAATTATAAAGACTGCGACCCAAATGTTTGTAGCCTTCTGATATCAACTGTATATTTTGCAAGCATGCAGCGAGGCAAAAGCTGTGAACATACCTCTTCAGGCTTTCTTTAGATCTATAAAATAAATTAATATGCTGCACATAGTGCATTACTGTAATTAATGTCAATAGTTTCCCTCTCCCAGTGACCAGTGATGCACACGTGAAAAACTTCAATTGTGAACACAGCACCTCTCCCGCAATAATATGCGCTCACCAGATCCTTTCCACCTCAAATCCAGGTGGGGCTAGCATTTAGTGCACAATAACCAGGCTGATGCTGCTTCCATCACAAGTAGTAGCTTTTTAATCCATTAGCCATGTAAAACAGATGATAAAAAAAAAAAAATCATCTGTTTTTTTATCATCCGTTTTACATGGCTAATGGATTAAAAAGCTACTACTTGTGATGGAAGCAGCAGCAGCCTGTACAGTAATGCACTATGTGCAGCATATTAATTTATTTTATAGATCTAAAGAAAGCCTGAAGAGGAGCACTGTCTTTATCAATTTGTTTGAATGCCTATGGGACTTGTGATAGCGAAAACTCGAATTGTGGTGACCAATATTGACTATTTTTCATACAGGACAGGCGCAGTTTGTGAGGTTAGTGTGAACATACCTGACTAAGTGCTTGATCACTTTAAGTTCTTTATTGACTCCTGGGATGTTCTTGTGTATAACCGGTACTTGAGCCTACAAAATGCATACAAAAATTCTTATACGTAAACAACACATATAGTATGTTGCATAATAGAGGTCTTCATCTGAAATTTTTTTTTTTAATAGTTAGCATTACACAGCACATGTAGCACTGGACTGCTGTATTAATAAATAGTAATCTGTAACACATTAAATGTAATATCCTAAAAAGTCGGACTGGTGTCCCATCAGACAAAATACAATATTACATAACTCCAAAGTCACCATACAAAAACATATTCACGTGCACCATGTCAACAGAAAATCATGTAAATATACCAGGAAAGGAATTGACTCTTGGGTGCATGTGAATCAATAAGTAGAAACATTTTAATAATCAGATATTCAAAAGATACAGACATACATATACAAAAATGCAAAATTTAAATCCTCATGATAGCATAAATGTAAAAGCGAGAGTTTAGCTGGACCAACACGAGATAAACTACATGGGGCTGCAGTCCCCGTAGTCCAAAACCCGGATCAGAGATTTTAAATCTATAGCAGCTTCATTCCTTGCGAAACAGATGCCAAAAATATGCAATGTCTCCAGCTGCACCTTATTCAACAGCTACCAGCACTAGGCAACTTCATGGGTACAGATGCTAGTCACGCCTATTAAATATCTTGAGTGTCTCAGTCCACAATTACATATTTTTGGCATCTGTTTCGCAAGGAATGAAGCTGTTATAGATTTAAAATCTCTGATCAGGGTTTTGGACTACGGGGACTGCAGCCCCATGTAGTTTCTCTCGTGTTGGTCCAGCTAAACTCTCGCTTTTACATCTATGCTATCATGAGGTTTTAAATTTTGCATTTTTGTATATGTATGTCTGTATCTTTTGAATATCTGATTAAAACTTTTCTACTTATTGATTCATATGCACTCAAGAGTCAATTCCTTTCCTGGTATATTTACAATCTGTAACACTTTTTGCACAATTGTTATATCATTCTTTCACAATAAGTGAACATACAGCACAACTACCTTTTGAAGTCCCAATTTGCGTACTACTTCCTTTTCCCAATGTGGTCTTCCAATAAAGGTTCGTATTCTAGTAATAAGGTGTAGCTTGTGCGGCTGCTCTGGATCTCCCCCATATTTTTCATGAGCTTCAGGCTTTGGCTGGAAAGCCTATATGTACCAGAGAACACATGTACAGACAGCACTTAGTATCAGTAAATGATATACATTTATACTGAACTACTGTTATGCATACAATCACAATCTGCAAATTACACTGCAAGGAAGGCATAAATAAACCCTAGCTGTGAAATGTCACAGGAAATCCCCATTCTTACAATTTCCAGCATGTTGTGTGGAAACAGGGCTGTTCATCTTAGATTCATTGAACAAGGTCTACTACAGGGTAACGTAAGAAAGTGTCAGTGGGCTTTTAATGGGCATTACATGTTCATGTGCCCATAAGTACTCAATAGGGAACTTGAACCGAGTAAAATAATTTAAAATAAAAACACACAATGTACCTGCAAATTAATATTACATACTCACCTCGCTGTCAGTTCCTCTCAGAAGCTCACCATTTTCTTCTAACAAAAAATGATGAAATTACCTCTTCCAGTTCTGACAATATTTTGTCAGAACTGAAATATATCAGTTGCTGTCAGTTATAGATCAGTTGCAGGCAGCTGCATGGCTCAAGTGGGTAATGTTTTAGTTAGTGTGCTGACCAGGAAGCTGTTAAAATGGCCATTTTTAAAATGGAGGGCGGAGATTTCCATCGATCACAGTGGACAAACAGGATGCAAGAAAGGAGAAAGAGATTGATGTGTAGACTACACAGAGGTAAGTATGACCTGTGTATGTTTATTTTGACTTTTAATTTTCAGCTCCGGTTTGCTTTAAAGAGACTCTGAAGCGAGAATAAATCTCGCTTCAGAGCTCATAGTTAGCAGGGGCATGTGTGCCCCTGCTAAACCGCCGCCATCGCGCCGCTAAACGGGGGTCCCTTCACCCCCAAACCCACCCCCGCAATAGTTGGTCGTAGACTTGGTCGTGATTTATTTCTTCCTGGAGGCAGGGCTAACGGCTGCAGCCCTGCCTCCAGTCGCGTCTATCAGCGGCGCATCACCACCTCTCCCCCGCCCCTCTCAGTGAAGGAAGACTGAGAGGGGCGGGGGAGAGGAGGAGATACGCGCTGACAGACGCGCGTGGGGCAGGGCTGCGGCGGTTAGCCCTGCCCCAATGCGGAAGCGCTCCCTGGCTGTACGGAGGGGATTTGGGGGTGAAGGGACCCCCGTTAAGCCGCGGGATAGCGGCGTTTTAGCAGGGGAACACATGCCCCTGCTATCTGAGGTCTGAAGCGAGATTTATTCTCGCTTCAGACTCTCTTTAACTGCTTCCAGACCGAAGCAGTACGAATCTACGTCCAGCAGGTGGTGCTGCAGCTCTGACTGGAAGTAGACTCTACTGCTTCAGTATTCCGCATCCCCACGCCGCAATTTGCTCGCTCTGCCGTCTATAAGATGGCAGAGCTCTGTGAGCAGGTCAGGAGCAGCTTTCATTGGCTCCTGACCGTGTGATCATGGAGAGCCAATCATATTGGCTCACATTGATCAGCATCAGCAGCCAATGAAAGCGGCTCCTGACCGGCTGACAGCGCTCTGCCGTCATAGAGACAGCAGAGAGAGGGGCTTCGTCGGTATGCTGCGGTTTTTGGTTCCAGCAGTCTTTGGTCCTTAAGCGACCATAGACTGCTGGTACGGAAGTGGTTAAGAACCAAACCATCTGTTTGGTAAACACGGCATGTATAGTAAGGGTATGGGCCTGGTTTTGGTTTACAATGGCATCTCCAGATGGGATGGTATAAGTGGTCTAGAAAAAAAATTGTCTTCTATAAAGGAAAAAGATTTTCTATCTTCACCTGAGTCATACCTGGTCATATTAAAGGTTGTCAAAAGCTTTGAAAATTACTGGTTGATGCATTAGTTAAATGCATGTTGTTGTTGTTTTTTTTTTTAACAACAACAACTTCAGGAGTTATATAAAAAAAATGTTTTTACTGTGGGTAACTACATTATTCTGCAAACATACATCTAACAATTTACTAACCTCGTAGCACCCTCGCTATGTTCCAGTATGACACAGGAAAGCTGCAATCTTTTACCACATAATAGCAGACATTTTCTAAAAAAATCCTGTCCAGGCTTGTGCATGTTACTACAGGTTACATCAATGAATGTGACCTGAAATATGGCCAAAGCACTACCAGTCAAGATTTCAGTGACAGGATTCAGCAGTGTGAATGAAGAAGACAAATGATGGATCCTGGTTAGGTGTACGTTGAAGTATCCGAGGTAGACAAACAAATGAGAACCACTTACCCAGCCGATTTGTCCCTCGCAGCAGCTCCAGAGTCCCAAGATCCCTACTGCACATGCGCAGAACACTCCAGACAACGCGAGAGTGATTGACAGCGAGGACGACATCTGAAATGGAGGGGATCCCGGGACTACGGAGATGGGGCGCGGGACATATCGGTTGCCAGGGGCTGGAGGAAGCCCTGGTTAAGTAGCTCTCATATTTTTTGTCTACCACGGATGTTTCCTTTAAGGTAGTCATACATCTAGCGGTGATGAGCAGATTTGACCAAGAGACAGATCTCTCTCTGATCAAATCGGGGGGGGGGGCACATTACACATTAGGGGTGACAGCAGCGGTGTTCTCAATGCATTCGCCCCAATATCGCGCGCCGTTACCGCTGCACACACCATCGAGCAAATCAGCCCTACATCTTGCAGCATGTCCGATTGACTAATGCGACCAATTTCAGCCCAAGATTGGTCGCATTGTCGACCAGGCATGCATTTGGCGGCACCGATTTTCATCCGATTCTGATTACAATAATCAAGTTGGATGGTCGATCAGCGGCCAAGTCGTCTGATGTATGACCACCTTTAGTGTAAAGGCACAGGATGGTTAGTTTTATTTGTCAGGTTTAACAATGAGGTTTCCTTTAATGTTAAAAAAAAAAGGATATTAGGTGGCAGGTGAGAGTAGAAAGGAAACAATTAGGTCTCAGAAGGGTGCCAATGTTTGAGGGTGGTGGGGGAGGATAGCCAAACAGCAAAGGAGAAACAATGAAAGTGTCTCTGATGATGCATACATGTAATTAAGCTGCCGGGAAATTTGGGCTCACCCTGCTCCTGAAAAAGTCCCGGCCTAATTAATTACTATTCCCCCTCCAGGCATTGAGTCAGGGGTAAAACGCAATTCAGCTTCAAGCTATTGCTGGTGGCCGAATTACGCTGTCTTTATCGTAATTTGGGCTCCATCTTTTAACGGTACCCAAATTACTGACTGAGACCTGCTATAGCCGTAATTCACATTACAGTCTATGGCGGTGCCAGCTTCACCCAAGTCTCCAGCACCCTTTTTACGTGGTTGGCTGGCTGAAGATACCATTGTGTAGCCAAAGTGGTGCACAGGTGCCAAAACCACTTCAGCCAAATCCAAATGTGCACCTTTATACCAGCTGTATGAATGAATTTTAGATCTCAACAACTTGTTCTCTTTCTCAACTAAACCTTTCAGAAGACATTTACTGAGATCATTCATGTCTATGTATAATGACGACTAAATAGCAGAGCCATGTTGTGCTATAGTCTGCTTTCTCCCTCTAATGGCCGCATTTTAAGCTGCAAGGTAAAAAAAATAGTTTTGCTTTCTGACTGTTACTCCAGAAATATTCCAAAAAATATACAGTACAGTGCTGCCCATAATTATTCATACCTCTGGCAAAATTTGACTTAAAGTTACTTTTATTCAACCAGCAAGTATTTTGTTGATGGGAAATGGCATAGGTGTCTCTCAAAAAAGACGATGTACAATTGTACATTATTGTGGAAAAAAAATTGTCAGCTTTTATTTACATTTGAGCAAAAAGTGTCCAGTCCAAAATTATTCATACCATTCTCAATAATCAATAGAAAAGCCTTTAATGGCTGTTACAGCAATCAAACGTGTGTGCCAAGAAAACATCCCCCACACCATTACACCACCAGCCTGCACAGTGGTAACAAGGAATGATGGATCCATGTTCTCATTCTGTTTACGACAAATTCTGACTATCGAGACTCATCAGACCAGGAAACATTTTTCCAGTCTTCAACTGTCCAATTTTGGTGAGCTTGTGCAAATTGTAGCCTCTTTTTCCTATTTGTAGTGGAGATGAGTGGTACCTGGTGGCGGAACAGTGATTTTCAGCGCAGGTAGATGTGGGTGCAGCCGGCGCCACCATAGACTGTAATAGGAATTACAGCTATAGCGGCGCTCAGTGAGTAACGTCGGCTCCGTCAGAAGACAGAGCCGATGTTGCTTTTAAAACACAATCATTCGGCCTCCAGCAGTAGCTGGAAGCCGAATTATATCATTCCCCCACTATCCATGGCGGCCTGGAGGGGGAATAGTAATTAACACGTCCCGGACTTGTGCAGAAGCAGGATCAGCCATATACCGGCTGTGTCCTGTACCCAAGTCTACCGGTGCCGATTTCAAATGTATGCACCCGGTGGGGTCTTCTGCTGTTGTAGCCCATCCGCCTTAAGGTTGTGCTTGTTGTGGCTTCACAAATGCTTTGCTGCATACCTCGGTTGTAACGAGTGGTTATTTCAGTCAACGTTGCTCTTCTATCAGCTTGAATCAGTCAGCCCATATTTCTCTGACCTCTAGCACCAACAAGGCATTTTCGCCCATAGGACTGCCACATACTGGATGTTTTTCCCTTTGCACACCATTGTTTGTAAACCCTAGAAATGGTTGTGCATGAAAATCCCAGTAACTGAGCAGATTGTGAAATACTCAGACAGGCCCATCTGGCACCAACAACCATGCCATGCTCAAAATTGCTTAAAGGGGAACTTCAGCCTAAACAAACATACTGTCATCAAGTTACATTAGTTATGTTAATTAGAATAGATAGGTAATATAATCTCTTACCCACCCTGTTTTAAAAGAACAGGCAAATGTTTGTGATTCATGGGGGCTGCCATCTTTTTGGTTGAAAGCAGGTGACAAGGAGCAGGAGACAGTTCCAACTGTCCTGTGTCCTGATTACCCCTCCCAGCTGCACACGCTAGGCTTCAAATGTCAAATTCAAAATGGAAAAAAAAAAAAAAAAAAAAAAATTGCATCAAAACAGCAGAACGAGAACAACAACATCAGAAATCCCATCATGCTTTGCACAGCATCAGGGGAAAAAAGCCCGGGCAGTTTTCTTCTGTGTTGCTAAAAATGAGGCTTGTATAAGAGAAACAGAGTTCTGATGCTGTGAAACTGTTAAAGAAACACCAAGCCTTTTCAGTGCTGCTGAGTCGATTTTTAGTCCGGAGCTTCACTTTAAAATCACCTTTCTTTCCCATTCTGACATTCAGTTTAGAGATCAGGAGATTGTCTTGACCAGGACCACACCCCTAAATGCATTGAAGCAACTGCCATGTGATTGGTTGATTAGATAATTGCATTAATCAGAAATTGAACAGATTTTCCTAATAATCCTTTAGGTGAGTGTAGGTGCACTATAATGAATAGGTGGTGTGTTACTGGTGGTGCTGCCTCAGGGGGTGGATTCTGGGTTGCTTGTATATTGGTACTCACTTTTTTTTGTTTAATTTTGCATACCATGTTATTGTGATAATAAAAATGTTCCTAGAAAATAGTATTTTGGATCTCAAACTATGATGACAGCCCCCCTCAACTTAGTTGTACAGCATTTGAATGCAGTTACACAAATAGTTGAGACTTTACTAATGTGTGCGGAGTTTGAAAATAATAATAATAAAAAAAAATTACTTGCTGGTTGAATAAAAGTAACTAAGTCAAAATTTGCCAAGGGTATGAATAATTATGGACAGCACTGTATGTCCTATGTTATCCTGTTGATGAAGCATAAATATTTATACAGCAATTGTACAGGATTTGCATTACTATAGATTTTTCATTTACAAATATGTTAACCTACAAGTTCAAACAGTGATTTAGCATATTGACTTTGTGATTATTTTTCTTACTGTTTCAGTCCAAGTACAATAAAGTTTTATGTGGTAAAATAAATAAATACATGAAGGAAGGACTTTTAGGGAAGAATCACACCTGAGGGAACCACACACAGTTTTCCCGCATGAAGAACTACATCAGGTGGTAATAAAGGATGGTTGACATTTGGTGCAGTTCCAGGAAAAAAAAAAAAAAAAAAAAAAAAAAAAAGCTTGCTGGATGCACTACTTTCCCGCACACCGCACCTGCTTCCCCTTCACAGTCACTGTAGTGCATTGTAACTTAGATGAACGCCTGTGGTATGAAGAAAAATGGTGTGCATGATTCCCACACAGAGTATGAATCCTCCTTTGAACCTAAGACTCTTCTTATGCTTTTCCTCAACATTTAAAACAGGACTTTTTCAAATACTTTTAACCACTTTACCCCCGCACGTACGTATTTCTCCGCCCCTTTTTCCATCCTTTAAAAACCAGGGACGGAGAAACACGTACTTTCCGCGTTCCCGACGCTGCCCGCGCTCCCGCTCGTAAACACGCCGCCCGCCGCTAGTAAAACCGCCGCCGCCCGCTCGCCCAGAGATCAATGAACGGGAAAATCCATTCCCGTTCGTTGATCTAAGCCCCACAATGATCAGCTGCTCTCCTATGGGCAGCGCGATCATTGTGAGAAAAAACTCACGTGTCCAGCCTCCTTATTCTTCCTCCAAGCTTCCGGAAGGAAGCTTGGAGGTCGCATTAAAACAAAAAGTTACTGTGGCCATCTTGTGGCCAAATAGTAAACTACACCCTACACATTTTTCACATACAAATAAATGACTTTTACACATAAAATTAACTCATTACCTCCCACACTCCCCATTTTTTTTTTTTTGTAATTAAAAAAAATTAAAAAATTTACAATTAAAAAAAATACATAAATAGTTACCTTAGGGACTGAACTTTTTAAATATTTATGTCAAGAGGGTATAACACTGTTACTTTATAAACTATGGGCTTGTAATTAGGGATGGACGCAAAACTGAAAAAAATGCACCTTTATTTCCAAATAAAATATTGGCGCCAAACATTGTGATAGGGACATAATTTAAATGGTTTTATAACCGGGACAAAAGGGCAAATACGTTTCATGGGTTTTAATTACAGTAGCATGCATTATTTAAAAACTATAATGGCCGAAAACTGAAAAATAATTATTTTTTTCCCCACATTTTTCCTATTTTCCCATTAAAACACATTTAGAAAAAAATAATTCTTGGCATAATGTCCCACCTAAAGAAAGCCTAATTGGTGGCGAAAAAAACAAGATATAGTTCATTTCATTGCGATAAGTAATAATAAAGTTATAGACGAATGAATGGAAGGAGCGCTGAAAGGTGAAAATTGCTCTGGTGCTCAGGGGGTAAAACCCCTCAGTGGTGAAGTGGTTAAAGGATAACTGGCCTAAATGAATACAATAAAAATAAACATACAAGCACATTTGTCCTTTTGCCATCTTCTTTCTTCGGCTGTGGATCCGGACGGAAAACCATTGTAAAATGGGTGTTGAACCCAGAAGAACTTCCTGGTCCAAGCTTGTTCTGCCTAATGCGGATGCACAGGGGTCAAAGGAAACATGGGAGGGAACTTTGTGGCCAGCGAAGCGGTGTGAAACGGGTTGAATGGGGCAAGGAAAAGACGAACTAACGCCGCAAGCCAGCCTCTTCCTCTTTCAAAGATTGATTTTCTGTGAAAGGCAAACTTTTTGACCAGGGATAATGAGGACTGGGGGGAGTGCAGATGACAACAGATAATGCACAGAGGTACATATCTGCAATCCTAACCTCTGTGTTTAGTTATCCTTCTTGTGTTTGGGTCAGGTATCAGGTAAATTAAAAAAAACAAAAAACAGATTTACTTACATGGGGCTTCCTCCAGCCCAAGGAAACTTATGTGTCCCTCACTACAGTTCCGCTCTCAGCAGGTCGCCCGCGGTCCCCTCCGCATGCGCGAGTGCGCCACTGTGCTACTCGTGTTCATGCTCCAGAGCGGTTCGCGCTGCCAACGACGGGAGTGTGACTGCGAGTGGCGTGGTCACGCACATGCACATTAGCCGCCGACCATGGCTGCTAAGGAGGGGCCCCCAAACGACCAGCGGGGAGCGGAGATGGACACATAAGCTTCCAGGGGCTGAAGGAAGTCCCAGGTAAGTAAATCTGTTTTGTTTTTTGCCTGATATTTCCTTTAAGACCATCCCAATGCAGGAGACTGCATTGTAAATTCACTTTATTTGTCCACAGCAATATTCAAGTCTTTGTAAGTAAACATGCAACCATACGCAATTTCAAAACAAATGAGTGAAAAAACACTTACCTCTTCAGGTAGATATGACCTTGTGAATTTATGACGAATTGTGCTAGTCCAAACCAGTGGTAGGGCTGGGTGCTCTGTTAAAAGCTGCACAACAAACTTAAAATCAGCATTAAAAAGCATTAGCCAACAAAAACTACTACTCCCCTCCCCCCAAAAAATGCAGCATTAACAATCTAAATAATGTTTATCAGCACATTTTAATTTATAATATGTAGAAGGGTTGTTCACTCTTGGAAGTACCGTACATGAAATTTGTCTGGACAGGTGATACACTTATAAAAGTAGCAGTAGAATATTGTACTGTGCTAGCCATCAGTTTTTGAACTCTATTTTTGATTTTATGATTTTACAATGCCTGTGAACCAGTCTGGGTCTCAGTTTTGTGAGGATTGAGTAAACAATGGGTCTAATCCATTTGTCATAAATTAACATCCTTTCAAGACCCTATTTGATGCTCTTCTTCAATTAAGGCATCTTAACTACTTCAGTACCAGCAGTCTCTGCCCCCTTAAGTACCAGAGACTGCTGGTACAGTAAAACGGCGCTTACCAACGAATCGCCGCAATCACCCATCGCCCCCGCCGTTCACGCCATTCTGTCCCCACCGCAGGTCGCTCTCTCTGCCATCCCTATGACAGCAGAGCGCTGTGCGCTGGTCAGGAGCCGCTTTCATTGGCTCCTGACGCTGTCAATCAATGTAAGCCAATAGGATTGGCTTACAGTAATGACAGGGTCAGGAGCCAATGAAATCGGCTTCTGACAGTCTCACAAAGCTCTGCTGTCATATAGACGGTAGGGCGAGTGATCTGCGGCGGGAAGACAGCGGCGCAAATAGTAGGAGCGGCAAAACCACGTGGTGAGGAGTGTTGAAATCTACGTTTTGTCAGATCCTGCGGTCGGCCTCTGCACCGTGAGGGGAGCCCAGGACGGCAGCGGAGAGGTTGGCGTGGGACAGTCGGCTGCAAGGAACTGGACAAAGCTCCAGATGAGTAAACCTCATTTTTAAAATTTTGGCTGATGATTCCTTTAAAAAGTATCTGAGACAATGAAAAAAAAATTATACATACCCAGGACTTCCTCCAGCCTCCTTCATGCTGACTGGTCCCATGCTGTCCTCCCAGGCAGCCTGGATCCTCAGCTAGGCAGCCAAGTAAATCTGCCAGTTGGGTCCAGTTCACAAGAGCAGTCCGGTCGCACACGCTCCCTGTGGCCAAGAGCGTTCTGTGCCTGCGTGACAGGACAGGAGCGTGATGGGGCGTATGCTCGGCTGGACAGCAGATTCGCATTTCCACCCCCACCCTAACTGGAGGAATAAACAAGTCACCTAGCGGAGGATCCAGGCAGCCTAGGGAGATGGCGAAGGTCTGATCAGCCTGAAGGGGGCTGGAGGAAGTCCCCTGCATATTTTTTTCATCCTAAAAAAGTAAATGGTAAACTTTCTCATTAAAGGATATATAAAGTAAGATGTATATAGAGGATGGTGCGTGCAGGGTAGTGAAAGTTCCCCAGAGTCGGTGCGATCAGGCCACTTGTTGCTCGGCTGCTCCCTGAGATAATTCACTGTAGAAACAAGCAAGAAGGAAGGGGCGCTCTGAGACTCCTAATATTTCAAATGTAAGCTCCAATAGGAGAGGTCTCACCTTATTCAACTGTGGCCGGCACAGCGTACACAGCCCCGATAAGCATCCGTCCCACTTAGCCTAGCCGGGGACCGGGCTCTCTGCTCAGGCGTAGCGGATGTTACGTCACTCCTCACGGACCTCCCCACCACCGTTGCTGAGGAGAACAGGCAGACGCCAGTAACACGCACAAAGAACGCGTGGTGGAGGCGTCAATATCTCCGCATGGAGGAAAAAACAATTATAAAAAGCCGCTATAGATGCGGTAAAAGTACGTTTATATGGCAGTAGCGTGATAAACACACCAAAAATTCCGCATAGGGAAGGGATGGAATTGGAAAAGCCGCTATATATGCGGCTATAAATGCGCATACAAACCAAAGGATCAAAGGGTATAAAAATTTATTTTAAAAGACAACGCGTTTCACAGAGGTACATCTTTATCAAGTCATTCCGGCTAGGCTAAAAGGGACGGATGTTTATCGGGGCTGTGTACGCTGTGCCGGCCACAGTTGAATAAGGTGAGACCTCTCCTATTGGAGCTTCCATTTGAAATATTAGGAGTCTCAGAGCGCCCCTTCCTTCTTGCTTGTATATAGAGGATGGCATATTTATTTCATGTAAAAATGCGAAAAGTTCTACTAAAGCATGATGGAGATCAACCGTTTTTAACTAAAGCCCCTTGTTGCCCCTTGTTGATTCAGCAACGCACAGTGTATGCCAGGGATGGCTAACCTTGGCACTTCAGCTATGACAAAACTAAAAATCCCATCATGCCTCTGCCTCCCCGAGTTATGCTTAGAGCTGTCAGAGTATTGCAATGCCTCATGGGACTTGTAGTTCCACCACAGCTGGAGTGCCAAGGTTAGCCATCACAGGTGTATGCAATATGCAAGGACGGCAGACGTGCATAGAATAAGGTTTCCAACAATTGTTTCAGCGCAGCAACACAACTAATGGTTGCATGCAATTTTGCAAAAAATAAAAAAATAACAGCATGATTTCATTCATTACAAATGAATGGGATCTTCACTGCTTCCGAGATAATCACATAGCAACACAAGTGCCATGCATTGCTATGGTCATCTGCGTTGTATGCAGTGTGAAAATAGGGAAGGGGTCTAAATAAAGAAGGCAGCTTCTATATTACTCTAACTACAATTTCGATCACAGTCTCAAATATCACAGTCTTTCTATGTTATAACTACCTTTAATCCTGTGGTTCTGCTCTGCACAGCCTTACAAAATCCCAACGCCATTCTTATTTACACAACATCTACAGAACAAAGAGAAAGGAAAAAATACATATACATAGTTATTAGAGAAGGTACTTTTTGGTCATGAAGATAGAGATGAACATATGAACATCAAATTTAATGAAAACTTTGGCATTTAAGATTGATATTATGATCAAAATATTAACTGAATGTTAAGCAGACATGCCAGTATATGTAAGGGTTGGCTATAGGCAGGAACATACAAAGGAAACATTTGAATAGCTTTTGTACTGCATCAAAGAGTAGAAAGCTAGAAGTTGCAGTGGTGGAATCAATATTTCTTCTGGTGCAAAGCGGAAGATCAGTTAAACAATTAGTATTTGAAAGAACATGATTAGCTGATCTACCACCAATTGTATAGTGTATGCTAGCAGCTGTCTGACAGAACTGTAGGTATTGGAAGGAACAATAGGGGAGGGTGGCCTGCCCACATCAGCATGCGTTCTAAAAGGAATGTCAGCTTCTCCCCCCTCCCCCCCATAGTTGTTAGTAGGGGACATTACTACACTGGAAATAGAACACAGCTGAACATCAAACTGAATTACCCTTCAGGGCCCTTTCACATAAGTTGTGTAAACACCTTTGACTTGTGTCACCCATTGGCGATTGGGACCCGATCCCCATGAGCGATATCGGTGGGCCGGCCAGTACAGCCAGGTGTCAGCTATGTAGCTGACGACGGAGCTGCATGTGCATAATGTCATGTGACATGAACAATGAGGTTGGCCATCGGTCGGGTGAGTTGATCCACTGGGTGAATCGTTTGTGGGCTGGATGATGTAATTGTTAAAGTGTACCAAAGATGGTACACTATCTCTAATTTATACTTACCCGGTGCTTCCTCCAGCCCCATGAGCAGTCCCTCGCCGTCCTCTTCAGCCCCTCTGTTCTGGCGGTACAACTCCTAGTGATCTGGTCAGTCGCTGCCTTCTGCGCATGTGTGGCTCAGACGCGCTTATGCCCCTGCCGCACTCCCTTCCCCTTGAGCGTTCTGCGCCTGGGCAGTACTACTGCGCAGGTGCAGAATGCTCCAAGGTACGGGAGCGTGACGAAGGGTGCGTGCATGCGCAGAAGCCCGCAACTGCCTGGATTACCGGGAGTTGAAGAGGCTGAACGGAGGGCTCTAAGAGGACAGCGAGGGAATCAGTGCTGCTCATGGGGCTTTAAGGGCTCTGCCTCTGACAAAGGAGACCTGGGTTTAAACCTCGGCGCTTACCATTTCAGTAATCCAGCACTCTTCATTAAGTATTTCTTGGGCGAGACCCCCTAACACTGCTACTGCCTACTGAGTACGCTCTAGTGCAGGCATGGGCAAACTCAGCCCTCCAGCTGTTACGGAACTACAAGTCCCACAATGCATTTGCCTTTATGAGTCATGACGGTGGCTGTCAGACTCCTGCAATGCATTGTGGGACTTGTAGTTCCTTACAGCTGGAGGGCCAAGTTTACCCATGCCTGCTCTAGTGACTGCCTTGCAAGCACTTTGAGTCTGACAGGAGAAAATCACTATACAAATATTGGAATTATTATTATTACTATACACATGCTAGATTATAAGCTGAAGAAGTCGTTATAGGCCACCTCAGCCAACTTTAATCAGGCATGTGTACGAGCATACAGACATAAACACATCACCTCTGCAGGCAGCAGATACAGTCCCTTTCAATACAAGTGAATGGGGTCACCCATTTCAATTACTAGAAAATGTATCTAGATGCATTTTCTGTCATGGCGTCAGTGGTTTGAATTGCGCAAAGTTCTTAAATACAGTGCCTGTGCATTGCCAGAAAACAGGCAATGCAGAGCAGTACTGGTCACCAGTTAGTGCCTTTTTATTTACTATGATGCCTTATACTTCCAGGATCAATATTTGTAGAATATTCCAATACGTTTTGAATCAGGATGATACCATTTATTGGCTAACTTAAAAGAAAAAGTAATATTTCCACTAATAAAGGCTTCTTCAGACTATGTTCCTGGATTGATTTATAAAACCAGGGCTATCATTGTCACATGGGAAGTGTGTCCAACAATCCTGTCCTGCACTATATTATGTAAAGTCTAATCATTTACCTGCAGCAGCTGAATCAAAGCAGAGAAGCTGCACCAAGCTGTGTGAAATAAAGTTTCACAAGGTCACAGTCTCGAATTCCTCTCGCTCTTCACCATAAGGTCCTCCTCCTGTCAGAAGAAGCTGCGCATAAGAATGACGTCATTGCCTGATGGCCAATGTCGCAGTAAAGTAGCAGGTCAGGAGGATCTAAATTGCAGCGTTTGCCTGTTTCAGCGACGCCCCCTTCTGGACAGAATGATTCTACGAAACCTATTCCTGCTTCTAGGAGGTTTTTTTTTACAGACAGTAGCATATCATTGTTTGTTATTTGTGATACAAACATCTATGAATAAAGTTTTACAAAGCCACGTGATGTTATGTTGTTTCCGGCTGTGGAAGGCGGAAGATTCATCATTTGTTGTGAGGTTGGAACGGTGAATCATTTGCGGCTGGCTGAGGAGGAGGCTGGGCGAGGCTGGTGCTGTCATGTCTGTGCTGTCTGGTGTAGAGACCTCGGCGGGAGCGGTGCTGCGGAGGGCTGTGGAGATGGACAGCAGCGGCAGGTACCAGGAAAGCCTGGTCTGCTATCAGGAGGGCATCGAGCTGCTCCTCCAAGTGCTGAAGGGTCAGTATGTGAGGTAGGGAGGGGGTGGCTGCGTAGTGCGAGCCCAATGGCTTCTCTCCAGTTACAGCATGTTTATAGAGACTATTAGTTATGGGTTCTGGCAGAGTTTGTACATGAGAGCGATGTATGAAAAAGGAATGGGATGTCCATACCAACAGTCTATCCACTGTCCCTTATTTCCGCACACATCCCCAGGTTTCAGTGGCTTGCCTGCAAAATAACTTTGAACCTGAATGGTGTTTGTAAATACCCCTTTTCTTTGACTTTGGAATTCAACTACTGATATCATTTTATGATATGTAAAAATAAGAATTCTCAAAGGAAACCTGTGAGCAAAAGTGCCCCAAATGGGTACTCCTCTTGAGAGAGGGAAGCCCTGGATCCCCCAGAGCCTCCCCCCCCCCCCCCCCCCCATTCTCCTGCATCAGTCCCATCTGCAAAACCACTTGTCGATGGCTCACTAATGCTGAAGACCGAGCGGGTCCATGCAAGTGTGCAGGCGTAGTGCTGCGGCTATTCAGGAATCTCAGCGCTGGAATTGTTGAAGGAGGATGGGGGAAGCCTCAGGAGGACCCAGAGGCTCCCCCCCCCCCCTCTCCTCCCAAAGTAAGTATCTAAATGTGTGCACTTAAGTAAAAAAAAAAAAATGAGTTTTACTCACCTGGGGCTTACAATAGCCCGCTGCAGCTGTCCGGTGCCCTCGCCATCTCCCTCCGATCCTCATGGCCCCGCCGGCAGCCACTTCCTGTTTCGGTGACAGGAGCTGACAGGCTGGGGACGCGAGTGATTCTTCGCGTTCCTGGCCACAATAGCGCCATCTATGCTGCTATACCATATATCGTATAGCAGCATAGAGGGTGCTAATGTGTCTGGGAACGCGAAGAATCACTCGCGTCCCCAGCCTGTCAGCTCCTGTCACCGAAACAGGAAGTGGCTGCTGGTGGGGCCAGGAGGATCGGAGGGAGACGGCGAGGGCACCGGACAGCTGCAGGGGGCTATTGGAAGCCCTAGGTGAGTAAAACTCATTTTTTTTTTTGTTTGACTTAAGTGTCCCTTTAACTAAATAAAGAAAAACTTTTTTTTAAAATGCAGATAAATTAATTGGTGTCCCTCAAAACTTCCTGTAGTCTACCAAAGCAAACCCAAACTAAAAATAAACTTCAAAAATAGTGACATTTTTATGTTGGTACTTATCCGTTAGCCGGGCGCATCCTCTAGGTGGCGAGAAAACTCCACCAGAGTTACATCTTTCCCTACTATCCATGTCGGCCTGGAGGGGGAATAGTAATTAGCGCCACCTGCCGGATGCGCCCGGCTAACGGATAAGTACCTTTATGTTTTTGTAAACATCTGTCAATCCCAATTATAGGTGTTGCTTCATCAGAGCCTTCCTGATAATGGGGAAAGTATTTGCATCATTATATCAACATTAATAAAGCTTTAAAGGACAACCGTAGTGAGAGGTATGTGAAGGCTGCCATATTTATTTCGTTTTATGCAATACCAGTTGACTGGCTATCATGCTGATCCTCTGTTTTTAATACTTTTAGCCATAGACCCTAATCAATCATATGCAAATCTGGTGTTTTTTACATTGTTTGCATGCTTGTTTCTGGTGTTATTCAGACACTACAGCAGCCAAACAGATCAGGACAGCCAGACAACTGGTATTGTTTAACAGGAAATACATTTGGCTGCCTCCATATTCTTGTTACTTCAGTTGTCCTTTAATATCAAAAATCAACATATCTGTGACTTGATAAGTCAAAAACTAAAGTTTAACATCAAGGAGATAATTAATTGTATGTGTAGTACTAATGGTCAATAGAACTTAGGACTTAAAAGAACACAGGACTTAAAAGTTCAATGCAGAGAAAGCTGGAGCATCTAAAGTGGTGATAATGTTCTCTATCTTGTGTTTACTTAATTGTATCAAGTGAGGAATGTGACATTCTCTGACTGTGCAGAAGCTCCTGGACACAGACACTCAAAGCATTTCTGCCTTCAATACAAGATGAATAAAACCAATTATGCATAAAATGCAAAGGCAGCTCTCAAAGTAAAAAACTGTACTTTTGGGAACTTGTAATTTTCTAAATGAATAATACTTATGCACAAATGCAAATATAATAACCGTATGGCATATAAAAAGTAGGAAAACATGTTTTTATTGAATATTATGTCAGGGTTTTATACCGCTTTAAAGAGAATCTGTATTGTTAAAATCGCACAAAAGTAAAAAGTGCGTTAGGGAACATCTCCTATTACCCTCTGTCACAATTTCGCCGCTCCCCGCCGCATTAAAAGTCGTTAAAAACAGTTTTAAAAAGTTTGTTTATAATCAAACAAAATGGCCACCAAAACAGGAAGTAGGTTGATGTACAGTATGTCCACACATAGAAAATACATCCATACACAAGCAGGCTGTATACACCCTTCCTTTTGAATCTCAAGAGATCATTTGTGTGTTTCTTTCCCCCTGCATCTCTCATGCACTGAAGTTTCAGGCTGCTCTTTTCTTCCTGCAAACAGCTTTGCCCTTGTCTGTAATTCCTCAGTATGTGAAAGCCCAGCCAGCTCAGAGGACCATTTATCCAGCTTGTAAAAGATAAGAGAGAAGAGAGAAGATACCCTAATCTAAATAATACACAGGCAGTGTGCATAGAGGGGCCTGAACCACAACACTGAAGAACTTGGCAGCCTTCCAGATATAGGGCGACAAGTCTGACAGGGGAAAGATACATTGATTTATTACAGAGACTGTGATAGCAGAAAGTGCTGCAGTAAGCCAGAACACATTAGAATAGCTTTTGGAACTTGTAGGATGATAAAAAACAGGATGCAATTTTTGTTACGGAGTCTCTTTAAGAGGATTCTCATGTTTATCTTTAATTCAAAGCGTAACTCAACTGACATGATGTGACATTCACTAAACTGCAGTAAGCTGAATAATGTGAGTAAAGTCTTACTGCATGATGAGTAGAGCATAATGCATTGATGTAATGTATTCCATTATGCTCTGGTCTTTGTGTGGTACAACTTTATCCATGTTATTCTGCTTACCACAGCCAATTGAATTTAGCCTATTATGAGATAAACAATACATAGAGGACTAATCCTACTAAGAACTTGTCTGGGGTCACTTTTAAACACCGGCAATGTCAGTGTGACATAAAATCTGCTTAATTCAGCTGCAAAGCAAAACATGTAATGGTCTTTTGTACCTTTTTAGCCCTGTCCAGTTATCAACAGGGGCAGGGGAGCCACTGCTGTATCTTACTGCTATCCGACCACCTCATTTGCATGAAAAAATGCACTAGTTTAATAACCTCAGACTGTCAAATTAGTTCTCTATGTAGCCATAAAGGAGGCGCCTGAAGTAGTCCGAAGGCGCTTCCACACAGCAAAAAGACACACAGATCACAGGAGCCCCATATACTGTAATAATTTCAGCAACAACAAGTATTACAATAGGTATGTAAGAGAGGTACTCTCAAATTAGGGTTGCAACACTGGCGACCACATTATAGGGCATGTAAGGAAAGCCCATTCTCACTTAGGTCGTTTGGTCTTCTCTGGACCGGATGGGTCACTCTCTGCACTGCAAGATCTAAGAGAATTTCAAATCTTGCTCAATGTCCAAACAATGGACCAATGGTGAGGCCCGGTAGGGAGCCTCAAAGATGCTTTGCCAGGGCTCCGGGAAGCAGTCATTTACATTGAGATACACTGTAATTACAGCTTTGGTACTTGCAGCGAGAGGTGGCAGATATCCAGTGGTGGTAGATAAATAAATCAGGGGTGACTGACACAGTTTGGGGGGGGGGGGGGGGGCTTTGGCGATATGCAGCAGTCCAATGGGGAGCTCGGGGGGTCTTCTAATTAAAGGAGACCCCCAGATGCAGCGGTGGAAGATGGAGGCTAATGTTCGGCGGGTGTGCGCATCTTTGGGGAGTGAGGCCATGGTGCTGAAGGACAGCACCACAGTGTAAAACCTCCCTCCCCCCATCGTCTGGGATATGGGAGCATCACTCAGGCTTTCGTTTCAGTAATACTCCCTAACCATCGGCCATTGCCCGGAAGAAACCGGCAATAGGATTTGCTAGTAATCCTCATGTGATAGCCAGGTGATAAGTAGCTAGCATTTGCAAGCTACTTATCACCTTTAATAGAATATGGCGCTTAGTCGTTCCTATCAAATGATAACAAATAATCTTTACATTCAAAATACTCAGGTGTAGCTAGCTATGCACTTCTAGGCCCTCATCTTAGCTTCCACTAACGATCTGATGTGCATACCAGCATTGTGCTGTCACTGGATTCAGACATCCTTCATTCATCTCCAACTGTTAGGGATTGCTTGTTTTATGACACTGCTGTTCAAGCGTGTGTACAGGGCTTAACCAATTCATGCAAAATGGACGTTTAATAAATGTCCATTCTGCAAAAATGTGCACACATTTCAACTCTTCAATGCATGGCATGTAGTTGTCAAGATACAGAACTTATCATAATGCTGTCCTTCCAGAAGGGAAGAGTGCTAGGCATGACATAGTGTTATTTTACTTGTTCTAGGTACAAAAGATGATTCCAAGAAGGCACACTATCGACAGAAACTGCGAAGCTACATGGACAGAGCTGAGCAAATTAAGCATCATGTTTTAAAAGAGAAGGAAGGTGAAGTTTGTTTTATGTACAATATACATTGCTAATGTCAAAATGTCATAAAAATTCGCATAATGGCTTCATAGTATGAAGTATTGCTGTACTGACAACTTTTGTTTTTGTTTTTTTGTTTTTTTTTATGTAAGACTGTTAAAGGGTAACAGAACCTATTAATGTAACATATCTTCCCCAAATTGATCATGAAAATGCAGTATTCTGGGTTTGCTCTTATGATGGATCTTAGATCTTCCCATTGTGTATGGTTTGCATGTGCTTCCTTTTAAGCAGCAGTTTATACACATATACAAGGACCATACCTCCCAACTTTTTAAAATAAGTAAGAGGGACACTTAAGACACACCCCTGCCACACCTCTAACCACACTCAGCAACACCCCGATATTCACAAGACCTATGGATAGAGGTTATTAATACGATGAAGAAAACTTACTGGCACTCATTTAGCTGGGACCTCCAAGGAATGTTCAATTGGAATCAATGAAAAGAGAAACAATCCATAACAAACATAGGCAGCTCCTAGCTTAATATATTTGCTACTATGCTAGGAGGGAAATTGCACTTAAATGGAAAGCTACCAAACCAAAGGTTTGCAAAAGGGGGGGACCATGCAGCGCAGACCTCTTCTACCCTTCTTCTTTCACTTCCTTCCCTCTCACCCTTTCTTCTCTCTTTTTACCCTCTTACAACAATCTTTTGACCTGTGCACTGGCAACATGCATGCATAGTAGGCTATCTTAAGATAAAAATGAAGGTACAATCTGTTAACAAGTATCCTTTTATATATATACAGCAGAGTCCCCAATATCCAGTACCGACAGGAATCCCCTGATACCTGTGCTTGCTGGTTGTTTGAGCAACTGGCTAAAAAAATCACAAACTGCCCCCTCCCAAATACTCACCAAGTCTCCAGTGAGGAGGCAAACACCCACAACCCCCCAGAAAAAAAAATAAAGTCCCCGTTAGCCATCAGGCTTGCTGGTTAGTTGAGACGTCTGGTTGCCTGAGTTTCAGATAATGGGGACTCTGCTGTACATTAACATTATGTACTTCATATGACAAGATAAGCTTGCTCCAGTTTTGTATACATAATTGTATGTACTCGACGTGCTTTTGCATATCCCTTCTATTTCAGTGCTGTGTAAGTAGCATGGTGCCAGCTATTGTTTGTACAGTACTTGCTTGTACATTTTTTGTAACAAAAATTGATCTGTTAAAAAAAAATCAACATGAAAGCATGAACCAGTACTATGTTGTTTAAAAGCTTTTATTTATTATGATGACTCATGCCTCTCTATTTTCATTACATGAGTGTTCTAATCATAATAAACTGTAAATCCAACCAGTTTTTCTTCTCTAGTGACTTCTGATTTGACCCAGTTCCTACTCATGTACAGAAAAGATTTTAGAACTTTAAAGGGACCCTGAGCAGAGTATTAAAATCAAAATCAGCACTTACCTGGGGCTACCTCCAGCTCCCAGTAGCCCCTGAGGTCCCTTGGCATCCCCCGGGTCCCCTCCCTGGTCTGTAACAAAAATGCTGTAACAAAAGGTCACATGTGGGACACAAAAAATGTGGAGGAGTATGCACACCAGCCTGCGAAAAAAGGAGATTACAAATAAGTCTGCTTACCCTCAGCGTCAGGCGCTGACAAGACCCTCAGTCCACTGCTGTGTGATTCTCACTGTGGACTGAGGGTCTTGTCAGCATCTGATGCTGAGGGTAAGCAGACTGTTTGTCATTTTCACGTACCCTTTTTTTGCAGGCTGGTGTGCATACTCCTTTACATTTTTGTGTCCCACATGTGACCTTTTTGTTACAGCATTTTCAATATTTTTCTCTACCATTATATGGTCACACCTGCCTGGTTGTAGGTGATTGTTATAATATTACACATATTTTTGTCTACAGCTGCCCACAGGCTCAGGGCTGATTCTATTTTTGTATTTGGGTCATTGAGACCATACAATAATAGTCACATTGTACTGTATATTATTGATACTCCTGTCCATGCTGTTGTTGTTTTTAATTTATTTTGGTATGTGTCCTGAATAAATGTATTATTACTGATTATTTCATTGTTCTGATGGTTACTTGCTGGTATATGGATGGCTTTTTCTTTTGTATGTTCATGGCAGTGTTTCATCCATGGCATGCTTTATTTTCCTCTATATCTTTTATCTGAATCGATTACTGCTCTCTGCAGTCTACTCCCTTCCTGTTTGTGCCAACATCACTAATAGGATAACAAATGGGATATATAATTTACATCCACTGCATAAAAAACCCTGGTGCACTGTCCAGTTGGCCACAGTGGGGTATTCACAAACTGAAGTGGGGATAGATGTTGGCTGCTATGCTGATCTTTTGTCTGCAGCAGGATGTGGTTATACATCTGAAATGAGTATGTGGCTTGTGAAGTCGGAACATTTGATCTGCATGCTCATCTTTGGATCGTGATTCAGAAGTGCTAGAGGCAGTGGACCAAGATAAGAATTGACAAGTAGCATTGTGCCAAGGGAGTCTGCAATGGCATATTCCGTTTCAGGTTTCCTTTAAGCCAGCTCATCCATATCCAAGTCAACAGATTGAGGCCTCCACCAACAGGCGATCCCTAGCATACAACTAGCCGAGGAACTCAATGAGTTTTATTGTAGGTTCGAGCACCTCACCACACCGAAGGATATCCCCCCCCCCTCCACCCATCCCACAGGGGCATGACGATGCCTCGGCGTCTATTAAAGTCCAGGAAGAGGATGTACTGCGTCAACTCCGCAAACTGAACCGCAGGAAGGCTGCAGGCCCGGACGGCGTGTCATCAATGTGTCTAAAAACCTGTGCAGTCCAGCTAGCTCCCATCCTTACCTCCATCTACAATAGGTCCCTAGCTGAAGGCGAGCTTCCCCCTTGCTTCAAAAGGTCCACAATTATCCCAGTCCCCAAGAAAACAGGAAACACTGAACACAACAAATTTAGACCCGTAGCCCTTACTCCCATCATCATGAAGGTCCTTGAGCGACTAGTTCTTGCTGTCCTGAAGAGCTCCACTGATGCCCTCCTCGATCCTCATCAATTCGCGTATAGGGCGAACAGGTCAGTTGAGGATGCCATCAATGTCAGCCTGGCGTACATCACAGAGCATCTCGACAGACCTGGCTCCTATGCCAGAATCCTGCTCTTGGACTTTAGCTCGGCCTTCAACACCATTCGCCCGGACATTCTGCTCAACAACCTGGTGCAACTTGAGGTCGACCCATCCCTCTGCAGGTGGGTCGGGGACTTCCTCACGAACAGAACACAGCAAGTCAAGCTCGGTAACTGCTCCTCCAGCGTGAGAACCACCAACATAGGGGCGCCGCAGGGGTGTGTACTGTCCCCACTTCTGTTCTCCCTTTACACCAATAATTGCACCTCAACTGCTGACTCCGTTAAGATCATCAAATTCGCGGATGACACAACCATCATCGGTCTCATCAGCAGCAACGAAGAGCAGGCCTACCGCAGTGAGATTGAGAGGATCTGCAACTGGTGCAAGGAGAACAATCTCGTCCTCAATGCATCCAAGACTGTCGAACTAATTGTAGACTTCAGAAAACTCCCTCCCGCCCTCCCACCAGTTCTCATTGAGGAGACTGAAGTCTCCAGGGCTCCAAGTGTTCGGTTCCTGGGCACCACCATCACCAGTGACCTAAGATGGGGGCAAAATACCACCAGAATCCAGAAAAATGCCCAGCGGAGGCTATTTTTCCTACGCCAGTTGAAGAAATTTGGCATCCCACGTGTTCTGCTCACCAGTTTCTACTCCGCAACAGTCGAGTCTATCCTCTGCTCCTCCATCATTGTCTGGTATACGGGGGCCAACGCTAGAGACAAGTACAAACTTCAGAGAGTAATCAGCGCTGCGGAAAAGATCATTGGCACGACCCTGCCCCCTCTCGATCTCCTCCACGCTGCCAGAATGATGAAAAGAGCCAGCAGGATCTCCCAAGACCTCTCCCACCCGGGAAGCCACTTCTTTGAGCCCCTCCATTCGGGCCACCGCTTCAGAGTAGTCCGCTCCAGAACCACGAGGCGTAGAAACACCTTTTTTCCCCAGGCAGTCCTAATCCTGAACACTCCACCCACCTGGTCCCCTCAAGCTTAGCCCATGCACAACGCAGTTCCCCAGTCGCCAACACTGACTCTAGCCCCCGCCTGTAACTATGCACCAATGTTATGCTGATATACCTGTTAATGCATGTATTTATGTATGTATGTCTTATTTCTTTTTGCTCTCCGCCATTGCCATGTGTACCACAACCAATTCTGGGGGCGCCAACAGCGCACTCGGCGAATAAAAGCGATTCTGATTCTCTTCAGCTGCAGGTGGACCTGTTACATGTGTACATGGACATCGTAAAGCTATCTCTTTTCACTGGCATTTCCAGCCAAACGGATCCGGTAAAACAGCTCACACTGGCAAACGGATCCATGAAAACGGATCTGATCACCATTCTATCGGATCTGTTTTCACTCGATTGCCACAGCAGCTGGACGGGTGAGGGAGGGTTCATACTTACCCAGGCTTCCGTCTTCTTCATTGCTGCCAGGCGGTAGGGAGGGTTTCTTCCAGGCTTCCGTCTTTTTGCTGCAGGTTTCTATTGGGAGTGATAACACAGGGTTTCTGCTGCGTGGCCAGCAGGTGTATTTCCTCAGTTTTTCCACCTACCAGTTCGAAACTGCATGGGGACAGAGATTAATGAATGGGAACTGCGTTTCCCATTCATTCATCTCCCGTCTAACGATCGGCAGCGATACCGAGCGGGTGGGGGGGCGAGCGGGAGTGCGTGGTGGCAAGGGATGCAGTAGCTACGTCCCACAAGGGGAAGAGGGAATTTGCAGGGACGTAGTTACTCGTCCCAGGGCAGGGGATGTGGTTAAATTGTTATCTAGTCATTATTAAATAAACTCCTAAATAACATATTGTCTCCAATGCAGAGGGAAAATATCACAAGCAAATCAAGATTTTAGAAAATGCAACTGGTTATAGCTATGAAAACTTGTTTAAACCATATGTGGATGAAACACTAACAGAAGTGTGGCTGGAGGACCCATATATCAGACACACGCATCAGGTAACTGTTATTTGTTCTTCACTGGGTATACTGCATGCAGGGTGTGTGTTGGCTGTTCTGTGAGGGAAATTAGTCTTGACAGGTTTTCTCCACATCCTCTAATGGTGAGGATATTGCACTGCTGATAGGAATAAGGTTGTCCCTCAATCTATGCCTGAACAGGAGCAGTGAGGGAAGTGGGATTAGACCATGAACTGGGGAGTTGAATCGATAGCAGTGGTCGGTATTGAGTATCAGGCAGGACAAGGTCAGTCTGCAGCATAGGTTGGCACTGGGAAATCAGGCAATGTAGCCAGGGTCAAATGGGCATCATTCAAGAGCAAGGCTCATATGCGTAATAAGACAGCTGGCCACAAGGATCATCAAGAAAGAAGGACATAAACCTTGGACACTTTATGCCATGCACAACTCTCACGTTTGCTTGCATCACCTTATGCTTTATGTATACGGCATACATGTACATGCAGCCCTGAGAGAAGATCCATGCATGCCAACAAGCATGGTTACGCATGACAGCAGGAGTGCTTCCTTGGATGCGGTTGCACAAGTGCTTGGAGTCTTTGATATTGACAAGTGGCACATGTTTTTTCACACCATAGTATACAGGACAATGATCAGCTTATGTAATTTACAGGGCTGTGGTGTCAGTACAAAAATCATCTGACTCCTTAGTTTATGAAACCTCTGACTTCTACTCCACAGCCCTTTTATGGCTATGGAGTGGGTACAAAAATCATACGACGACTCGGTGTATGAAACCTCCAACTCCAGGGGCCATATGCAATTCACCTTTTCTCCTGCATTTTCTTCTAGGAGATACTTTTTCATCTTCAAATTAAATTAACTTTTTAGCATTTTGCAATGGAAAAAAGTACCAAAAAGTAGGAGAAAAGTACTGTCAAAATTATTTTAAATATTTGTTTGCTGGTGGTGTAAAAGGTATTTTATTTACAAGTTGTGGAAATACCACCTTGGATAAAACAGAGGTGAAAAAGTGAATTGCATATAGCCCCAGGTACCCAAAATTGCTCCGAATCCAAAGCCCTGGTAATTTACATATATTAGTACACAAATATGGACATGAACTTGGTGTATAGCCAAGAATTCTTAATTTTCCTGTATTTACAAAATACCCCTGAAATACCAGCAATTTTGTCATGCTTCTGGCAGGCATTCTTCTTGAGGAGGGTCATTACTTTATTAAGCAGCTCATTCTCCTTCAGCTACTTTGGGGAATGGATCTGTGCCACTAATCCACTCACTTGGCTGGTATTGGAGGGTTCTAACCACTGATAAACCCCTCTCATTCAGCTTAATGGTGGGAGGCATGTCAGCAACATGACAAAGGACCCAGCATTTTGGTTTGGGCACAAGGCTTTATGGGTGCAGTGTGGGGTTTGGATGGAGTAGGGACAGCCTGCCACTAGGTATTCCTCCAGTTGTTTCCTGTGGGATTAAGATAAGAAGAGATGATCAAAGAGTTGCTAATTATGTTGAGTTAATGCACATTTTTATATTCATTTTATGTTGATTAAAAATCGATCAAAAGTATTAGCTGATTATTTTTAATGCTCCAATTCCAAGCTGCATACATTTGCATACAATTAACATTTGCAAGAACTCGACCACCTCTATTCCGGAAATGTTATATCTCAAATGCCAGTGGGTCAGGAAAGCATGGGCATGCAGTGAAGAATAGAGCACTATCACTCTCGCAGTGCATGATGGGCATGCAGTGAAAAATAGAGCACCATCACTCTCGCAGTGCATGATGGGCATGCAGTGGAGAATAGAAAACCATCACTCTCTCAGTGCATTATGGGCATGCAGTGGAGAATAGAAAACCATCACTCTCACAGTGCATGATGGGCATGCAGTGGAGAATAGAGCACCATCACTCTCACAGTGCATGATGGGCATGCAGTGGAGAATAGAGCACCATCACTCTCACAGTGCATTATGGGCATGCAGTGCAGAATAGAGCACCATCACTCTCACAGTGCATTATGGGCATGCAGTGCAGAATAGAGCACCATCACTCTCACAGTGCATTATGGGCATGCAGTGGAGAATAGAAAACCATCACTCTCACAGTGCATGATGGGCATGCAGTGGAGAATAGAACACCATCACTCTCTCACAGTGCATTATGGGCATGCAGTGAAGAATAGAGCACCATCACTCTCGCAGTGCATGATGGGCATGCAGTGAAGTATAGAAAACCATTCACTCTCACAGTGCCTGATGGGCATGCAGTGGAGAATAGAAAACCATCACTCTCTCAGTGCATTATGGGCATGCAGTGGAGAATAGAAAACCATCACTCTCACAGTGCATGATGGGCATGCAGTGGAGAATAGAGCACCATCACTCTCACAGTGCATGATGGGCATGCAGTGCAGAATAGAACACCATCACTCTCACAGTGCATTATGGGCATGCAGTGGAGAATAGAAAACCATCACTCTCACAGTGCATGATGGGCATGCAGTGGAGAATAGAACACCATCACTCTCTCACAGTGCATTAATAGCGGTTTAAAACTGACAATTTTCAACAAAAATGTGTTTTCCTACTTTTTATAACCCATACAATTATCATCTTTTGTGCACAAGTATTAATATTCATTTAGATATTATAACTTCCCAAAGTTAAGTTAATTTACTTTGAAAGCTGCTGGTGCATTTTATTCATAACTGTTGTAATTCTGTTGTAAATGCAGCCATCAGTGATTTCTGATCTGTTTTTCACTTCAGCACTCATCAGCTGAAGTCCTGCACAGCCAGAGAATGTTTACATAAATGTATCAAGTAAAGAATGTGTACACAAGATAAGATTATAAGCAGTTCAGATGCGGGTTCTCCCTGCAGAAGAAAAAGTCAGCCCTGTGATGTAACCCTTTGAATGCTGTTTTACTAAAAAAAAAAACCCATTGTGTTAGTATATTATATGCTGTAAAAAAACTTCTAGAGCAAAGAATAAATTCTGGGTTATATTCCGCTTTAACGAACAGTATTCTACTGTATAGATTCAATTGTCACAAACAATCTTGTATGCTTTTACCAATCCTGCACAAAGTATTCTTGCTTCTAGCAAAGGACCAAAAAATCTTTATGTGGAACGTTATTGTAAAAATGTCAGTTTGTCAAAAATGTATAGATAATATTGTCTGCACTGGGAGCTGACATTAATTTATTTTTTTATATTTTTACAGCTGTATAACTTTTTGAGATTTTGTGAAATGCTTATCAAAGGTCCTTCAAAGATAAAGAAAATAAATTTACTGACTTCAAGAGATGAGGTAAAATGTATGTGTTGTTTTTGTTTATAGGACTAATGCCTGGTACACGCCATGCAATTTCCCATCAGATAGATGGGTCGATATATAATTTCCAACAGATCCGATCAGATATTTTTTTGATCACTTCTATGCAAATCTATCAGAAAAACAATTTATTTAGATTATGAACCGCTTCGGGACCGCGGTAATTGAAATCTATGCCGTTTGTTTATTCCTGCCAGGGTGCAGATTTCAATTATCGTGCCACGCGGACTATCCACAGGCTCCTCACTCTGCCATCGCTATAACGGCAGGGCTCTGTGAGCCGGTCAGGAGCCGATTTCATTGGCTCTGGACCCCATGATCACTGTGAGCCAATCCTATTGGCTCACATTAATGACTGGGTCAGGAGCCAATGAAATCGGCTCCTGACCGGCTCACAGAGCCCTGCCGTTATTGTGACAGCAAAGCGAGGAGTATGCAGAGATAAGAGCAGCGGGTCCGTGCGGCTATTCGTCGGTAAGTCCCATTTTTTTTTTTTTTTTTTTTTGTACCAGCAGTCTCTGGTCCTTAAAGGACACCCGAGGTGAAAATAAACTTATGAAATAAACAATTGTATCTATCTTCCTTCTAAAAATGACTTTTTAAGATTTTCCACGGTTTCAGTTTATGTTTAAATCTACTTTTTAAGTTTTAACTGTTTTATTATTTTTGCTCAATGACACTTTCATTGAAGTATGCCAGAGCTAAAAATCTATGAACTATTGACCGTTTTTATCTCTTTCCTGCACTCAGAAGCCATTTTCTGCTAGGAAAATGTTTTATAGTTGTAATTTCATATCAGTGAGGGTCACATTGTAGTCACTTCCTGTCTGAGCCAGGACTGTCAGCCACTTACATACCTGATATTTAACTCTTTCAGGCAGAGAAAGGAAAAAAAAGGAACTCAGCATAGTTATTTGTGTGCTTGGCACTGTCTATCTCATCATGTCACATGTCACACCGGTTGTCCTTTAAGGGGCCAGACTTCTGGTGGTACGCAATTAGTTAATGTACTTGAATTTAGCACAGGTAATATCCATGCTGAGTCAAGAAATGATTATTTTGGTGACTTTCGCAGAGATCTGTGGGGACAGCGTTGCTAGCAGAATTGTAGCTAATAGCAAATCAGACTTGCATCCTGCTTTGATACCAGCCCGGTAAACTTGTGCCAAAATTGTGGGCATTCAAATCTGAGAAAATACTATCTTTTGCTATCATGGAGTTTCTCCCTGTCTAGCTTCCATGATGTTTTGGGTTGTAGAGTGTCTGCTTCCACCCTTGCTAAACATTAGTGGATTATCTCTGGTCCTGTAGTAATGATCACAGAATTAGTGGGCACCAGTCTTCAATTAATCAATTAACCACTTCTTCAGATTCTTGTTTTGCAAGCCAGAACTTAAAAAAATGACATTTGGAAGCAGTACAAACATTTCAGGTTAAACAATTTATTCTTGATAACACGGATAAAGTACTCTACTCAGTCTTTACTAAGCAGATTTCTCCCATCATCCTCCAAGACAGAACACTGGCCATGGAACAAAACTTTCCATATCAAGACTTGGCAATGGCTAGCAAATGATTAGCAAATATGCAGTGTGCGATCACGCCATTGTGCACAGAGATTTTTGGGGACAAGTTTACTTCATATATGTTGTGAATTGGGGTTTTCTGAGATCACCATAGATTGCTAGTAATTGTGGTTTTCAGAAATCAGGCCCGATCTTCATAAAGATTACTGGAGTATGTGTTGCCTCTTTCATGTGTGTTCATGTGTTTTTTTTTGTTGTTTTTTTTTGTTGTTTATTTAATGAGCATTTAAATAAAGTTTCCCAAAAGACCACTAAATGCACAGAAACAATGATTTTAGCATTGTATCCCATCGGGGGGGGGGGGGAGGGGGGGTGTTTATTTGTTCATAAAGCACCTTAAAGTGGATCCGAGGTGAACTTTTACTCATTGCGTAATTGTGTTCCTTTCCTATTGTTTATAGGGCATTCCTCAAGCCAAATACTTTTTTTGTTTTTATACTCTAATTCCCTATAAATGAAACAAGCCACGCCCACAGGTTTTCAGAGAGCCTTGGCAGTAGCAAGGGCTCATGGGAGCTCAGTCTGGGCAGGAGGAGGGGGAGGTTTTACTAGCCATTGATTTCAGAGGCAGAGTGGAGGAGGGAGGAGGGGGGATTAGGTTTTTTTCACAGGCTGAGTGCTCAAGATGCAGATAAGCTTGCCTCTGTGTAATGTTTACAAACAACATGGCTGCTGTCATTGTATCACAGGAAGAAATAACCATATTGTATTAAAGCTGTTTTAGATTTGCTGTTTGCTTTAACACTTAATACAGTATCTTCTGATGTAACGCACACAGACTATGCTTAATACTAGTGCTATTTGTTCGATCAATGTATAAACCGTACTTGAAGTTGTTTCCATAAACCAGTACCAGGCTGTGAGAGTGCTTGATGTTTGCATATATTTATTTTCCCCAGTGCTATAAACAATCAGCTAGATTTAGGTCTGACAGTAAAAATATTACATATTCTAAATTATTCATGCTTGCATTGTTCTGAATTGGAGCAGGACAATGGAAAAGACCAGCAGATGATCATCCTTCAAGAGATCAAGAGCTCTTTGTACGATTATGGAGTTGTGCTAGAAGTCACCTTCTCCCCTTCCATACACGACCGAGAAATCAGGTATGAATATGACTTGTTATGGGTGACGAGCTTCAGTACACACATTTCTATCAGGCCCAGATTTACATCACAGGAGCCTATAGGCACAGATGTCCTGACACCCTACACTTCACCCTCCATGAATCTACAAACACTTGCTGAACTGCACTACAAGTGTGCTGGCTGGTCTAGCTGTTGCTTCTCCCTCACTTCACTTACCCATCATAGATAGATACAGGTGCCCCTTAGTATTAGATAGTCAGAGCTATCCTCAGTATTTAGCTAGCGGTGCCCCCAAGTATTAGGTAGCTAGAGGTGCCCTGACTGAAGGTAGATCTGGTCAGTGGAATTCTGATATCCGGGTGAGCAACCTCTCATTTACACTACGCTTGGGATTCTGCATAGAGAGGGAGGCACTTGGGGAGGGGGAGTGAGCCACCATTCCATCATCAGGCTCCTGTAGACACATGCCTACAGTGCCTCATGGTAAATCCCGCCCTGATTTCTAGTTACTATTACATCACACCGCCATCATTGATATTTGATGCGTATCCTTGTTATCACCTTCATGTTTTAGCAATGGCAGGATTTGGCATAAATGTTCATGTTTGGCCATGTAAGTATGTGTGGGTAAAGGCGATAAAATGATACTGTCTGTAGAGCATGATTGTAAGTGTGACAGTAGCCTTGATCTCTCTCTCTCTCTCTCTCTCTCTCTCTCTCTCTCTCTCTCTCTCTCTCCCTCCCTCTCTCTCTCTCTCTCTCTCTCTCTCTCTCTCTCTCTCTCTCTCTCTCTCTCTCTCTCTCTCTCTCTCTCTATCCAATCTGCGTGTAGTGGAAACAGGCCCTAAGCCTTTAACCATTTCACTATCCAGGTCAAATACTTGTCTCAGAGGCTGCCCTAGTTGTCCTCTACCAGGCTGTTCTGGGACTGAGACTGCAAAACTTGCAGCCAGACTCCCACAGAAGAACGAGCACAGCCGCACTGCACAGGTGCAGGACAGCTTGTGTCTGCACAGTAGCACAGAGCCACTGCTTGTGCTCACTGGCAAAAACTCCGTAGCTCCATCGTCATGTCCATTTTGTATTTCTACTTTAGTCACAATAGTGAAAAGGACTTCCACTCTCTCTTTATGACAGATTTAACAATGGATGGATGATCAAAATTGGACGAGGCCTTGACTATTTTAAGAAACCTCAGGTAAGGACACTAGTTAATTTAAGTCAAAATTGTTCTCTTTTGCAGCAGTCTTTGATATTCCAGATGTTTGTAAGGCCCAGTATTATTACAAATTTGTTACGCTTATAAGTAACACAAGTTCAAATAAGTAACAAGTTCCAAATTTTGTTTCCGTTGTGGTTATTGCTATCATGGACTAAATATCTTTATTCCTTGTTATTTCTTCATATTCTCAGCACATTTGATGCACACATACTATCTTTTGGCTTTAGTCTTTTTAAGAACAACTTCAGTTTGTGATATTTTTATATAATTTTATGTTGAGCATTTTGGAACATTGTTCGGCCCACCTTAAAGGAGTACTGTAGGGAAAAAAAAGTTGAACTTACCTGGGTCTTCTAATGGTCCCCTGCAGACGTCCTCTGCCCACGCAGCCACTCGCCGATGCTCCGATCCCCGCCGTTGGTTCACTTCCGGAAATTGCGACTTTAAAGTCACAAAACCACTGCGCCTGTACAGCCGCGTCCTCTCTCCCACTGGCATCACCGGGAGCGGCCTGCGCAGTACACTCCCGGTGATGTCAGCAGGAGCGAGGTCGCGCAAGCGCAAATTCCAAAAGTAAACTGGAGGCCGGGACCAGAGCATCGGTGAGTGGCTACGCAGGCACAGGAGGTCTGTGGGGACTGTTAGAAACCCTAGGAAATTTCAACTCTTTTTCTCCCCTACACCGCTACAGTACTCCTTTAACTATCTCAAGTGTTTGATGGCCTCCTTAAAGCTCTTTCATGTTACAGTGTAAATTGCTTGTCAATGAAAGAGGACTGTGCCCTGATCACAATTTAGCCTATTTTGAGGATTCCACAGAAGTGGTCTGTGACACTCTCATTGGGATGTTCTGTGGATTATGCAGAGTGTTATTTGTCTGCTACTCTGATGTGGGTGGTTCCTGGTTTGACAGGCTGTTCTGTTTTATGAAGCCACTTTCTACAGAGCCTACAGAGGAGCTCAAAGCCAGATCTAGCCAGCATGTGAATGAGAAAACTCATGTCATGGCTTATTGATTTATTGTTATTAGGAAAAGCTAGGACTCTAGGACATGCAAACAAGATGACTTCCCCGCACCTCACTGTGACAAATTTAAGTACCAATGGTCACAATGTAGTGACTGTAGGATACTATAGTATTCTGCTGAATCAATGAATTGTACACTTCCTGAGTGCAGACACCAATTACATTAATATAGGTGGATAAACCTAGCCCACTGTTTTAGTCTAGTTTCACACATGGTGCGGGGGGATTTGCGGGCGACAGAAGAGCCTACCGCAGGGCACCACATAGCGATAAGAGAGGAAGGAAGTGCATCGAGTGACTTCGAAAAGATGCAGCAATGCAATTGTGCGCTGGGCGGTACCACTCGAGAATGCACTGCAGAGTCTGCATCGCCACCGGGGGTACTGTGTCCAATCTTACTGAGATTAATTGCCACTGCAGTTGGGGAGTGGTGGAGGAGAGTGACTCAATGTCCCAGTGTGAAAGGGGCCTTAGTTTACATGGCCATGTCACTAGTTTTAGTACCTGTATAGTGGTATGTTGTTGTTGTAGGAATTTGAGGGGGGAAAAAAAATAATACCATTGAAATACCTGGCAATCTGCTAGCAAACAAATTTGCAATGCGCATGTATTGCTTCTCTAAAATAAAACTCCAGCAAATTCAATGGTTTCTCTGGTTTCTGCAACATGTGACCAGGTTTTGACCTCTGCATTGATGCAGAGGTCATAGTATGATGTGTTCAGGGGCATAGAAACAGAACCTTTTGGAGCCCTCATAAGAAGAAAGAATTCTGGATACATGCAGAATTGGCAACCGTATGCTTTGTACAGTATTTGGCAGTATCTATTAAAACAACTTTTTTTTTTTTTAATGCTGTGTGTTATTGCACACATTACCACAAGTACTAGAAGCAATTTCCTTCCTCACACAGCTCTTCCTCTCTGCTGTGAAGTCCTCCTTCAGTTTTCGATGAAAAAGTGTTGGGCTCTTACAAGGCTAGACCATGTCCCTGCACAGGGGGTTGCGATCAACTCAGTGTATAGTTTATCACCTTGCTGAAAGAATCTTATTCAGATGGTGGTAAGGGGTTAAAGATTCCAGCAATGGGCTCTATTCACAAAACTTCTCATACATGACCTATTTGTCACCTAATTGAGAAAAATAACCTTTCAGCACATTTACAAGCAAAATAATCACTCAAAGTAAGTTGTTCCTGATTAACTTAATTTCAATATTAATTTCCTTACCTTAATTGTATTACATTTTTGCTCTTTAGAACAGGGGCATAAATCTTTGGGCTGCCCTGCAAATCCTTGGAAAACACACACACACACTCACACTCTCCCAGCTCTTTATCATTCAGGTCTTTCCCAACTGCGCCTCCCCTCTGTCATTTTAAATGTTAATTTTAAAGAGGCAGAATCCCTGCTTCACACACATACTCTCCCCTCCTTTCTCTCCCCTTCCTTTCTCCCCATCACCAAGGTCACTGAGTGACAAGAAAGGCACAGTGAGCAGGCTGCATAAACAAATAAAAAAAAAACCACATTCTTACACACAGGAGTTTATCAACAGGACTGCAGGCAGCTTTCCCCCACTCTGTCTCTCTGAAGTCTCAGCAGCTCAGACAGGCTGTCACTACGGAGGTGCCTGCATCTTCATTCTTTCTCTGGGTCCACCACGTGCTTGAGGGGGTGCTGCAGTAAACGTGACTGTCTGACGTGATTAGAGGCAGCAGCACCAAGCATGCTGCTCTGCCTCTGCATGTCACTGTGCGCCAACATCAAGGCACAGACAAGTGATTTAACCACTTGAGGACCGTAGGCTTTACCCCCCCTTAAGGACCAGACCCTTTTTTCCATTCAGACCACTGCAGCTTTCACGGTTTATTGCTCGCTCATACAACCTACCACCTAAATGAATTTTGGCTCCTTTTTCTTGTCACTAATAAAGCTTTCTTTTGGTGCTATTTGATTGCTGCTGTGATTTTTTTTTTTTTTTACTTTCTGTGCTGACCTTTTCCAAATAAAGTAAAATTTCTGTATACATGCAGCACAAAAAATGTGGACAAACATGTTTTTGATTTAAAAAAAAAAAAAACCCATTCAGCCTATATTTATTGGTTTGGGTAAAAGTTATAGTGTTTTACAAACTATGGTGCAAAAGGTGAATTTTCCCATTTTCAAGCATCTCTGACTTTTCTGACCACCTGTCATGTTTCATGAGGGGCTAGAATTCCAGGATAGTATAAATACCCCCCAAATGACCCCATTTTGGAAAGAAGACATCCCAAAGTATTCACTGAGAGGCATAGTGAGTTCATAGAAGATATTATATTTTTTGTCACAAGTTAGCGGAAAATGACAGTTTGTGACAAGAAGAAAAAAAAAAAAAAAGTCTCCATTTCTGCTAACTTGTGACAAAAAAAAATGAAATCTGCCACGGACTCACCATGCCCCTCTCTGAATACCTTGAAGTGTCTACTTTCCAACATTGGGTCATTTGTGGGGTGTGTTTACTGTCCTCGCATTTTGGGGGGTGCTAATTTGTAAGCACCCCTGTAAAGCCTAAAGGTGCTCATTGGACTTTGGGCCCCTTAGCGCAGTTAGGCTGCAAAAAAGTGCCACACGTGGTATTGCCGTACTCAGGAGAAGTAGTATAATGTGTTTTGGGGTGTATTTTTACACATACCCATGCTGAGTGGGAGAAATATCTCTGTAAATGGACAATTGTGTGTAAAAAAAAAAAAAAAGAAAAAAAAATCAAATTATTGTCATTTACAGAGATATTTCTCCTACCCAGCATGGGTATGTGTAAAAATACACCCCAAAACACATTATACTACTTCTCCTGAGTACGGCGGTACCACATGTGTGGCACTTTTTTACACCCTAAGTGCGCTAAGGGGCCCAAAGTCCAATGAGTACCTTTAGGATTTCACAGGTCATTTTTGTTTCAAGACTACTCCTCACGCTTTAGGGCCCCTAAAATGCCAGGGCAGTATAGGAACCCCACTAATGACCCCATTCTAGAAAGAAGACACCCCAAGGTGAGTGAGTTCATAGAAGATTTCATTTTTTGTCACAAGTTAGCGGAAATTGGTTTTAATTGATTTTTCTCACAAAGTGTCATTTTCCGCTAACTTGTGACAAAAAATAAAATCTTCTATGAACTCGCCATACTCCTAACGGAATACCTTTGGGTGTCTTCTTTCTAGAATGGGGTCATTTGTGGGGTTCCTATACTGCCCTGGCATTTTAGGGGCCCTAAACCATGAGGAGTAGTCTTGAAACCAAATGTTGCAAAATGACCAGTGAAATCCTAAAGGTACTCATTGGACTTTGGGCCCCTTAGCGCACTTAGGGTGTAAAAAAGTGCCACACATGTGGTACCGCCGTACTCAGGAGAAGTAGTATAATGTGTTTTGGGGTGTATTTTTACACATACCCATGCTGGGTAGGAGAAATATCTCTGTAAATGACAATTGTTTGATTTTTTTTTTTTTACACACAATTGTCCATTTACAGAGATATTTCTCCCACTCAGCATGGGTATGTGTAAAAATACACCCCAAAACACATTATACTACTTCTCCTGAGTACGGTGATACCACATGTGTGGCACTTTTTTGCAGCCTAGGTGCGCTAAGGGGCCCAACGTCCTATTCACAGGTCATTTTCAGGCATTTGTTTTGTAGACTACTCCTCACGGTTTAGGGCCCCTAAAATGCCAGGGCAGTATAGGAACCCCACAAGTGACCTCATTTTAGAAAGAAGACACCCCAAGGTATTCCGTTAGGTGTATGGCGAGTTCATAGAAGATTTTATTTTTTGTCACAAGTTAGTGAAAAATGACACTTTGTGGAAGAAAAACAATAAAAACCAATTTCCGCTAACTTTTGACAAAAACTAAAATCTTCTATGAACTCGTCATACACCTAACGGAATACGTTGGGGTGTCTTCTTTCTAAAATGGGGTCACTTGTGGGGTTCCTATACCGCCCTGGCATTTTACGGGCCCAAAACCGTGAGTAGTCTGGAAACCAAATGTCTCAAAATGACTGTTCAGGGGTATAAGCATCTGCAAATTTTGATATGAGGTGGTCTATGAGGGGGCGAATTTTGTGGAACCGGTCATAAGCAGGGTGGCCTTTTAGATGACAGGTTGTATTGGGCCTGATCTGATGGATAGGAGTGCTAGGGGGGTGACAGGAGGTGATTGATGGGTAATTAGTGGGTGTTTAGGGTAGAGAACAGATGTAAGCAATGCACTTGGGAGGTGATCTGCGGGCGATCTATTGGTGTCTCAGGGGGTGGTTAGAGGGGAAAATAGATGCAATCAATGCACTGGGGAGGTGATCAGAAGGGGGTCTGAGGGGGATCTCAGGGTTTGGCCGAGTGATCAGGAGCCCACACGGGGCAAATTAGGGCCTGAACTCATGGGTAGGTGTGCTAGGGGGTGACAGGAGGTGATTGATGGGTGTCTCAAGGTGTGATTAGAGGGGGGAATAGATGCAAGCAATGCACTGACGAGGTGATCAGGGCTGGGGTCTGAGGGCGTTCTGAGGGTGTGGGCCGGTGATTGAGTGCCCTAGGGGCAGATAGGGGTCTAATCTGATGGGTAGCAGTGACGGGGGTGATGGGTAATTAGTGGGTGTTTAGGGTAGAGAACAGATGTAAACAATGCACTTGGGAGGTGATCTGACGTCGGATCTGCGGGCAATCTATTGGTGTGGGTGGGTGATCAGATTGCCCGCAAGGGGCAGGTTAGGAGCTGATTGATGGGTGGCAGTGACAGGGGGTGATTGATGGGTGATTGACAGGTGATCAGTGGGTTATTACAGGGAAGAACAGATGTAAATAATGTACTGGCGAATTGATAAGGGGGGGTCTGAGGACAATCTAAACGTGTAGGCGGGTGATTGGGTGCCCGCAAGTCAGTCAGGAACAGTGGATACACATCTCCCTGCTAGTTACATTATAGCATATTATAGCACATATAGCTACATGTTACCACCTCAGATCAGTCGCCTCTTCCTCATGTCTCCTGCATGCTGTGACACAGTGAAGTATATTGTGAGCTGTGTGAGGAATGAAGGATGATTTTTAAGCAGAGAGAGGAGAGAGCACTGGATGAATAAAGTACCCCTAGCACTAGTAGTAATGTGTACCCTAATATAGAGTATATAAAAAAGCTGTTTTAATTGTTCCTTTAAAAGTAACACTGTATTTTGGTTTTTAAAATTAACAAATAACCCCATTACAGAGGAGTATATGTATTGCAGTGCAATACTTTAAGAAGGACCCATAACGACTCCTAGCAGAACATAAAAACATTATTCAGGTTATCAATGCTTATTTTTACATTGATTATGCTGGTTTCAGCATCACAAATGCTTCTTATAACTATGCATTGCTGTATATTGATACAGTATGTAACCCTGCCCTCCCAGTGATGTTTAGCTTTAGGCAATGATGTCACCCAGAGCCCCCGGGGTGATCAACTGTTACTCGTGGGAATAAAAAATAAACCCCACAATGATTCACCTTGCCAGCAGTAAAGATGCCAACTTCACTTACCAATTTAATGTAAATCGGATCTAGGTAAGCTAGCTACCGCTGATGATGGCAGAGACAAAACTGGTCGGAACTAGAGTGGGCATCTCAAGGCTTATTTATCTGATGTTTGCAGCACTATATGTTCATATAGGCGATTTTTATTTTTACTGGGCCCCTTTTATACAGGAGCCATGATAGGAGTCGTTTTACACTTACTTGTTAATTTTATTGATTAAACCGCTTTTTGCTTGTTCCTCTGGACAGCGTTTCACTTATATGTGGTGATGGTCACTCTGCTAGTCTGTTAAGCACTGGGTGTCTACAGGAGGACTACTAATGGCTTACATTGCATCTTCAAAAGAGAAGTGTTGCTCGCAAGTGCCGAGGCTGTTCAGAGAATCGGCTTGTCTATTTGTGGAATAGATTACCTATTGGCTTCAGCAGTGTGCACACATATACTTTTGGCTGCAGCAGTGTGCATACATCAGTGTTCTCCCCAGGCCCTTTTAGCCGGGTGCTCCACCCGGCTAGTTTTGGTGAGTACCCGGCTATCACAGGCTTACCTCCTCCTATGCTGCAAGCAGAATTGTCCAGAGAAGCATTGGCCCTGCATTCTTTCATCTCTCCCCACCCGGCTACTTTTTAATGCCACCCGGCTGGAAAAAATTTCTGGAGAGAACACTGTACATATACATTTGCAATCTGGAAGCGCTTGTAGCTAAACTTTCTAATCATGAGAGACATAGTTTCTAAGTGTGAACACCAATGTAGGAGATCCTTTTTTCATTTAGTATTGAAGCCGAACTACTGTGTCGGCGTGAAACACTCCAGCCTACGAGAGTGATTGACAGTGGTGCTCATGCTGGCGCAGTAGAGGACTACCTCGCGAGGTCAGCCTCTACATCGGCAGGGCTCCTGGGAGCAGAGCTGTGACGAGGGACATGTCGGCTGCAAGGGGCTGGCGCAAGCCCCGGGTAAGTAGATCTGGGGTTAGAATAGATTGCCTGACGCTTCCTTTGTCTTCAACCGTATTTCCAAGCTTTGTGTGCAACTTTGTAATGTGTTGGCAGAAAATACTGTATATCAAAATATTTGCTTCATGCATGCAAAATGTTTTTTCCTTCATAACATGTAACCGTGTATAGTTTCAGTGGGCCAGATTTATCAAAGCACTACCAACAGTTTTTAACCAGCAGGAAAACTGTTTTGCATGATGAGAAGATTTCTAAATTCTACTTAACCACCCTGGCGTTCTATTAGAACGGCCAGGGCGGCGGCGCAGCACTTTTTTTTTTTTTTATTTTATTTTAAATCATGTAGCTAGCCTAGCGCTAGCTACATGATAGCCGCTGTGTAGCGGCATCCCCCCGCCCCTTCCGATCGCCTCCGGCGATCAGTGCAAACAGGAAATCCCGATCAGAACGGGATTTCCTGTTTGGCTTTCCCCGTCGCCACGGCGACGATCGGGATGACTTCATCGACATCCCCCCCCCCCCCACTACCAGGTGTCCTTTTAAAGAAGATGTTTTGTGCTGAACCCTTCCAGTGCTGGGCTTTGATCATCTGTTTCAGCTCGAATACATTTATATTATATACTTATTTACATTACATCTTTTCACTGATGACTGAGATAGTTTTGCACAGATTTCTAAAAACCTACTAATATTTTGTCTCAGACACTCTTGATAAATGTCCCCCAGTGTTATAACAAATTCGTAAATGTGCGAGTTCACTTCTGGACTTTACGAATTTGGTTGGATGTCGGCTTTGCATCCAGGACTCAGCACCCATTTGATTTACGGAAAGGTGTGCCGCTCCTGATCTCACTACTCCAGTGTTATAACAAATATATTGTCTCTGATCATTTATTTTGTTTTTTTACACATTGATTATATTTGTTAACATCCTTCTGTTCCCCATATGTTTACAGAGTCGTTTCTCTATTGGTTCCTGTGACTATGACTTGCGGCCCTGCTACGAAACATCAGTTGACATCTTCCATAACAATCATACCAGAAAAACCTGACTAAAGTCTGTTTGGTGGAGTCAGTTTAAGGAAGTGTTTTAAACTACTATGAAGGACTTGGTATGCTTGTCTTTCAGAGGGGGAATATTATCCAAGCACCTTTTGGATGGTCTTTGTGTTCTAAAGGACACAAACTACCTATGTAGAAAGAACTGAGAATCCATCGTGTTGCTTCTTCTGTTGTTGTAGCATACTGAGCATTCGCTATCCAGGGTCAACATTATCAGGGAAATGAATATGTTTTGATGCATATATTTTAATGAATGGAATTGTGTTTGAAGCATTGCTTATATTAAGTAACCTGTGCCGTGATATCAAGGCATGCAAGCACAGTCTAATTTTCTTAAGTGGCATGAGTTCCTTTTTGTTATGTATTTTATAATTTTATGAGGTGATGTGTTTGAGTTCAAGTATGAAGCTGGTCATTTTGACCCTTTCAAGCATATTGTAGCCTAACACTGAGCCAAGCACTGATCAGTCACATTCCATGGCAAATAAAAAGCTGTTATCATACTGTGAGAACTGAGCATTTAGCTTTAGCAGTCATTAGTTCTTGCAGCTATTGGACTAAGCAGGAAGTTTGAAATTCACGCTATTCTTTGCTTCAAATGACACTGTGCATACTTCTATCCTTTGCAGATTACCTGGAGAATCCTCAAACATTCCACACTCTTAAAGTGGGAAAAAAATGTAGGGGCTACAGTAGATGTGTTTAAACTTTGCTGTTCCAAGATCCTTCTGAGGGAGAACAATGGTGGGGAAAATTTTTTGAAGGACCATCATTTTCCCCTGCCATGTGTGTACCTCAGCTCCTTTTATGGTGCTACCCCGATTTTGTACAACACACTGACATATTTTAGGTCTACTTTAGTCTGTTGCAAATATTTGGGTCACTTGGGCCTGCTGAGAGATATATGTTGGGCCAATGGTGACTGTTTACAGAGACTTAAGGACCCATGGTGCCTGCTGCAGTGTATCTTAGGGCCCACTTGTGCCTGCTGACAGAAATGTTGTGGCTGCTGAGGTGAGGTGCCCAAGCTCCCAACTGTGATGTGTAGTCTGTAGAAGCTGCTGACAGCTGAGGGGCTAATAGTAAATACTGTTGTACATGAGAAAACAAAATGCCTGCTGAGAAATGGGAGGCACACAGGTGCAAGAAACGTGGGACTTAAGATGCCTGCTGACAGAGACAAATGGCATGTGGTAGGTGCTGACAGACGAGATGGGGGACCCAAACCTTCTGAATACAGAGCTGGAGGCACTGAGGAAGTCACATAGATGGAAGTCCCAGGGTGTATTCTGTGTGAAATGGTGACCCAAGCAGCCTTCTGAATTAGATGTGGGAGGATAAGTTGCCTGCTTATAAAGATGTTGGATGTAGATCCACACCGCATTGTTCACAAGATCTCTACCACCACGTGACTCCATCCCTACAGAGCACGCACTCTTTTGCTTGAAATACAGGGGTGGTTGAAAAAGCATTAGGGTGCAAGTGCAACAAAGGCAAAGTGCAAGAAAAAGCAAATGGGAGGTACAATAAACTAGTGCAGGGTCCAGGAGGACACCAAAACCAATTCATGGACAACTGCATGCGGATATATTGGCCATGTTGTCTGTGGTCCCTGAAGCTTCTCTGCTCCCCGGGTATTGTTTTCTGTTGTTAGCTCCTCCACCCTGGCTTGGATCTGCCCCAAGTGTTCTGATTCATTTGGTTCTCTTTCCACAAAACCATGCATTGCTGCAGAATCTAGATGGAATTGGCCAACTCCTCACAATGACCTCTGTATGCATGGTGACACTTCCACAGCAGGAAAGTGTAGGGAGACATGTCTGATTTTAATATTGAGCCAATGGAGGAGAAGAAAGGTTGCACTGATGCCATCTTACAATCGTATTGATTTGTAAGGATGAGTACAGCCCATGGTAATGTTTTTATGGTTTCAACATGCAGACATTATATTTTTTTTTCAACAATATGGATATGTAAATTAGATATTGTGTAATTTAACATTTTGTCAACCATTGTGCAATTTAAATAGACACAATGCACATTTTGCATATAGATAAAGTGTTGTAACACCCATATATTAAAAAAAATGACCTCAAATACCACAATTAGAACCAGATGCCCAGTTCTGAGGTAGAGCCATATTAATCTATGACTTGCACTGATGAAGAGAAACAACTCCAGAAATGGCTAAATGTGTTGGATTAGCACTGCTCTATAGAAAATGCTATAGGCACACTTTGCACTTCAGTAGTTCTAGATGTGTGTCCAGCTTTAAGAGACATAAAGGGATGATTTGCATATTCAGCAGTGATGGGAGATCTTTCTTTACATAGAGTTGAAAAACCTGCAGATGCCTTCTGTTTTAAGAAGGCATGTGTGTATTTAGCATTCACCTGAGACGATAAAAATGTTTAAACACAAAATAAGACAGGAATTCCAAGAAAGTCCTATTTAGGAGTAGGAATATATGGGCATTAGAGATGAGGGCCTGTTTCCACTAGTGCCGCGTGCGGCTGGGAAATGCATGGTGGCACTTCCTCCTCTGCAGGAACGCTGTTGAATCCCATAAGCCGTGCCATGCACGGATATGGGATTCGCAGCCTACCGCACGGAAACTGATGGCAATGTCGGCTGAATCGCTTAGGTAAGCGATTCGGCCGGCGGCGCCATTGTGTCCTATGGCAGAGTTTCCCCGTACGGTTTGCCTATGGGGAAACTCGGCGAATTTGGCCCATTTTCCGCGCTAGTGGAAAAGGGCCCTAAGTGAGACTGATTTTGTGAAACGCAAAAAACCTCCTATGGTGTGTCAGAGGTTCAGGCTGTGTATGCAAGGGTTAACTGACTTTGGCTACCACCTCCCTTCTGATGCTCTCCACACTGCTCTCCAGCCTCTTTCACTTCCACCTTCTAAAGAGGAACTTCCACTGTGAAGAAGGAAGTGTTGAAAGCTGGAGGGCAGTGTGGAATGCATCAGAAGGGAGGTGGTGGACAAGGTGAGATAACTTGTATGCACAAAAAGCTAAATCTTTCTTGCTCATCCCTGATATACATTTTGTTGTTTTGTTGTTTTTTTGTTTCAGTTCAGCTTTGCTATAAAATTTAGAAAGACTTGTACAAAAAGCTAAAATTATAAGCTCTTCTTAAGGAACCCACACATCTCAATGTAATCTGTTTGAAATTCTGACAAAAGGTAAGAAAATTTGTATTTGTGTTGCATCCACACTGTGTTCCATACACTAAAGCACTTAAATTATTCACATTAGTTGGCTGACAAATATCTTTATCGGTTTTAAAAAGGTGCGTAAAGTTTACCATTTCTTCCAACAACTAACTACAGAGTTTTGAGGCTTATTCATACATAATTGCAAATGTTATTCACTAGTTGATCTAATGAAACCTTATGGAGTTCTTCTTTTACAGAGAGTTGCATCATAGCTTGCAAATGTGTCATCAGAAAGCACTCCTATAGCTTAGCCTTCAGTATTGTACTTAGTTTTGCTGTAATTGTTGAATGCCTATTTTCATATTGTACTTTGACATGACTGTAACTTCATGAGTACCTCCACAGTACAGCTAAAGGTATGCATATACAGCTTTTTATGGTGAACTGACAAATTACTATGTGTACCTTCTTTCTGTGTTCTCATATTGAGAATGGTATACTATTGTATTTTTGTATGTAATGCTATTTTTTAATAAAGAAGGAAATGAGATCTTGTCTTCAAATGTCCTGATTAAAGCAAATTCCATTATTTTGGCTGCAAAATCATTAGTTTTTATAATGTAATTTGAACATAGTTTACTTATGCAGAGTATTCTCTTTTCGAACACTGGTTATTAAAATCCCTGTTGCCTGTAAAACTTTGCTCGTGCTACGACATCATTGGAGTAGTCCCTGCCAGTCGTACGTTCGTCGATCGTATCAAAATTGCGGACATTTCCTGCACCCATATTGTATGCTGAAATAGCACCTGCAACCAAACACAGAGTATAAAGATATTGTATGGTGTAAAAGAAAATAAGTATAAAATATTTTTTTTAGACAAGTGCTGTATCCATAAACATAAAATTATCAATAGATAGTAACAGGTACATTTTGGGGGGAAAAAAAAAATCCATGCTTTTCCTTTGTACACAGTCTTGAGCAGATTTCGCTTGGTGTAGAGACAGGTTTTTCGCAGTATGGTGCAAGTAGGACCAGTACCCTTTATACCTTATTTATAAAAATGGGTAAAGGCATATAACATAGATTTGCACACCTGTACTGATACAGTGTGCTCGCGACCTGGCACCCACTCAGCCGCCAATAGCGTTTCCCTACATCTACTGACTTTTTAAGTGTTTTATTCTTATGCTAATAAAACCCTGAATTGCAGTGCCAGCCTCGCCTCTCCTCCTCCCTACCAAAACTATACTAGCTAAAGACCCGGCATTGCCCGGGTATGTATATGTTAACTACTTTTTCTAACCTTAACACACAGCTTGAGCTTTGGAGTCCTTGGCATCAATAGTGTGAGAATGGAAGCAGTTTAAATTTTCCCACAAATTGATTGGCTGTTTGGTTCCATCCCTTCATCTGAATTTGTACTGCAGTCACCCCATGTCGATTGTAGCAAGTTTGAGGCTCCTGCCCTTAACAGTGTAAGAATGGTAGCAATTTAAATATTCGCCTTAAAAATCAATAGGTGAATTTTGATTGGCTGTTGTAGCCCCCCCCCCCCAGGTCCCCACTGACAGATTGTGCCAAGTTTGAGGCCTTTGGCTTTAACAGTGCAAGAATGGCAGCCATTTAAATATTTCCCTTCAAAACCAATAGGTGAATATTGATTGACTGTTTTAGGCTCCACCCACTTTCCTGGATATTAATCCCAGTCACCCAGTGAGCAAGTGTGCCAATCCTGCCATTAATAGTGTAAGAATGACTACAGTTTACATTTTTGCCTTTAAAATGAATTGCTGTAATTTGATTGGCTGCTTTATGCTCTGCACACTTTCCCTGGTCACTGAGTGACCAGCTATGCCAAGTTTGGGGACTCTGGCTTTATTACTGTAAAAGTTGCAGCCTTTTAAAATTTTCCAATTGACGTTAATGGGTGAAATCTGGCTGTCTGTGATTCTTCCCAGGTGTGCAGGGGGGGGGGGGGGTGAGACCCCCAGAATATATAATCCCAGGTAGTAAGGGATCTGTATACCAAGTTTCATTGAAATCGGTCAAGGCGTTTGATATATGCACGCACACACACGTTACACGTACATTTCTGTGCATTGTATCTGTACCTTTCATGTGTTGACTGGCTTTCCAGCTTGGAAATTTGGTTTCAATTTCTCTGAATTTTTCCGTAAGAATTCCTGTGGCCTGTGAAATGTGTTCCTCGCTGTCCCATGCTCCTCGAGGGGTATGCCATCTTTTGTCAATCTACAAAGAATGAATGGTCTTTATTCACATTAAGGTAAAACAGTCAAATATTTTAGAGCAATTTGTTTTAAACTGATTCTCTAACAATATAAATAACCTAGTCAGATTGTATATTTTCAGGCTACTGTGACTGGTGAAAACTGGCTACTGTGAAAAATATTACATTGATGGAGAGTTAGAAAGTGACTGAATATAATGAGAGACCATGAAGATTTGACCAAGAGCAGGTGGCTGCAGCAGAGGACAGATCCAGCACTGTAGGGGCAAAGATACTTAGAGCTCTACTGCTGTGCTTCTGTACATGTGGGGAGAAGGGAGAGAGCAGCTATAGGAGAATGCATGTGGGGAGAAGGGAGAGAGCAGCTATAGGAGAATGCATAAGGGGGGGTCCTGAGGGAGTGAGAGTGAAAGAAGTTGGGCCCCTACTCCCCACCAGGCCTTTCTGCAGGGCTGCTCCCTCGATAGTTATACAACTGGTGATGTGTAAAAGTAACATCGACGTGATCTGAGAGAAAAATCTGATGCACAAGACCAGGCCGCCTTCCATTTTTCCATGGTCCAGTAGTGATGCCCATTTGTAGGCACTCTAGTCAGATAACATGGATATTAATATCACAAAGTGACAGTCTACTTGCTGCCTAATGTATCCCACCCCTTGACGCATGCCCTTGTAGGTAGACCATGTTATTAATTTCACCTGTCAGTGCTTTTAATATTGTGACTTCACTGTATGGGTGTTACTTTTCAGCTCTCACGTGGGGATTGTATTTAGGACCTTATGTTGGTACTTACTTGCACCTAGGCTAGGCACAATTCTACAGCCTGCCTTCTTTTGTATCCTTGAGGGGACAGAATGTTGCAGCAATCTTGGCTGACACAGGAATAATAGGAAAAAGACTTGGGGTGAAAATAATTGGACCAGTGACCAGCAGTCTTCCCAGGAAAGTGGGTAGGAGGACCAGGGGCCAGCAGAGCCTTCTCAGGGGAGTGGGTAGGAGGACCAGGGGCCAGCAGAGCCTTCCCAGGGGAGTGGGTGTGAGGACCAGGGGCCAGCAGAGCCTTCCCAGGGGAGTGGGTGTGAGGACCAGGGGCCAGGAGAGCCTTCCCAGGGGAGTGGGTGTGAGGGCCAGGGGCCAGGAGAGCCTTCCCAGGGGAGTGGGTGTGAGGACCAGGGGCCAGCAGAGCCTTCCCAGGGCAGAGGGTGTGAGGACCAGGGGCCAGCAGAGCCTTCCCAGGGGAGTGAGTGTGAGGACCAGGGGCCAGGAGAGCCTTCCCAGGGGAGTGGGTGTGAGGACCAGGGGCCAGCAGAGCCTTCCCAGGGGAGTGGGTGTGAGGACCAGGGGCCAGGAGAGCCTTCCCAGGGGAGTGGGTGTGAGGACCAGGGGCCAGCAGAGCCTTCCCAGGGTAGTGGGTGTGAGGACCAGGGGCCAGCAGAGCCTTCCCAGGGGAGTGGGTGTGAGGACCAGGGGCCAGCAGAGCCTTCCCAGGGGAGTGGGTGTGAGGACCAGGGGCCAGCAGAGCCTTCCCAGGGGAGTGGGTGTGAGGACCAGGGGCCAGCAGAGCCTTCCCAGGGGAGTGGGTGTAAGGACCAGGGGCCAGCAGAGCCTTCCCAGGGCACAGGGTGTAAGGACCAGGGGCCAGCAGAGCCTTTCCAGGGGAGTGGGTGTGAGGAACGGGCCAGCAGAGACTTCCCAGGGAAGTGGGTAGGAGGAACAGGGACCAGAACAGCCTAGAATAAGCGTGGTCGCACTGTGCAGGTTCTAGTGGGTTCCTGCCATGCTCAGTAGCATGGAGCCGCTAGTGCACAGAGAAAAAAAGCTCTGCTTGAGTGGTCCCGTGTTACTGCGTAGGCCATCTGTGCGCCTACACAGAGAAGCCCCAATCTTACACAGAGGGGAGTGTGGCCACGAGCAAGATTTAACGTTGTCAAGTATTTAGAGGTTCCCGGTGGAGGAAGGAAAACCAAGGAAGCATCTGGATTATCCCAATCTGATTTCAGGTTTTATTTAGAGGACATCAGATTTGAGGGGGATCTAGTGGCTGCCATGTTTATTACCCTTCAAACAAAAGTTGCCTACCATCCTGCTGATCTTTTTGGTTGCAGTAGTGTCTGAATCTCACATCAGAAGCAAGTGTGCAGCTAAACCAGTCTGACTTCCGTCAGAAACGCCTGGCCTCATATGTAATTAACTATTTCTCTGAGTTTTCTCCAAGGAGATAATTTTTCATCTTTAAAATAATTTTTCAGTGCTTTGAAAAAGTACCAAAAATTAGGCAAAAAAGTGCTATCAAAATTATTTTGACCATTTTCTTGTTTTGTTGTGACAATATCACCTGAGAGAAAAGTAAGGAGAAACCGTTCATTACATATTGGCTCTGATATCCATGCTTGTTCAGGGTCTACGGCTAAAACTGTCAGAGTATCACCAGGACAGGACATCACCAGGACAGCCAGGCAATCTGCATTTTTAAAAGGAAATATAGGTCAGCCTCCATATCCCTCTCAGTTCAGTTGTGCTGTGCATGTAATTCAAGCAGTGGCTAGTGTGACATACTGCTTTATTTCTACCCAATCTAAATTAACTGCTTGCCGACCACATCACGCCCATGGGCGTGGCCGCAGCGGCAGCCGCAGAAACGCCTAACGCCGATCGTCATAAAGTCCTGGGGCTTCAGTTTGCAGGAGATCGCGCGCAGGCTGAGCTCCGCCTTCAGTCTCTCAGCGGTCAGGCCAGAAAATGTATTAAAAAACAAACAAATAGTGATAAACAAATATTTGAGGGGCAAACTGACCCCACCAACAGATAGCTCTGTTGGTGGGGAGAAAAGGGGGGGAATCACTTGTGTGCTGTGTTGTGCGGCTCTGCAGCTTGGCCTTAAAGCTGCAGTGGCCCATTTTACAAAAAATGGCCTGGTCTTTAGAGGGGGTAAAGCCTGTGGTCCTGAAGAGGTTAAGTTTGTATAAAATATATGCATCCTGTATACATGCTATGTATTGCAAAGTCTTGCTATGTATCATTTTTTTCCATTTTCTGCTTTGTGATCACTCTGATTAGCTCACAATGATCACAGGGTCAGGTTCTAAAGAAATTGGCTCCTGACCATGGTACGGAACTCAGTTAAAATTTACTACAGGCATTCCCAAATGATTTTTTTCTTCTTTTTTTTTTTAAACTTATAGAAAACATTTCCGCAGCATTTTGTATGTGCTAGTTTGCATCTTGGCTTACTTATGAAGATATTTCATTACCTGCATCAGACCAAAAGCATTGCCGTGATCACCCCATCCATTGCGATCTAAAGCGTTGCCAGCACGCGATTCACGAGACATGATTGCTGCGATAATAGCCGCATCCACACCAGTGTCCCTAGACACAGACCTAATTTTCCCCTCATACTTCCTCACCCTTTCCAGATCAGTTGCTGCCAGTTTTTCAGATGCTATGACCCCTTAATAAAGAATGGAAAATACATTATTAAGAGTTGCATCAGACTGCATGTTAAACATAAAGAAATAAACAGAGATACTGACCAATCTTTAGAATGCCAACTACAAATGTATGGCGAGTTCCAGATAGGAAAAGCATTTATGTACTTGTGTAATAAGTGGTGGTGGTTAGGGACTAGTGACGAGCCAATATGGCTCTTTTCAATTCACATACCACAACAAGTGTTGCAAAAAACGTTTTCGCTAACTATTGAAGTCAGTAAGCTTGAGAAAAGCCATTTTTGCAGAGATTACAATATTTGCAACGAAAATACGAGCATACAAAAACACATTTTTTGTAAAACTTAGGTAAAGTAAGTCAATGGGGCATGAAAAAGCACCTTCTGAAGAAAGTTGTCATTTATGCGAAAATGTGTTTCCTGTGAAAATCTTTATTTTGCTTTTTGAAGACTTTGTTTAGTCTTTCCCAAACACTTGATTATGATTTACATGAAGATTGTACAGTTTAGATTAAAGAAGGTGTTCTACTGCTAACCTAACAATTTATGTAAAGGCATTCTGAAGCCAGTAGACTGGAAATGTTTATTTTTTTTCTTCCAGTTTATACTATCCTAGATAATTTTGGTTTTATGGACATTTAGCTTTCTGTGGGATTTTTTAAGCCCATCCACAGTCAGGAACAAATCCAAAAACGCCATATACTGGCTGAGCAATCACAGTCTGCAACTGCAAATCCTTTTTGCTTTTAAATCGCTTTAAAGCCTTAAAGGTGGACCTGGGGACCCCTGATCGGGGTCATGTCCAATTATTACGCACTGCAATTGGTTCAGCCTTGCTCTATGCCACATCTGTTTGTATAGTTACATTTTGGAGGTACTGTATATTTACAGTTGTCCTCAGAAGTCACAGACATCATCTTTTTATTAAACCCATAGATCCTTTCTGTCCAATTTCCTTTTCCTCTATCTCACTCGGAAATTTAGTCCAATGGAGAGCTATTTTTGAAGCGGCAAAATGGCTTCTGACATTACCTTTGCTATTTTACTATGGCAATGTTCCTGAAATAAACAGATTGCAGTTCACTTAGAGAATTTTTCCCTCTGGTGAGATCGCTTTTTGTTGTCATGATGACAGATGGCGATCTTACTATACGTGAGAGAATTGCAGCGCAGCGCTATACAAAGAGAGTATTGCAGCGCTGGATCCAGGAGAGGTGAGAAATGCGTTGGGCTGCTGGAGCTCTAGCTGCAAGATTTTTTTTCCTGCTTTTAGGGTGTGAAAAAAATTGCATTGCTTTTAGACCCTAAAATCTGGAGGTAATCATACTGCTAGGGAGGTTTATAGATAAGGGCAAACAACATCAAATACTGTATATGGAAGAAACTAGAGTCCACACCCTATACAACCCGCAAAAGAGTCTGTGTGTTGGGACACTTGAGGGCTATTTAGAAATGAAAGAGTGATAGATATAATTTCTTTCCTAGGCTGAGAGGAAGCTGAGAGTTGGTTTTCTACTCACTCAGCCAGCTACTCAGCATATGTCACAATATACTGCGTTGCCACAAAAAAAGCCTCTCTCTCTGCCCTATTGTAAGCTAATAGTATTGGTGAGTTTGTGCAAAACCTCAACAGCTACACACAACCAACATGTTTCACCCTCAGCAGGCTTTGTCAGGGGTACAGAGGTATATAGTGCATACATGTCAAAACATAACCACAAATCCCCCACCAAATAATAAATGTCAGCAACATAGCCCAAGTTAGAGCCTTATCTGTGCACAGCAATTTCACCAAGGCTTATGGCCAGTTTCCACTTGTGCAGTGGGAATCGCTGTGGAAAAAATTGCATGCGGATGCGAATTTCGCATGCGGTTGTATGCGAATTTTCATGTGAATTCGCATACGATTTCGCATGGATGACTATGAATGCGAATTTAACCATGGCAGTGCCTGTGGGCTTTTCCATTGTTTCTATGCAAAATCGTATGCGAATTCGCATGAAAATTTGCATACCAAAACCGCATGCAAATTTCCTATTAAATACATTGTATGCGAATTGCATAGTGGACGGTATGCGGATTCTGATGGCTCTGCCGTGCAGATTTTTTCTGCACAGAAAAACGTTCAGAAATCCTGACAAGTGGAAACAGTCCCATCCACTTGTACTGTCTATGCGAATCTGCCTGCAGGAAACGCATGCAGATTTGCTCTAGTGGAAACAGGCCCTTAGTGAATCAAGCCAAATGAGTTAAACACACTTAGGAATATGAAATAAGATGCAGAAAAGCTTCCCCGCTCACCAGAATAATTCTGCCCATCTTGGCGGCCAGTTTCAGCAGAGGCACCAGTGGTAGGAATTTCACCAAGGTTACCGTAACGTGCTGTGGATGACATATTATTAAAGAAGAACTCTATAAAAATTTGAAATAAACAGGAACATGTATATCTTGTAACATTTGCTATCCTTCAAAAGTTATCAGCTGCATATTTACACTTGCTACAAATACACTTATTGTGGCAAATCACATCATGGCATTCTACTCTGCCGCAGCTCCTTGTAGTGGCCATTAAAGTCAATGAGACATGACACACTGCCTTCTGGGTGACACAATTGAAGTGCCCCGGGCGCTGCCGAATTTATGCACAAGCTGCAATGCGTTACTGTGGTAATACTGAAAGTCCCATGTTAACTTTTGCACCGCAGCTTTAACGCACTTTCTGGCTGTGGTGTGATTATTTCAAATTGCACCGCTACTGTAGTACACCACTGTAGAAGGACCCTAAAAGAAAAATGGTCCAATGTAACAAGGTGCTGGTACTTACATGCTACTGATCCTTTACTTGCTCTTCATTTGTATTGTGGAGTAACACACACTGCAGTAATGGCAATTAAAAGTGTATCTGCAAAGCCAGCTGTAAGTGCAGTTGCCTGGAGCTTAAACCGAATACAAAGTCAGTCTCTACCACACTGGGGTGTCACTCCCTGCTCTCCTCCCCACCGCTAGCTGCAGTGATGCAGCGTTTGATGTCACTGTGTGGGTGGAAAGAGATGGAGGTTGGCACTGCATCCTGGTTAAACTTTAAAGAGAATCTGTACTGTCCGATTTGTACAATAAATCATACCAATCGAGTCACTGTGATCTCCTGGGTCCCTATTTGTCGTTTCCGCCGCTCCCCGCCGCCATCCTGGCTTTTAATCGCCAGTTGTAGGCAGTGTTTACAAACAAAAAACATGGCCGCCAACCAGGAAGTGATGCATGTGTGTGTACACACACACACACACTCACTCACTCACACACACACACTTTTTATTACAAAGTAATGATGGGGGAAAGGCGCTTTACAAATGTTATTATATTGTATCTGCAGTCCCGTGTGGGATTAGTCTCAGTTTGCATACTGATAGGCGAGTGAATGGGTGCTGATAGGTGTATGGCTCAGAGCAGATGTGTAGGTGGTGTGGCTGGTGCAATAAACTGCAGGGAAAACAGAGGGCAGAATGGCACATGGAGAGGTCGGGCTAGCAGAGAACAATGCTTATTTAATTAAGGGGCTTGCCTGTACACACAGACTCACATCAGGCAAGGTCTGCACTCCATGAGTGCACGCAGGGCCGGGCCGAGGCATAGGCTGGAGAGGCTCCAGCCTCAGGGCGCAGTGTAGGAGGGGGCGCACAATTCATTCAACGGTCATTCCTAATTGTGTTTGAAGCAGAAAGAAGTAAGAAAAGGGGATACATGTCAGTGACTGCAAGCCAGATAACTAGATATTAAGGTGTTGGGGAGGTTGTGAGCCCTGTGGCGGCTCTTAGTCTAATAGCAATCAGTGTGTGATGGTTGGGGTGGGAGGGATGGAGGGGCGCACTTTGGTGTCTCAGCCTTGGGTGCTGGAGGACCTTGTCCCGGCTCTGAGTGCACTCCACTTGGGCATACATGGTTAGATCCGACGGCTCGATTAGCCGCCGGATCGACTCCCGGTGCATCCCTGTGGCCGCCCGGATCGATTCCTGCTCGTCCCCGCGGGTGCTTCCTTATCTTCCGCTCGATTTCTGCTATTGTCCGCCCGCGGGTATCGAGCGGTGAATCGATCCGCGCAATGATCGGACATGTAGGAAATTATCACTCGAGCCATCAGAGGCTCGATTGATAAGAGAAAATCTTACGGTGTATGCCCAGCATAAGGCAGAAGGAGCACAGCAGAGGGAGAGACCGAAAAAGATCAGTTGATGCTGCCCCCTAGAATCACATGATTCAATGTGTTTGATGGTAGGGACACCCCTGTATATAATTGAGAAGCAAAGATGTAAGAACTGGTTCCCTATAAAAAAAAAAAAAAGTAACTAAATTATAAATCACAATTATAAATCTGGTTAGATTGTTCCCAATGTCAATATCTACATAGTATTAGAATCACATGTACGAATGTTACAGATTGCCCAGCAAGCTTAGGCCTCTTTTCCACGAACTGTTGATAGGCAGTGAAATGCCTCTCAAACTCTTACAACTGCTCACTGCTCCCTTGTAATTGCTTGTTGCTGCCTGGTAACTGCTCACTGCTGCCTGGTAACTGCTTACTGAGCACACAGCTCAACAGTCTATGGAAAAGAGGCCTTATGGTGAACCAGAATTCTTAGGAGTGTGTAAGGAGCTGAAAGAGATAAAAAAAAAAACACTTTACTAAGACAAACTTATGTACAAATGTGAACAGGAGTTAAAAGCCGATAGCTTTCCTCTTGCCAACAGTCAGCACTGTGTGTGGGAAAGGGTGGAGACTGAAATGAATAATGATGAGAAGATGCACTCACAAGGAGAAGGGTCAAGAGGTCTGTGTGACAGATGGAAATAAGGTGCTGTTATTGACTGACATTAATTTAAAGGTGGGTACACACGTCAGATAAAAGTCTTTGGAAAATGAAAGATCACAGACCAATCTTACCACCCTTCATGTAGTATGAGAGCCATACTCTACACAGTCTATTCTATGGAGCTGATCTCCCCATCAGATAAAAATCTTTGCAAGATGCTGCACACAAAGATGCTGTACACACGCAACAGATCAGTATCTGCAAAAGATCAATCCCTGCAAAAGATCCATTCCTGCAAAATGCATTCGTAGTCTATGACATCTGCAGATCCTCATACACACCTTGTTTAATGGACATTCATCTGCAGATCAGACAATTATCTGCCGATCTGAAGATCCAACCTGGTGGATCTGATCTACAGATAATTGTCCGTTTAAACAAGGTGTGTATGAGATCTGCAGATATAGACTATGAATGCGTTTTGCAGGAACGGATCTTTTGCAGGAACAGATCTTTTGCAGATACTGATCTTTTGCAGGAACAGATCTTTTGCAGATACTGATCTTTTGAATGTGTACAGCATCTTTGTGTGCAGCATCTTGCAAAGATTTTTATCTGAAGGGGAGTTCAGTTCCATAGAAAAGACTGTGTAGGTATGGCTCTCATACTACATGAAAGGGGGTAATATTGGTCTGTGATCCTTCATTTTCCAAAGACTTTTATCTGACGTGTGTACCCACCCTTAGACTCTCTATTATACCAGCAAGAAACTCCATCAGAACTTGCAGCTTTGGCCAGGTGTCTGATAAGTGCTGGAACCCACTGAAAACAGCAAACGCAAAACGCTACCGCTAGAGTTTTGTCTGAGCGGTTTGCAAGCGGATTCATGCACGTTTGCGGTCGCGTTTTGCAACATTGTATTTTTTTTCTCAGTGGTTGTGTAGCGTTTTGCGTTTTTATCCTGATTGGTCCTGTGAATTATTTTTAATTTTGTTACAGTGTGCTGAACCGCAAAACGCTAGCAAAACCGCTCAGTTTAATTTTTGCTGAGCGTTTCTGCTAGCGTTTCAATACTTTACATTGAAGCGCTAACGCTCCCAAAATGCTGCATGTCCTGCATTTGCGTTTCTGGGAAACGCAAACGCTCCTGTGGAAGTTGCCCCATCCATTAACATCAGCTGAGCGTTTTGGCAAAACGCTAGCGTATCGCAGCGCTGCCAAAATGCTCAAAAAACCGCTCTTGTGGGTTCCAGCCCTAATGGTAGGATTTCCCTGGCGGGGTCCCAGAATGCCCTGAGCCCCATATACCCCTCCCCCCACTGATGATTTCTTGACGGCCCAGCAACCTCTGCCACCATATTCCCCTTTGTGCCACCGTCTGTCCCCCTTTATCCACTGCTGGATTACAAGTTTGCTTTAAGATGTGTATGCAGAACTTGGAACTTGCTAATGCTATACAGTGTAGTGTACCGCAGCAAAATGTTTTTTTTACCGAGTTTTTTACTTGTATATATGTATGTAGTTATGTTTGTGTGTTCATATTATAAATTGCCAGTGCTAACACAAGCACTGAGCGATTTATAGAGTGATTTTGTCAGCGCTTTTCCCATCGGTTTTCGCTTAGAAAAGCGCTTTTCTAAGCACTTTTGTGGAGCAATGTTTTTTTTTTCACTTCCTGACATCAGTCAGGAAGTGAACTCTTTGACCTGGAAATGAATAAATACAATGTATTTATTCATTAAAGCGCTCGGGAAATTGCAATTGTAAGCGCTTTTTCAAGCTTTTTGCGATTTCCTTATACTTTCTATTGAATCGCAAACGCTCAGAAAATGGTGCACGAGACGCGTTTGCGACTGGATAGAAAGCTCATCACTTATGTGAAAACACTTTTAAGGCGATTTTTAAAATCACTAAACGCTAAAAAAAAGAGCGAAATCTCTCTTAGTGTGAACAAGCCCTTAATGTGCATACACATGCTAAACAAGCCTTGCCAGAGATAGGCCTGACCAGCATTCATTGAAGTTTTTTTACTCATCCATAAATAACATAAGTGTAATAACATAAGTTAAGTGTATAATTTGATAATTTTACCTTACTTAGGCACTATATGTAATTGAAGACAGTGCAGTGAGGAGCAAAATTTTGTTTGAAGAATGGTAACGATTGATTGATTAGCTATGCAAAATAGTGAAAATTGATTATATACGCAAAATACAAAATAGTGAAAATGGTGAGAATAGGCACCAACATTTTTATGAATAATAAACCACTGATACAGAAATCTGATACTCACATGCCATACTTAATATCTCACTAATCCTAAGAAAAAAAAGAAAGCATGTTGTCATTTCTTTAGAACAGGCCAAAAGAATTGCTGTATGTTTCTGAAAAATATGCACTTTTTTGCTTTCATGATTAAAAATGATAAACTTGTAAGAACAGTCAGGTACAGTGTATCATTGAGGGTGTATTTTTTTATGCAATGTAGAATTGCATATGCCTCCTGAACACATAGCAGCCCCATAGACAATCATTATACGTGTTTTCTTTTCACATGTTTAACTGTGGAAAAACGTTGCAAATGTTCACAACTGTGACTCCTGCATAATGGTTGCCATTAATAGTACAATCCCGTGGCCGATCGATCATTTCCGATTGCGGAAGTAATCGATCGTAAACAAGCCAGTCTGCGCAAGAGAAGTGCGCGCTCTACGTATCTCTCCGGTGGCTGCTCACAGGACCCGGTACCGGCGATATAGAAGGCTGAGGATGGCATCGTGGGAGCGATCCATGCACATGGGCTGGAGGAAGCCCCAGGTATGTATAAAACTTTTATTGTGGATCGTCTCTGGTTTCCTTTAAAGGAATACTATCGATTGGAGCATATTCTTTAAATGCTGTATGTTAGGGCACACATTACCACAAGTACTAGGAGCAATTTCTTTCCTCACACAGCTCTTCCTCTCTGCTGTAAGGTCCTCCCTCAGTTTTAGATAGAAAAGTGTCCGGCTCTGCAGGGCTAGACCATGTTCCTGCACAGGGGGGTTGCTATCAACTCATTAGTGTATATTTTAAAGGACCACTATCGCAAAAAAACCCAAAAAACAGGCGGTTAAAATCGGACAGAACCAACAGGTTTTGGACCAGTCGGTCTACTCATGGGGGATTCTCAGGGTTTTCTTTGTTTTCAACAGCATTTCATGAACAGCAGTTTAACTGCTAAAATAGTAAGATACCAGCCAGCCTCCCTACTCACTTGCACACTAGTTTGCCAGTTACACTTTGCAACTGCTGTTCAGGAAATGCTGTTGAAAACAAAGAAAACCCTGAGAATCCCCCATGAGGAGATGGACTGGCCCAAAACCTGTCGGTTCTGCCAGATTATAACTGCATACTTTTTTGAGATATTGGTCCTTTAATAATCACCTTGCTGAAAGAATCTTATTTAGATGGTGGTAAGGGGTTAAAGATTGCAACAATGTGTGTTCTGCTTTCTGACAGATAAAGATCCTGATACTGCCTTTGTAAACAGTGTCTCTCCCTCTCAGCACTGAAACCACATAGCAGCCTTGGAAGTAGATGCAGCCTGGAGTATGTCATCACAAGCAAGCCAGTCAGTCAGCCAGTCAGTCAGGATTAGTGCTCCCACTGGGCAAAATAATCCACAACTATGGCCTAGGACATAGTTCCCCAACCCTGTCCTCAAGGCCCACCAACAGTACACGTTTTGCAGAAAACCTCACACAATCACAGGTGGGGTAATTAGTGTCTCAGCATAGCTGATTAACTACCTTTGTAGTTTTCCATAAAACATGCACCGGTGGTGGGTCTTGAGGACAGGGTTGGGGAACACTGGCCTAGGATACCATTGTTATGCAGATGACACACAACTGTATCTGTCCTTCAAGCCTGGCACCCAAGACCCATCAGCATCCATAAATGCATGTCTAGTGAATTTACAAATTGGATGAACACCAGCTGGCTGAGGCTAAACTCTGTCAAAACAGAGGTGTTGGTGGTAGGTGGTCCATACATGATGGATAAAGTTCAAAACGATCACCACCTCAAACTAGCAATTGGGGGAGATACTGTACAGTATAAAGACACTGTGCGAAACCTTGGGGTGATCCTGGATGGAAATCTAAAACTTAGACAGCAGGTATCAGCTATCGTCAAGTCTTCCTTCTTCCATCTAAGAAATATAGCGAAAATCAAAGCCTTATCCCAGCTGAAGACCTACCTGCCCTGATTCATGCATTTGTATCCTCCCGCCTAAACTACTGCAATGCCCTGTTCATCGGATCTACAGATAAGGTTCTGCACCCCTTACAACTAGTACAGAATGCTGCAGCCAGACTCCTAGCCAATGCCTCCCGCAGCTCACACATCGCCCCAGTACTGCAAACTCTTCACTGGTTGCCAGTAAAATGGAGAATCCATTTTAAGATCTGCCTGCTGACATTCAAGGCTCTACACCACATGGGACCCAAATACATAGCGGATCTATTGGAACTTTATGCCCCTCCACGCACCCTCCGCTCTGCCAACAAGATGAAGCTGGTTATTCCCAGGATACACCTAACAGTTGGTGCTCGGGCCTTTTCCTATGCAGCCCCTACTCTATGGAACTCACTTCCGCAATCAGTACGAGAGGCTCCTTCTCTGGACAGCTTTAAAAAAAGGCTAAAAACTCAACTCTTTTCCCTAGCCTTTGAGACTGCATAATGCAGGGTCACAGCGCTTTGAGTCCCCAGGGAGAAAAGCACCATAAAAAATATTATTGTTATTGTTATATACATCACCCCTGACTGCTAGTTATATTACAGCACATCTAGTTTCCTGTTAACGTCTCAGATCAGCCTCCTCCTCATGTCTCCTGCATGTTGTGACACAGTGAAGTATATTTGTTAGTTGTGTGAGAAATGAAGGGTGATTTTTAAGCAGGGAGAGAGGGAGAGAGAACTGGGTGAATAAAAAGAATTGCCCCTAGCACTAGTGGTAATGTGTACCCTAATATAGGGTATTAAAAAAAAGTTGTAATGGATAGTGTTACTTTAAGTTATTAAGGAGACAAACAACACAGGATGCCTGCACTAACACTGTATTTTCATTTCGCATACAGTCCTTTTGGGTGAAAAAAATCTAGTGTGTACATAGCTTTAGTGACTGAGAGTAAAACTGGTTGGTTGGTTGTGTGTGGTCCGGTGTCATAGAGGGAATCAACAAACATAACAACAAAAGTCGCATAGGTAACAACTTGTGTTATGTCTTCAGGGAAAACCCGGCGGTTCATCTGTCATGCAAAACATTATATCTACGGTACATAGCCAAATTAATATGCTGCAGTCCAAACAAACTGTTCATAGAGTAGATTATTAGACCATGTGAACATATATTATGATTCAGAGCACATTAATGATGAATCTTTTAGTAGTTTCGATATCCTTTCACTGCTATATCTGTTGTCCTCAGAAATGGATTAAATCAGGGGTTCCCAACCTTTTTCGGCCCGGGGACCGCTATCCGACCAAACCTTTCTCTGGGGACCGGGAGCAGGGGGTTACCAGTGTCGTGCGCAACTGGTTACGGGGTATGTGTGTGTGTGTGGGGGGGGGAGGGGTCAGGTTGCGGCGGCAAAGCTAGCATAGTTGCCCCAGTATAGGTAGTTTAGTTGCCCCAGTATAGCTAGTATAGTTACCGCAGTATAGCTAGTATAGTGCCCCAGTAAGGGTAGTAAGTATAGTGCCCCAGTATAGCTAGTATAGTGCCCCAGTATACACTCCCCCGCTCCCCCTCCGCGGCCGCCGCTGGTGTTACCTTAGCTGGCGGCCGCTTCCTCTGTTATATTCCCCTCTCATGCGTGTTATTTTCCTTCACTGCAGCGCGCCCTGCAGCTGCTGTGAAGAGGCAGGAAGCAGGAGAGCTGTTCCCCTGGTAACGGCTATACACATCGCCACTACAGGAAGCCGCTCTCCTGCTTCGGCCCCTTCACAGCAGCTGCAGGGCAAGCTGCTGCGAAGGAAAATAACACGCATGAGAGGGGAATATAACAGAGGAAGCGGCCGCCAGCTGAGGAAAGGAGTTAGGGCAAGACCCGCGGACCACCAGCAAACGGACCACGGACCGGCAGTGGGCCACGGACCGGGGGTTAGGGACCCCTGGATTAAAGTATACCTTAGTCCTAAATTAATTCTGTAATTAACACCCTCTATGTGTGTGGGGAGGTGTGCATATCCTTACCACACCTACCGGGGCCCAGTGTCTGACTCCGTTTAGATGTAAAGCATCATGATCCGTATGTTTGCAGGAGTACGCGCACTCCTGCGGGAAGACTACGCTACATCTTTATGCAGGAGTGCGCGCATACTCCTGCTGACATATTGCGCCTGCTCCGTCCAGGACTTGGGAACATGAAGCTTTAAATCTAAATGTAGTCAGACACCGGGCCACAGGAGGTGCAGTCTGGCTCTGATTGTCCTAAATTATTCTAAAATGCATTGAATTAATGGATCATTTCAATCAACTTCGTCCAGAAATCAATCAAAACGATGATCGAGCGGCCATGTTGCAGCATAGATCTCTGAAAGATTCATTATGATTGAATCTGTGGAAGATCAATGCTGCAAATCAAGTAATGTATTGGCACCCCAACATACATCATTATTAGCCACCTACCTTTCTGTCTTTTCATATTTCTGCATAAAGGACATTCGAGGTGAAAATAAACTGATGAGAAAAACAATTGTATCTATCCTCCTCCTCCTCCTAAAAATGACTTATTTAGATATCCCACAGTTTTAGTTTATATTTATATCTAGTTTTTAAGTTTTTACTGTTTCATTGTCTCTGTTCAATGACACCTTTGTTGAAGTATGCTCAAATCTATGAATTATTGTCCCTTTTTATCTCTTTCCTGCTCTCAGAAGCCATTTACTAACAGGAAATTATTTTATGGCTGTAATTACTTATCAGTGAGGGCTATGCTATAATCTGACCCGGTCCCAACCAGGACAGAAACTGTCACTTGCATACCTGATGCTAAACTCTTTCAGGCAGAGAAAGAAAAAAAGGAACATAGCTTAGTTATGTGTGTGCTTGGCACTGTGCATACACATGTCATCTTATCATGTCACATGTCACCTCGGTTGTCCTTTAAAGCCACATACATACTCACATAGACATTACCTAGCCTACCTAACCAGCCCAAATTTGCATGATCGTGCCTTTTGTACACTGCTTGCCTTGCATAACTTGTTCCGTTACATCTGTCATCCTTTGTATCATTGATTCATTGTATGTATTTATTATCCAGAGCTGTGTAATATGTTGGCAGCGCTTTATAGATAAATACAATAAATAAAAATAATAATAGATTACCTTTAGAATGGCACAGTCTTTAATTTACTCACCCTCTCCAAACAATGTGTGCACGTCTGCTTCATTCACGTCTGCTTCATAAAACTCCCAACTCACAGCCTTTTATACAAGTGCAGTGCGTACCCCGCCCAGCCAGAAAGTGAAAGTGAATGTAATTCCAGGCCAGGGCTTTGCTCAGCCAGAAAGTGAACATGCATGTAATTCCAGGACAGGGCTTTGCTCAGCCAGATAGTGGAAGTGAATGTAATTCCAGGACAGGGCTTGCAGTCTTTACCAGAAAACAAATCTTTTCAGAGAAATAGAAATCCAGTCAGGAAAGCTAAAAATGAAAAAGTTGCCTGTAATATATACATTGTTATAAATCTAAAATGGTTTAATAAAATATTAAGTAAAAAAAAAAAAACTAAGTTGCCTATTAACGGTATAATGTTAAAGTATACACAAGAAGCGACACCAAGAGCCCAATATAGTGTAGTATGTACGGGTAAATGGATAATGTAAAAGAGTACAAGTAGTACTCACAAAACAGGGTTACCTCCAAGGCAACCACTGTATAGGCAGGTGAGGAGATTGACCTGAACCCACTTAGTATTAAGAAGTCGCTCTCTGTAGATAGGAGAAAGGGGGTATCCCCTCCACCAAGGGTGGATGCAAGAACTGCGTTGTAAACAGAGGAACCAGAAGTATAAAACAAGTTAACTGCTTGAGGACCGCGTCACACTGATGGGCGTGACCGTGGCGGCAGCCCCAGGACCGCCTAACGCCGATCGGCGTCAAGTCCTGGGGCTGGCTCTTGCAGGAGATCGTGCGCGCATCTCCGCTTGGCCTTTCAGTCTCCCAGCAGCAATCACCGCTCGGAGACTGTTAGACGGTGATACCGCCATCTAATTAGCATGTACAGCGCTGCGATCTACAGCAGCGCTGTACTGGGGACAGCCGTGTGACACAGCTGTCCCCCTGGGGGACACAGAAGCGATCCACTGTGATAGACTGAAGTCTATCACAGCCGACCGCTGTGATAGGCAGACGGGGGGGAGGGGGAATTAAAATAAAAAATAGGAAAATGTAATTAAAAAAATATATGTTTATACAAAATAAAAAACAAACCTGGGGGCAATCTGGCCCCATCAACAGAGAGCTCTGTTGGTGGAAAGAAAAGGGGGGGGGGGGGTCACTTACAAAAAATGGCCTGGTCTTTTGGGGGTGGGGGTGGTAAAGGCTGTGCTCCTGAAGAGGTGAAAAATGCTTGGAAGGCAGTGGTGGACTTACCTCCTATAAGCAGACACAAAAACTGTCAATTTCAATAGACATGATATTTATTGGTATTCTCCACAAAGTGTTGCAAAGCGTTTCACAGGTATAGTCCTGCTTCCTCAGGCAATAAAAATAGGGGAGCACACAACTGAAAATAGAGGCAAAAAGGGGTGCATCAGAACCATACACTGTATATGTTTATAGATTTTTACTGTATATATTAGTTGATTTTTACCCAAATTGCATGTTTATATCTTTGTACAATGTTCCTTTGATATATAATGGTGATATTTAGTATGGCTTTGTGGTGTTAGGTGCTAAAGGTGTTGCCGTGATCAGCTATCCTGTTTGTGCAAGTTTTGCATAAAAGAGTGTGTGGGATTACCAGGTGTAAGAGATAATAATGCCAGAGAAGGAGGTAAAGAGGCGCCCAATGGAGTATAAAAAAGTTAAAAACACTAAAAATAAAAGATTGAGGTGGCTTACCTCATAGACGACAACTCACTTTCAGTAGAAATATTTATTAATAATAATAATAATAATAATAATAATAATAAGCACAGGCAACGCATTTTGTGGGATCTAGCCTACTTCCTCAGGCCAAATAAAGTGCCGCTGCATTTAAATAGCCGCATTCGGGGCGCCTCGAATGCAGCTATTTGACTGCAGGGGCACTTTATTTGGCCTGAGGAAGTGGACTAGATCCTATGAAACGCGTTGCCTTTTCTTATTAAATATTTCTACTCAAAGTGAGTTGTCTATGAGGTAAGCCACCTCGATCTTTTATTTTTGGCATTTTAACTTTTTTATACTCCATTGAGTGCCTCTTTACCTCCTTCTGTGTCATACTCCCCTCCACGGTCCAGTGAGGGGAGTCCCATACACCAAACTCGAGGTGGAATTCCACCACCTCACGGTTTTAGAGTGCATGAGATTCTTTATCAAGAGAGCGACCGCCTCCAGGATTGCTGGCATACCTGAGTTGAGTCAGGTATAAGACACTCCACTTGCCGCGGGTCGTTAGTGGTATAGCATGGAAACGGCCGCTCGATTGAGCGGCCTTTCCATGCCAGTTCACGGAGACTGTCTCCGTGAACTGTGTGCGAGCCGCCGATCGCGGCTTGCACGCATAATGTAAACAGGCGGGGAAGAAATCCCCGCTGTTTACATCATACGGTGCTGCTGCGCAGCAGCGCCGTGATGTAGATCAGCGATCCCCGGCCTCTGATTGGCCGGGGATCGCCGGCATCTGATAGGCAGAAGCCTATCCTATCCGCCTAGCCGCTCAGATGGGAAGAGAGAGGGAGGGAACTGAGGTGAGTCCGGAAAACGCTGCGGAGGGGGGCTTTGAGGAGCCCCCCGCAAATCAATAATAGCCGGCGGCGATCAGACCCCCCCAGCAAGACATCCCCCTAGTGGGTAAAAAAGGGGGGAAGTCTGATCGCCCTGGCACATACCTGATCGGTGCTGCGGGCTGTAGAGCCCACGCAGCACCGATCACTGTAATATCCCCTGGTCCTTAAGTGGTTAAGTGGTCGGTTGCCCTGTGGTCGGTTGCTCCGTGTGCTACCCACCTTTGTGAGTATTCCCTTTTCGAACACTTCTACTTATCTCTCTACCTATGACATACTGCACAATTTGGGCTCCCATTTGTCAGGAACCGACCCCATGACAAGCCTGCAGAGACGGCCCTTGACTGGGGGTTTGACCAGATTGAGAGAGGAAGCAGCCTTATTCAAGCTAACACAAGGCTGTCACCCTGCTAGACACTTCAACAATTCCCACTCTGCTGTCGCGGGGCCTGCACTTAGTCCAGCATTTTCGTATTTGGGTCAGCTGCGCGCTTAGGCCAAAATACAGGAACGCCACACACACAAAACAATCACACAGTAGCAAGGCACAATCAGGCACTGAACTTGTAACGCAAATTACACTGCAGTCTCTCCAAGACTATGAGTTTTGCTAGTACATCAGAAGTCAAGCTTATTAAATAAATATTTAATATTCCAGAAAAAAATGGAACAGTGCAGAAAGGTAGATATACAAAAGATTTACAAAAACAAGGTAAAAATTACAATGACACACAACAAGACAGTTTGCTCATAAACAAAATAAAAACGGGAATAAAACATTAAAAAAGGGAGAAGATATGGGGAGCACAAAGCTGGTATAAAAATCTATGCAATTTATTGAAAACACATCATGGCGATACAAAACCCATTGACAGACAAGTCACAGACATAACATATACCCTCCCATAAAACCACTACTGGACAAGCTGACTGCTGGGGAAATGGCATGGAACTTGGAGTGCACTCCTTTTGAGTCCTCATGCATGCATGAATTGTGTTAATTTCTTCAGGCCCAGATTAGCTTATGTCCAGTACAACCCGGATATGGGTCACCGACTTATTGCACATCAACCTGTGTGTATATAGGAATAAATACACGCCTCTACATACATAATGTATACGCTCTCATTACAGACACTTGTGTGATGTGTCTAACCTCAACCCCTATGAGCAATAGCCAGACATGCACTCACGTAGCCTTCAGATGGTGGGATGCCGCTGGACTTCTTAGATTAGTTATCCCAGGCAAGCTTCGCCGGGTGTTCGGCATCTCATTGCGACTCACCGCATGAATGCGGCCTCAAGCCAAGTATGACGAGCCGCGCTGGTTGCAATGAGGGGGAGGAAGAGAAGCGGAGGCACGGGAGATGTTCCGGGGACACACTTCCGGGAACAACGGCGTATCACGTGACGCGTTTCGTCACGGCCCACGTGACTTCTTCAGACGTGACGCGGGCATGGTAGTATGCGTCCGTAAAAGGACCGCCCAACACCTGGGCTAAGCGTATGCAAATTTAAAAGAGCTGTCTGTTTGCTGACATCTAATGGTCAAAAGAAAGAATACACTCAGAAACTTTTTGACACTTTTAATAAAACGTTACCAGCATACAGATCAGAGCGTTGTTTGTGAGGAGCCCGCGGTTCCGACCAGGAGCCGGGGCACTTTTAGCGTGTTGCTAGCTCCTGGGGAAGTACGAGTTTTGAATCCTTACAGCTGGTTTTTAGATTGGACAAACGGTAAACCGTGTTCAAAGGTGAAGCTAGGAGAGAGTTAACAAAGCTTTTAAAATGAGGTACAATAGACCGGCTAGCATGAGAGAGGAGGTAGTGGCAAACAAATAATACAGTTCTTACCAGTTAAAGGTCCGGGATGCACCAGACACCTCTATGCCTTGGTGCTGTGTATCGGATAACGCCGTTAACTAGCCAATAGAGAGGTGGCAGGTGGGGATTTCTGTTCCCTCCCGCCGAAATGATGCGACCCTTACATCACGTCCAGTCACGTAATGCGCATGCATGGTATGAGTGCTTGCGGGCGCTGTTGTGCTGGCGCATGCTGGGTCATGGTTAACCACATTGCTTAAGGGCATAAAGCCCCGTGTATAGGGACGGCGCTCGCGTGCTATAATACTCGTAAATAACACTGCGGCAGTCACTGCAAACATTTAGGAGACTGGCCGCAGTGTTTATACAGCAATAACATATATATAAGAAAACTCTCTCGTATTTTATAAGAGGTGGATTATAAGATTAATGTAGAAATGGTGTTCTAGTGCTATCTAGTGGACTAACTGAAATAATGCCAACAATGTAGTATTAATGGTGGTTCTGAAGTATTACACATTTGGGAGGAAAAGAAAAATATATAAACATAAAATTAATACATATATAAATATAAGATAGTAAATAAAATCCTTTACATTGAGTGGATGCCTTAACTATCTGGTGCAAATGCAGTAGAAATTAAACGATAAGATAAAGATAGTCATACATAAAATGATTCTGTGTACAAAACGTGCATTGGTACAGAATTCTTTTGAATGATTAACTGTAACGATTGTGGAATTCTCTCCGTGATCAGCGCACAGGACGTGCGCTGCACCGCGGAAATCCTCCACAAGCGTATAATTTGAGAGAACCCAGCAAAAGGTGCAATGCACCTGTAGAGGGAAATTCCTGTCGGCAGGTGGAGCTGTGGAGTGCAGAGGAACAGCTCCTCTGCCCTGCCACAGACGCCAGACAGGAATTGTACGAAGGGAAGAAACGCAGGGCAAGATAGCCCTGAAAGAGAGAGAACAAAGCAACAGAGGGTATGTGTGTCCACCAATCTAGTCGCCACCCTGCGACGATGAACACACAACCATGAAGACCAGGTGAGAAGGCAATCGCCAGAGATGGCGATTGCTAACAGCAACACAAGACCGAATAAGCACAGATGAGGAATGTATGTATGTCCACCAATCTAGCCGCCAACCTGCGACGGTGGACACACAACAAAGGAAACCAAGTGAGAACGCAATCGCAAGAGAAGCGATTGCGAAAGAGAATGAGCACAGGGACAGAATGTATGTATGTGCCCCAATCTAGTCGCCAACCCGCGACGGTGCACACACAACAGCAGAAACGAAGTAGGAACGCAATCGCGAGAGCAGCGATTGCCAGAGGTGACACAAGGCTAAAGCAAGACAGGGCATGAAACGCTAACTAAACGCGAACACCGCACTCATTCGCAACAGCAAACGCGTTTACTGCGCGGTCTCCGCGTGTTAAGCACAACAGAGACAAGCACGCCTAACTAACCACCGACAGACAAACATGAAACAGAGAACGCGAGCGCTTGCTTAACGGTTACCTCACCGAGCCCCCAGCAAGCGTTCGTATCAGACAAGACAGATACACGAAAACAGGAATAAGTGAGGGATACGATCCACTGCTCATTCCGCCAGAGCGAGTGCGATCCAAGTAAGGCAACAGGGCTAGCAGGATCCACTGCTCTTTCCGTCAGAGCAAGTGCGATCCAAGTAATGCAACAGAGCTAGCAGGATCCACTGCTCTTTCCGTCAGAGCAAATGCGATCCCAGTATAGCAAGAGAGCTTAGCAGGATCCACTGCTCTTTCCGCCAGAGCGAGTGTGATCCAAGTATAGAAACAGAGCGAGCTGGATCCACTGCTCTTTCCGTCAGAACAAATGCGATCCAAGTACAGCAAGAGAGTAGTAGATCAGAAGGATCCACTGCCGCTACTGCTAGAGGCTAGTGTGATCCAAGCACGACAGACAGACAGGACAGGCAATACAAATAATACAATCCTGACTGCTCTAGCAAGGATGCCTAATGCAGTCCCAGGAATTACTCTAAGCTAATCTTCAAACGATAAGCATGGCTGACACTCCAGGAGTGTTTCACAGGACAAACCCTTATGACCAGCGACGTACTGTGGAATCACATGGTATATATAGAGCAAGCCTACAAAGGATGTGGCTAGGCAATTTGCATGACAAATGTATGCAAATCCCTCAGCAGCAGCAAGCTGCAAAATTGACAAAAGGTCTCTTTTCCAGAGACCTGCAGAATGCAGACCTGAACAGTGGTCAAAAAGCTGCCTGCCTGCGCAGGCAGCTGAGCGGATCATTACATTAACCAATCGTAATAAATAATATCGATAGTATGCTGAGGCGTAGTGCCATAGAGATGTTAACAAACAAGTTTTATGTGTTTTATTATGCTTTTTTATATGTTTTATTTGCTATTTGATTGTAAATTAATTAAAAACAAGCAGCAGACCTGGTGCATACGCCCCTAATTAACAAGGTAACAAATAGAGTCAAGTGAAATATATATATATATATATATATATATATATATATATATATATATATATATATATATATATATATGATTTCTTCTGGTTAAACCTGTGATAGGAAAGTAAAGCAGAGTCCTGGTTCTGTAAAATATATAAATATAATAATAATAAGGACTTCTGCTTCACAGGTCAACATCCCAGAAGGAACCTACAATAATATGAATAAATATTCCTCTCTAGTCCCTCCTACTGGAAATAAAGTGCTAGTGCTAAAAGACTAAAGGACAAGCTCAATATTCCCTTGTGTAATAAAGTGATAACAGTGCAAAATCCATGATAACAAATTCATGAATAGATTAACAAGAATAATTTCAGCAAACTATAGTAATTCAATAAAGTGAATATTGTGCAAACTCTAAAAATTTAATTATATAACCAGGCATATAGAGACCAATACTGTCAAAAGGTAAATGTTAGTGCAGAGAGGTGGCAATAATAGCCAATGTAGAGTCACCACAAAGTGCATGAATCAGCGGCCGCGTCTAGGGGGACTATTTATACTGCGCCAGCTTCCCGTTTAGATTGTCCCTTGGCAGCTTCGGCAGGAACTAGTGGGACAGCGTGGGTAGCGATGTGCAGCCTCTCCTGGTCCTGTTATCTTTCACATTTGGGTGAGTCTTGTGTTCCTCTCTATTATTTCTCCTGCTGATTCATGCACTTTGTGGTGACTCTACATTGGCTATTATTGCCACCTCTCTGCACTAACGTTTACCTTATGACAGTATTGGTCTCTATATGCCTGGTTATATAATTAAATTTTTAGAGTTTGCACAATATTCACTTTATTGAATTACTATAGTTTGCTGAAAATTATTCTTGTTAATCTATATATGAATTTGTTATCATGGATTTTGCACTGTTATCACTTTATTACACAAGGGAATATTGAGCTTGTCCTTTAGTCTTTTAGCACTAGCACTTTATTTCCAGTAGGAGGGACTAGAGAGGAATATTTATTCATATTATTGTAGGTTCCTTC